>NC_141696.1:120585487-121785487 GCF_964263255.1 Lissotriton vulgaris | reverse complement strand
CCAGGGGAAGCTCAAACCCTTGACCAATGAGCTGCTCCCTCATCCCTTTTGGTGAATCCCTGCTCGGGGATCGTACTCTTGTGGCAATCCTCCAGCAGGGATCCACTGGGCAGAGGAACCCTTTCCAAACATTCCTGTAATTTAGAATCAGTGTTGGAAGAACTGAGATGGCTCCCAAGCACTGATTCAGTGAAAGAAATACGAGACCAGCGGATTGTTTTACTCTCATTTTTACTGCAATAAAGCCAGTGCTCCCTGCACACTGATCGTCAACAAAGGACCAGACTGCTTGGGAAGCTCTTTCCCAGCAGCCTGATTAAAAAAAAAAGGACTGTCTCTGGTGCTGAGCATTTATCTATCCTACTCTGATCTATTGTAGCCAGCTGCTCTTAAAATGTTGCAGCATCATGCAGCACATAATACCATGCACATACCTTGCACATGCACAGTCATTGGAAAGGCGAAATGGTTAGAGTTGCACATTACAGCTCATTTGCTCATAACTGCCAACTCCTCTAACATGTGGTCAGGAGGGCCTGATTGGTACTAGATTTTCAGGATGACCTTTGCGTATGCAAAATAGTTCCATTAGGTGTCACTGTGTGTAATTTTTTTTAACTAGATGTCATGAAAATCTGGTATGGATATGGCCCTCTACGTTTAGAGCCGGAAACCCCTGTTATGAGTTTTATAGCACTGCCCCTTGAAGAGCCATGCACTTCATTCTGAAGAAGCTTCTTAGGTGCTGGTCCAGTCTCCCGGGTCTCTCTTCCCTGTGTGCTCAGAGGAGACACCATTTTCTCCCAATTGAAGATGCTATTGTAAATATATATATCCATTTTCTAAACTTTTTCTCATGTTCATATTGTTAACAACATTGTCCTTGTAGTTGGTGCAGTGGGTTGGATGGAAAAGTAACCGTAATCGATAGGTTTTGCAGCTTCTCTTGTGCAATATATGAATCAAATAAATGTTTTGTTTCATTTTTTCGTAGCTGAAATTGTTCTCACTCCAAAAGATCCTCGATGGGTGGGTGCCTGGTGGATGGGCTTTCTCGTGGCCAGCAGTGTGGTGGGGCTTGCTGCTCTTCCCATCTTCTTCTTTCCAAAAGAAATGCAAAAAGAGGTAAGAACTTGTATATGTGTGCAAGTGTTGTAGCAACACTTAGCCCATTTTCAATGTTAGCCCTTTATCTCCTGGCACTACAATTTGGGTTCATTTACTTGGTTCTCCGATGTATCTTGAATTGTGCTGAGAGGGTTTGAATAACAGGGACCCAATCCAGTTAACCAATGAGGACCAGGAATCAGGTAACTGACCTACAAACTCGTAATTAGATTCATATATATAATTTCCAAAACTAAGCTATACAAATACAGTATTGTCACAGCTCGACCTAATCTCCTGAAGAGAATCAGTCGAACCTCAAGTTTGAGGGTGACACCTCCTAGGTCCCCTCATCTGGTCTGACTACTCATTCCATTGGTCAGTTCGTAAAGGGTGATTGTCATGCAGCAGGAAGACAACACATATTATAGCAAAAATGTGGTGATCATCACTTAAGCTGTCAAACCCAGTGGCGGTGCGTCCATTGGGGGCGTTGGGGCGTTGCCCCACTAGCCATGGACGACTGCACTGCCATGAATAATGACTTTTAAAAAATAAATCGGACTTTTTAAAATGAAATTTGAGCCGAGCGCACTGCGCGCTACCTGCTTTGGGAAAAGCCCGGCCGAATCTGGCATCCATAAGGAAGTGGGCCGAGGGGGGCGGGGCTGCAGCAAAGTGACAGGCAGGCAGGTCACACAGACAGGCAGCGAGGTGCTGACTGCGCATGGTAAATCCCGGAGTAGTCAATTTTTTGACTGTCCCGCGCAAGCGTACAGTAGACCTTCCCTCCCCTCCCCCTCCCTCCTTAGCACTCAGATACATAGGGGGACCCGGGGCCTCGGTCTCATGTAGGGCAGATAGTGTCCTGCTCGTAATCCAATCCTGGCGCAGTGGCGCTGTTCACGTGGCGCCAGGATTGGCTGCTGCAGCAGGATGGTGCAGCGCGTGGGTGTTGGCTGCTCGGAAGAGAGTAAGTGTGAAACTGAAAGTCACATAGCTGAGAGGGTCTGTAGTGGCGCCAACGGACCCGGGGCCTGCTCAGGAGTCGGACCTCAGGTAGGATTGTTTAAATATATATTTTATGTGGCGGGGTCTGGCCCAGTAGTAAGCCATCCATGTGGCTATTGTTGTGCAATTGTGATGCAATGCTCGTCTTGTCTGTGCGTAGGCGAGACTCGCCGATCTGTGGAATGAACCGTGTCTGAGTCTGGCTACAGTTCTGCTTACTCATATTTCAGCTTTTTTTTGCAATCAAATACTTATTCACTCGTACCGTACTGTAAATCATCTGACTCGTGCGTTTCTTTACCTATACTCCAGTATACTGATTCCCCCTAGGTCCAAAGTAAGTCTGGCCTGGCTGTTATCCTGAATCCTTGCAAGCATCATGCATTGCTCCGGCACCGCATTCATTGAAATCATGTATGGAGACGAGACAGTTTTGCATAGGGTGCCGGGCGATGCACTATTAATCTTAGAGTCGGAGATCTGAGTTCAGAGAGATGTGAGGAGCAACTACAACGAGTACAGGTGGAAAGGTCAGCGCTGCGGTAATGAGTGGGACTGGGAGTGAATATTAATAATGAACTAGGCTGACATCTTTGACCCTGAGTGACATTCAGGAATTTCTGGTCATCATGTAACTGTGTACAATCTTCTTGTTATGGCTGTCTTGACAGTGCGGTCGGGTTCAGTCAGAGCTGAAGACTTACGATTCCTAGCAGCCCATCCACATACTGCCAGTTCTTTCGTACACCGGAGCACTAGCGATATGTTCAGGCCGTCATCACAAACACAACACTGATGGCTTCTCTCAAACTGTGCAGCTTAGCACTGTCATGCCTTGATCATACCTGTTGCTGTCCCCATATCCACCAACATCCGATGAGTGAGAAACTGCTTTTAATAGGCTTCTCCGCTTATATCTACTTAAATTGAAGCACTTTCTGAAAGGTGTTGGTATATTAGAATGTCAACTGATTGTATGGGAGACACTGACACATGTAGCTCCATTTGAAAGTTCTCGACTCATAGGTCAATATTTTATTGGGCTCGATAATCCTTTTTTTAGGCGCCAACAGGTGCTTGCTTTTGAATCGGGATTTACAAGTAAAGTGAAAGTACAATTTTTTTTTCTAAAACAGAAATGTATCAAAATAATGCCTGGTGAAAACTGTACAATGAAACGCCACACCAATGCATGAAAACCTCTGTTGAGCTCTATGGGTTGTGATATTGAAGCTATACCTTCAGAGTTGGTACTCGTTTCTTTAAACTTTGCTGGTAGCATGATAAATGTGTAGTTGTGCGAGAGACCCAATATTTCTGTGTTGCATGTTCTCATGAAATTAGAAGGAATGAAATGACTTCCCCTCACAAAGGTGTTGTCAGCATTGACTCTGGCACTTAGCACGCGAGCCCTCAATCGCATGGAAACCACGCTAACATCACCACATTGTCTGTAACCAACAGCGCGCCATCGCGCACTATTTGAGGAAGATTCCTTATAGACCAGCAATAAGCTATGTTTTCATTCGCACAGTCTTCCTTTGCAATATTCTATGGGTGCACCCCGAAATTTGAATGCCTGAGGTGTCATGAACAAACATGATAATGGAATGAGAAAGACTTGACAGGGTATAATTAAATTAGTAATTTGTAACTTTTGTAGTCTCTTTTGGACGGCTCAGCTTAGTATCTAGATATAAATTGAAATAAATGCATTCTTGCTGCATGGTAGTTTGGTCTGGGGGCCCATAGTCTGGTGCAGTTTCTACGTCTGGGTCTGTACTCAAAAATGCATTGTATCGCAAAGTCTGTTAAGAAGCTCTGTGGTTATACTGAATACGCAGCTATGTATGTTATGACATCTCTTTATTAATTTAATAACTGCACTTTCACAATTTCTTTCTTTGACCTCCCTGGTTTATCAAATTTGCTTGAAAATGCAACATTTGTCCACTCTTTTGTCAAAAATTTCTTGGGGGGTTATCCCACCAAAACCCCTTCGGTTGTTCCCGCTCGCTTGCTACGGTGCAGTATGAGAATGATTTTACGCCCCACTGCTTTCAAATGTCACCAGCCGCCACTGGTCAAACCATCTAGTATGTATAGCTTCCAAACAACGGCCTTTTAGCAGAAGCATATCTGTGAGTTTAAGAGGTCAGTTTCTCACTGCACGTGTTCCCAAAGTAACAAAATTGTTGCAAACAGTGCTAGTATGCAAATGGGAACTCTATCAATGAGACGTAGTTTCTCTTCACATTGCAAGTTTGCGAAGCCTTTCCATGAGAACAGCATCAAGCGAAGTGAGGAAAATTGAATTTGGTTCATGAAATACAGATTATAGAAATAATGGAATTATGCATTCAGAATCCTTTGGGTCCCTATATATTTTATTTAATCTTTTTTGCACTCACAAAGCACTTTAGTTTTGTTGTAATTAGCACTTGTAACTGCAACATATTACTGTACTTTTAAAGTATCAACGTGTAAAATTATTTCACAACATAAATTATTAATATTGTTTCAAATAATTTGCATTAGTAAGTGTATGAATATTATTCCCTAAAACTTTCAAAGCATTTGGCCTCAGTATAGACATTAGGACCCATTTGTCTTTTCTCACTTGATTTCGCATATGCCAATGTGGAGTTTAAACCTGAATCTTTTCAATATTACATTTAACTTATTTCTAGACCATGTTAGATTTCGTTAGTACTTCACAGACATCATTATTTTGATAAGAATGGTTAACAATTTTATAACACCTAAATGCACCGCATTTTTCTTTTGATTTGATACACATTGGATTACCAAGTGAAACAAGTTAAACTATGAACCTATATTACTTAACCCCTTCGCTGCAGGGGTAATTCCTCCATTGTGATGGGGGGTGGGCGCGCACAGCACACCTGTGCTGATAACGCGCTCAGCTCGTCATGCAGCACAGTGCTGGTGTGCTGATGACGAGCTCAGCTCGTCATGACCACGCCCATTTAGTGGAACTATCAGCAAATTAGGGGAATTCGCCCAGCGTGCGAGCGTTCCACGGGCCATGACGAGCTCAGCTCGTCATCAGCACACGAGCACCGTGGCTGATGATGAGCTGAGCTCATCATCAGCATGGGAGGGGTTAATGTATTTGCTTCTATCTACGCAACGCTTTTACGATGATTTAGCTATGGGTACGATTATGATTGTCAGGCGGAGGCCATCCGACAGCTAGTCGGAGGCTTTCCGCTCAACATTAATGGTTTCTGTTCGACAGCCATATTACAATACTGACGGTCAGAGGGGAAACACGCAGTGGACATTCTGCTCAACTTCTGACAGGCTCACAGAGCCCGTCTGGGCGGCGGGCAGAATGGTAATGCTGATGTCGCTTTAAACCTGCTCCTTAATGGCGGCTCGCCCTTCATGAAAAGGCAGGTGGAAAGTGCATTTGAGGGCCCCTAGCAGAGCCCTTTTTCACCCTGGTCCCCCGCTATAGGGCCTGGCGGCCTTCGAAACATTCATGTACTGTGTGGCAGGCACCTCATGGTGCCTGCCACAAGGTGCAGGGATGTTTGAAAACATCCAGGTAACAATTGTAGCTTGTGCTGTGGCCCTTTTCTGCCTACTGCACAAGCTGCAATTGTAAAATGGATGTGTGTATCGAAATACCGTGGGTGGAACCGCCAATCTACGGTCGGGCGGTTCCATTCCGCAACAGTGGAGGTCGGACGCTTGTCTGACCGACATCCTAATTAGGCCCCAAGTCTTTTCATGATCTATTTCCAATGATTCTTCAACATATATTTTGCAGGGTTGGTGTACGTTTTTGAATTTTTATTTTTTTTAGATTTTTCTCCCAGATATCTCATGATCAGTCTGGCGCCTCAGTTAAAGGGATTCCCCTACCCAAGAATATTTTGGCTGGCAATTGGAATCGGGTTGATCTCAATTCTCTCGGTGCTTCTCTCGCTTCCTCTCCCCCCGATCTTCTTAACCTTTCCCTTGATCTTCAATTAGGCGCCGTGAATCACTGGCTGTCCTTTTCTTCTGACCTGGTTGCCCCCTCAGGAAAGTCAAGTCTTGCCGCCCCCATGATGCCCAAAAGTGGTTTACGGACGAGTTGAAAATTCTTAAACTGGACCTTAGGCGCTCTGAACTCCATTGGAGGCGCAACTACTGTCCTCTCTTGCGAGCTAAATACAAGTGTCTTCTAGCTAACTATAAGAGGGCTATCCTCTCAGCTAAAACCACTTACTTTTCGGAGAAAATCACCTCATAAGCCAATAAGCCCAAAGAGATTTTCTCGATAGTTCGCAACTTAGTTGCTTCTGACAGGGCCAATCTTAACCTCATCCCCTCCCAAGCGTTCTGTTTGTCCCTGAATGATTTCTTTTTAGAGAAAATCGTGAAGATCAAATCTAACATCCCTTCAGTATCTTAGCCACCCCTTCCCCTGCTCTCCCTCCGCCCACTTCTTCCCTTGACCAGTTTCCCCCCATCTCTTTGGACTCCTTTCTTGCTTTACTCCAGAAAGTGAAGTCAGGCTCCCCGGCTGACTGTGTTCCAGCTCACATTCTGAGAGAGCTCTTCACTCACTGCCCTGATCCCCCCCCCCTTTCCCTTCTTAACACCTTGGCTGCTAGGGAGATTTTTTCCTGTGCTGATATTTCATGACTCCCATTGTTCATGACGAGCTCAGCTCGTCATCAGCACAGCTCCGCTGTGCCTCATGACGAGCTGAGCTCGTCATGAGCATCGAAGGGGTTAATGCCTCTATCTCCTCAGGCCTAGTCCTGAAATCCTTGAAATCAACCATAGTTTCCCCCATTTTAAAAAAGCCGGCTTAGACCCCTCCCTTCCGTCCAACTTTAGACCCATTTATATTACAGTTATATTACAACTTGTCTCTCCACTTTCATTGAGGATAACCAACTTTTTGGCCTCCCACCAAGCGGGATTCCGCCCGGCCCACTCTACTGAGTCAGTGGTCCTGTCCGTTCTTGACGAGCTAAAGAGCAAGGCTGATTCCAACCTACCACAAGCCTTCGTGCTCCTTGCTTTGTCCGCTGCGTTTGACACGGTCGACCACTCCATCCTTCTCGGCCGTGTCCGTGCAGCGGGCGTTCGGGGCACTGCCCTCTCTTGGCTCGCCTCTTTTCTTAAAGAACAGACTCAGGCGGTCCATCTTTCTGGTTTCATTGCCCCCACCCGCTTGGTTCCATGCGGGGTCCCCCAAGGTTCCTCCCTGTCCCCTCTTCCTTTTAATCTTTACATCCACCCCCTTATTCTCTCTCTTCTTGACATGGGGGTCTCCATGTATAATTATGCGGACGTCCTCCAGTTAGTATTTGATCTTTCCTCTCCTTTGGACTCCCTACCTTAATTCCACTCTACACTAGCTTTCATCTCTGAGTGGATGAACCACAACCAACTTAAACTCAATCTGGACAAGACGGAGTTGGTCCTGACTAGCCCTACTACCTCCCCCTGGTCTGCCGCCTTTTGGCCCTCCACCTTTGGCCCCACGCCCATGCCAGCGGCCTCTGCAAAGACCTTGGGCATTAAAGTCAGTCGGGACCTCTCCATGCATGCCCAGATTAGCTCAGTTGTCTCCTCCTGCTTCCTTTCCCTCCGGATTATTCGGAAAGTGTCCCGTGTTTTTTTCTTCCGATGCTCTTAAACTTATTATTAATGATTCTTTCTCGTCTTGATTACGGGAATAACCTCTACGTGGGCACTCCGGCCTACGAACTACGCCGTCTTCAGGCTATCCAGAATCAGGCCGCCCGTCTTATCCTTCACTTTCCCAAGTTCCTCCACATCACTCCTGTTTTGAAATCCCTTCACTGGCTTCCCATTTGCCAGAGTTCCCTTTTCAAGATGGGTTGTCTGGCCTTCATGGCTCGTGCCCGCACTTCCCTGGCTTTCATTAATTCCCTCATCATTCCCTACACTCCCAACCGTGCCCTCTGTTCCTCCAATCAGGCTCTTCTCAATGTTCCGTGCTTCAGCTGATCCAAAACTGGAGGCACTAGATTCTCTGTAGTAGCCCCTCGCTTCTGGAACAGTCTCCCACTGTCCATTAGATCCATTCCAGTCTACCTACAATTCCGCAAGACCTTTAAGACCTTCCTTTTCTCCCAAGCGTACTCCTGCTTCCTTTCGGTAGAATTCCATTCATCTCAGCCTTCAACTTTAGCGCCAGGAAGCCGCTAGGTCACAGTGCGCTCTATCAAGAACTTTTAAGTTCAACTTTAACTTCCAACTTTGTCTGCTTCTTTACAAGTGATGGCTTAAAGTTTACCTTATGTGCTTAAAGCTTAGCCTACATGCTAAAAGTGTGACATATATGATTGGGACAGCAAAAGTGTATGCGGCCAAAATGACATTGATTAGTGACAAATATCTCATATTTATATTTCTTGTAATCGCACTAGAAAATGTGTGTTTTAAAGTTCTTCAAAAGTTGTGTATCTTGAGATGTCACATAGTCGAACTGAGAACCAAAAGCAGCCCTGTCAGAAAAATATTCATTTTTCCGTCACTTTGTATTAATTCTCTCTCTCTCTCTCTCTCTCTCTCTCTCTCTCTCTCTCTCTCTCTCACTCTCTCTCACTCTATCTCTCTCTCTCTCTCTCTCCTTTCTCTCTTTCTTCCTCCCTCTCGTTCTTTGCCATCTGCCATAAACCCAGAGGAAAGTCGATGGAATAAATGATCAGTCCAGCCCAGCTAGCCAAAGACCTTTTACTGTGTATAAATGAAATAGAGAGTGGATTTTGGGACAGTCCTCATCAGCCAGGCTCATTAAGCCGCTGCTTGTTTGAAGTATCCATCAGCATCAGCCCACGACATTCCCGATGTGCAACAAACAAACTGTCTGATGAACACATAGACAGCATGAATACATGCTATGTGCCTGGGCATCTGTATGCTCTACTCATGTGGTGCATGTATACATGCTGTATCTGTGTGCCTATGTATTAGTTTGAGTTGCCTCTGCATGTTGTGCTACATTTTTCTTGGGCGTATGTTCTCGGTACATGCCTGTAATGTTGGTGGTCTGTGTCGCACTGTAGGCTTTGCCGGGTCTTTAGCATGCTAAAGTATGGAAACAGTGGCATGTACAAATGCTGTTTGAATGCGGTAGGGCATTAAAGTCAGTTCTATTGGCTTTGGAAGTGCTGGGCTTTTCTTGCAGTGTACATTAGAGCATGCAAGTTCCCTCCTCATTCTTTGGCCCTGAGGTGGTGCATGATGCAGTTACATCTGATAGCATCCCATTGATGATCCCAAGGCCAATGCCAAGGGGAGTAGGATTGCATAGACAAACACAACCGAGTGTTGACATGTTTTTGCAGGCTGCTGCCACACCCTTCTACAGGTTATATGGAGTTTGTGGTTGGGCTATGTTTATTACCATAAAGACAAAAACACTGTCTCTGATAACATTTCCTAATGCTTTTGAGACATTAAGAGGATAGATGTTCTTTCTGGAATTGGAATAGCACTCTTAAAGATGGTCAGGATGCCACTACTTCTTTATTTCTTTGCAAATATATTTTTTATCATACTGAGTATAACATACAACATTTAGAGAAATAGAGTCTTTATTGAGTGAACTGATTCACTGTAATAGCAGGGGAAGAGTAACACTCGGTAAGCTTCAGTTACTCATCTCTGCAAAGAACCTTGGAGCACCTGATTCTGAGCTCTGTTACTTAGCAGCTCAAGGGCAGTGGACGTTTTGGACCAACAATCTGTTGAAAACCTTGGTTGCCATCAGCTACGCCCTTGCTACTCTAGATCTGATGGTTCTTGAAGGTTGCATCAGGAGCACAAAGGAAAAAGGGCTCACAAAGCCCTGTTGACCTTTTTTGGTTTTCTATCCATGTTGTATTCCTAGCCCCTCAGTAGTCATAGGAGTGTGATGCCACTCCATCTATCCTCAAAGTTTTGTTCAACTAAGTTTGACCCATAGAGTGTGTTTTGTTAGGATTCTTGAGCCGCTTTGCTGAGGGGATGCCACTTAGGATCTGAAAAAACATCTCCCTATCTATTAGGATTGCCCCAATCCTGCTTCAGTTTTGTAAATTGCCGAAGGCACACATATCTTAAAGGACAGTACATCATGATGCAATAACAGTTCACTTTTGCTCTTAAAAACAAGCTACCTGTCCAATCACATGTGACTGCGATTTGGCCCTGGACTCAATACAGCACTCTATTCCCTTTCAGCTAGATTTGCACTATATATATCATACCTACAGAGGTGCTGCTGATGTGTGTGCCAAATTGGGACCCTATCAGGGGTTGGCTTCACATACAGCAAGGAACAGCTCTGTTCCATCAAAGGTAAATAGTCATACCTTTAATGTAAATTTATTTTGAAATTTTTGTAAGAGAAATTTAACTTTCTTGTGTCAAAATTTCTATAAAAGACAATACAGCCAAATTTAGAAATTAGATAAAGTCAAGTCAAAGATCTTTATTCGGAATAAAACATCCATAAAAGTGCATACAGGATACAATTGCAGAAAAATACAGTACAATGATATAACAACCAACAGAGACGTAATCTGACCAATTCTACAAAAACGCAGGGATGTTTTAAAAAACAGTATATACAATTAAAAGATTTAGAGACAGCTAAAAATAGCGACAACAAAAGTAAAATCTGAGCAAATATATATACAAAATACAAATGTGCAAATTAGTAAAGATATAAAGTGCGAAGTGCAATGTGCAAATATTATCCATCAATGTGCAAAGTAGCTCGTGAGTGAACAGCAGATTTAAGAAAACAGCTCACTCTGAATATTATTTCATCTGAACCCAACAATAATAAGGTCCTCAATGCTATCCTAAAATCCGACAGGTCATGTTTCCGACAGTAAGGCATTAAATAATGAGCAGTAAACAATTTATAAAAGTCACAGAAGAACAAGAAATGCATAAGACTCTGTTTCATATTTGGGTTACACGGACAACTTAGGGTTTCCAAATGTTTGTTGTAACCCAGGGGGAAGTTTAATAAATTTACAATACTCCCATCCCGAAAGCGGAACAGTAGACTCCTGTTCCATCTACCGAGGTGTAAACGTAGGTATTTCTGGGGCGGGCCAGGGTGACTGCTAGAGGGCTCAAAATGGCCCATATACTTTGTAACAGTACACTTTGAAAAGTTTTTCCTTTCCCGCTCCTCTCTATATAGATTATATAGGGCCCTTTGAATCAAGGTCTTATGAGAACGATTTATAAAACTAGGGGAGGTAAACAAATGACCATGCCCTACACTCATTAAACATTTATTTACAGCTTTTAACCATGGTATACAATGTGCCCTATCACATTTTAAACAGTCCAAGATTATATCACGTGTCAATGCGGCAGCCGGATTCGTCCATATCTTTAGCCAGAAAAGTGCTGGCCTTGATCTAACAAAGTCCTCTATGTATGAGATGTTTAATTCGCTGTGACATATATAGTTTGAGGAACAAATGACTCCACCCAACACCTTCCGACAAAACCTATTTTCTTTGGTCTGGATATGGATACAGTTAGTATATCCCCATACCTCTGCACCATAAGTGCCCGTTGGAATACATTGGGTTTGATAAATCTTTACTAGTGGCACAATAACATCAGCATGATTAGGTTGGCGCAGGGAAGTAATCGAATTTATCGCTTTACCTAACTTGTTCCTTGCATAGGAGACATGTGGTTGCCAGGAACCAGTGTTGGAGAACAGCAGCCCCAGATATGGGAAGGTGCAGGTACTTTTTAAAACATTTGCCCCTGATGTAATCTCAGTAATTTTGTACTTTTTCGGGCCACAACTCATAATAAGGGATTTTTTTAAATTTGTGGTTAAACCTAAGTCGGCCATAAAACTGACAAAACCTGAAGTTAAAATACGCAGTACCTTTGGGGTGAGGCCCATTAGGACCGCATCATCTGCGTAAAGGAGGGTGGGTATGGGGGTCCCATTTACATGTGGTACATCTTTTGTTAGGGTACTCAGGGAACTGCTCAGTTCATTAATATATAAAATAAAAAGCAGGGGGGCCAGCACACATCCCTGTCTGACCTCCCTGCCAATGACAATATTGCTAGAAACTTTGCCAGATTGGTTAATACGCACACGTGCTCTTAGGTCGCTATGAAGATAGGATAAAAAATGAACCAAATAATCATCTAAACCATAATTGAGAAGGACGGACCATAAACGGGAACGATTTACAAAATCAAAGGCAGAACTTAAATCCATGAAACCAAAATATAAGGGGGATTTTTTAGCGATGTTATATTTTGCCATTATCAAATTTAAGTTCAAACATTGTTCAACCGTGCCCACACTACTGCGGAAACCTAGCTGGCTTGGGTGTAGAATTTTTCTTTCATCTGCCCAAATTCTAATTCTTTTAAAGATTACCCTACCCAAAACTTTCAGGGTTTTATCAATTAATGATATTAAGCGATAGCACCCAGGATCCAGCCTGTCGCCTTTTTTGAAAATAGGTACAATAGTACTGCACGACCATGTTTCTGGGATAGATTCGTTTGTTAGGTTGTTAAAAACATTACACAACAGAGGTGCCCAAAAGTTAATTTCACATTTTAGTTGATCAATCGAAAGGCCATCAGGACCAGGGGCTTTATTACCAGCACTTTCTATGATGGCATCCTCAACCTCAAACAGTGAGATGTTCAAGGGGGTTGGGGGGGAAGGGTTGCTGTGTGGTTGCCGGATGCGGCATAGATCTTAGAAAAATGGTCAACCCACACAGGCCTGATGATGTTACAGTTAATTGGTGTTATATTTGAATCTAGAGATCTTAGGTTCTTTACCTCCCTCCAAAACCCCGTGGTATCTTTTAGGTCAGCCATACGTACAAGGGATTCCCAGTGATCCTTGACTAATTCATTGGATCTGATGCGTAAGGTGGATTTGTACTTTGTTCTCAGCAACCTTACCTGGGAAATATCCTGTGGTTCGGACTTGAGTGCAGCTCTTAAATTCCGGTTTGCTCTGGAGCAAGAAGCATCAAACCATCTTGGGATTTCCACGGTTTTCCTAGGTGCTGGTTTGGAAATCTCACTTTTTATTGCGGAGCAGAGTTCACTAAATGATTTAATCACTTTTCCCCCACAACTATCAATAGTAAGGCAGTTTGCGATCAATGCTGGGTGTTTCTTAATTACCTTTGCCAGGACTCCCCTGTTATCCACTCCCTCCAAACAACCCTTAGTCTGTCCGTTGAAGCTTCCAAGTTTGTTGCTCCAATTTCATTTTGTGATAACTTACCCCCAAATGATTTCAAATAGGTCACAATGGGATAGTGGTCACTGTATACTTTACACACTACCTCAGCTTTGGATAAAACATCGGCGAGGGGGGGTGAAACAAATATATAATCAATTGTTGTTGCATTCTGATGGCCGATGAACGTCGCAATCGGGGCAGTGCTTATTTCAGTACCAGCAAACTCCATGCAATTTACAAGTTCTCTAGTTGCAAGGAGATCGGATAGTTCTACGCCTCTCCTACAGGGGGGATTGCTTGAGTGTATGTGTGCGTTGAAATCCCCTCCTAAACAAATGCCATCGAATTTCCCGTATTTCCGTCCCTCCGCTATTTCATCGATAAAATCAAACAAATCTATAAAATTACGATTGGGATGGGATAAAAAATCATTATTGTAGAAATTAATCAGACATAGTTTTACCCTCTTTGTATATATCAATGCCATAAAACTTGGGTGATTAGTTTGTATTACTTCAGTTTTGGCCTCTGCAGTTATTTTTACCCAAATCGATAAGCCCCCACTGGGTCGACCCAGGGAGGGGGCCGATACAATCCTATTATGACAGCTATACCCTTCAAATAACAAGTGGGTTGTACACCAGGTTTCTTGAAACATTAGCACATCGTGGCAGTTCACCCAATCCTTCCAAGTTTTAATTTCCATTTTTGCCTTCAGACCAGCAATGTTCCAACTCAGAATTGACAGGTTTTTATCAGGCCGTGGACAAACATCCTGAGTGGACACTTGGGTAGTTGCTATTTGGTTGTCCAGTGGGTTACATTGTTGGTTTGGAGGTAAGGAAAAGTCAGATGGTGTCAAAGGTACCTCAAACAGTGCTTCCTGTACAAATTCATCCTCAGGGACCACAACAGCTAGATCTTCATCAATAGCTGACAGTCAGGTGCCCAGGTCACAAAGTGCCGAAAATCTATTATGCAGAGGAAACAAGGGAGGTGGTTGCATCATTCTATGTGGGGGTCTGTAAAAATAACTCAGCGGTAAGGGGGTCACCACAGTGGTTGGGCCGTGCTGGACAAAATTCTTGTTCAACAAGAATTTTACAGTGCCAGGGTTCCTGAAATTAATTATGATACAGTCCCCGTTAATGTTTTTGAAGAGAGGACCGACCCAGGTTACCCGACGTGTGGATAGAATTTCTTTAGATATGTCGTAGCCGACCCCCTTGTGCTTGGTTAACCAGTCAATGCATTTGTTGTGTAACTGAACCCAAGATTCTCCTTGTCCCTCCCTAAGCGGTGGTATACCAGCCAGAACCAAGACGTAGGGGCATGCCTCAGGAGGAAGATGTAAAGCAGGACCTTGATGTTTTAACGGCCTGTTGTCCTTGTGTTGAGCCCTGAGCTGGCCAGGATTGGGGGATACCTTCTGCTTGTTTGTGCCTGTGAGAGAATTACACTTCTGGTTATTCTTTATGACGCTAGGAGCGGTGGAAGGTGGTAGAGAAATAGATGACAAGCTTGAGGCAGAATTGTTTTGCCTTATATTTGCTTCCACTGAGGGTGTTGTGAGTGAGGACGGACTACTAGCATTAGGTACTTCTTTGGCCCCATTTGCTGTGAGTGAATTACAGTTTTTAATAAGGTCACCACTGGAAAAGGCGCTGGTAATAGACTCCAAGTCTTTTAACAGACGTTCGCCTCTGATTTTATCTAGGCATACCGTACCCTTTCTCTTGGCGTCGTCATTTTTCACGAGGGTTTCCAATCTATCAAGTCTCTTAAAAATAGTATTGAATTGCTTGATCATTTGACCTTCAAGTTGTTTAAAAATTGTGTCAGCAATAGTCTCTATAAGATTTCCCTTTGATTTGGATTGAAGGCTACTTTCATTTGGGAATTCTGTCTGTGTAGAGATGGAATTTGTGCCATCATTTATTACAACGGTGTCACAGTGTTCTCCTCGGAGCAAGCTGACAAAGACCCTGTTTGTTGTTGTTTCTTCCCCCTAGTCCACATATTCTGTGGGGTTGGCTGGTTATTACTCCTAGGGGGCTGCTTCCTCTTATTTATTGTGGACTTAACTGGACCCCTTTTTCGCTTAGCTCCAGTGTTCTCAGTTGTATCAATGTTCGTAGTTATTGGTGGTGATGCTGGTTGCGATACCAGATCAGGAGCAACAACAGTGGCTGTATTAGTGGTGTTTCCCTCTATTGGTAGATCAGACAAGCTGACAGCAGGAATTGCTTTTACCACAATTACTTCAGGGAATAAGTGCGTGGTGTGATTAGGACTGGCTGTTGTAGTAGGTTGGCTAATATTAAGTGAGCCCAAAGAGAGCCTCCTCTCGGTTTCTGCAATCTCATTGAAGGCAGTATCTATTAGTGTCTCAAACGAGAGTTGAAAAGACACAGGAATTACAGTGTCTTGTGTGTCTGTGTTTGTGGTGTTACTTGTGGCGTTGCGTTTCCCCATTATTAATGCAGTGGGCTCACCTTGAAAATGAAAGTTAGATATGTGGCCCGCCCGACCACTGTTGACCTCTGAGGGCCTCAGAGGGCCCGCCCTTTGCCCGGGCTTAGCCCGGCGCCTGCCCCCGCGGTCCCGTGACGCGGGAAGTGATGCCCCTTTTTGTGCGCCTCCTGGCGTGCTCAGCCTCGACGCGACTTCCGTCCAGGTCGCGGAGGCTTCTGGGGCTTGTGGTCTCAACTCCCCCGCTCGGCGGCAGCACAGATGGTCAGAGGCTGCGACGGGGGGAGGAGACCGGCGATGTCAGGGCAGCGTACTGGGCGATACATGGCAGGTTCCCCGATGATGAGGGAAAGCCCAGCCAACAGCAGCAGCGGACAGGTAGGGAGCTCCGAGCGGCAAGCAACCGGCAAAGACACACCCGCTCCCCAGCAAGGGATGCCCCTTTTTGTGCGCCTCCTGGCGCGCTCAGCCTCAACGCGACTTCCGTTCAGGTCGCGGAGGCTTCTGGGGCATGTGGTCTCAACTCCCCCGCTCGGTGGCAGCACAGATGGTCAGAGGCTGCGGCGGGGGGAGGAGACCGGCGATGTCCGGGCAGCGTACTGGGCGATACAAGGCAGGTTCCGCGATGATGAGGGAAAGCCCAGCCAACAGCAGTAGCGGACAGGTAGGGAGCTCCGAGCAGCAAGCAACCGGCAAAGACAGATAAAAGGAATTTAGTAAAAAGACCACATGTGCCACAGTTCAATAGATGTATGTATACGCAGAGTGGTATAAGGATATTATGAGCCTATCCAGAAGGTAGCAGCATACAGTACAGTGTTACAGGCAACAATACAGTTAATGAGTGATTGGAGAATTCACTAGTGCTGGGAGCAGTATTAGACACTTGGCCGGCTTTAGGGCAGTACAGCCAGTGCAGTCCCACCTTGTGCTGAGCTCGGGGGGCTCAATGTTTAGCAATAACTTATAGGTTTTAAACCACCTGCTGTAGAGTTTCTTGTGTGTTCAGCATTTTTCAGGCAACAATAAGCATGTCAAGCTAAGTCTGGTGACAAATGTTCCTGCTGGAGTGAGATCAGTTTTGTCTAGTGTAAGTTTTGACTTATCAGAAAGTATTCAGAAGGTTAATTTGCCTGCTGGAAATAATGTGTCCCATGCAGAATAAAGAACTTTATTTTAAATGGATAGCTCAGTGGATTGCTGTTTTTGTCACTGAGATCCTTTTGCTACTTGAAGTTCATAGGTTACAATTCTAGTACAGCACAGTGACCTATCAACTGTTGTTAAAGAGCTGCATGGTATAGGTTAGTCTAGTCTGTGCTTATCCCAAAGTTGCCAAACAGTGTTTGTTTTAAGGTAAAGACATTCCTACTAGTAAAGACAACTCAGCCACTGTGGTACATTTTCAATCCAGAGTTTGTGCTTCTCCACATAAAATACAGTTCTATGATCTCCTTGTCTACATTCTTTGCAGCCGGCATATTAACCACTGTGCTATCTTATGATGAGCTACTAGACAAACTTTGATCTGCCCCTAGACAAAACTCTCTTCAGCAGGAACATTAATCACCAGAGTTATCTTTACAAAAAAACAGGGGTTTTGTCTTGTTGGGCCTGGGCTTCACACAGAAGTTGGGCATCCAGGGTTGGATGAGGCCTGGGCATTGTTTGAGGTGTAGTATCATTATGCTTAGAGTGGAAAATACAGAAAGAGACAATAACAGGTGATTTTGGGGCAGTGTTGGTAGCACATCAATGATGTTCCAAGGGTGTCCCAATGCATGGCTACTATAATATAACCAGGTCGCCTTATGAAATGTAATTGATAGTGATCCCCTAATTTCCACCCTTTCTCTGCTAATGTAGATCTTGAATTGGGCCTAGACTCTATCATATGTTTTTTTATAATCCTTTATATTTTCACCTCTTTAAAATGTAGTTGATAAAACATCTGAGAGCGCCTCCTGTAGAAAGAAGGTGCATAAAAGCAATAAATTCTAAACCTGATACTCCAGCTATAGCCAGTGAAACAGAAGTTTTTTGCAATGGAACACCAAAATATGTGGTAGTGCTAACTCAGTTATTCAGCAACAATAGACGGACAAATTATGCATTTTTATGTATACCTCACCTCCAAGTCCCGGAACGGACATAACCCTCAGTAGCAGACTTCAGGAAGATACTCGAGAACTGGCTTTTCTACTGGGCCCTGCAATCTAGCGCCTGGATATCCTCCTGGGTGAATAGCAGCACTCTACAATTTCTGATTGGTTAATTGAGTGACCACATTCTTTGGAAGTATATTATGTAATTTACCACACATTATACAAAGGAATCTCAGGTCAAAAATGTATAAACATTTGCCAGATTGTTTACTAATAAACAATGATGTTGTCTTACAGAGAAGCACAAGACTATATTGGTGTTAACACCAACCCCAGTAACTCCCAATGTAAAACAATTATGTAAAACAAGCAGTCTTACCAGTCAGCAAACACCAAGCCTACATGCACACTTGATGTATAGTAAAAGTGTGCTTTTTTCGTTCTACATTGCCCAATTAAGTTCGAGCTCTGCAGAACAGCACTGAACATTACCAATGTAAACTGTATCATGTCCCTCAAAACATAAGACTTTAAAAATGAAGAATATTTGTGATAATTCTATACTGTGGGCCCTCTCTAACTTCTTCACTGAGAGCAATGTATGTGAAGCGACATGAATTTGGACAAATAATGAAAGAAAAGGCTTCAGGACAAAGAAGGACGCATCATTTCAGGCGTTTGATTTACATTTAAAGGTGTAAGGATGTTTTTTTCATGCTGCGGACAAAAGCTGCTCTCTAGAGTATTAATTTGTGGCATTACTGCCCTCTGAGCAAAAGTGTCATCTCATTAGAACAAGTTTTACAACAAAATCCAGCAATTAACCACTGGACGATGGCCAGGTAACCTTTGCAAAATGTCTGGCAAATTATGCAGCAAATACTCATTATTAAATATGTGACAAGTGCAGTAAATGTATGATACCTAGGAAATTACAGCAGCCGTAGGATTACATACTTCTAATGGCCCTAACTTTAGAAAAACTAGATAGTGATTAGATTCAGACACTGGTTTTACTGCTGCAGGAAACAAGAATAGGTAGAAGTGGTACCATTTTTACTGAAAAGAATGAAGAAAATGTGTATTCACCGATAAGAATAACATCTACTCTTTGGATTCTTTTTTGTAAATTAAATTGCTCAATTTGACCTGAAAGTGCATTGATTGGAAACTACCACAAATAACCTACACATAGAAATAAGGCATCAGAGAAGATATATATGACAGATATACTGCCTTGCTTTGTCCATTTCTATACTTTTCAGGGTGAAGGCTTCTGATTGTATGGAAGTCACACAACTCAACAGGGTTGCTGTGCTGTGGACGCAGACGTTCTAGGGGAAGTGTCTATTGCAGGCAGGGTGTGCACATCCAGAAAACCCCAAACTGCACTGACTTGAACCAAGCTGTTTTGAGCTACCTAGGATTAAAGTGTTTTAATATGCTACATCTCCATGGTCCTTACACAGATAGTAAGAAATGAACTTTATTGTGCAACAAAAATGTGTACCATGATGCCCAGATTCAAATCAGCCTCTGCCATTTTATTTAACCAATTCACACAGTCATGGCCAACATAAGAATGTCAAAAATGATATTTTACATGTTCCTCACTAACCAGGACATTGAGTACTTGGTGATGATGATGATGATGAGGAGACATTTATAAAGAGCGACAAATACCCTGGGGTGTCTAGGCGCTGCCTTAGATGCAATCAGTGCGAACAGAGAGGTAAACAATTAAACCGAAAACAACCAAGTATTAAGGCCCTTCCTAAATTTAAAGATAATAGGTTCTTTTTTCAACGTGGTAGGCAACAAGTTCAAAAGGCTAGTAGTTGTAGCCATGAATCTCTTACCGCCCCATCTCACCCTGCTGACTCTAGTAACAATTAGGTTTCCCAGATCGGCAGATCTGAGGGCTCTGGCAGAGAGTATGGCTTAAGGAATTTTGTCAGCTGTGTTGGTCCCATGTTCTTAAGAGATTTAAAGGCGATACAGAATGATTTACAGTGGATCCTCTTGGCTTCTGGTAGCCAGTGGAGTCAAACTAAAGCTTTTGAGACTGAATCAAATTTAGAAATGACCGTACTCTAGCTGCTGCATTCTAAGCCGTTTGGAGTTTGTTGATGCTACGTCGCAGAGCACATGAAAAAAGGGCATTACTGTAGTTCAGTCTTGAAGAAATTATCACTGAGACCACTGTCTACTCAGATCCAACGGTATTGCTGGAATGATTTTCCTCAACATTTTCGAGTTAAAGAAACATGCAGAAGTGGCTGAGTTAATTTGAGCCTCATAGGACAGCTTGGTGTCAAAGATCACACCTAGATCTTTGGCTTTAGGCACTAGTTTGGGTAAAAAGCCCAATTGTACCGGCCACCAGCTGTTTGTCCAAAATGACGGATTGTTCCCCAGCAGCAAAACTTCAGTCTTGGATTAATTTAGTTTCAGACAATTGTCTGACATCCAATTTACAACTTGGCTCATACAGTCCCGACACCTCGTAGCTGTCTGGCTAGCAGAACTGCTCACGAGACGACGATCTGAGTATCGTCCGCGTACGACACAAGGGCAAAACCATAGCTTCCTACTAGACTGGCAAGAGCGATGACGTAGAGGTTAAAGAGCGTTGGGATCAAGGAAGAAACCTGAGGAACCCCGCAAGGCAGAGTAAAGGGGGTGACTCAATGTTCCTCAAAGCCACTTCCTGAGACAGCTCAGACAAAAAAGAGACTAGTAGGGACAGCGCCTCACCCCTGATCCCGATGGACCTCAGCCGGTCAAGCAGCTGCTCTGCAACAAAATATTCCCTCTTCGGCTCCTGGACTTCCCAGGTAGCTTGAGCAATGACGACTTGCTTAAAGAAGGTGGGAGCAACCTGTAAAGGAAGACAACCGGACAATACAACAGTAGTAGCAAATGTGTCAGAATGCAACAGAGTTATGGACTTGAAAGATTTTATTTTTTGTCTGTGTAGAGTCAAGTGTTATTCAGTCCCTTAGATTCTGCATAACATGAAACCAGACAAGAGACCTAAATATTAAAGCATGTGTCACATCCAACAACACAGCATTAATATTCTTTCTTGAAAAACTGGCAGACTGGAAGAGTCCCTTCTCTCAAAAACAAAATCCAACAAAATGCAGCTGTCTCCTTCTGCACTCCAAGGAATTACCCTGCCAGTCTAAAAATGGCATATCTAACCTTCGCACCGTGGCATCCCTCCAAAATTGACCCCCTCTTCCACATAGCTGGGAATCACCCTAGATCAAAATTTCATTATGAATCCTTACATTGAAACACTTGCACAAGCTGCCTTGTTCCTACTATTGCTATTATAAAAAGACTGGAATCTTGCATATTTCACACCAACTTTCAAACAGTATTGCCAGGTTAGGTCCTTTCTCACATGGATGGTAGAGACACTCTTCTCCTTGGGCTCCTGAAATGCACTCTGGTTCCCCTCAAAACCATTCTCAGTTCAGCATCTTGTCTCACTTAGGCGCAACAAGATCAGATCACAGAATTCCAATTCTTAGAGCACTACATAGCCAGAATTAACATTAAAGTGGCCTGTACAACATGCAAAGTGCCTCATCTCAGACTCCTCAGTTATCTCAATTAAAAACTGAACACCTCTGAACACCAATATAGAAGTCACATTCTCTGGTGTTCCTCTCACGTCAGGAGGTGGACATAAAACAGGCTTTATCATACAAAGTGCCAACCAACTGGAATCAATGTCAAAAGAATCATTGAAGAATCCCCCATTTGCTGTCATTTTGAAAGGCTTTAGACCCCACCTTTTCAATCTACATCTAGTAATATATCCTAGTCTTTGATATATCTCTATATATTGTTTATGTCCCCACTCCTTATTAAGATCCAACATATCTGCTCTTTGTTTCCTGTAAAGCTCTTTCTTGCCCTTGTGGCTTTCTCCACACTTCATAAGTGAATTAAATATAAAGTAAAAAAACAAAGATAGGACCTGATATCAAAGAAAACGGTAGGGTGGAAGAACAAAAGAGGTAGAGATGTTGACTACCGCCGAAGAGCACGCCTAATGGCAGATGCTCCAAAGGTGACCACAATCTTCTGAATGCACACTATCCAATGATCTTGATCATTATTTTAAAACCAATGCACTTAATGTTTTGATTACCCACATTCAATGAAAAAAATAAGAACAAAGCAGTTCTCTTATCAGCAGGAATCACTCATTAATTAATGCAGCTGCTATTTCCCCCCCTAAAATATCAAACGCTGCAACCATCCTGGGCTTAATCAAAGAGTTAAAGGTGTACGGGTTATCAGCACAGCCAATAGCATGGAGCCATAGGGCCTGATTCACAGAACTCTTAAGTCTAAATCCTAAACTTACTGTAGTCACAGAGGTTAGGATTTTGTCTTAAGCTTGTCTTAAAACAGATTTAAGACAGACTTAAGTTAGGATTTTGTCTTAAGCTTGTCTTAAAACAGATTTAAGACAGACTTAAGTTAGGATGTTGTCTTAAGCTTGTCTTAAAACAGATTTAAGACAGACTTAAGTTAGGATTTTGTCTTAAGCTTGTCTTAAAACAGATTTAAGACAGACTTAAGTTAGGATTTTGTCTTAAGTCTGTCTTAAGTCTGTCTTAAGACAAACTTAAGACAAAATCCTAACTTCTGTGAATACCAAAAGTAGTAAGTTTAGGATTTTGTCTTAAGTTTGTTCTGTGAATCGGGCCCACATGCATGTACAAATACGTGCATTAGCACATTAATGACAGACCTGTTGGCTTTGACAATACTTGTTGTGTTAACTGCTCATGTGTCAAAGGAGACAGCCTGCAAAACTATGCTACTGCCCAATCATAGAAACAAAACAATATGCCCAGTAAAGTATGTCATTGGTTACATTATGTGATGCACTTGAAGAGGCAGATTCTGTACAATTAATTCAACGTCGACGGTTTGTAAGTGTTAAAAACTCAATAAAAAGGTATGCAGTGTTGGTAGAAAGTATTGCTCCTATACTGAACTTCACTAATATAGATAACAGTTTAAATATGTCTCTCCATACATACAATTTGCTGTCTACATTGCTTTTAATATAATGACTGTATACAGACGATCCCATTATAGAAACATATGCAATAAGGCAAATATAAAGCTAACAACAGCAAAGCTTAGACGTGCTTCTACGCTGAAGCCAGTGTTGGTAATGTGCAACACCTATTTGTTTTAGGAAATTACATTGAAAAAAAGGCTACAGTGGAAATATAGGAGTTAAATGTACAACATACCTCGAGGGGGGAAATAAATTGGGTAAAAAGTTTATAACGATTTCATAAACAAAAATTCCTATTTATTTTATTATTTTAAAAAACAATGAAGGTAGATCTGGGGCTCGTCGCAGCTCTGATATGTTTTGTTTGGCTATACCATCTTATGCTCAGATTCCGACAGAAATGCGCACACAGCCCTAGATATGCACAGAACTGGGCTGCACCCGTAGCATACTATTGTAATTATATTGTAATCTATACTAATATAATAAAGAGAGAGCCCAAACCTTTGAGGTGGGTAATCTCAGGAACCACAGCACCAATCACAACCCCAATACAGTGTTGGAAAGGGCAGTTGCAGCAGAAGGACATAGGCTATGCAGACGCCCACCATATACATTTAAAAGGTAAAAGAACCGTGCCAGGAAAGTAGTCCCTTGTGGGCGTGTCTGCGTTGTGCTGTGGGCGTGTGCTGCGCGTGTGACAAACGCTGGGTGCGTGTGGTACATTCCGACCTTCATGCCATGTCTCATATCGTGTGCTGTGGGCGAGTGCTGGGGGCGTGGGCGTGTGCGGGGCGCGGGATCACGGAAAAAAATGAGCGTTGTGCCCAATATTTCATTGTTTTTTCTTCCCAGGTTCTGTGCATTCCAGCTCCGGGTGTGCTCGCCCCGCGCTCCCAGTGACGTGCACCTGCTTTACTATTTGGAGGTCAGGCATGGCGCTATTCCCAAGGGCCGGAAGGAGTGCAAATGTAATCTCGCCTTAACTTCCGGTGACTGCTGAAGCGCACACTGGAGATTTTCCACTTCTGTTGCGCACAGGCCTTGCGCCATGCACATCCGGACACAAGGCCCGCCTCCACGGAAATAGCAAGAAAGGGACTATCCCTGCCTGGGAATATGTGATGATATTCCGCAAACCAACATCCCGCATACCATTACTCCGCAATTTTTATAACGCAGGACTATTACTCTGCAAAGACATCATTTCTAAAACTTTTACAACGCATATGACTTTATCACGCATGCCATCATAACGCAAATGCATGTGTGGTAAAGTCATATACATTGAAAAAGTACATTATTGAAACATCAAATATATGTTTGTATATATCTATATTTATATACATATATATATATATATATATGTATATGTATATATATATATATATACAAATGTTTTTAATTTAATTAAAACATTTATTCTTTTAAATTGCATTATTTATGGTATTTTTATTTATTATTTTATTATATTACCCTCTAAACCCTAAAAACGAATCCCACCCTGCTCCCTTTAAATACACCTGCATCCCAAAATAATAACCCACCCTTACGCCTTAAAATACCCCAATCACGCATGCCATCATAACGCAAATGCATGTGTGGTAAAGTCATATACATTGAAAAAGTACATTATTAAAACATCAAATATATCTATACTACTATTATCTATACTACTATTATAAAGTAAAAACTTTTTACCTTTGAGGCGGGTAAACTCGGGAACCACAGCGCCAATCCAAACACACGATACATCATTAGAATTGTCAGGGTCTGCAGAGTGACATAGGCTATTTATACCCAAAAAATATTCTATAAAAAATATACATTCATAAAAAAGTAGTCCCTTAGAAGTAGCGCCGGCCGTGTGTGCTAGCGACGTGAACGTGCGTGCTGACATCAGAGGGGGGGGGGGGGGGAGTGGCGGACAGGAGCGCGAGGAAGTCGAGGAGCAGTGGACAGGAGCGAGGAACTCAGGCTGAGGTAGGTAAAGCGAGGGGAGGATCGCCCGTCCTAAAATCCTGCAGACAAGCGAGTGCTTTTAGCAAAATAAGAAATACCAAAAACGTCGAGTTTTTTTTGAAAGTATCTTGCTCTCCCGGAGAAAACCGTTATGCCCAAAAACAAAAAAACACAAGCTTACACACAAGTATCGCAGGCATTAAAACCCGATGCTGTTTTAACAACAATGAGGCCTGACAACAGACATGAAGCTTTGCTAAACGTTTAATTTTACCTTACCGAACAGCAAAGTGTGTGTTCTTGAAGCTGAAAGAGACCCCGGAGACAGCTGCTCAGGGGCGTAACACAGGCCCCTGCAGCCCCTGCGGTGCGGGGGGGAGGGCCACAGTGCTCCAGGGGCCCCCTCTGTGGCCATAGAGTAGCCAGCAGCGACAGTGCAAAAGGGGGATAATGATCGAGCAAAAAACCTAGGGACGCAGACAGTATAGGAAGAGAAAAAGTGCCGAAATTGAAACTCCGAAATTGGAACTGGGGAGGCGAGGCACGGCACGGGGAGGAGCCGCATGTTAAAATTCTATTTGGCCATGGCGGTGGGGACATAAGGGCAGTCATTCTGCCAGGGCGCGCAGCAGAGAGTTTTATTTTGTAGGGAACTTCAATTGGAGCTAGAGACTGGCTGCAGAGGTCACTCGGAATCATGGTGCTCGGCTGGCTGGCAGCACTGCGGGCTGCCTGTTGCTGTGGGGCTAAATCATCTATTGCCGCCCCTGGGCCTGACAGCAAATAATTATTATTCCGATCCGGAGCCCGTGCATGTGATTTAAGGGGTTCCGGGAGGTGCAGGCAGAGTGAGGCTGCTTCTCTTTGCAGCTGTCCAGCTCTCTGCAGGACTAATGGGCCCATTGTTGTACTCGAACACAGACTTGAGCCTTAAAAAAACGGAGTAAAGTCAAGCACCCTCAGAGAGAAGAAAAGTGCAGGACGAGCTGGGTGAGTCCGCCCCCTCCCCATCTCCACTACCGGTGGCATGTGTGCTGACCTCATTATACCCCCTTCAGTTGGTAGATATAATTTTTTTTTTATCAGAATGCCTATTTGTTTACAATAACCCCTTCCCCTTGCAGGCTCGGCCCTCCGCCATTTTCAAGCACGAGCTACTGTGGAGTTCTCCTATTAGGGATCAAATTTAACAGTGTTATTTCTTCCGCTATTCAAAAGGTGGTGCTGCTGTGGATGGTGTTTTTGGAGGGGGCACATGTGGGCCTGCGAGTGTCACTATTTTATTACTGTGTCTAGGCCTGCAGAAACCGGATAATTAACACTATTTCACACTTCCCAGTGAGGAGAGAGCACCCTGCCAGTGATTCTCTGTCCATCCTCCGATGTCCCATCTGCGACTCAGAACACTAGAGTATGTACATTGCAAGTCTGACGCAGGTAAAATTTGGAGCCTTTCGAGGTCTTTCACAGAGGTGGGCATGGTTGAGAGGGGCAAGTGCAGAGGCCATTTTTGCCTCTTTATTGCTTCATTTTGCTCCAGAGAAAGTGTCACTCATAGTCATTGAATGTCACTCATAATTACACTGACATTATAAAAATGTCACACATAAGCAATCTGAAACCTTGGCAGCTATGAGTTAGGGCAGAGGAGCAGTACGTGCTGCAGGGGACCACTTAATTGACGGGACATGTCTCAAGTGTGGGATGTCATTTCACTCTATGGCACATCTAATTCTTCCACACATGCAATTTGGCAAGGAGTGACTAAGTCCCATGACAAATTCGAATTGGAAGCCAATACTTGAAGTAAAATGCTAGCGGGAAACTTTATGGGTTTCCAATTCTGAAAGCAGAAAGACAGGCAGCCAAAGGGATTTTTACGAAAGTGAATGAAGGGCATGACCCACCAGAGCGACATCAAAGGGCAATAAACGTGGACCTGGCTAGATAAGAATACTTTTGAGTATACGCCTGAGACTCCAATAAAGAATGAAGCATGTGTATTGGCAAAACCAATACATCCCGCCTATATGAGAGCTATTGGCTTTGGCAATGTGTTTTAGCCATGTTGTACACCAGTTTGTCTGCTGTTCAGCCAGGGGCATAACACAGGTCCCCACAGGACCCCTCCCCCCCGCGTGGTCCAGTCGCAGCCACCAACCACTTAGCACTCCACACATCTGAACCTTCTCGGATGCTGGGAGTTACGTGACTTACGTTACACTCGCCGTAGTTGCAAGCGCGGCCGCCTCATCATAAATTAAATGGTGCACGGCCTTCACCCTCAGGGTGGAGCATACTACGGTTGGGCGTAGCCGGATCAAAGTCTGGTAACATTCTGCCCCTGGCTGGTGACTGCCACTTTTCTCTCCCTGCTCCGGGCGCCCCTGGCATACCTACGCTCAAGGAATCCCGCCTCAACTTTTCTTCCCCAGGCCGGCCTTTATCATCAGCATATCACGACTGGCGCTGCCCGCCCGCCCCTCACCCTCCCTCCGCTTAAAGCCTTGGTATTTGCAAACTTTGTAGCAGAAGGCACGCAATCAGGAAGCGGACCGCAGAAGGAAGACACCTCTTTGCACTGCCGGAGTTTCTTTCGCGGTCGGGCGTAAACAGAGAAGGTTGTTTGTGGAGCTTACTGGGTTGTGCATTCCGACACCATGGGTAAGGACTGCCCATTATCAATATTAATGGAAATATTGAACGATTATGCAGCGTATCACGCAAACCGTGTCATGTTGCTTCAATATTGGGTGGCATTTTTATTCATCACATCCACTCCGAAGGTTAAAGAGTCGAGTTGGTCCTGCAAGAGTTCGAACAAAACCTGCCTCTTAAATGTTACAACCCAGTGTTTGCTAAAGGGGCACGCATAACCACCAAGGCGCAGGTTCGAGCAGGGGGGTGTTACCCCCCCCCAATAAATGTGTTCTATCTATACTACTATAATAAAGTAAGAACTTCCAGGCTTTGAGGCGGGTAAACTCGGGAACCACGGCGCCAATCTACACACCCGATACACCGTTGAAATAGTCAGGGTGTGTAGATGGTTATAGGCTATATGAATGTAAAAAATAAATGTCTTTTACAATATTTATATTTTAAAAAATAGTAGTCCCCTCAAAGTAGCGCCGGCCGCGACGTGCATGCTCACTTCAGGAGCACGGGGAGGAGCGGCGTCCGAGGAGCGGCGGACATGGCGCGGGGGAGGAGCGGTATCGTCAGGAGCAGCGGACAGGCCAGCAGCGGTGCGAGTGGACAGGCGGGAGAAGCGGCGGCGGAGGAGGAGCGGCGGACATGGCGCGGGGGAGGAGCGGTCACGTGAGGAGCAGTGGACAGGCCAGCGGCGGTGCAAGCGGACAGGCGGGAGGAGCGCCGGCGGAGGTAAGGGGACCCATGTCGGGGCAGGCGGGGGACGGGCCGGGCGGGGGACGGGCTGTTGTAGTCATGCGGTCAGGCCACTCTGAAATATGCATAGTGGGAGAGTGGTTACTTTTTAAAGATTTGCCCTGCCTAGCAACGAAAGTGGGAGTTCGCTCTAGAGAGATATGTTGTACACAAGTCCATTGAGAAGTGGTTCGGGTCGGGGAAGGCGGGGGACGGGACGGGCGGGGGCCCGGCCTGATGGACAATATAGGGGCGGGCGGGGGTCGGGTAAGCTGCCTGTTGCTCCCGGACAAGGTCGGGACGGGCTGCTAGTGTTTTTATATATGTATAGTTATATACATATCTATACTACTATTATAAAGAGAGAACTTGCACCTTTTGGCAAGGTAAACTTGAAAACCACCAATCTGAACATCCAAGACATCTTAGAAAACCTCAGGGCAAGCAGAAGGACATAGGCTATTTAAAGTATAAAAATATTTCTTATTTAAAAAGTTAACATTAAAAAAAAAGTAGTCCCTTGGAAGTAGAGCCGGCCGTGACCTGCGTGTTGACGTCAGGAGCGTGGGGAGAGCGGCGTCCAGGAAGGTGAGTGACCTGCAGTTGGGGTTCCAGAAGCGGCAGGTACGTGCCCCTGCCAGAATGTCTAAATTTCCTCCAGCTGCTGGACCGCCGGGAAGATAGTGCCAACAGAGCCTGGATGAAGAACAGGCTGCAGAGTGCACCATCGACGCCCCGGTTTTCCCCGGACGGTCCCCGTTTGTAGGGAAGTGTCCCGACACTTTTTTCCAACTTAAGGAAATGTCCGGGTTTTTAAAAAGTGTCCGGGCGAAACATAGAAATGTCCCGGTTTTTCATTGTTCATTGGTGTTTTGGTTCAGCGTGTGGGCGCCTGCATGCTCTCTTTGCACTCCAGGTATGGCGTTAGATGAGCGTTGTAGGGGGAAGGAAATCCTTTGAAGAGAGACACTTTCTCTCGGGATTTCCCTCCTCTTTGTACAACGCAGCGCCACCTTCGTCATCGTGCCAGCCACCGGCCCTGGTGTTATGATTCTTCAGTTACTGCTGTTGGTTATGTCAGAGGTCTTCAAACGCAGATAGTGCGCACCGCTATGACCACTTTGCTTTGGAATTAAACTTAAGTGGCAGCGCCCCGCATGAGAGGAAAAATGTGAAGATCGAAAACAGCTAGAGAGTGGAATGGGAATACAAATTCCCTGCACCTGATGTACGATACATTTAAAGACTATTGCGGCCTGGATTGGCCTTGGACTTCTATGGTGCCATGTGAAACTCTCCTGAACATGGACAGACTCATGGAGATGTGTGTGTGTGTCATTTGAAAAATATGCCTCTCATACAGATGCAACCCTGAAACTGAATGAAAAATCAGAGAGCAGGGTCTGGAAACTCTATGTGGGACTTCAATAACAGCGCACTCCGAAGTTCTAAAAGGAAGTGACTGGTAGCGTTTTGAAACGCCATAATTTTCACAGCACATGCAATTACTAATTTTCCAATCAAGGATACAACAAACAAAATGATGGGTGTGAAAATAACTAGATGTGAAAGAGGTGCATACACATTGAACTATTCAAAATAATAGCAGTTGGCAAGTTGGATTTACTTGTGCACTCGTTTTATTTAAGAATTACAAATGCAACAGTTCTGTTGTCTCAAGAAAGGAAAACGAAAAGCAAATAAAGTGAAATACTTCTTTTCATATTAGTAATTGCAACATGGTGAAATAACAATATATTATAAAAACCACGAGACCCAAAATGCCCCTTAGGATATAAAAGACAGTACCACACACTTCTAATTGAAAACAGACTACCGTGAACAAGGCCGCAATGGCTAAAAGGCATGGGTGATGTTTGTGCAATGCTGTTTGCTCATTAAAGGAACATGATAATATGAGCTTCTGGGAGTGCAGCATCCTTCTTTTTGTTTGAAAATACTCTAGGCTACTGGTTATATCTCAACGCTTGCACCAGCAAATAGTGGGCGCGCCGCTATCACCACTTTGTTTTGGAAATATATATATACATACGTGTATGTGTGTATATATATATATATATATATATATATATATATATATATATATATATATATATATATATATATATATCTATACTACTATTATAAAGAGAGAACTTGCACCTTTTGGCAAGGTAAACTCGAAAACTACACCACCAATCTGAACACCCAAGACATCTTAGAAAACCTCAGGGCAAGCAGAAGGACATAGGCTACATAAAAATAAAAATAAAACGTTGTTTAAAATATTTACTAATAAAAATAAAGTAGTCCCTTGCAAGTAGCGCCGGCCGCGACGTATGCATGAGGGGAGTAGCGTCGTTCACAGCAACAGGAAGAGCGAGGAAATGAGTAGCGTCTGGGTGAGGGGAGGAGCAGGAGGAGCGGAGTTCACCAGCAACAGCAATACGGAGCGATGAGAAGCGGAGGAGCAGTGGCAGCGCTGGGAGGTAAGTCGGGACCTTGGGGGGGGGTTTACAAAGCCGGGGCGGGAGGCGGGCGGGAGACTCGAGGCGGGAGGCGGTAGGCGCTATGCGCTATGCTCAATGTCGGGTCGGTGCGGGGGCGGCGGGCGGCGGGCTCAAAGCGGCGCTATGCGTTATGCTCAATGCACAATGTCGGGTCGGGGCGGGGGGCGGCGGGCGGCGGGCTCAAAGCGGGAGGCGGTATAGCCAATGTCAAGGCGGGAGGGATGCGGACTGGGCAATGGGGGGGGTGTGGTGCGGTGCGGTGCACAGAGGCTTACAATGCTGCCCCCAGCCCCTTTCTGCCCCAGGCAACGCTGGGACGGGCTGCTAGTATATATATATATATATATATATATATATATATATATATATATATATATATATATATATATATATATCCACACACCCTCCAGACGAACTGTAGGAAGAGGCCACACAGGGAATTGCCGGAAAAGCCTTTAATTGGACCAAACAGCAGCTAAGGCATAATGCATTTCGACGCACTCGTCTTCCTCAGATGCCCCTGTTGCTGTACAAAGCAGTCCCATCTCTCCGCCTTGAGTGCCTCTGCAGACCTCCCACAGATATTGGGAAGCGCCTCCCCTTCCGTTGTTAAGCTCACCTGCTGTAGTGATGGTGGAACTACAGCACCCAGAATACATCATCTCTGGGCAGGTGCTGCGAGGGAAAATGGATGGTGAAAGTCCGTGTGGCTGTGGCGCGCTGCAGAGCGGAGAAGGCTGCTGCAATTGTGAATTCAGTCCTCGGGCTTCCCTGGGTCCCTGAATACATCTACCTGCCAAAGCACGAGTCCATGGAATTCGGGGCCGGCACAATGTCCAAACCTGACCGTGAAGTCACGGGCTGCCGCGTGGCAGCAAACTCCAATTGACCTGTACTAGGAAGGTGAGCTGTGATGATCCGATACCTCGGTGCACAATAAAACCTGCAGACGCAGATTTGTTTCGCCAGTAAAATCACAGCCGCTTTGCAGATGGAGCCTCTTAGAGCGTCTCTGGCTGACGCTGGAAATGTCCACACACCCTCCAGACGAACTGTAGGAAGAGGCCACACAGGGAATTGCCGGAAAAGCCTTTAATTGGACCAAACAGCAGGTAAGGCATAATGCATTTCGACGCACTCGTCTTCCTCAGATGCCCCTGTTGCTGTACAAAGCAGTCCCATCTCTCCGCCTTGAGTGCCTCTGCAGACCTCCCACAGATATTGGGAAGCGCCTCCCCTTCCGTTGTATTTGTATATATATATATACAAATGTTTTTAATTTCATTAAAACATTTATTCTTTTAAATTGCATTATTTATGGTATTTTTATTTATTATTTTATTGTATTACCCTTTAAACCCTAAAAACGAATCCCACCCTGCTCCCTTTAAATACACCTGCATCCCATAATAATAACCCACCCTTACTCCTTAAAATACCCCAACACCCTTAAACACTAACCCATCTTAACCCTATGAATATACCATGTACCCAAAAACCCAAACCTATCCCTAAACCCTAAAAATACCCCTGTACCCCAAAACCCAAACCTAGCCCTGAACCCTATAAATACCCCTGTACCTCAAAACCCAAACCTACCCTTGAACCCTAAAAATACCCCTGTACCCCAAAACCCAAACCTACCCCTGAACCCTAAAAATACCCCTGTATCCCAAACCCAAACCTAGCCCTGAACCCTTAAAATACCCCTGTACCCCAAAACCCAAACCTAGCCCTGAACCCTATAAATACCCCTCTACCCCAAAACCCATACCTATCCCTAAACTCTAAACCAACCCCTGCACCCCAAAACCAAAACTACATCTCAACACTTAAAATACCCAAACACCCCAAAACATATACCTCAGTACCCCAAAACTTATACCCCTATACCCATACTTACCGTATCCAAACATAAAAAAAATGCTTTTACCATTCATGCATTTACAACGAATTTCGTTGTAAATGTATGCATGGTAAAAGCATATAAAATGTAATGCCATGCATTATAATCATATTGTGGAGTCATGGTACTTTCGTAAGGAAAGTATGCGGAGTGATGGTATGCGGAAAGAAAGTTGCGGAATAATGGGTGTTTACCCTCGTCGGTAAGATCATTGGTGGCACGGCGGCCAACATCTCCAGCAACATACTCATATTTTTTCACCACCCATTTGAAAAATGCACTGGTCTCTCTCATTGATGGCCAGCACCGACATACACTTTTAGACACACCTCCCGCCACAAGTTCTAGAATTGCGAACCTTAGAGCTGGGGAGCTACGTTCGAATCTCGGCATCAGCTCAACATCCTGTGATTCCAGGCAAATCGGTTTGTGTCCCCGTGCTTACTACAAATGAATGCGTTCTTCTGTAATATATATTGTGCTGTCCATGTTGTTGAGTTTGCACTATATAATATTGCAAGGAAAAATAAAGTAGGGAACTCGAGTTCACACACTACTGAATGCGCACTCTTAAGTTCATCAGCAGTGCACTGTGAATCGGAGCGTTTCACAGGCCTGTCACAGATAAGAAATGCGATCAAAACGAAATCCTACAAAACAATATACTACAGGCTGGCAGCAATTAATACCCGGACAATGCTGGGACGGGCTTCTAGTTGCATTTATATAGTGCTTACTAACCCTGATGAACTGCAGAAGTGCTGTATGGGGAGTAACATGCTACTTTGCAACATAAGGTTAGTGGTTAATACAGTGGATATTGGTAATTATTGTGCTTAGTCATGTACACTCAACAAAAATTACATGCATTTACTTCAGTTACTTTGTGATAGATTATATTAATACAATTTAGGTGGGTCTGGTCATTAGTGAAGGCTAGGTGGTTTCAGGTGAATGGTTGGTGAAATCGATAGGCTCGAGGAGATTGAATAGTGCTAGGTTGCAGGGATAAGGTTTTTAAAGTTGGAGAGGTTGTGATCTATGAAATGAGGCATCAGCCAACTGCAGAATTACAATACGAGAGATTAAGGCAGACAGGCATGAGACTGAGAGGAGGATATACTCAGAAACAGAAGGCATGCAGAGGATGGAAGGTAATGAGAGGGAGACTGAAGGAGAGGAATCAAGCGGAAGGAAGTCATGCTCAATTTTTCATGCATGTTTTTAGGAATATGAGAAAGAGTGAGAATCAGAAAGAGTAAAAACAGAGATTGCAAAATGATAGTGCTGGTATATCGGATGGTATTTGTAGCATAACAGCACATGTGAAAAAGCACTGGAAAACCAGACATAATACTTTATACTGTCATACCACATGTAATGCTTGCCATATGGGAAGCATGTGGCAAAATACCAGCACTGGGAACACTGGAAATAATTCGTGGCATATAGAACCCCCTCCTTTGAAAACATCTTGCCACTGACATACTGGAAGTAGCTCTTAGTATATGGGGGTCCTGTGACAAAATACTGGTTCTGTCACATTATGGGTAATTCTAGTCATACGATTATTACATCAGGGAGTTGAGGCAACCACAACAAAATGCTGGCAGGAAGGGTCGCCCATGGTACATGGACAAGGGACATCTTAAGGAATTTGGGGGGCCTTGGACAAACGTATTTTGGGGGCACCTGTTTGAATCAGCTGTGAATTTCTGATCCAGTTTCAGCTCTTTCATGTCCTCTTTGGCCAGGTCAAGGTGTTTATTGTGAAAGGATTCTATGAAAGGTTTAATCTGCAGTGAGGTAAAATATATACCAATCATCGATTACTAGTTTATTTGGAGGACCTTTGATGTCAAAGACTTTCTCAAGAAATGTAATCACATTAGTAGTGGTGGGGACAGATGCGGACTCAACATATACCCACTTGGAAAAGTAGTCATGTAACACTAATAAATACCTCTTGTCACTGGTGAGTGATTTAAATGGACCCTCAAAATCTAACCCAACCTTACACCAGACATCTTCTGGCAAGGACACCATGAGGCCCATTAGGATCTCGGGCGGATCGCCACCGCCCGCATGGCGGTGGCGATCTGGCTGCGATCCTTCCCCGCCCGCCACCCATTTTCCCCGCCATATTACTATGGCAGGGGGACCGCAGCGGACAGAAAGACCGTCCGACGCTTTAATTACTTGTACAAGTTCTATGTACACAGACTCTCTTCTTTTACTATGATAGGGCATCTACCTAGGACCCAATCCCCAGGGAGAAAGCTCTGGTCTCTTACTCAATATTTCTTGCCAAAATGTGATTCGAGAATAGCTTGTTAACATTCTGTTCTCTTAGCTACATCTTTGACCATTTTGTGATAGCATTCATCTTTTTTGCATTTAACCCCTTTATCCAATCAGGGCAAACACTTGATCTTAGTTCTCTTTTTCATAGCAAACAAAAAGATGAAACTGGGTTGGTCCAATATGTCCATAAAATGTTGTTAGAACCTCCTGCGCTGGTGCTCCAATGGATAAAGCAGATTGTATACCTTCTTACAAAAATGTGCTCATCCTCTTGACTAATCCATTGGCTGTCAGAGAATATAATACCACTCTAAGGGGTGTGGAGTTGTGGGCTGGGCGGACCGGAATAACAGGCTGGGAGGCCGAATGTAGTGAGCTATGTTTACGGATTTATTCGGTGGTAAGGCACACACAGTATTGTTCCACAGAGGTAAAGGAAAGAAAGTCCGGAGGGAAGCGTCTACACGGGTGGGTTTTGATGTAGGGTAGATGTCTTGGTCGGGATCCTCTGCGGTCTGTTGTCATCAGGTTACGGCCGGGTGATGGGTCTCCTCGGAGATATGTAAGGGAGAGAGAGTACAAAGGGGTTAGTCCAGTTCAGCGAGGACTACCGAGTACTTCCACCTTCACCGGGAGTGAGTGGGCCAGGAAATGAACGTGGGGAAGGTGGGAAGGGTAGGTGGGGATAAGACCAAATGAGCAAGCGGGGAGGGTATAGTGACTGAAGGTGTCCGGGATTAGTGCGAGGTTATATACAAAGTGCTCGTGATTTTTCTCTTATCTAAGAAGGCTAGTGCAGGGTGCTCGTAAGGCTCTATATACAAGTCTTTACAGATATTTACATTATATTTACAAAGGGACACGGAGAAAGGATAGAGTGTACTCACGTGCCCCGCCGCAACTCTCGTCCGAGTTGTGGCCGCTCTCCAGCCACCTCCGGAGGTCGCCACCAGTCCTCCGACCACAGGTCCTCTTCCTCGTTCTCCTCTCCGCTTTCCGCCTTCTCTCCGATCTCCTCCTGCCTTCCGCTCTCCGTCGGGGGTTCCGCGCCGTTCGCTGTCTCCTGCCACGAGTCCGCTGGGCTGAACGAGGTCTTGTCTGTTCTCCCGACTTTTCTATGTTCCTGGCGGAGTGTAGTCGACGCGCTTCCGCTTCCGGATGGGTCGTGTTCCGGGTCACCTGCCGGGAATTCACTTCCGGTATCCGGCTTGTCTGTTTCAGGGTCTTCGTGGGTTAGCGGATCCTGTGGGTGAAGAGAGGAAGTCCGATGACCAAGGGATGCTGTTCGTTCCGGCGTGGGGGTGGGATACCCCTGTCGGTTCCGCCCTTCCGATGAGGTAGGGATTACTGATTTTCCACAGGGGTTAAATGTGAAAGGATTCTATGACATGTTTAATCTGCAGTGAGGTAAAATATATACCATTCATCGATTTACTAGTTCATTTGGAGGACCTTTGATGTCAAAGACTTTCTCAAGAAATGTAATCACATTAGTAGTGGTGGGGACAGATGCGGACTCAAAATATACCCACTTGGAAAAGTAGTCATGTAAGACTAATAAATACCTCTTGTCACTGGTGAGTGATTTAAATGGACCCTCAAAATCTAACCCAACCTTACACCAGACATCTTCTGGCAAGGACACCATCAGGCCCATTAGGATCTCGGGCGGATCGCCACCACCCGCATGGCGGTGGCGATCTGGCCATGATCCTTCCCCGCCCGCCACCCATTTCCACGCCATATTACTATGGCGGGGGGACCGCGGCAGACGGAAAGACCGTCCAACGCTTTTCCGCCCGGTCAACAAGTTGACCGGGCGGAAAAGTGTTTAATATGGTGGTGATGTCTGTTAGACACTGCCAGCCATATTACCATGGGTGCAGAAGGATGCCTTTCCATGGCGGCATTGCCGCCATGGAAAGGCATGCGGGAGTAGACTGTGGGGGCCCGTTGCGGGCTTCCAGGGACTCTGGGGGGGGTACACATGGGGGTACCTATGGTACACCCCAGCAGTTCCATGCACAACATGGTAGGCACCGCGCGGTGCCTGCCATCTTGTGCATGGAAGTGCACAGCATGCCTTCATGGCATTGTGGCGGGTGGTGCTGAGTGCACCGCCGCCACAATGTTAAGAATGTAGGATGCGCCCACAACTGTGGTGGGAGCATCCTAATGGCAGCCACTGGACCCCCACCCTTATGGCGGGCGGTCCCTTTGTACGACGGGTTGGCGGATGGACAAAGTCTGTCCGCCACCCTAATGGGGCCCCATGTGTTTAGGAGTCTGACAAGTCTTCCAATGTTTATCTGACATCAAACAAGTCCCACAGTTGGCTACCCAATTGGTAGCTTAAGTGTCCAGTGATGGCCGCCAAAAACATTGCTTGAGATCTTTGCAAGTTGCACTCACCCCAAGATGTCCTTCATGAGCTGTTTGAATAACATGCCACAAATTGAGGTAGGTGAAAGACAAACATTGTTTTGCATTAAAACTCCTTTTGAAATTGACAGTTCACTCTGTACCTGTGCTAATGGTTTGAGGGGTGAAGGTAACGATCTTTGTCAATGCCATCCCTTCTTAACATATTCCATGGCTAAAACTAAAACATCATCCTTCCTAGTTGCTTTCAACCAGTCTTGTAAATAAATTAAACCAGTGGAGTCTAAACCTTCTTCAAACACAGCCACCACATATTCCACCTCATCCTCATCTTCCTCATTTTCTTGACTATCCTAAGCCATTCGCCAAAGGCAATCAGCTCTGATCTTGTTACCTTTTCGAATTTGTTTCTTTGTAAAATTACATTCTTCTAGGGGTGACAACAGTCTGACTAACCTGAAAGATGCCTTCCCAGAACTATTTCCATTTAGTATATCAATTAGTGGTTTGGGATCTGTAAAGCAATTTAAATGTTTACAAATTGTTTACAGTCCATGAGCATGCTAATTGCTTTGAGTTCAGTTGTGCTGCAATACAATTCTGCTTGTTTTAAATAATGTGATGCAAATGGTACAGTTTGTTCTCTGTTGCTAACCTATTGTGATACCACTGCACCAAAGTCCAATTGGCTGGTATTTACAGTGAGTAAACACTTTTGACCAGGAGAAAAAAGCCACAGAGGTGGAGCCAAAACTATCAATTGTTTGACTTTTTTAAATGCCTTATTAACAGACTCCTTCCCTATACATTTCACACCTCTGATATAGATTCATTAAAGGCTGTTCTACAAGAGCATGGCCTTAGATGAACCAAGAATAGTATTCACTCATTCCTTGAAAAGATATGAGGGTATCTTTGGGAGGTGTCACATCTCTTAATGCCTGGATAAGTGATAACATAGGTTTGATATCTCTCAATGTGATACAGTGACCTAAATAGTCCAATTCCTCTGCTAGAAAATGGCATTTCTCGCATGTTAAGGTTATACCAACTTCTTTAAAAATTACCAAACGTTTCTCTAATATACTGTTGTGTTGTTGAAGTGTGTTGGCAAATATCAATACGTCATCTTGGTATGCTTGTACACCCGAAATGTCTGCTAATATGGTGTCCATCAACTTTTGAAATACACTTGCTGCAGATGCTTGGCTAAAAGGTAGACGGAAAAAGGTATATGACCCAAAAGGTGTTATAAAAGTGGTTAACTTTTGCGACTCTTCAGCAAGTGGTATTTGATGGTAGGAAGAGCTTAGATACAGGAGTGGAAAATACTTTGCAGTACTAATATTGGCTAGCAAATCTTGGCTCCTGGGCAGTGCATGGTAATCTATAATATTTTTTTTGTTGGGTGCAGAAATCAGCAGATAAGCAAATGTCTCCTGCCGTCTGCGTACAATGAAAATGGGACTGACCCCTTCCCATGAATCAGTTGTTGCAATCACACCTTCCAAATCCAAGTTTTCACCGGTATAGCATTTTTGTCAGTCTGACTCAGGGGCATATGTATGAAAATCCCCGTTTGCGATTCTCAAATAGAAATTTTTTGAGAATCGCTATTTGAGAATTGCAAAAAGGGATGTATGTATAAAATCGCAATTTTTTAGCGATTTCTTAGTTTTCCTTAATTGCGATTTGCAAATTGCGAAATCGCAATTAAGGAATACTTTCCCATTCATTTCTATGGGCCAGGAGGCCTATAGGAATGAATGTGAAGTTATTCTCAATTTGCGATTCGCAATTTGAGAATCGCAAATTGAGAATAATTTCAAGGGTGCAAGGCTGTCATAAGAACACCCTGTTGCACCTCTGAAATGAACATGTGTGCGCTTATGCGCCATATGGCACCTTCACAAATGCCAAAAAGTGCATTTGTGAAAGAAATCGCAAATTACCACCAACTTGAAGTTGGTGGTAATTTGCGATCTCTTAAGGAGAAATCGCAAAAATGGAATGCTTGATGCATAGCATTTAAGGAATCGCAATTTGCGATTCCTTAAATGCTTCCACAAAATTAAGGAATCGCAAATTTTGCAATTACTTAATTTTGCTATGCTATTTCCATCATACATACCGTTTTGCAAATTTGTAGTTGCAACGCTGCTTTTTTGCGAATTGGACCGTTTGTGACATTAAAATTGCTTTGATACATCTGCCCCTCAATGCTCAAACATTTTGATGGTTCCAATTTTTTTGATTAAATACCTCAGTAAATGTTTCAATGATGTTAATGGCATCACCATTACAGGTGTGTTACAGTATTAAAGCTACCCTGGCCAGGTCTTTCTAAACAACAATATTTTTCCCTTTAATCAGTGGTAGGTTAAGGTTCCAAGCTTTCTAACAGAGTCATTGTGCAATTCTAGGAGCTATGGCTATACAGAATAACGAAATTAGTAATCACAATCGGAAGTATGATAGAGAGATGACAGGGAGTCTTGCTGTAGAGGGAGAGCTCCACAGAGAAGCAGGGTAAGGGGTGGGCAGAGACAAGACTATAGCAGAGAACAGAAGAAAACATGTACTAGACAATATCACTGTATCATTTGAATGGATTATGTTGATATTTCATGTAGATTATTTCAAAAGTAGGAGTTCCTTCAATCTGTGGTTAAAAATAGAGAACATTGGGTCTAATGGAATTTCTACAGAGATGTTATTTCACATACTGGAGGCAAATACTGAAAAGGAGCCAATTACAGTAGAGGCAGTCACACATTTGGGGGCACATTTAAGGGAGTTCAAGTTACCTTGAATACAGTGCATTCATGTCCTTGCCCCCTGTGCTGGGGTCATTTCCGCAGCCTAGCTTCAACGCAGGTACCCTTGCACCATGGTGCAAGAATGCCTGTGTTGTAGGCAGTGTTGTTTTTGTGCAGGAAGGGGCTCTTATAAATTTAAAAGAAAACGTTTCATTTTTGTTTTTGAAACGCATTCCCGTTTTCCTTTAAGGAAAACGGGCTGCATTTCAAAATAAAAAGAATTATTTATTTGAAGTCAATCACAGACCTGGTGGAATGCGGAGCCCAGCAGGCCACCATCCTTGTGATTTTTACGATTCCTAGGGGGTCGCACATTGCGACCTACCTCATTCATATTCATGAGGTAGGTCATTTGCAATGCCCTAGGAAGTGCTAAAAGTGTTCCAAACACTTTCATGCATTCTATTTTGCGATTTCCTAATTGCAAATCGCACAGATTCGCAATTAGGAAATCGGAAAAGAGTTTCTTCATGCATCTGTCCCTTTCAGTTGTACGTTTATGGTTGCCTATGTAACTGAAATAAAGTTCTTTTAATTGAATTGAATTGAGTCCTATGTGGTGGTGTAAATTCTGAATGACACTTCAACAAAACAATGGCTGAATCCTGCTGACCCATAGCTCATCTCAGTGTAGTTTTTGTGTTATATTTTTTATTCATTCTAAAATCTCTGGAGAGGTAGACAAAGCTCTCCTTTCGCTAGACCTAACATGGGGTGGTTTAAACTAAAATGGAAACTTTTCCTTTAAATACATTTTGCCCAAATTTATCAGTTTAAAACACAAATCTAAAATACATACAGAGCTACTGGAATTATGCAATTCTGCTGCCGCAACACTTTCTGCATGATTATGGGTTTGCCGCATATGTTAAGAGAAAATGTGATGGGAAGATGACGCAGGGTGCGCTCATTCAACATGAAACAACAGGGTTTCTTCACTTATTTAAGTATCTTCCAAGTAGAGAATCAGACATTGGTTTAAATCATTCGATTATTTTATTCATTTCAAGTTGATGTGAATCATGTTGAATGAGCGCACCCTGCGTGATCTTCCCATCACATTTTATCTTAACAATTCAAGGCACTGTAAGGCACAGTGCGACAAGGATTGCGCCAAACAAAACTTCTTGATAAATTTTGTTCCTCATAAAAGAAGTGCACGGAGATAACAACAACCACATTTGCCGCATATGTCACGTAGACCATCATCAGCTGCATAATCTGCATATTTCAACAAACAATATTGTTTGTAGCGTGCATGAATCAAACGTTACTAAAACATAAAACATAGTGACATGTGTTCCCCTGCAGTGGAAGGCCCCTTGCAAAAGTTGACTAGTCATCTTTCAGTTGCTTTTTCCTGCATGTTGTTGTGAAATAGGTACCAGTGAGGTGCGTTGTTTGCTGAGACAGAGTTACCATGAATAAAAATGATAAAATAATGAGCTAATACTATCACGAAATATACTGCATTGCACCACATGCTTTGCATTTTGTTAATTTAGTTAACCCTACCCATAATTAGGCCCTCCCCTGCTACATAGTGCTAGTGACCCTTAAATGTATAACAAAAATATAGACACTCTTCTCATGTGGAATCTAAGAAGTCAATAGTGAACACCAGGCATAAAAGATAACATCACTGGTAATTTTTTGTCCCATCCATACCTGCAAATCTCTATCGCCCTGCTCTTCAATAAAGATTAGTACATGTACCTTTCTAATCACCTGATGAACTGATTTCTATCTCTCTGTCATTACTTAATGATGCATTTGTTTTTTCAGGAAGAAGAACTGGACAAGGAAACTGACAACAAACCAAAGACTGATCTGATTAGTGAATGCAAACCTAATCCTAAAATATATCAGCATCTTTCATTGATGGGTTTTATCAAGCGTAAGTGTATATATACTAAATGATATAGAAAGCATACAAGATTCTATAAGTCTGTGTACTTTCGCTCGGGTTCTGAAGTTTGCTTAACTAAAACGTGTATAGATGTTCAGATCTCCTTCGTTCTGTGTGAGGAGAGGTAATATTCATTTCATTGAGATAAAGTTCCAACTCACTGAAGCCAGGCAAGCTAGAACACAAGTGCATGATTTTTCTTTGTACGTTTGCTCCTCGTAGCTAATGTTGCAAAGTAAAAATCTTCAGGAAGTCAGGTTGTTGGTTCCAGATATATCTTTATTAGTAGTTCAGATACAGGGGACCTCATTTATGAAAAGTGACGCATCGCTGCGTGAAAACAGCGATGCGTCACTTTTCACTGCGCACTCCTTGCGACACCAATGATGCGTCACATTTAATGTATGACGCATCATGCCGCAAGGACTTACAGATACGTCAGTATTTCTGACGCATCTGTAAGCGCAAAAGTGACGCATTGCTGGAGTGTGTCACAAAAGTGACGCAACTCCAGCAATGCGTCCTTTCACATGGGGAAAGGCCCATGTGAAAGGGCTTGCATCAGTCTTACGCCTGCTGTGAGGCAGGCGCAAGATTTTGACGCAACAGCATCCTAAAAGTGACGCAGTGAAATCTCATAGATTTCACTGCGTCACTATTAAGAGGCTTTTTGCGGGGGAACGCCCCCTCTGCATACATTATACCCGACGCAGGTAAAATGTGGCGCAGGGGTTTAAAAAGTGACGCATTAACCTAGATGCGTCACTTTTTAAATATGGCGCAACAAGGCGCATTTTGTACGCCGCTGGTGCATCACAAAAAGTGACACACCGGCGGCGCAAAACTGACGCAAGGCCTCATAAGTAAGGGCCAGGAAGCTTAGATCGAGCCAAGTTAGTTATTAGGCTATAAAGTAAACCCCACCAGGAGCAGTATATCCTTACTGCTCAGCCTGCTGACACCAGCTGCCTAACCTCTGCACCTAACATTCTATGCAGTCATCACATTCCAACACATTCCTCACACCACTAGGCTGAACAACAGGAATGGAGTAAAGAAAGAAGAAGGGCGTGAAATAACCTCACAACACATATATACTCACAAAGGTAAACATATTTATGTGTTTTCTCTGTAAAGTTCCCATTTATTCAGTTTTTCTCTGCCAAACACTATTACTCAGGAGAACGCAGTAATCGTTTGCAAAGTATTACTGATGCAGAATCATTTTTTAATGTTAACTTAGGATAAATGGCCCTTCTATTGTTTCAAAAATGTTTTAGGGCGCAAATGTTGATACATAGCACCAGGACATGCAGAGGGGCCAGAGGGAGATGATAAATGAGACAGAAATAATTTCGGGATGAAACTCTTGGAGCAAGAGGTGTGTAGTTAAGTTTCTTTTGGACAGATTCAGTGGGAGAGTGCTCCAAGGGGGGACCCTTGATGGCTCAGGGACTCTCTTCAAACTCTTTAATTTGAAATGACTTTGTAAGAGAGTATAGAGGGATACTAACCTTGAGCATCTGTTCGGCTATTATGGGGTGAATAGTTTGGAAAGGTAGTCCAGGCTGTGCTGGCATATTTACAAGGGGATTGCACCACTGGAGAGTCTGGTGGTGCTATGCCCAGCCATTTATATACAAGGTGGCGCTAAGCCACTTTTCGAGGCTTAATGTCGCCTTGTAAATAAGGTCCTCCTCGATGTAGTTTTCTGCAGGAAATGGGGGTGGGGGCGTGCAAAAACATTGCTGTGGGTGTTCCACGTTACAAGAATCTGTAAATATGAGGCAGCACCAAAACCGTATGCCTCCCAAGGGGAGGCATAAGAGTGGCTTAACGAGGAGAAGTACTTTCATGTCTCCTCTTTGTTTGCTCTTTCATGTGTGCTGCATTCCTCATTACACATTGATTATTGCTTTTGTGCAGGCAACGCAGGCACCCTTGCACCATGGTGCATCATGGTGCAAGGGTGCATGTTCTGGCGTTAAGTTGCTTGTTTTTCACCGGCACAGGGGTGAGTACAGGAATGTGCCGTACCGTATAAATGATGCCGTTCAGCGCAGCAATCTTATGTGCGGCATTGCGCTGCACCATTTTCTTGTAAATATGGAGTGATTTCTAAGTTCCGCTAATGTGGTGCATGCATTTTAATACATATGAGTCCTGCTGCAAGGTTTTGTGCTCTTTGTTGGTTGCGTAGTAATTTGCAAATGTGGCATATTACAAACGTAACCACTTTTGCAAAGTTGCAAACTTTAGCATAGAACTTTGCAAAGGTTGCAACACCCTCTAAAAAAACCATTATCCTGATGTCAGTCCTTTCCTTGCTGTTATCTCCTTATGTTCCTTAGCTACAGGCATTGTAGTGTAGGATAAGATGGCAGAGAAAGTGATTGGTGTTGTCTATTGCTGGGAACTACCATCAAATCATCTTCTCTCTCTCCATGGAAAGTACAGATAGACCATCCCCCCTTCAGCTAGGCCTATGGAACATTGCATCATCGATGAATACTAATCAACTAAAACTAAACGGGTAGAAAACTGAGGTTGTGATCCTTGGCAAAAACAAAGATCTCTGGGGCCCACAACATTGGCCCTGTGAGATGGGAGCACTACCCTGTCCCTCCAGTCAAGTCCGCAATCTAGGAGTAACTATTGATGACTCACTTGCTGTGCACCATCAAGCATTCAAGGTAACCGCCACCTGTTTCACCATTTTGAAGTGGCTCAAAAAGATCAAATGGATGCTGCCTGATTTCACCCAGAGAACAGTAGTCCAAGCTCTTATCACCTCAAGGCTGGACTATGGAAACGTTCTTTATCTTGGATCCAACAAGGATGTGACTCACAGGCTGCAGGTGGTACAAATCTCTGTTGCAAGATTACTTTGCAGGGTTCCAAGAGCTACCTCCATCTCTAACCATCAGCTGGACTTGCATTGGCTCAGGGTTGAGAACCGCATCAAGTTCAAAGCCCTGAGCTACATGTTCAAAATCAAAATAGGGACAGCTCCTCAGTACAACCGTCTCTTCTTCCACACCCTAAGAGAAACCTCAGTTCAGCCGTCCTCTCCCTGGCCACAGTATCACGCTTCTAAAAGAACAGAGTGGGTGGAAAGTTCTTCTAATACCTCGCAGCCAAGACCTGAAACGACCGCCACCTCCGGCAAAGTCCTACATTGCTCTAGTTCAGTAAAGACCACAAGGCCTGGCTCTTCAGATGACCCCAATGGAGCTGCACACACCCCCACCCCTAGCACCGTGAGACCCTAACTGGTGAGTAGTGCTCTTTACAAACCTGATTGATTGGTTGAATGATTTTCTGAGGTTCAGTCAAGATAACTGGGACAAACAGTACACCGATTGTTGACTGCTACTAATGTATTTTGGTTAATGGGTTAATCAGAATGTTTCTTACATGAGAACTCAGATTGGTTTGCAGTGGAGCATCAATTTTTTACTCAATAGTAGACTTCACTTGGAGCCGGGGGGAGGGTGGGAGGCTTTAATAGATGTTTTAGCTTGACCGCAATGAAACTAAAGGATAATTTGACAATGTCAGCTGTAACTTCTGAAATAGAAAGTATCTTTCGGTTTATGATTATTAGTACACATGTTTATGTAGTATATAGCACCCTCCAACCTTTCCACCCGCACTCTTCCCAGATCTCCTCTCATGGACAAGTAAGTGGTGACAACATGTCATGAATGAAATGCAACTAAATGTGCTGGAATGTCAGTACAATAGACAACCACAATGTTTATCCACTGCAGTAACAGTCACTGGCAGATATATCTATATTTATATTTTGGTTCACATACAAGTTAACAAAGAATGTGTCAAGCTAAAGCTTTGTTCTTTCATTCATTCATTTATTTATTCATTCATTCAGTAGTGGGTTTCAAGAACGTACATCCAGAAGTTATTATGATCTGGGAAATTTGTGGTTATCCCTGTTTCCTGAATCAGTCTCACGCTGGATATTTGTTCTATACACTATCAGCAAACATTGAGATTGTGGCGCAATGTTACTTCTGCTAACATGAACAATTTGGATTTGAACAACAAGTTTGGTTGGTAGTAGTAGTAATAATATACGTTTTTTGTATTAATCAAAAGATTACAAAAAAAAGGTATAAAACATCACAATCCGTACAAGTATCGGGAGACCGGTAAAAGATTCTAAGATAATAGCATTGTCACATCGAGGCATAAAAAACAATCTACTTGCATTTGTACTCAGATGGACCATAATTCAGAGTATAGGTAATATATTTAAATCACAGAGTTGATGATGTGTGCACCTGATCTAAAAATTTCATTGGCATATTATTTCATTATTGTCCTTGAGACAGTTTCAAGCAGATTAAATGGTGAGTCTTGTTTTGTCCTCTTGACAATTCCTAGCACAATGTCATTCATTAAATACAAGTTTATAATTTTTGGGGGGTGGGGGGAATGCACAGAGACATATGATTTCCAAGCAGTATATAAAAACAGTTTGCATAAATCTTGTTACAAGTATATCCAAGCAAATTATGGACACATGCATGTGGGGCTTTGCAAGCCTGATCTAAAAATTTGGTTAGCATTATTGCACTGTCTTTCCTAGCGTTAAAACAGTACCTGACAGTTGATTTTAATTTTGCCTTGTTGAACATAGGCCACAAATATTTTCTCTTAAAATGCAACACTTTAAGGCAGATACATAAAACATACAGAAGGGATTCAATTGCATGCCCAGAAAGTCGACAAGCATTTTGGGGTATATGCATCAACCAAAATACCGGTGGCAAATAGGCCGATTTGCAGAATCGGCCCCATTGCAACCAGTATTTTGGCATTTGGGATGCATCAACCCAAATGCTAATTTGTAAAATAGGTAATCGCAAAATTTGTGATTACCTAAATTGCAAATGTATTTAGGGTATCACAAATTGCCATTCCCTATCTAGAATGCAACAAGCCTTTCCTAAATGCCACTTTGCATTTAGGACTTACCTTGAGGCATGTGTGTGTGCCACATGTGCACACATGCCAATTTCGGGGGAGCATCACAGTGGCTTTGTCGCGCCCTTGCACCCTTGAAATTGCATGCACAATTTGCGCATGCAATTCCCTTTCATTCCTATGGGCCTCGAGGCCCATAGGAACGAATAGGAAGCTATTCCTTAATTGCGAATCACAATTTGCGATTTGCAATTAAGGAATATGTAGGAATTGCTAATAATTTAGTGAAACCTACATGCATAGACAATTATGATTCCATAATTGTGATTTCTTAATAATTGCTATTAAGGAATCGCAATTGGCTACCTTGATGCATGTGCCCCTTTATCTTTAAAAATTGGGTTCCATTTGCCTTTGAATTCATAAAGTGTGATATAATACAATCTGAACTCTATTACATACCCAGGCAAATTTGACCCTAGATATTCTTGCCTCTGCAAGGAATAGTCCATACTTTTGCATTGTTTTGCCTGTGCCAGATCACAGTCCCTATGTTTCAGAGTAAAAGTTCCACAGAGTAGGTTTTTCTGGGTTGGCCGATTGTCAGTAGATCAGGTAGATCGTTAGTATCTATGTTTGTTGGTAAGATATGCAACTCTAAGCCCTTTTATGTAGCTTTGCTTACTTCCTGATAAATTAGGCATTTTAGTGATGTTGGATCCACTTTTACACAGTCATAGAAGAAGCTCATGGTGTTTCTGTAGAGGAGTGATGTTAGATATTTTTGACTTAATTCTAGCCTTGTAACACAGTGGCGGGTGGCAGTAAAGAGATGAAGTAGATTGTGTCAGGTTGCATACACATTTTATCAAGGCTGCATATGGTCTTGTGGTTCCACGCAAGAGATGCACATAGCAAGTATGGAATCAGTTTCATATTGAACACTTTCAGTGATGCGCTGATAGCATTCCTGCTGGACAGATTTACCTATCTTAGACCGATTTGGTAATCATTGGTGACTTCAGATTTCTGGTGGATTAATGGGCGGACCATAATATACCTTGATGTCAAATGTTACCCTGAAATAATCATGTTGTAGCATCTCCTAGTACCCATCACATGAATTTAGTTTCTTTCCAAATGTCATGAGCCTCAGTTTGGAAAATTTAGCAACTAACCCATTCTCCAGGTTAAATTTGTGTAAGTGGTTTAACTGATGTTGTAGGACACTACAGTGCAGTAGATATATCACCTTTTGTAGTCACTCATCTTGAGAAAGTGGTAGATGACACCATTCTTTGTGTGAGTGGGCCCATCATTGGACTTTAAGGGCCATAACTATCAGACTCTTGACGATTTATGAAATTTTAAATAAACATCTGCTTTTTGTTTGGCATTTTGTAACAATAGGCATTTTATATGGGACATATCTTAGCATGTCAACGCTTTAGTTGGGCTAAAGAAACACAAGGATACAATAGATTCTTATTTTATGTAGCTTTTTGGTTGACGTATACAGATTAGCATATCAGAAAGACAAATGCACTAGTCTGTTGGGTTCTCCCCACAATTTTTGTAACTTTTTCCATTTCTTGTATATGGAATTTGGTATATTTTTCACATATGTGTTTTTAAAATTGACATTTTTAACTCAATGTGTATATATTCTTTATGCTGCTTGAAACATTATATAATATGATACAGCATTAAAGATGTATTATTTAGCTAACTTGTAATATTTGATTTGTTCAGTTTTAAGGTCAACATTGAAGTATATATGAGATTATAGTGATAAATGTTAGAGTGAATGGTTGATGAGATTTTTTGGTGACTAACTGAGTTCCCAAAGGGAATTTTTATGACTTTTCAGTATTGGACAGAGCCCTTTCTATTGGGTCTGGGGCCCCTCTTATAATTCCTCCTTTTGGTGTTTATGAAAGAATCATCAAGTCATTTGCATATGTTATTTTTGTACCTCACAGCTTATGAGGAATGCCCTTATCTAATTCTAATGTTTTGGCTAAATCAGCAATGTGCAAGAAAAATGTTAATCAGGCCAAAATTCAACATTACTTGAGGCCGTTCTCTAGAGAAGGGGCACTAGGACCAGAGCTGCACCCTGAAATGAGTAAGCCTCGATCAGCGCTCCCTCACCTGGCGCTAAGGAGCCCGCCCAGTCTCAGAGGCTGCTCCAGTATCGCCTGAGCCCCAAATATTAAAGCACGGTATGGTCCATGGCTCTACGCTGGAACTGCGCTCTTGCATTTAATCCTGTGTGCTGACCTGCGGGGGCCTCCCTTGTAGTGGTCACTAAGGGCACAGATCCCCGCTGTGGGACACTTTGAAACTGGTACCAAGTGCTGCTTTATTGCCATAGCAGTTTGGGTTAACAGGGACAGGAGGGACAAATGGTCACAGCTGGAGGAGGTATAAGGGAATTTGATGGGTACATACAAACAAGAAATACTATGCAGGGGCAATAAGGTAAGCAGCTATTGGCACACCAACTCTGTGCTCAGGCACTTCAATGCAGAATACTGGAGATTGAGGACTCTCAGGGCACTAGGGTTGACCAGGATGAACCCGTAGCTCAGGAGTTTGAACACTTCCACTCTACTTTGTACATGGCTGAGGCCCAGGACTGGGGGGACGCTAAACATTACTTGGCGCAGGCTCACCTGGCCCATCTATCCCCAGATGGCTCCTCTATACTAGACATGGCTATACAATGTCTGAAGCCAAGCAAAGTGCATGGCCAGGATGGGTACACCTCAGACTTCTACAAAATGAATGCAACTATCTTACTACCTGTTCTAGTGACCTCTTTGATATCGACAGGATTATGGAATCCATACAACTCCAATATAACTGTGGCCTCTCATCCAGTGCTCATTGGCAATTTGTTGCCCTTTGACACTGGCTCCTGCAACCTCACATTCACCCTCAGACCTCCTTGGAAAAATTACTCCTCACTTGTTCTTCAGGTAGGCCCATAGTATCTGACATATATAAGTTCTTAAATACCCCATTTGTGCTTTATAAATCACTAGCACAACAATGCTAGGAAGATTGTGCACTACTGGTACTATACTCTGTCTAGGGAAGCTAAATGAAAGCAGAGCAGTGATGCACCATGTTGAAGTCAGTGTGGACAGACTGACACACTTACAAATCTTCTTCGACACTGCCCCTAGATACAACTGTTCTGGGCAGAGGGTTTGGTGGTGTAACTGAGATTTATGGCACAGACATCCCTTGTTGCCCAGACAAATCCTTCTAGGACTTTTCAACCCCCTACTTACCCTCTGAAATCGATAAGGGGTCGGGCCATCACTCTGGCACATGGCACAGCCAAACAGGTACTTCTGACCAGTTGGGGCACGGAATCGGTGACGATGCACCTGGACTGAATGCAAAAGTTATGGAATCTATTGGGGACGGAGTAATTAACAGCAGCCGTGGCCAACATGTTTACATTCTTTGCCAAAACGGGGGTGACCTGCATGCAATTTCTGTCAAATGAATTAAGGGAGATGAGTTTTCCAGCCTATTTACGGGTCCTTTGCCTTACACGCTTGGAACACAACACTCACCGATGTGCAGGGGGAAACCTTCACTACTCATACTTTCCCTCAAGCATTGGCCGCTGTATATTTTTTTCTGCTATGAGCTGCTGAGGAATTTTGTCCCATCTCTTTTTCTTCTCCTCTTAACTTTTAGGCCCATTCCCTAACCTTGTTGCCTTCCTTAACTATTACTTTTCCCTGTTATTGTTGCCTCCTTCTATTGTTCTAACTAGCCATTGGATGTATGTGGGATGCATGTTTTTATTGATTGCTTCTAAAAATAAATGAAAGAGTTGTAAACCTAAAAAGGTTAAGAATAGGCAAATGGAAACTTTCTGAAAGTGCAATTTTCTAACTTGTAATGAAAAATCAGACTTTACCATTAAGGAAGATTTATCATTACAATTTCATAGACACCAATCATGAAACATCTACCTGGTCCTAATCGGGAAATGCAGCTTATTAAATGTCATAAGGAATCCCCAATGTTATGTTATGTTATTCAATGCGAGGTGTAGGACTCACTGTGGTGAGAAATGAATGTGGGAGTTTTTCACTACCAGGACATATAAGACTTAGAAGTACATTCCAACCTTTTATTTTCACAAGGGTGACATATGTAATAAAAAGGGAGTTTAAGACTTGGCAAGGGGATTTTGATGCTAAGTTGACATGGCAGCTTAAAACTGTATTCAGGCTGAAATGTAAGGCTTGGGACATGTTTTTAGGGGCTACGTCAGTGGCTGGCACAATAAGTGGTGCAGGTGCTCTAATAGCATTTATTTTATTTACAGGATCTGGATATATGTTGTACACTCTACAACGATCTCACAAGTACATTAAATATGTCAGTTGTGTATAAATCAATGAAACCATGTTAAAAGGAGAGAGCACACGCATGTTGACACTGGTTAGCAGTGGTATAGTGCACAGAGTGCTAAGTAAAATACAATGTAATTCAGCAAAAAGTGGAGGAAAAAAGTCAAAACGTCTGGGGGGTGATCATGCAAGGAGGGCAAGGTCCACCAAAACCCTTCACATCGGGATAATCAAGCAGCTGACTAGAAGACTTTCAAACCATCCAACTCAGCCGCCAGAGTTATCCCTAACCTCCCACCCAGAACTCACACCACACCACACCTCAAGGAACTATATTGGCACCCGATACAAAAATGCATTGAAATCAAACTCTTCACCCACACATTAAAGGCAGTATACAACTGAGGCCCCAACTACCTCAACAGTCTAATTTACTTTGTCAACCACCCAGACACTTCGGGACAGAGGACCTACACATAACCAGACAAGGAGGATGTTTTTGATTTGGGATTCATGGTTCAAAAGCAGAGAAAGATAGAAGTAATCTCATTAAAATATAAGTAATCTCATTGAAATACCATATTCAAATGTGCAACCTGGCTTGAGTGTTTACATTGCATGAAAAATTGCAGAGAGCTCATCGACCTTAGCACTAAAGAAGATTAAGATTTTACATTGAATATGTTATTAGCATGAGCGTCATCATTTTCATATAAAATACCTGTATACATTTCTATGGATCAGTTGCTCATGTTTGTTCTGTTTATTTTCTTTAGTCTTCCCCAAGGTTTTAGTGAAAAACCTAAAGAAACCTGTCTTTCTGCTGGTGATTTTGGCTCAGGTGATGCTATCTGCAATGGTGGCTGGTATAATGGTATTTATGGCCAAATATATGGAGAGGCAGTTCTCTATCACAGCGTCGATGGCTAATCTGATAATGGGTAAGATGAACAAAACATTGTAGAAAGTTACTGCCTCAGTGTCTTGCCATGAAAGAATCAAGCTGAATTTCCATCTGTACAATCGGGTGGCAATCCAAGCAACTGTATAATATTCAGATTAACTAGCTGGTGCCACTGGAATTATTCAGTAATGGAGGTCCAAATTATCCATCAGGGTTGACTAAATTATAAGGCAATAAGTTGTACATTTTGCGGGTTATTGTACCACAGTCTAACAGTATTATTTTGATGTTTCATCATTTACCTACACATTATTGTTGGATGGGCACAGATTCCCCCTGATTTGTAACAATTTAACATCTGGATGCAATTATGGGTAAATGCAAGAGGACAAGTTAGTCTTTGTAAAAGTTTGCTGCCCCTGTGTGGCAACACTTACGGTTTTTAAGTATTTTTACATGTGTTTGAGCTAGGACCTTTTTGTAGTTTTAAGATTATCCTGCATATGGTGGATCAGGTAGTAAGTCATTTAAATCCATAATTATGTGGGAATGTGTTAGCAGCAGGATCATATAATTACTACAGCCTCAACTGTAGTATGGATATGTTATGGCAATGTAAATAGAGCTTGTAGAATGCCAAGATCAAAATATAATTCTACAATTAAAAGAATACTGGGTAAAAACAAAGCTTTCCGTAAGGAGAATTTGGATTGTATAGTAATTATTTCTTTGCATATATTTTCTCAGCAAAAAACTCTGCTTTTTGAAAACCACTATTGACATCTGATGTAATGCAGAATGGTATAGAGAAAGATATTTTCGGACAACTGCGAATATGTGACGTTTCAATGCATGCCATCACATCGCATGCCGTTGGAACAGCAACTTTTACATCGACTTTTTAGTCGGGGGAGCGCTGGAAGTTGGAATACATTTATTTTCTATTCCAACTCAAGTGTGTGCAACAGTAGGGAAGGTGTTGGAGTTAAATCCAACACCTTCTACCCAATGCTGCACACCTTTTTTGTTGTAACGACATGCGATGTAATGTCATGCGTTGTAACGGGTGCGTAGTAAAGGCTGCTTCCCAGTATTAGGGCCCACATTGTCTGTTTGAACTCTTTGTCTGGAATTACTATCTTTAATTTCAAAGCAAACTAAGGTAGTATTGAGCTTTGTTGGGTAGATTGTTTCTGTGATACTTTAGGGTCAGGTGCCTATCCGGTATGAAGCACAGGAATTGGGTGCATTGTACAATGTTCAGGTTACTTCCCAATACTTCTATCTCTTTAAACCTGTTTTGTGCAGAAGTTTATAAGATGGGAGGACTGATAAGTAGATATTAGATTTTTTGCAGATTTAGTTATAGATGGTGATATTTCAAGGTTGGATTTTGCTGAGTACTTGTGACAACCACTTGACATCTTTAGAGAGTAAAGCTTTGATATCTAGTTGAGTGTCTACAGGATGGTGGTGGTGGTCACTTTCAGATCTTCGTTCAGTTTTAAAATTGATTATAAGCAACACTATATTCAAGTTGACTAATGTATAGTCAAGGATGGTGCTCCTGAATGTAGACAAATGCATAGGGTTAGCAGAAATATCATCTGGAAACCTCCCATTAAGGGACAGGAGCCCTAAAGCCTCTAGCTCATTTGAGAACAGCATCTTCTCTCCTTGATACTCACTTTTTTGTGGGGCATAAACTGCTAGGCAAATGCCCCAGACTTGTTTGGTAATTGTCGAGTGTCTCACTGAAATGTTGTAATTAAACACTTGTAGCTGATGAGGTTACTTGAAAACCACTGCAGCACAAGCTGCAGACAATTTTAAATGTTTCCACAGATCATCTGTATGTTGGTCTATTTGTGGGCAGGGACTTCAATTTCATTACTTGGTTGGACAGTGATACCTGGTCCGAAAGTGAGAGGCAAGATACATCCTTTACATAGCAGAGTTTGTCTCCTATTCCCTGTTGTGCATAATACCCTTCCGTATCCGTAAACTCTTATGGGTTTTACTATAGAGTGAGGTGGAAACGTGGATAATTTTAGTTCATTCACATACTCAAGTCCTAGGGAAATAAAAACAGGTCTCCCATCAGGGAAACCCAGGAATATCTCCATATAGCATAACAGGGAGTACTAGAATGAAACATCACTTCTTGTTTGTATGTGCCGCTCCTCGGATTGAAACACTATACAATTACACCTGTCTTTTGGTTGCTCTTCTCAGGTGCTGTACACATTCCTACAGCCATGGCAGGAATCGTTGTTGGAGGGACAGTCATGAAGAAGTTCCAGATGTCTCTTAAGCAGTGTGGAGCCATGTGTGCCATCGTGCTGGCCCTGTGCATCGCCATAGCCCTCCCCATCTTTTTCCTTGGATGTCCAACACAGACATTTTATGCTCCAGGACATGTGCCGGTTGGAAGGTAAAACAAAGTTCCGGGACTGTCAAAATGTCAAGAAAATCTGTAACTCTCTTTTTTTGTGTGTTTAGAATGCTTAATTGAGATAATATACAAAGTAAAAAATCAGTATAAAACAAACGGAGGTCGAATAGTACCATTATCGGGATTGAAATAAAAGAAGTGAGATAGAGAAATACGTTGAACCATAAACAAATAAGAACCATCTAACTAATTAATCTAACTAACTAAGATGACCGCCGAGCTGGAGCTCCACATGGAAGCTCCGGTGCTTGGGATCACAATATTGGGAAAATCCCTACTTATGCCCCACACTCCATTGTGTTGCTTGACAGCCCTGCTTAGATGAAGCACACTGCTACGCAACGCCACTACTCTTTTTTAGATAAGCTGCAACTTCAAAGGATAATCAGAAGGTTAAACTCTACCTGAGTCCTGCTGGCGACTCCGATGCCTCACCAATGATTGCTGAATCATAGATGAAGCAGAGCCGAGGCTTTTCCAGTACGGATGCGGTGCTTTGTTGCTGCGACCTCTGGCTCAACAGCTCCCCGTGCTGTTCTTTGCTCCTCAGACCCAAAGTCTGCACCTGGCCGGAGCTCACAAGACTAAGGGGGTGTATTTTTGGTCCTGGGGAGATGGGGGCCTCCTCCCACTGCAGTTGACCTGAGCTCGGCTCGGTCCCTGGTACTCCTTTCTGGATCTTTGTGCCTGGCTCCAGGGGCTTTGAGACTGGGCTCCGGTCCGCATATAAGCCTTCCCTTCTCTGATCGAAGTCAGGAACTCCTTGGATTTCGAATGGAGGCTTAGGGCTCAACAGGTTGAGTTTGTCCCCCTCTTGCTCTGAGACCTGGGTTCCAAGATGGGCTTGTGGCCTTGTGGGTGACCCCCTGGTCTTCGCCCTGCATGCCTAGTGATCACCCTGCAAGCTTGTGTCTCTAAAATCCTGGTGCTTCTAGCTCTCCCTTGGACTGGGATGTGCTCCCCCACTCTGACCATCCCCACGGACAACGTGAGTCCTGGTCTTCGCCTTGCATTCCCAGATATTTCCCTGTGAGCTCGTGTATCAACAACAGGGCTGCTGGTGTATATGTCATCTCCTTTGCACGTCTCCAACATGGACCATCAGCACTCTACCACTGGCAGAGCTGCTGGGGCGAGCGCCTCGGTTTTGCCGAGATGAGCATTTTTCAGCACAGACCAATGCCGGAGCCCCGAGGTTGGAGCCGTGGCTCAACTCTGCGCGACCATCTCTCTCTTCCTCCCCTTTTCCTTGAGCCCAGCTCCACACTCATCGTCGCTTCCTGACTTCCTCCCCACCGCCGCTCAGAGGACTCCATCGCATCACTGCCGATGCCTTCTGACTCTATTTTTTAGGTTGGCCGCTGAGGAATCGGGCCGAGGCCACGACTCTCCCCCCAACCAACCCTCCACCTTCGGATTTTACTACCGCTGCTTGAATGCAATATATCTGTGACGTCTTGAATTGAGCAGAAAAATCTAGCAAGAGCATGGGTGTCGGATTGTGTGAGTTAAGGAAGAGTTCTGGTAATGGAGTTGAATAATAGATGATCTGAAATTAGAGTAATGATGTGCATGTGAGAGAGATATGCCATACTTCTCTTGGATCTCCGTTAAGTCAATTGGAGACCCCTTGACCATCAGGTGGTCAAATGTAATAACGCCTTTATCGATCCATTCTTTCCAGAATAGAGCTCTGTTTTTAATCTTTAAGTATTTGTTGTACCAAATAGGAGTGTGTGCAAAGATTGTCCGAGTGAGAAAGAAGTTGCAACTGCAGTAGAGTGCATGAAAGTAGGCAATAAAAAATGTCTGGGGGGCTGGGATAATAGTGAGGGCACATTAAAAGAGAATGGTGCATACTGGGATTGTTCTAATGAGCTCCAGGCCTTTGAAGGTGTGTGTGAGGAATCTGATAAAAAGATCCAAACTTGTTTCAGGGTGAATGAAGAGTGATAACATCTAAGATTAGGGAAATTAACCCCTCCTAATTCTTTGGGCTGCTGAAGTCGACTGAGTGATATCCTAGTCTTACGATTATTCCATAGGAATTTAGTTAGGGAGCGATTAATAATATTAAAGAGAGAGAGTGGGAGAGTGACTGGGAGCATGGAGGGATAAAAGTTAATAATTGGGAGCAGCATCATTTTAATCATGGCTAGTCGACCCCACCAAGACAAAAATAGTGGTGACCAACTGTCAATAAGTGCCAAAAGTTTTTTAAGTATGTCTGAGAGGATGATATTAATGGTTTCTTTGATACTATTAGTATAAAGGATACCCAAGCATATAATACTCTTGGGGTTCCATGTGAACCCTGTATCTGGAAACATATGAGAAAAGCAATGTTTATTCAATGGCATAACCTTGGATTTATTAATATTAAGTTTGTAAGCAGAGATCAGAGAATCATTTTTTAGCAAAGAGAAAAATGCCGGCAAAGAGGTAGTGGGGTTGGAGAGGTACAATAAAATGTTGTCCGTATATGCAGTAAACTTAATATCGGTATGTTTAAATTGGAATCCAGTATAGTGTGGAGAATGGTGACTTTTTACCAAAAAGGGTTCAAGGGTGAGAATAAATAACAATGAGGATAAAGGGCACCCTTGTCGGTTCCTCTGTGGAGTGGAAAGTATTTCGACTGATGTTCGTTCACCCAAATGGAAGTGGAGGGTGCAGAATACAACATCTGGATGTATCTGAGAATGGGGGGCTAAAGCCCTGCCATTTCAGTGCTCCAAAAATGAATTCCCAATTTATTCTGTTGAATGCCTTTTCAGCATCTAACGTGATGTCAGCAAGTGGTGAATCCACCTTGGAGGACTAACAGCTGAGGTACCAAAATTACTTGAAATAAAGAAAAAACTTACAGTAAAACTATCTGGACCTGGTGTTTTGTCCTTGGGGAGTTGATTAATAGTGTTTGTAATTTCTTGTTCTGCTATAGGACTATCAAGTGATGTGTGGTCAATGTGCTTATAGGAAGGTATAGGTATGGATTGAAAGAATGAATCAATTTGAACAGCAGAGGAGGTCGACTTGGGACAGTAGAGAGAAGTATAATACTCAGTGAAACACTCTTAGTATCTGTAATATGTCTGCATCCTGTCCTATCTGTTATGGCAATGATTTTGGACTATGTATTTTAATTTTAAGATAAATTGCTAGAAATTTGCCAGCCTTGTCCCGGCCACCATACATTTTAGCGTTAAATTTAAGAAGATTATTACAGGAATTAGCCCAATATTGTTTATTGTATTTCATTTGGTTGGACAAAGTATCAAGGCAATTTGTGGTAAAGTATTTGTGTTCTAGGGCCTTGGTTTGTTTTAATATAATGTTGCCACAGTAAGTGCTTTCTTTTTCTTCTGGGAGACATAGTCTATTATGAATACTCTAGCAGTGGCTTTGAAAGCATCCCAAATAAAATTAAATTGTGATACAGAGGAGAGATTATTATTCCAAAATTTCTGCATAAATTGTGGATATTGTTCAACAAATTTTGTGTCCAACAAAAGGGCATTGTTAAAACGCTATTTATGTGAAATAGGTGTGGATGTGTGATATTCCATATCCAATTTGACTGTGTGTGATCAGAGATGAGAATGGATCCAATCTTGACATTTGTCATGAATTGAAGAGATGATTGGGTAAGAAATATATCATCTAATCAGGAATGAGACCTGTGAACAGGTGAGAAGAAGGAAAATTGTAAAACATGAGGGTGGAAAATTCTCCATGCGTCCAGTAACCCTCTAGATGAAATAGCTTTGTGAAAGGTTTTCTGCATCTTATTAGGAATCAATTTGGTTTGGGATTTCCGATCTATAAAAGGGTTCATTGGTTGATTGCAATCGCCGCCCAAAATCAAGTTTTCAGAGGCATGAAAAGAAAGGAGGGTGGAGAGGTCATTCCATAATACTAAATCAATACATTACAAATAGAAAATGGAGTATTGTTGACTTCAGCATTCAATAAAAGCCATCTACCATTATTGTTTTTCACCCAGTTTGCAAAGAACATTTAGTGAGTTATGAAATAGAATTACACCTTTCTTGTTATTAACTGCTGGGGTACAAAAAATATCGCTAACCCATAATTTCCACAATAAGGACAAATTTTGCTCTTTAAGGTGAGTTTCTTGCAATAACGCTATGTGACATTTCAATTTAGCAAGATGGGATAATACACGTCTTTTTAACTGGGTTATGATACCCTTAACATTCCATGATATATTACGTATTTCACTGAGTGGAGGATCTTATTCAAAATCAAGCACACAATTACATGAAACTTTTAAAAAATGTAGTAAATAAGTAGCAAAAGGCAGAGTATCCTTAAGCAATACAAGAACTCAATGGAAGTAAATCCAAGAGAGAAAAACAGATAAAGGCCAGAAAATAAGAAAAGATAAGAATTGAAAAAAGGAAAGGAAAATAAAACAGATAGCATGACGAACACAATAACACATGCCAGATAGAGAACAATAATATTAAACCCGAAAAACGAAAGCATAGGGATAAAGAGAAGCTGAAATAAAATGAGAGGTAAAGAAGCAAGGAAAAAAGCAGAAAGAAAGGAAGGGAAGGAGGAGATAGGAAGTAGAAACAAAAGGAGAACCCTGTCTTGATAGAATTCACTTTTCGATGCCCCATCCATCCCTATTTACATATGTGAGTTAGCATCATGTGTCTAACTGATGAAGTATACATACACGTTTTTGCATTATTCTTACTCCTTACACGATTATTCATTTATATGTGTGATGATATTAGTTTTCTTAGCTTAGCTCGTGTGCCTCCATTTTGTATATCACTCTGTGCCTGCGAGTCGCACTCGCTCATCTCTGAGAGGTAACCACAGAGAAGATGACAAAAAGCCAAAAGACTTTAGACATAATATTCACATACAAAAAAACATTAATATAGGAGTGGGGTCGAAATGGAACAGAGACTGCCCAGAGAGGGACACCGAAGAGAAACAAACAAATTAATGACAACAAAAAATGAGAAAACTGTAATCTAATCTAAAAAAATGACCCCCTTTTTGCAAATTGGAGTGATATAGTTGTTTACCTCCCTCTCCCTGTTGTATGGACAGATCATTTCTTGGTCCCTTTTGCTATGAGACTGCCGGGGCCAAAGTCACGGGAAAAAGCAAAAAGGGGCATAGTGTTGAGATGGGCGGGCTTCTAACAGGAAAAGTTTGGCAGCGCCTTCTCGTTGGGGGGCCTACCTGGCGGCACAGATGCCAAAGGGGCATGCATAAACTTAGACAGGCAGATTACGGAAGCCCTGGACAGCACCGCCCCCTGGTCATATAAATTACCAGGTAGAGCACATAAATCTGCGCCTTGGTACTCTGACGCCTTAGGAACGGCAAAGGCAGATTGTAAACGCCTGGAAAGGCGGTGGAGGAAAGATTTCTCTGACCAGGGGAGGAGGGAGTATAAAGAGGCATTGAAGAGCTTCCATGGGCTCATTAGAAAAGCAAAAGCAGTATACATTCTGGAGAGATTTGGATTGGCGGGCAACTCTACGCGGGAACTGTTTAGGGTCTATAAGGAGATATCTTCCTTGTCTACGGCAGCGACTCCGGCTACGGGATCAGAAGAACTATGTAACCGCATGGCTGATTTTTTCTCGGACAAAGTGGAGAAAATATACTCCACCTTCCCTGACTCCGCCCGTGTAGGAGAGGAGGTGGCGGAGGAGACAGAGTATGTCTGTGAGAGCAAAGGGTTTAAGCGTTTTTCCATGCCCCACCCAGAAGAGTTAATTAAAATCTGTATTAGTATAAAACCGGGCTCTCCCAGAGACCCGACACCCCCTAAGGTATTGAGAGGGAGCCTGGATATCGTGGAGCCATATATTAGAAACTTGGTGGAGACTTCTCTTTGGACCTGTACAGTACCTGGATGCTAGAAGAAAGCTGTGGTAATACCGCTCCCCAAGAAACCTCATATAGGCCCAGACCAACTGGATAATCTTCGCCCCATCTCTCTCTTGCCATATTTTGCCAAGGTTGCCGAGAAAGGGGTTAAAATGCAGCTGACGGCTCATATTAGGAGATCTAATCCCTGCATCCCACTCAGTCCGGATTCCAAGCCTGCTACTCTACAGAATCTGCCTTGCTCTTTGCCACTGAGACCATCAGGCAATATGTGGACGCAGGCCAGACGGCGGCCTTGATCCTTTTGGACCTCAGCGCCGCCTTAGACACTGTTGCCCACAACACTCTGGTCCAGTGTTTGAAGAAAGGAGGTGTGTCGGACAGTGCCCTCCTGAGCTGGTTAAAATCTTTCTTGTTGGGCATAGCTTCCAGGTGAGGCAGGGCTCACATTACTCAAAAGTCATTGATTTAAGACAGGGGGTACCGACCCTGAGCCCGACCCTGTTCAATCTCTACGTGGCTCCCTTAGCGAAGATTGCTGATGGGTTTGGGATCAGGGTTGCGTCCTATGCCAATTACATGAAGCTGGTGGTCTCCCTCACACAGACACTGGATAAGGCAGCCTTCAACTTCGTGGCGTGCCTGCAAGAACTGGCGCGCAGGCAAAGAATCTGGGGGTGTGGTTGGACACAAGGCTCTCCTTTGAGTACAAAACCAGGCGGGTGGCAGGCCCCTGTTTTGGAGTCCTGAAGGTCCTCCGCAAAACCCTGGATATGCTACCGGCTGCTGCCAGTAAGACAATGGTCCATGCTCTGGTAACATCGCGCCTGGATTATGGCAACATTCTCTATCTGAGTCCTACGACAAAGAGTATGCTCAGACTCGAGGGGGTGCAGAAGGCAGCAGCACGTCTGGTTCTTATGCTCCTGAGGAGGGCCTCGGCGAAGGCAGCGCGGGCTGCACTCCACTGGCTGTCAATGAGGAAGAGAGTCCTGTTTAAGGCAATGTGTGTTTGCCATCGAATCCTGCAAGGGACTACCCCCTCCTGTCTGTCGGAGCTACTCACCCCCTATGTCCCTACACGCCAACTAGGATCATGTGGGGGGGGGTCTGGTGTGCATTCCTGCCACCAAGAGCTAGGATGGGTGGACGCTCTTTCTGCCTGCTGGCTGCCCAGCACTGAAACAAACTCCCTGTGTACCTCCGGATAGAGGTTCAAGAGAGCTTTTTCAGGAAAAATTCGAAAACGTACCTTTTCCCCCGGGATAACTAGGAAGAGAGGCTGTCGGGTGTGGAATTTGTGCAGTTGCACCGCAGCCCGGGGACACACTGGCCAAGTGTAACCATGCGCTTTATAAATGTGCCTATTATTATTAACATAAGCAACACAATGGAAGGGAACTTACCAAACATTGGGGAAGACAACGGAGTGAAGCATACACAATTCAGGTGAGGACTTCAGCGTTAAATAAGATATTAAGGGGTAATCTGTCAAACAAAAGAGAGAACATGTAAGAAATCATTTAAGATTTGCTCAGTTCCATAGCTTCTCCCTTGTGAACGTGGATAAACTTTCTGAGTTCCGCAGAGTCTAAGTTCTGTCCTTGTTCATTACTTTGAAGAAACATGGATGGATAAGACCATAGCAGGCTTTCAATGCTCTCAGCAATGGCCTACGGTCAAGAAAGTCTTTTCTGCAATTGGCAGTAGGCTTAGAGGTATCTTGACGAAAGAAGATTTTGTGGCCGGAAGATAACATCTGTTTATGCTACTTAGCTGCATTGGGGGTTGCCATGAGATCAGAAAATAATGTGAAATATGCAATGATTCCCCATGGTTTGCTTGAGGATGATGCATTCTGGGGGCCAATCATTTGTGGCCTTTGAATATTGAGGTCAATAGATTTCGGTAAACCAACAATCTGAGGGACGTGAATCTTCAAAAAGGAGATGAGATCTGAGCCTTCTGAGCCTTCCTGAATTCCATAAACTCGATTTTCAAAATCTTTTGTTGTTTTCTGCAGTTGCCCTACATCTCGAGAAAGAACGTCCACTTTGGCAACAACATCTTGTGCGTCACTAATCTTTTTTTCTACCTCTGAAAGCCTAGACTCTAAACCAGACCATTTCTCCTCAATTCTTTGAAGTGTTGCAGTGGTATCCATCATAAAAGGTCAAACCTTACGTAATTTGTCCATAATGTCTTCCAAAGTCAAATGAAGAGGTGATTTTGTTGGGTAGGACAGATCTTTTCGAACTTGTTTGTTGGTATTGCCGACCGAGTCTTTGCGACCACTGGTATTTAAACCAACAGCCCCTTGGGGCTTGTTTGGATGTATGTACTCCATGTTCAAGACAATGTATGTTTGTAGGACCTCAGAGAGAAAGCAAAACAAAAAAAATCTTCTCTCAAAACTGAACAATCAAGTGAAGAAGTTGTACTAACAAGCCAAAGGAAGGCCTGTCTGAAGATGCAAGAGAAGTAGCACTAATAGTATAATGGTAGAACGTGAAGGCACATGATTAGGAGAAGAATTAGCCGTTGCAATTATACATTATCAATGTAAAATAGCATTAATAATAGTGCAGAGGGCCTCAATGGGCAAAAACCACCGGCCACAGGGCCATTCTTGCCACGCCGTTTTCTGTGGAAAGTGCAAGAATCAGGCACACAAAATTGCGGCTGCAATGTGTGGCGACAGAGGCAGAAGAAAAAGAAGAAAAATTTGTCCAGAAAGACCGTTTGAGGTCTGAAAAACTTGCCTCATCGCTCCACACCACTTTCGACGAGGAAATACATATTTATATCCCCGCACCATTGGGAGAAAATTGGAAAGGGGCGACCAATCGGTCCCCCCGAACGTATGGTGGAGTACCACGATCCCCCCGGGAAGCCGGGGCGCGCCTTTTTCCCGCCCTAGAGTGGGCTGGCCTAGACACCAACGCGGCCGGCCACGCCCTCGGAGGCAGGCGGGGGCGGGTTCACGCCCACCCTGAAGACGGATAAAAGGAGCGGAAGCCAGGAAAGCATCCTCTTGTTCCTGTGCTCTGAAGCTGCACCTCCCCGCTGCACGTGAGCTCGAGACGGAACGAAGAGCAATTTTGAGCGTTGTAATCCCCTCTTTTTGTCTTACAGATATCCCGTCTAAGAATGCCCAAGAAGGTCGGAAAGCGGGTCGGTACCGACGAGATGCTCCGCATACTCATGAAGGAGATAACCGATCTGAAGAGAAAGGTTGAGGCTAAGGACGGGGAGGGAGGATCGAAACGGCCTTTACAGGGAACAATTCCCGGTGGAAAAAGCAAGAGGCCCAGAAGGGGAGCACTTGGGGGGGAGACCCCGGTTCCCAAATCCCCACGAGAGGAGCCAACCCCGGCGCCAAAGGAGGGGAATCCAATCCCTGTGGTGGTCACCCCTGCGAACAGGGAGGATATGCCCCCCGAGTTAGCGGCACAATTGGCAGCGTGGTTGGGAAACGATAGTGAGGGCGCCACGGCTGACGACGCCCGGGCAGTGATGAGGCAACTGCGGGAATCTAGGGAGGCTGCGAAGACGCCATCTTCTGTTCCCCCACAGGTCCCGGCGGCTGGAAGTACAGCAGGCCCAAGTTCGGCGACAAACGTGGGGTCTACTTCAGGTAAGCGGCCATTGCCGATTGCGGGGGGGGAGTCTGCACCTTCTCGTAAGGAGAAGATTGCCCAGCACTTCCCACTAGAAATCAAGGAATTGATTTGGGCAGATAAATATGTAAACATGTTTTCATTGCTTACCGACCATTACGAGATCGAGCATGTAAAGAGTCAAAAGGAGCTCATGCATCCGAGTGTTTGGCGCGCAAAAATGGCCGCCTTTAAGGTCGACGAGACCATTGGTACTTGGGGCAGAGCATGGGGAATTTTTACTTCCATCATGGGGGAGCGCAGGCCTGAGTTGTTGACCGAGTTACCCATTTATCAGTCACGTATTATGGAGTATTCTGTGGCATATGGGGGCAATCAATGGTTCTGCTATGATAATTTGTTTAGAAAAGCTAAAGAACACGACCCGTTGTTGTCTTGGGATTGTTACGACTCTGTGTCTTGGCAAAAAATGGAGAGTACAGGGATGTTGAAGGTGCCATTAGTAGGGAGTAACGGGGGGGAATCATCCCGCCAAAACTCTGGGACGCCCTTTCGGACGGGTGCAGGTAACGAGTTCCACACGAAACCGAGTGGCAACACAGGTAAAAGGGGGATCTGTTGGAATTTTAACAGGGGCAAATGTACCAGGCCCCAGGGGTCATGCAAATTCAGACATGAGTGTGGGGGGTGCGGGCAGGCATCCCATCCTGAGTCCATGTGCAGAGCCAAAACAGGTGATAACGGTTGTAAGGGAGGCGCCAAACAGGTCTAATATAGTCCGAGGGGCGCCTTTACCGACCCCGATTGATACCATGGCAATGATTCCTTGGCTCAGCGAATACCCGGATCATGCTTCCGCTGGGGTGTTACGGAACGGGTTTTCATATGGTTTCCGCATCCCAGTGGGGGATTTTCAGGGGATACCGGACTGTAAGAATCAAATGTCGGTCTTACAGCACACGGCAGTGGTACAGGTAAAGATTGGGAAAGAGGTGACTCGAGGTCGTGTCGCCGGTCTATTCGATTTGCCACCAGTTGCTAATTTTGTGTGTTCTCCTCTAGGGGTGGTCCCCAAGAAGGAACCGGGTGAGTTTCGGCTGATACATAATTTATCAGCCCCACGTGGTCTTTCCGTCAATGACGCGATAGACCCGGAAGTATGTTCGGTGCGGTACGCATCTTTCGATGAGGCCGTTGCCATGTTGAATCGCCTGGGGCCCGGGACGCTGATGGCCAAATCGGACATTGAGTCAGCGTTCCGGTTGCTCCCGGTACACCCAGACGATCAGCGTCTCCTTGGTTTTCAGTTTCAGGGTCGCTATTACATGGATAAATGTATGCCAATGGGATGCTCGATTTCATGTGCCTATTTCGAGAAATTCAGTTGTTTTCTGCAGTGGGTATTCACGAGGAAGACAGGTTTTCAACATGTTATGCACTATCTCGATGACTTTCTGTTTCTGGGGGCAGCCGGGGATTCTGAGTGTGGACTGGCCTTACATGAATTTTGTGTCCTAATGAATCAATTTGGTGTGCCATTGGCTCCAGGTAAGACGGTGGGTCCCTCGACCTTGATCGAGTTTCTGGGGATCGAGCTCGACTCGGTGGAAGGTTGTTTTCGATTACCTAAAGAAAAAGTGTTAAAATTCAGGTTATCCCTTGAGACATGTATTCGTGCAACGAAAGTGAACCTGCATCAATTGCAACAGGTGGTGGGTCAGTTGAATTTTGCCCTGAGAGTAATGCTGATGGCGCGCCCCTTTTCCCGCTCGATTGCACAGTCCATGGTCGGCTTGAAGGAAGGACATCATCGTACGAGACTCTCGGCAGAGGTTCGCCAGGACATGCGCATTTGGATTGCATTCCTGGCGGATTTCAATGGTCGAATTGTCTGGAATAAACCAGCAGTGTCTTCCGAGGAGTTGGGGCTATGGACAGACTCGGCGGGGAGTATGGGTTTTGGCGCCATATTGGGTACACAATGGTCGGCTCAAAGATGGCCGTCATGGTGGCATGAGTGCGGGTTGACGAGTAACATTGCTTTTCTCGAACTGTTCCCTATTCTGGTGGCCTTGAAAACATGGCCAGAAGGGTTTAGGGATCACTCTGTGGTGTTCTGGTCTGATAACATGACCGTGGTTGAGTGTATCAATAGTCAGGCAGCACGTTGCAAATTGATTCTGAGACTGCTCAAGGAAATTGTGTTGTTGTGCATGCAACTGAATGTACTGTTTAGGGCGCGACACGTGCCGGGGGTGATGAACCAAGCGGCTGATGCGCTCTCTTGTTTCCGTATGCAGGCCTTCTGGGGTTTTCTGCCCACAGCGGACCCGGTGGCGGCACCCTTTCCCGAAGCTCTCTGGTCTCTCGGTGCCCCGAACTACAAGACCTCGTGGGAGAGAGTTTAGCACCCAGGACGAGGAAGGCATATGAAGGGGCGTTCCGTTTGAGGTTCCGTGACGATTTGAACCCGTGTTTTCAAGTTTGTCGGAAATACATAATATTGGTATCAGCGAACCGCAAATGATCCATTTAGCATATCCTGGTGTTTTCGCTACGATACGAGCAAGAGCACTCCTGTTATGAACACATTTCTGATCTACCCATGGCATCCATCTTAGATCATGGCAGCCATTTTGTGTTTCCTTGCCCTCACATATGCAATAGCCTCTGATCACTTCATTCACTCCACTTTGATTAAGGACACGTAGCCTTAGCCGGAGATTCACCTCTTTCATGACACGTACACCTTAAACCAAATCACGCTGAAGCTGCATGACTCGACAAAGGCTGCCTCCTCTGCCCGAGGCCAGCCCACCTGAACTGGTTCTCGTGTCCATTGTCCTGATCATGATTAGGCGGCCGAAGCTGGTAGCCTTGCCCATTTACAACCCACAAACATCTCTTATCCCGTTTTTCTATCTTCTGCACCTGGCTCTGCTCCTTTCCTTCTGGGCCTTTATTAGGGGGAGGTAACGAACTTTACGATGAGGCGGTCCGGCTCTTGAATGCAATATTGACAAGGGATTGTGATGGACTAGTGAGAACCCCTCTTCGTGATGTTTGGCATCAGATATTATCGACAGTTCCTGTGTAACGCCAAATATTTATTGTTTAAGACACAAAGGTTTGGGAATGTACTGACATGTGAAATATTTGCCTGAAGCACAATTTTTGGTATATAAGGAGAAACCCTCAATGTACAAATGGAACAGTCTCCTAGTCTCTGCCCGTGTGTAGATTCTGTGATTTCTGTGTCCCTGCAGTAATAAACCTTTGGTCTTTGACGCCACCATCGAGAAGCCCGTGTTTCTGTTCATTTGCGCACCAAGGCAGGTGGAACTCCGGGGTCTTTGGGTGTTGTTCCCTGACACCTCTGGACGGAACCAAAAAGTCCAGAACTCCAATTGGCGCCCAACGTGGGGCGACGTCATTCGGTACCGGTCCAAAAGCCTGAAGAGTTCGAGAAGCTTCGTGTGAAGATTCCTGAGGGAGGCGCCCCACTTCATCGATCCCGGCATATCGCAAAAGTGGCCCTGAAGTTCTCTTCCACGAGGGTTCCCGTTCAGGACGGCTGCAGTGGGCCGTTGCCTTGACCGTCGCCCTGTCTTGGACCCGAGGTGCAGCCTTAGTACAGCGAAACGTGACGGGTTTCTCCTTGGTGACGTCTTCAGTGCCTCAGTTAAGTATTTAGTGATAGCTATCTGGTTACTTTGTGAGGATTGTTAGAAATCCTTGATCGGTTCTTGGTTTGGTTTGGTTTCGTAAGATTATCACTAGTTGTTCTGGTTACGATAATCTATTTGGTTCAGTTTGGGTATCGATACATTAGTTTGGTTTTGGTAGGCCTAAGTTCTTGGTTCAAGTGCACATATCTGTTTCGTGTTTTGTTTGTTTTGTGTTCCAGACTGAAAATGGTAAGTCGGAAAATGTTGTCTTGTTTCGGTTGCAACCATGACTCACGATTGGAGGATTCTTGTTTGGTTCCTCCAATTGGGACTCCCCTTTATGACCTATATTGCAAGTATGGCGTGGGTCCTATATCTTATAATGAGATATGGGTCCGTTACTGTAAGAAGGATGGTGTCCTTAGTTGGCCACTACATGGTAGTTTTGAACCCGAGATCCTTGATAATTTAGAAGCGAAATTGTTTAAGAAGAAAGCCCGGCCGGCAATGTTTGATTCTTTCCGTTATTGGCGAAAAGAATCTAAACAGAGAGAAATGAAAAGGTTGAAGAAAGAACAAAAAGAGCAAGAAGAGTTAACTCTAGAGCAAGCAACTAAACAACTGCAAGATAATGAGTGCGAAAAGGCTATAGACGTAGCAATTAGAGAGCATAATTTAGCGATTGACAAGTGCTACCCTGCCTTGCCATCGAAAACAGCTAAGATACTGGAGGATCCCGAAAACGATCCTCTGTTGTCCTATCTGTTACGTTCACCTCCACCGTACGCACAAGGTGCTGCGGCTCAACTTGTACCGAATGTTCAATTGCCGGTTGTTGGACAACCTGGTGTTCTTGTTCCTCAGAATCTAGTTCCTGTACCTCCTGTGGTTAATGTGAATGTTCCTACGGCTCCTCCTCTTCCTGGGTTGCCGACTTCTATACCTGTATCTGTCTCGCTTACACCTACTACTTCACAAACTATTTTCATCGATACTCCTACTGCTTCACAATCTGTTCCTACCTCTACTGTGTTCTCTACGTCTGCAAGTGTATTAACTCCACTTTCTGTACGTCGAAAAATAACTGATTCTGTTGCTAATATTCTGTCTCCTTTATATAAATCCTTAATTAAGACTCCTACTTCTGATTCAGTTCAGAGACGTAGTCAGCTACCAAGTACTGAAGAACGGGGAGTTTTAGATTCCACGGCTCTCAGATGGATTACGAAAGTTAGAAGATATAATACGAGAGATGTATTAGATACGTTTATGCAGTGGAAGGAACCAACGCAACGATACGTCTTTGATGAGATGTGCTCGTTGTTACGTGAGGAAATAGAGGAAGATGATGTTGAATCAGACTTGGAGGATTTAATTAAGGTGCAAAAAGAGTTTGCTGCAGGAATGATAGTGGGTGATAATATAAAAGAAGCGATGGAACTTATTTTGAGTTTTAGGAATGATCCATCTCTTCGTTCGCCGAGAGAATTAGAGAAAGGTAAAATGAAGCTAAGTCGCCAATATCCTATGAGGGAGGTTCCTCCAATCTGGCGCGAAGCAATACAACGTGATGATAATGCAGGTATTGCGGCCGCTCCAGCACAGTTCCAACGAGTGTGGATACACATTCCATGGAAGCGAGCTGAAGTACTAGCAGTGAAACAGGCCTTACCAGATCCGCGTAAGAATCCGGCCGGATATTACAAGGAATTGACACAGACAGTTGAAGCTTGTATAATGAATTTGGCAGACATTGACATGCTATTTGGCAATGTAGTTCCACAACCAGTGTGGGCTAAAATTCGTAGAGAGGATCATCAAGCAGCTTTAGGTGGTGATTGGGCAGCTATCACTGCAGCGGATGGTCAGCAAACGGGTGGTGCAAAACCCGAACCCCTAATTGCTAATCTTCCTGGTAGAATAATTGACTTAATGAAGACTCTGATGCCTGCGTTGCGTGTTAATTGGGATAAATTATCCGCATGCAAGCAAAAGAAAGATGAAAGTGTCTCCGACTTCTTCACGAGGTTTGAAGAGACTTTTGTAGACCATAGTGGTCAGGATATGAGCACTGAAGGAGGACAGAGATTGTTTGTCGATAAATTTGTGCATAATTTGTTACCTGAATTATGCAATAAATTAAAGGATTCAGAGAGTGCGTGGGCTGTTTCCACGACTGCGCAAATACTTGCGACTGCGCAGTACTACGAAAATAGGGATAAAGAGGAAAAGGAGAAATCAGAGAAGAAAACGAAAGATTTAAAGACTAAAGTTCTTTTACAGCAGGCGTATCCGCCTCGCACGAACCAGACTAATATGCAACAGAATTCGTATCAGAGGACAGATTATAGTTCAACCAGGCCTCAATATCAGTGGAATCAGTGTGCGTACTGTAAGAAAGAGGGTCACTACAAGAATGAATGTCCGATTTTAGCGCAAAATAACGCAGCAGCAGCTCAGAGAGGTCGTGGTGGTTTTGCGCAGAATTCTAGAGGTCGAGGTCGAGGTGCTATGCCTCCGCAAACGAATGATCGTCCCTCTAATCACTTTGATCAACGGAACGTACAGTCAGCTCAACAGAACAGATCTCAGCAATATCTTGTTGAGGATTATTGTGAAGTTGATGAGGGATTCCAGCAAAATGGGTACTAGGACAGCCATGGACAGAGAGAGGGAGTAGTATCAGTTCCAGTGGATCAGAGTGGGCCTTATGTCGCAGTAGCAACATCAGGTGTAGTCGAACCGTTTCTGTTGGATACTGGTGCCGCAAAAAGTTCTATCATTCATGCGAAACTCCCTGGCGCACCTTTGTCTGGCTCAACAAATGTTTCCGTAGGTTTTTCAGGCGCCCCTGTTTACAACCCGATATCTAATCCTTTGTCTATTTCTGTTGGACCATGCCAATTGAAAGCACCCTTGATTTTGACGACAGGTTGTAATGAAAATCTGCTTGGTTTAGATTTGTTAAAACGACTATATGCGACATTGTACTGCTCTCCGGAAGGAGTACAGCTTACTTTGGGTAAAAGACTCATTTCTCCGATATACTTGTCAATGGACGCACTCCCGCCAGAGCTGCGCTCACTCCCTGATTCTCTTTGGGCGACTGGTCCTAATGATGTAGGCCTTTTAGAAATACCACCGTATGTAGTAACTTTGAAAGCAAATGTAAAATTTCCTAGAATTCCCCAATATAAAATATCGAGTGAAGGAGAACGTGCACTTTTATTGATTGTGCAAGATTTGATTAAGAAAGGTGTGGTTGAAGAAACTCGAGGAAATGTTTGTAATAGTCCTGTATTGCCAATTCTGAAACGAACTGATCCTACGAAACCTCCAGTATATAGGTTTGTCATAGATCTTAGAGAAGTTAATAAGATTGTGGTTCCGCAGTTTCCTGTGGTTCCAGACATTACTGCCTTGTTAACATTGATTCCTGCTACAGCCAATTGGTTCTCAGTCATCGACTTGAAGAATGCCTTTTTCAGCATTCCGATAGCCGAGGAAAGCAGGGATATTTTTGGCTTCTGTCTAGGAGGTCGAAGCTTCAGATTTAAACGCGCTCCACAAGGCTACTGTGAGAGTCCATCTATTTACAGTCAAGCATTAAAAAGTCAGCTAGATTCTTTTGTGCTTCCTCCAGGTTCTGCCCTAGTACAGTACGTAGATGATCTTTTAGTGGCTGCCGATGACAAAGAAACTTGCAAAGCAGCTACAGTATCGTTGTTACATCATTTGTCTGATTTGAATCACAAAGTATCACCTTCCAAGATGCAATACTGCTGCCAAGAAGTGACCTACCTAGGTCATCTCTTGTCAAAGGAGGGAAGGAAGTTGACCCCAGAAAGAATAAAAGCAATTACGCAAATGAGTGTTCCACGCACACAGAGAGAAGTACGTGCCTTTTTAGGTATTACCTCCTACTGTAGGCAGTGGATTCCAAATTTTTCTCTTTTAGCGAAGCCATTGGTAGCTTTGACTGGGAAAAATGTTCCGAGTCCGGTGCCATGGTCTGATGAATGTCAAGAGAGTTTTACTGAATTACGAAAAGCCTTGTGTTCAGCTCCTGTATTGGGTACACCTGATTACAGTAAACCATTCACGCTCTACGTTCACGAGAGAGAAGGTTGCGCGTTGAGTGTCCTGACACAGAAGTTTGGTGATAAACAACGCCCTTGTGCGTATTTCTCATCAACATTAGATCCGGTAGCCAGAGCGTTGCCTAGTTGTTTGAGGGCTACAGCGGCAGCTGCGGCTTCCATTCGGCAATCTGCTGGTTTGGTGATGAACAACATGCTAGTGGTCATGGTTCCTCATGCAGTGGATACACTCATGAACCGAACGAAGACACAACACCTTACCAGTGCGAGATTATCTGGTTACGAACTGACACTACTAGCGAGTCATATTCAGATCAAAAGGTGTAATGTATTGAATCCAGCAACGCTGTTGCCGACTGATCAAGAGTCGAGTGATTCTGAGCCACATGACTGCTATTTTAAAACGGAGGAAGAGACAAAAGGACGCATTGACCTGAAAGATACTCCGTTACCTGATCCGGATGGTACACTATATGTGGACGGGTCATGTTTTAAATTGGAGAATGGTGATGTGACTGCTGCTTACGCGGTGACGACTTTGAAGACGATTGTGGAGACTGCAAGAGTGAGTCAGAATTCTGCCCAAGCTGCAGAATTAATAGCTCTAACGAGAGCATGTGTTTTAGCTGAGGGAAAGAGAGTGAATGTGTTCACAGATAGTCAGTACGCATTTGGTGTGGCCCATAGTTTTGGCCGGTTGTGGAGAGAAAGAGGTTTCATTACGTCCCATGGGACTAAGATCCAGCATGGTCAGCTAGTTAACGACTTGTTGGAATCTCTAACCTTGCCAACTGAAGTTGCAATTGTAAAGTGCAGTGCTCATAAAGCAATCACGGATGATGTTGGACGTGGGAATGCTTTTGCTGATGAAATTGCTAAACAGACAGCTAGAGATGTGATGAGTAGAATGTATGTTGCAACGTCTGCAAGATGGATCGCTGAGTCTGGGATGTGTGAAGATACAATGGAAAGTGTGAAGGAGATTCAGAGAGAAGCAACTGAGGAAGAGAAACGTGTATGGAGAGAGAGTACGGGCAAGTTGGACTCGAATGGATGTTGGATTGATTTGACAGAGCAGCAACGTTGGATGTTGCCGGATGCGTATGTGCTTGCAGTAGTGACAATGGCGCACGGAGTAGCGCATATAAGTTCTAAAGGTATCTGTAAGATGTTGGCTCCGGTCTGGAAGAATGATGGGATCAGTAAGTGTGCAGAGAGAGTGGTGAAAAATTGTATGGTGTGCTTGATGCATAACCCTGGCAAGGGAACTCCAACTCCAGCTGGTCATTTCGCTCCTCCTTCCTGTCCCTTTGAAGTGATTCAGTTAGATTTCATTCACATGGAACGCTGTAATAATTTGAAATACGTCTTGGTGGTGGTTTGTGCTTTTTCCAGGTGGATAGAAGCATACCCACTGAAGGACAATACCGCCTTATCAACTGCCAAAATTCTTCTCAAAGAATATTTCCCTAGATTTGGAATGCCACGGATTGTATGGTCAGATAACGGAAGTGAGTTTATAGGGAAAGTTATGCAGAGTGTATGTGCAGGCCTAGGTTTGAAACAAAAATTTCATAGTGCGAACCATCCCCAGTCAGCTGGTCTAGTGGAGGGTTATAATGGTACCCTCAAGCTGAAGATAGCCAAAATTCAAGCATCCACAGGTTTGGCTTGGCCAGACGCACTTCCTTTGGCCTTGTTATCAACGAGAGCAACAGTGCATTCTAGAATAGGGCTTTCTCCATACGAGATTGTGTTTGGCCGCCCGGCAAATGTCTGGGGTGTGCCAAGGCCTAAACAATTTTGCTCCATTGAATATCCTATGTTGATAGACTACCTTTACGACTTGACTGCTAAATTGAGTCTTATTCATCAACAGGTTTTCGATGCACTACCAAAGCCTCCGGAGAGTCCAGGGCATCAACTGAAACCCGGCGACCAAGTGGTGGTCAGAAACTTCGCGAGGACAAAGAATCTTCAGCCTCGCTACATCGGCCCCTTCCAGGTCCTGCTGGCAACGAGGACAGCCGTACGTGTTGCTGGCCGCAAGCACTGGATTCACGCTTCTCACGTAAAGCGTGTTCCGTTGCCGCTGCCTTACGACGACTGGGTGAAGAAGGGAATTGGTGCCTCCGAATCTGAAATCACCCCGAAATTTATCCCTTTCAGTGATGCCGATTTGATTACTGACACTTTGAAACCTGACTCTCCTCCTGAGAAAACTCCTTCGAACATTGAACATTTGTCTCCAGCATCAGAAGAAACTTTGTTATCTGCGAACTTAAACTCTGCAACAGCTGCTAGTGATACACTATTTTCCGATCAGACAGTACCAGCGAAGAAGAGATACAACCTTAGAAGCCATAAAAAAGACAAATAAAGCAGGCAACTGCATATTGTAATTTTGATATATATATATATATTGAACTTTTGCTTTTCAGCCAGGAAGTTTGCTATTGTTTATTGTTTTTAAAATTGCCTTGCCGTCTGGGTAGCCGTAGGGTCGTGGCTGTGTGCCTAGTTTGAATTTGCAGGGGTCTGACACAAGGTCGATCTTTCTGTTAGTTTTGGGAACTCCCAGGGCTGACAGAGGCATTTTCATCTACGTACACATCATCAGTGGTCGCGAGCGGATTGTAGAAGATGGAGCTTCCTGCGCTGCAACGAGAAAATGTGATTTATGTTCGCAGAAACAGACTGTACAAAATTCTTCGTAGCAAATGCTTTTTGATGCAATGTGCCGTTACATTTTTGATTATTTTAGCAACATTGGTGGGTGGAATCGTCTTTAGTATAAATATGATTTTTGTGCCAGTTACTACAGTACCTCCCCTTGATCCTGTCACTTCTACTGTTTCTTCTATACACTCTTTTCACTCGTTTCCTGAACATGAGCAAGCACGACGTACAGAGTTCATTAACAACACTTTTGTACAGCTCTTGCACCAACACCAACTGGTAGTTAACACTACAGACTGCTGGGTGTGTGGCTTGATACCCCACACTATGGATAAAGGTATTCCCTATCTGGTTTTGCCTTTCAGCTACAATGGATCATTTCAGGCCCTTCAAACCATCTTTGCTTATGCCCTTGAGACCTATCCTCCGCGTCCACCACGTTCCACTAAATATAACTCTGCCAACAAAGCTTTAGTCCAGGGAATTATTGACATGATCAAGGATGTCAATAATTCTCCATCATACCCTAGAGACGAACTACGAGTGTATTTGAGTTGGAATACTTCAGAGTATCGCCTTAGTTTAGGAGAAAGCAAGCGTAAAAGCTCAACTCCAATCTGGGTCGTACCTCACCGAGGTCAGGTCTGTTTGCAAGGTAATGGGAGAAATCCGAGAGCTCAGCTAGGGAGGAGTGAGTGCGTTGAGACTTATGTGTTTCCGGCTAACTCTTCCCCTGCCTTCCTTACTGCTAGGGGTACCTATTTCATTTGTCGAGACCGAGCTTATACATGGTTGCCTGCTGACTTTTCAGGTTCATGCTATATTGCTCGATTGTTGCCTCCAACATACACTGCTTCATCTGATTACCACAGAACCAGAGTAGCGAGAGGTGTCTTCAACAAGGAAGATACTGCTGGTCAGGAAGCTGGAGACTTCTTCAAAGGCTTCCTTCCGTTTTGGGGGCCTATGGCCAATAGTAGAAACATACGTCAGCTAACACGGGTAGTTGAATCTACTATTACCGAAACTGCTGGTGCCCTTAGCAACCTGACAGCTGAGCTTCAGGCGGATAGACTCATGACGTTGCAAAACCGTATGGTTTTAGACGTTATCCTTGCAGACCGAGGTGGGGTATGCAGAATGATCCAATCGAGCTGCTGTGTCTTTATTCCTAATAACGCTCCAACAGTCTATGAGGCGATCTCTAAGCTACACAAGATTTCCGACTCTATACATGTAGACAAGGGAAACTGGTCCTTTATGGAGTGGGTTTGGACTCTGATCTCAGCGTGGGGATGGAAGGTTCTAATGGTCATTGGTGTCATCTTAGTATTTCTCTTCTCATGCTGCCTGATTATCCAGTGTGGTCCAGCCCTGTGTAGCCTTTGTGCTGCAACCTGTTTTAGGAAACCACCTGCGTTTGGAGAAAAGGCACGAGAAAGGATGATGATACAACAGCATGTCACTGACCTGATGAGTATAGAACTAGACTCTGATATAGACTGAGTAATTGCCTATGTAAGGGCAAAAGGAGGGTCTGAGGTTCCGTGACGATTTGAACCCGTGTTTTCAAGTTTGTCGGAAATACATAATATTGGTATCAGCGAACCGCAAATGATCCATTTAGCATATCCTGGTGTTTTCGCTACGATACGAGCAAGAGCACTCCTGTTATGAACACATTTCTGATCTACCCATGGCATCCATCTTAGATCATGGCAGCCATTTTGTGTTTCCTTGCCCTCACATATGCAATAGCCTCTGATCACTTCATTCACTCCACTTTGATTAAGGACACGTAGCCTTAGCCGGAGATTCACCTCTTTCATGACACGTACACCTTAAACCAAATCACGCTGAAGCTGCATGACTCGACAAAGGCTGCCTCCTCTGCCCGAGGCCAGCCCACCTGAACTGGTTCTCGTGTCCATTGTCCTGATCATGATTAGGCGGCCGAAGCTGGTAGCCTTGCCCATTTACAACCCACAAACATCTCTTATCCCGTTTTTCTATCTTCTGCACCTGGCTCTGCTCCTTTCCTTCTGGGCCTTTATTAGGGGGAGGTAACGAACTTTACGATGAGGCGGTCCGGCTCTTGAATGCAATATTGACAAGGGATTGTGATGGACTAGTGAGAACCCCTCTTCGTGATGTTTGGCATCAGATATTATCGACAGTTCCTGTGTAACGCCAAATATTTATTGTTTAAGACACAAAGGTTTGGGAATGTACTGACATGTGAAATATTTGCCTGAAGCACAATTTTTGGTATATAAGGAGAAACCCTCAATGTACAAATGGAACAGTCTCCTAGTCTCTGCCCGTGTGTAGATTCTGTGATTTCTGTGTCCCTGCAGTAATAAACCTTTGGTCTTTGACGCCACCATCGAGAAGCCCGTGTTTCTGTTCATTTGCGCACCAAGGCAGGTGGAACTCCGGGGTCTTTGGGTGTTGTTCCCTGACACCTCTGGACGGAACCAAAAAGTCCAGAACTCCACGTTCCTCTTGGGCCTTTTTGGGTACTGCCGGAAGGGAGCTTTGGGGTCTGGAAGAGTGTGTAGTGAGATTCCTGCTCTCTTTACGTCACGCAGGCAAGTCAGTAGCTACGGCCCAGAGGCATCGGGCCGCCATTTCCTTCATGGCAAGGGCTCATGGGATCCAGGACCCGACAGCGTCTTTCGTTGTGCAAAAAGCGCTACGTGGGTGGCAACGCCTTGAGGGTCGCAGAGTAGACGATAGGCACCCGATAGGTCTGGATAGGTTGGCCCTGTTATTATCCGTGCTACCGGTAACATGTTCATCCCAGTACGAAGCAGTGTTGTTCCGAGCCGCATTTGCATTAGCATTCCATGGGGCTATGCGGGTAAGCGAATTAGTGGCAAAGAACAAGCAGGATACGATGGGGGGACTGTGCCGGGAACACATTCAGGTCAGGGAGGAGACAATGACGGTCTCGTTTGTCAGGTCCAAATCCGATCAGGATGCAATCGGGGACTGCGTAATCATCCAGAGGATCCCCGGGTCTGCCATGTGCCCTGTGGGGTGCGTTGAGGAATATTTAGCGCAGAGGGTGGCAGCATGGGGGGGGACCTTGTTAAGACACGCTGACGCCACCCCACTGACGAGGGTTCAGTTTCAGCGGGTGCTTGCGATGTCGATTTCTGCCGCGGGCTTGAACCCCGGCGACTTTGGGACCCATTCCTTTCGGATAGGGGCTGCTACGGAAGCTACAGCCAGGGGTCTGAACGTTGAACAAGTAAAACGTGTGGGGCGTTGGTCCTCGAACTGTTATAAGAGGTATGTGCGGTTGCACATGTTGTGAAGCTGTAATGATGTACTCACGCTTCTTGTTTTTGTTTGGTTTCAGTTGCGCAAGCCTACGAGGCGGGGCGGACTGTCCAGTCGACCCGACACCGGGGGGCCAGCGGTCAGACATTGCCGGCTGTGAAAAAGGAGGTGTGGGTCGTGGGCCACTCATACGTGAGGCGTGCCGCGGACGTATTCAAAGCAGGTGACATGATTCACGTGGCTGGGGAATACGGGTACAGTGTGTCCTTCTACGGGAAGGGCGGGCTCTGTATTGACCAGTTTCAATCTTTTTTCGAGGGTTTGCTAGGGCGGACAAGGTCACCGCCGTCTGTAGTCATAGTACATCTTGGGGGCAATGATTTGGTGACCACTGGTAGACGACTTCTTCTTGAGGCGATGCTTTCCACGGTAAGTTGGTTGGCGAGAAGAGTTCCAGGGTGCACAATTGCATGGTCCCATATGATCCCACGGAAAGTGTGGCGGGGGGCTATTTCTGTTTCTGCGCTGAATCATTCAGTAAGGAAAATTAATAATAAAGTGAGTAGATTGTTTCGTTCAAGTACACTGCATTCTGTTTCGCATGGTTGTATTAAAGGGGACAGTATGTATTTGGGGGACGGTGTTCATTTGTCCCGGGTGGGGAACGAATTACTCATAGGAGACTTCATAGCATGGTTAAGGAGTTTACAGCATGACCTTTAGGTAGGAGTGTTTTGTGGGGGGTCCGGATAGCCGGTCAACTATCCGGCCTGTGGCGGTAAGGTCATGATCGGTGAGCAGTAATTCGAAGATCCCTATGAGGGGGCGTCACCCATTACGGATGGGAGCGCGCGGGGGAGGTGGCCAATTGGCCCCTCAACGGGGAGGCGGTCCTGTCTAAGGAGAGGCCGCCGGAAGGAAAGGAAAGGTGGTCAAGGCCCCTTCCTGGATAGGAGGGGCTACGGCCCCTCCTGGGGAATTTCCGGGGCCAGGACATCTGCGACGGCAGATGGGTAAGTTGTGTGGGGTGCGGGAGGGGGTTTACGCTACCTTTTAGACACCTCACACGAGTCCTCGAACGACCGTTAAATGGCGTCGAGTTTATTGGGGCCCCCGTCAAGTACAAAGGGAAATTGGTAGATGCACTTGAGGTACGCCTCTGTGCGGTCGCCCCTCTCACAAGTGAGGGGGGTATTTCTGGTTTAGGGATCTGACACCGGTTACGATCTTGCCGTTGGCCCTTAACGTTAGGATGTACAATTTCAAGTCAAATGTTTTGTAGGATGTTAGTTCGGCTAGGAGAACCTTTGTATTAGAGATCTGTTAAGGTTAGCCAACATCGTAATGTGGAAATGAAATTGTACATTATATGAAACTGTTATTTTAATGTTTTCTTTTGTTTAATATTTTAATAAATACGGCCGGGAAGGGTGACTCCCTTCCCGCCTTCCAAAAGTTCAAGAACTGTTTCCGGTTTCCCAATTCTTGGGGATTGTGTTGAGAGGGGGTGGCGGGTATCTCGGCCATATGGAAAGGGGCGACCAATCGGTCCCCCCGAACGTATGGTGGAGTACCACGATCCCCCCGGGAAGCCATCTTGGGCGGGAGGCGAGTCTCGGCTGGTATGCCCGAAGCGGCGTAGCCGGGGCGCGCCTTTTTCCCGCCCTAGAGTGGGCTGGCCTAGACACCAACGCGGCCGGCCACGCCCTCGGAGGCAGGCGGGGGCGGGTTCACGCCCACCCTGAAGACGGATAAAAGGAGCGGAAGCCAGGAAAGCATCCTCTTGTTCCTGTGCTCTGAAGCTGCACCTCCCCGCTGCACGTGAGCTCGAGACGGAACGAAGAGCAATTTTGACCCACCCACCAGCCCCTGAGGACAGCGATTCGTTGTAAATACAGTTGATATAGTATCTTTTTGTTTTCTCTGTTTTCTTACAGGTTGTGATGATTGTCGTGAAATTTCTTAAAGATGCAATAAAGATTGGTTATTTTCAGTATGTTTTACTAATAAAGTAATTTTGAACAAGGATTGATCAGTATTTACGCTGGATAATAAATGTTATTTTGCTTTGTAAATCTTAGTAACTTAGTTAGAACTGTCGTATTTATTTTGGTCGGGCGGTAAGGTCATGATCGGTGAGCAGTAATTCGAAGATCCCTATGAGGGGGCGTCACCCATTACGGATGGGAGCGCGCGGGGGAGGTGGCCAATTGGCCCCTCAACGGGGAGGCGGTCCTGTCTAAGGAGAGGCCGCCGGAAGGAAAGGAAAGGTGGTCAAGGCCCCTTCCTGGATAGGAAGGGCTACGGCCCCTCCTGGGGAATTTCCCGGGGCCAGGACATCTGCGACGGCAGATGGGTAAGTTGTGTGGGGTGCGGGAGGGGGTTTACGCTACCTTTTAGACACCTCACACGAGTCCTCGAACGACCGTTAAATGGCGTCGAGTTTATTGGGGCCCCCGTCAAGTACAAAGGGAAATTGGTAGATGCACTTGAGGTACGCCTCTGTGCGGTCGCCCCTCTCACAAGTGAGGGGGGTATTTCTGGTTTAGGGATCTGACACCGGTTACGACCTTGCCGTTGGCCCTTAACGTTAGGATGTACAATTTCAAGTCAAATGTTTTGTAAGATGTTAGTTCGGCTAGGAGAACCTTTGTATTAGAGATCTGTTAAGGTTAGCCAACATCGTAATGTGGAAATGAAATTGTACATTATATGAAACTGTTATTTTAATGTTTTCTTTTGTTTCATATTTTAATAAATACGGCCGGGAAGGGTGACTCCCTTCCCGCCTTCCAAAAGTTCAAGAACTGTTTCCGGTTTCCCAATTCTTGGGGATTGTGTTGAGAGGGGGTGGCGGGTATCTCGGCCATCTCGGCCATAAGCCCTTGGGCTCCAGCATTTCCTTAGTATCGTGGAGCTCCTCTACCAGGCGGCCATCTTGTTTCGCTGCGCGCCTCGTAACTTTCTTTTCTTGAATGGTAATGTTGGGGCCTGTTCACAAAGGTATTTTGGAGTATGTACAATAGCACTCCTCTAGTACTCTTTTATGGGATCTCATACGCCTTTGTCGAATGGTCCCAAAGATTTTGAAATGTGAACACACTGGGAATATTATCAGGGAATATTCATTTAAAATGAGTAGAACTTGAAAGAAATGTGCCTTCTTTGTGTTTCAGGGCTGATTCACAAAAGCATATGAGTACTTAAAAGACTACTCCAGGGGTCTCCAACCTTTTCGTTATTGAGGGCTACTAATGTTCAATAAAACACATTAACAGCTACTAATATTATTAGTGCAGTATCATTTCAATTTCTTTATATGTATATTAATTCAACCAAGTAAAATCTTTCTAATTTAATAGGCAGGGCTGCACACAGGTGAGTTACTCAGAGTTAGCTCAAGAGCTACAGTAGCTCACGAGCTACTGGTTGGAGACCCCTGGACTACTCCTACCTTACTCCTTCTCATATCTATAATTACTTCTATGAATCAGCCCCATCAAATGTACTATTTTACAGGAATACACAGTGACCCTTATGCACTACAGACAATTAGCACATCTCTTATGCACACTTTGTGCAACTATGTATTGTGATAAGCTTCCACCAGTGCCCAAGTCTTGTATTTACATGTGGGGCATCCAGAGTGGGGAGGGTGGTGGCACCCTTGCAAATGCTGTGCAGGCCAGGCCTCAACATTTAAGAGACTATAGATGCATGCCCAATTAAGCACTGGCTCCATTGAGCTACCTGGGTTGATAGACTGGCCTGCAGATCTCAACCCACAATGGTGGAAATACCCAAATAGAAGTGGTTTCCCCATATGAATTCTGCCTTCTGCTGAGCCAAGCCTAACCTGGTGCATGGTAAGGGAAGAGCAGGATGTGAGAGGGTGCATGCACTTGTGTTTGTTAACGAAGGACATAAATGCTTCTTTTTCTGTTAGTCCCATGTACAACCTCAGCAAAAATTTAGTGTAAGGCTTACTTGTATATGATCAGCAGACGTGTTGAATATGCAACCAATTTTTTGCAAAGGTAGAAACAGTTTCGGAATTGGGCCATGTTTAAAATGCATCAACTTTATTAACCTGCATATACTTTTTTTCACAGAAAGGTTGAATGCAAATTTTGCAAACCTGGCCTTCTTACATTTGCAGGGATAGCTCAGTTTCAATAAGCTCCTGATGAGGAGTGGTCTAGTATGTTGCTGTAATAAATACAACGTGTTGTATAAATTAAGCCAGGGGCATCGGTGTCAGTGATTACTAGTTGCTTTGCTGTAGGACCCTATGGAGTGGCGACTTACATAAGGAAACTGGCTTTAAAGCACTGATATCCACAGTGAAAGCCATAATTCCAAGCCTTTTTACTGGCTGTTTTTTGCAGGTAGATATGTATCTGGAAACCCATTTGGTATTACCTACCGCTCCCAGGAATACAAGGCAAAGTAATACTGCACGACTCGTAATCCTGTCTCCGCCTAAAACTCCAAAAGCCGGACAACTGGCTGTGTTGCAGAGATGTAGGAGCCGATTCACAGAACTAATCTGACATACAATCCTAAACTAACTACTTTTGGTATTCACAGAAGGCATTTGGTAGTAGTAAAGTTCGGACTCCTTACTTACTATTACTAAATACCTTCGGTTAATACCAAAAGTAGTAAGTTTAGGATTTTATCCCAGTTTAGTCGTAGTAAAGTTAGGAGTCCTAACTTTACTATTACTAAATGCCTTCTGTGAATACCAAAAGTGGTAAATTTAGGATTTTATTTAAGATTAGTTCTGTGAATCGCCCCACTGACTTCAGAAATTTGGAGATTGTAGAACTCTGTATTCACATAACTGATATAAATGTGGAAACCTGTTTTAAACATACATAGAGTGAAGTCGAGTCATTCAAATTTGCCAAGGTCGCCTTCTCACTTAGGGCTGAATCTTTCACTCCCACGGAGGATTACAAGTACCTGGTCAGAATTCTGATGCTGCTTAAGAAGATTTTCAATGACATTCTGCTGTGGTACGTCACTGCGCAGTACAAGATGAACATTTGAGCAGATTACACAAAGTCGTAGAAAATACTTAACGGTTTGCAGAAAATTCATAGAGTAATTAATTTTTTTATTCATCTGTGACATTAATGAGATATTTCCACTGCTCACTCCTGTATACATTTAGAATGCTCTAACCCCACTGTGCCATGATTCTGCAATGAAAGGTGTGCAGATAAGAAGCCTGTGGCTCCACCGCTTTCAGTAATCAGGCCATTTTCAATAGTTTAGTCTAGTTTGTGGAGAAGTGTGGCTCAGGGGTTAGAGGCGGTAGACCCGGAAGCTGAGATCGGCCCTGGACCAGGGTTCAATTCCCCGCCTCGGCGGGTCTTGCGCTCAAAAATTCCACGGACTCGATAATTCTCGCTCCGGTGCCTTCTTGACTCACGGGTGGATTGGTGTCAGTACAACGCGTTATTTTACGTCGCATTCCGTTACAACGCAGATTTTACAACGCAGGATCCATTACATCGGATGCCATTACAACGCATGGCATTACATAGCAGATGGTATTACAACGCATGGCATTACATCGTAAGTATAGGTAAGTATACCTTTTTTTAAAAATGTTATTAAGTTAATTTAATTAATTTTATTTAAACAATTTAATTAAAATACATTTTAAAATAGTCATCAATTTAATTTAATAAAATAATATCTATTTAATAAATGTAATTTTAATAAAAATTGTAATTAATTTAAATAAATTCAAATAATGAAATTAGTTTAATGTACATATTTTTAAAATTGAAATTAAATTAAATTAATATTAATAATTTATTTAATTTAATTAATTTAATTTAAAAATGTAATTAATGTAAAATAATTAATTTAATTTATTAAATATATTTTAATTATTTTAATTTATTAAATATATTTTAATTAATTTAAAAATGGTCAATATAATTTAATTATCCCTAAACACAAACCTACCCCTGAACCCTAAAACACCCCTGTACCCCAAAACCCAAACCCTGCCCTAAAACCTAAAAACACCCCTGTACCCCAAAACCCAAACCCTGCCCTAAAACCAAAAAACACCCCTGTACCCCAAAACCCAAACCCTGCCCTAAAACCTAAAAACACCCCTGTACCCCAAAAACCCAAACCCTGCCCTAAAACCTAAAAACACCCCTGTACCCCAAAACCCAAACCCTGCCCTAAAACCTAAAATCACCCCTGTACCCCAAAACCCAAACCCTGCCCTAAAACCTAAAAACACCCCTGTACCCCAAAACCCAAACCCTGCCCTAAAACCAAAAAACACCCCTGTACCCCAAAACCCAAACCCTGCCCTAAAACCTAAAAACACCCCTGTACCCCAAAACCCAAACCCTGCCCTAAAACCAAAAAACACCCCTGTACCCCAAAACCCAAACCCTGCCCTAAAACCTAAAAAAACCCCTGTACCCCAAAAACCCAAACCCTGCCCTAAAACCTAAAAACACCCCTGTACCCCAAAACCCAAACCCTGCCCTAAAACCTAAAATCACCCCTGTACCCCAAAACCCAAACCCTGCCCTAAAACCTAAAAACACCCCTGTACCCCAAAACCCAAACCCTGCCCTAAAACCTAAAAACACCCCTGTACCCCAAAAACCCAACCCTGCCCTAAAACCTAAAAACACCCCTGTACCCCAAAACCCAACCCCTGCCCTAAAACCTAAAAACACCCCTGTACCCCAAAAACCCAAACCCTGCCCTAAAACCTAAAAACACCCCTCTACCCCAAAACCCAAACCCTGCCCTAAAACCTAAAAACACCCCTCTACCCCAAAAACCCAAACCCTGCCCTAAAACCTAAAAACACCCCTGTACCCCAAAACCCAAACCCTGCCCTAAAACCTAAAAACACCCCTGTACCCCAAAAACCCAAACCCTGCCCTAAAACCTAAAAACACCCCTGTACCCCAAAACCCAAACCCTGCCCTAAAACCTAAAAACACCCCTGTACCCCAAAAACCCAAACCCTGCCCTAAAACCTAAAAACACCCCTGTACCCCAAAACCCAAACCCTGCCCTAAAACCTAAAAACACCCCTGTACCCCAAAACCCAAACTCTGCCCTAAAACCTAAAAATACCCAAACACCCCAAAACATATACCTCAGTACCCCAAAACATATACTCCTATTGTCATACTTATTAAAAAAATTACTTAAATTAATATATTTAATTTATAATATTTAAAAACATAAATAAATATTTTTTTTATAATTAATAATAATTAAATCAATTATATAATATTAAATAAAATAAAAAAAAATTATATACTTACCAATACTTACGATGTAATGGTATGCGTTGTAATAGCATCTGCTATGTAATGCCATGCGTTGTAATGGCATCCGATGTAATGGATCCAGCGTTGTAAAATCTGCGTTGTAACGGAATGCGACGTAAAAGTTGCGTTGTAAGTGTTACACACCCTCACGGGTTCACACTCTGCGACTCTGGGCAATAGCTTGCTTAATCTCCACAACGGCCCCTCGCGGCAGGATGCCTGGCTTTCACCTTGTGGATACCCTGCCGGGGTTATCTCAGGGGAATACCAGGACGGGTTCCCTAAGCAAGCGCTTAGATACCGACCTTGGTCAGTGATTTGCGCTATATAAATACATGTACATTTACATTTTGTTCAGTTTATGATCAACAGTTTAGTCATCACTGGTTTAATAGTTCAGTCAGTGGTGGAATTCACCTTTGAAGTGCCCAATGTCATCCACGCCAAGCAGACAAAATGGGCATATTTACATGGAGTTAATGCCACCAGAACATCAGTTTTTGCGATGTTAAGCTAAGTTCAGTGGCCTAACGCCGCCTTGGAAATACGGCCTCTATTCACGCAGCACTTAGCTTAAAAGGGGCAGGCAATGGGTGTTGTAGTGGGCCTTCCACTGCAACACATATTGTTTTTTTACGCTGCCCTATATTACCAAGGTATGGGGCAGGGCGAAAAAAAAGACAAGGAAATACATGGTCTTAAACAGGCCATACAAGGAGAAATGTTTTCTTTCTCTTCAAATATTGCTCTTACCATGTGTGATGTGTCCTGCAGCACACATGGATAGAGCAAATCACCTGTTAAGATTGTTTTTGTGCAGGAAGGTATCCCTTCCTGCACATACACAACCCCCTTTGCAGTACCAGCACTCTAGCAAGAATCTGGCGCTAGGCAGCTTCTTTAGCACCAGCGCTAGGGGTAATGCAGGGGTGTGCCCTATTTTTGTGTAAATGTGGTGCATCCCTGTATTTTGAAACTGACGGAGCGCTGCATTACCAATTTTGGTGTAACGCTGCCATCCGCTTGTTTCTTTTACAAATGCCCCCAAATGTGTTAAATCTAGGAAAAAGTAACTTAAACATATGATGGTTTCTGGTAAGGTCTTTAATAGCAATTATAGCAAATCACATTTCTTTGCATAGCCTCTGTAGGTTTTTTTCCCTTTATGAACTTGCTTTTTCTGGTATTAGGAGAAACAAAATGTATACTTTGTACTGCTTGAAAACAAACTGGAATTAAAATCAGCCTGCCGCCTTACCTCCAGTGGCTTTAATTAGCTTCCTAATTAGGAGTGAACTGGACAATGAAGAAGTGGAAACACTGACTACTTAAAAGGGAGGAGTCAACTGGGTTGGTGCCGGAACCGGTGGCTACACAAAGGGCAACCACATCAGGCTTCTGTAACAAGTGGAAATCCCAAGAAGGGGTACAAGATTACAGAAAACACCCAGACCCTATGCCTGCTAATATGCATTTCTGTGTCCGCTGTAGGGGGCAACACTGGTTCTGGGACAGCAAGAGGGGGTGTTATGTTGTTTTCAATGTATCCCCATCAGAGTTTCTGATAAACATGTATAATCAGCAGAAAAGTCCCTTCACTGTTATCTTCAGACTATTGCAAACATCTCCTGTTTTTCAATGTTTGTGTGCACAAGATGATATTCAGAAGCCATTTACAAAGGCAGCTATATATGCACAAAGCTGCTGAGTTTGTAAAATATATGGAGTTGTATTTGTCCCTACTATTCGAACTAAGACACATAGGGCTAGATGTAGGTAGGAAAGATTTACCGATTTTAAATTACCGAATTTTACCGATTCAGTAATTTAAAATCGGTAAATCAATGGGTCTGATATGTAGGTATTCCAGATGTGCTGGAATACCGAATCGGATGAATTCGGTATTTACCGATTCGGTAAATACCGAATCGGTAATGCCCATTCATTCCTATGGGCTTTGAAGCCCATAGGAATGAATGGGCATTACCGATTCGGTATTTACCGAATCGGTAAATACCGAATTTCACAAGGGTGCAGGGGGCGTCACTTTGACACCCTCTGGCACCCCCAAAACATGCACAGGTGCCATTTGGCAGGCATACCTGCCCTAAGGGCAGGTCTGCCTGTCACATGGCATAGGTGTGCATGCACACATGTGCATGCACACCGTAATCGCTATTTTACAATCAAATTATATTTTAGATTTGATGGTAAAATACCGATTCGTTAAGGCTCCTGGGACTCTGAAGAGTCCCACCTACATATGGGTGGCTCCGAATCGGTAAATGTATTGATTTTTTATTTTACCGAATCGGTAACATTACCGAATCGGTAATTTTACCGATTCGGTAAAATATTGCCAAATTTTGTATATGCCAAATCCAAATCTTGCCAAATCTTGTATACCGGTCGGTAACGGCCGAAAATACCTATTTTCGGCCGTTACCGACCGACCTACATCTGGCCCATAGATCCTGTGTAATCTACAAATGGGTGCAAATCTAGCCTGTGAGCAGTACCACACTTCCTTATAAATCCCTGTAATTAATGTGTAAGCACACATACATATATGTTTACACATGTGTCAATTTAGCTGCCTCAGTTTTCCATTTGAACCAGTGCCCCATAGAACAACTCATCTTGATACAGACTACTTAGTAAGTTTCAAAAGCAGCATCTCAGAATAAATCTATATACTGCAGTGCTCCTGTCACTCAAAGGGAGAAATGGTATTTCGATTGGATGAGAAAAGAGAAAACCATTTGAAGCTTTACACATTCTTGCCATGACTTTAAATCAACATTGCATTACTGAAAGCATGGTAGGTTACCACTGGCTGAAATAAACAGTCTTTCAGGGTGATCTGCTGTCACAGAGATGCAGGTGGACAGGAAAGAAATGCTCTGCTTGTGATATTTTTCCATTGGCTAAGGATGGGACAATTTACCTTCTGCCGCTCAGGTCAGTGAATTGTCTGCAGTATGTTGTCTATGGCTGCGGAGTATACATTTGCCAATATTTGTGGTCTGATAAAAACTTTGCTGTTAGATGCCAGGAATGTGTTTCGGATTGCTGAATAATGAATTATTGGGTAGGGATTAGGCAGTGTCAGGCTGATGATGTTTATGCAGTGATATGGGACAGAGTTGTCCTCTATCGTCCCTTATGTTGATACTTGCTTGCATATTGACGAAAAATGGAAGATCTGCAATACAGGTGGGAAATAATAAACATATTGTTTCACTTTAAACAAATGATATGCAGGACCTGATATGTGATATAGAAGGGACATCGGCATGAGTTAGGAAAAAACAATCCTTTTCCATTGGGCTATTTGGGATGGTGATGTTGCAACATTATTGATTTGCCAAAAATCCTAGTAAGATGGTAAACATTTAATTTTATTTAGGATTTATGTTTACAACCCCAGAGCATGAGAGGTGCATGTGGGTGTCTGGCTGATGGGAAGGCTAGCCCTGGTGAGAATGGTCACAGTATCATGATCCTTGCATGTGTTCTAGGGTTGGTTGCATGTATCCTAGAACATCACAACTCTAATGCAATACTTGCGTCTTCACAGGTGGTTGCACTTGATGAAGACCTGTTGGCAGGTATGCATGATGGACTTTGACTGTATGACTTGCTCGCAATGAGCTTTAATCCGGAGGCTACTTTGCATTTAATGATGAATCCGGCTTGTCTACAGTGGTGACAACTATCTAAACTAATACGTTTGCATTTCCCTTATCCTCTGGACGTCCCATTAAAGAGGCTTCCTACCTGTAGGAAGGCAGCAGCCGATAGTAAATACTGATGACAGCCACAGGGCAAACTAAAGACCATCCGAGAAAAATCTATACCTTAAAAGTTACTCACTTTCCAGGAGGTCCAACATACTTACAGGATAGCACGCACCCAGTACCTGTGGTAAGCCAGTCAAATTAGGACAACTAAAGACATGTGGACCACATTACTAGACATTTCTGCGCTGTCTGACACACTCTTGCTGGGAATTTAGAGTTGGGAGGAAGGGACCTTTCATCCAGGTGCACTGGGCAATTGAGAGAACCATACTACAAGCCCCACTTGCCATTGAAGCACAATGGACAGCTGTTTGTGGTGCTGATGTCACTGACCTTTAATTGCCTGGCCAAAATACTGTAAACTAGGCTTACACTTTTCCAGTAATGCTAGTTTTAAATTGACTCTTTTTCATGCATAGCTCTGTGCTTGTATGACTCCTGCCATGCTACACCCGATTGTCCTTGATAGAATAAATAGATACCTTAAATGTGGAGGACATGGAAACAGATCTGTTGTTTCCAACATATACAAGCATTAGCATAGCCAATAGGTCTCACCGACGGGACCTTATAAGTGTTGAGCCATGCAGGAAAATAGGGTATGGGGCGTGGAGGTGGGTTCCCGTAGAATAGCGTCCCATCCGACTGGTATTTCACTGCGTCTTTCTGTTATTGCATCCAGATATATAATACAACTATTGGCATTGTCAAGGGTTGTTAGTTGCATAAGATAAATATGCAACAACTATGGCTTTGTTTTCCATAATATTGAAAATGCTCCACTTCTAATATGATGTGACTTTGAAACAACCATAAAGAGCCTCTTTGAACTTACATCAAACGCCGGTGAATGGTGGCACTGCGGCAAAGGTTGAAAAAAAAACATCAGCCTGAGAAAGAGGGCAAAAATGGAGAGATAAATAGGGACCCATCTCGACACCTGCTTTTTAGAACTACAGATGGTCAGCACTGGCAGGACCCGGCCCACCTTGAAGCCCGGGTTTTACCATCTGAAGGAGCGCACATTAAGCTCACTGACCCCTCGTCTCATCATACATTCAAACTTTTGATATCTAATTATGGAAACCCAAAACTATCAGCCCTGGACACTGGCATCTGGCCCTCTTATCACCAAAAACATTAGACCTAGCACGCATTCCGCACCACCCACAAGCTTGTGAGGACTGTCTGCTTGGCTGGAAATGGGTAGGACGCACGGGAACGAAGTTCCACCAGAAATTTTTTGCTGCAATTCACATCCCTGCTCGAGATTGTGTTTTTCATTAAGGGTGTGTCAGAGAGAGTCCATCCAAGCTGTTATGAGAGGTACAAAGGAGAAGTTTGCAGGTCAAAGTTTGAAAAAATAACTCATATGCTCAAAGTAATTCGTCTGTAGGCAGACCACGAGCTGCCAGGTGCCACCTTGGCACTGAGTTTGCCCCTCCCCACTGCAAACTCTCTCTCGTCGGTGAGCTCCCAGTGAAAATTATTTCTAATTCTAGTTGAGCCTAATTCTGCCTGTTAGTTTTGCTCATTTCTTTTCTTTTGTACTAGTGTTTGACGCTACTGTATGTTGGGTTGTGCTGGTGGAACACAAAATCAACCACAAACAGAACCAAGTACATCCACGCACATGTACAAGCATACACACTCATGGAAGCAGGCAGTGAAGAGGGGGCATGCGGGCACCTGCTCTACCAGCCAAAGTCTGGTCGCAGCTCCTCGTGCTGCACAAGGAGAGCTCCCCTGACACACTCTGCACCAGATGCCTTAAACACATCTCTTTAAACAAAAAAAAGAAATAGAAAGATTTTTAAAAAGGTGGCAACTGGGAAGGCGATGTAGGTGCCCAGGCAATGTGTGTCTTATTGCTGGGGTAAATATATACCAGCCATGGCCTAATATTTGAGGGTGAAAGGCAGGGGGGCGCTGGACATTAAAATCTGGGCTTTATTGAGGAGTGGGGGTGCTGTGATGAGAAAGACAAGAATTGGAAAGATTTTGTTCATGCTCGATGTTTTTTTGATGAATGTCACAAATTGCTAAATTGGCAACCAGTGCCCGTGCCAGGGAGAGATCGCCATGCCAGGTGAGTAGGATTTTTACAGCAACAATTATAAATCTTCTACTGAAACAAAGAGGACTGGTCTCCCTTAAGGGAAGAAAGAGAGAGAGATTTGGGTCTTGCAGAAGTAATAGTTAGCGATTTCTGAAACCCCTTGTCCCAGTTGTTCCTCTCCCCTCTCCTGCTCCTCACCCCATCCGGGAACCCCACACTAATGCCCAATTCGGTATCGGCTTGTCAGACAAGCATTTGCAAAGCCAAAAGGTACTGCCTTTTGGGTTTGCCAATGATTTTTGCTGACTGTTCAGCATTTTAACAAACAATAGTGTGCTGCCAGGTTAGGAGGGGTGCTCACCCCACGGGCCACCGCAAGTGGAGAGGGGGGTGGGAACAAACGGAATACAGACATCGGGTGGGGGCAAAGGGTATGCAGACAACAGGAAGGGGTGGGAGCCTAGTGAACATGGACAGCAGGGGGAGGAGGGTTACCTCACGGGCTGACGCAAGTGGGGAGGGGGCGGGTGTGAAAATTTACCCCTTTTTGTAGGAGTACACTGGTGCGGGGTCACCCTTATGTCCACTGGTTCAAAAACCAACAAAATAGAGATCAGCACTGGGAATAAATAACAATTTTATTAATCACTCATGAGTGGGACCATATTTACGCAGAACTCTCAAGTGCTGGAGGAGGTTGTACATTGAATTCACTTAACATAGGCCTTATATACAGCTTTTTCTGCACTGCCAAGCATGTGGATACATATAGAAAGTACAGGCCTACACAGGAATAGTTACCGACAAAAGGGGCAGATGGGAGATCACTTAGTCAGCAAAGTGAGAGGTGGAACAGAACTGTTTACACGAGCAGAAAAGGATTGATAGTTGAGTCTGAGACCAGGTGTTCTGGCAGCTTCAAACTCTTAGCATGCACATTGCTTTTAGCTGAGGCAGGAAGTCAACTAAAATAGACAGCACAGGCAGGGAAAAAGACGAGCAGCAGAGGATGGGAGAATCATCAAGGAAACTTAAATGGATACCATAGCCAAAATGGAAATATTACACATTTTCCACAGATAGCCCTTTTGGCATAAGCTAAGACATTTTCTAATGCTTTAAAAGGGTGTCAGGACTGTCAGACCTTGTGTCAGAAAAAGGTTGTCAGTAAACACAGTGGTAGCTAAGGCTAGCGGTAAGATCCAGAAGATATGTAAGCAACGCAAATAACCAGCACGTACTGACCCTAAGATGGCTGCCAAAAGTTGAGTGCTGGATCGGCATATTAGCGCTCTAGCACTCTATCTCAATCACTAAGATGCAAGTGATGCGCCCGTTCTGTGGCAGACTTCACCTGAGCACAGAGGAGAAGAAGACGTTCCTGAGAGAAGCGCTGCAAAAGTTTAGTTAGTGAAAGTAATCATCGTCGCGCTTAAAGACAATTGATTTTGGGCGGAGTTTGGGTATTTCGGAGGTGTCATATCAAAGAATGCAGTAAGACCATTCCTATTCTTTTAATATTCTGTGAGCATGCGCATGCTTATCTGAAGCGTAGTCAAGTATTGAGGCATGCGCATGCAGTTAGGAAGTGTTCATAGAGTTAAGCATGGGCTTAGTTGTTAAGGAGTAATTCTTGGAAGAGGAATTCAGAGTCAGCACAAGTCCCAATGTTGATATTGAGCAGCGCAGTGTAAAAACGCAACAAATCTCGAGAAGAGAATTCAGCCGCAGTCCAAGTCCTGAGTAGAACAGACAGCGAGGAGTGGAGGCAAAATGACATTTAGTTTATTTGGAAACTAGTTATACACATATAGTTTCGCTTAGGGAGTGAATTAACTGCGAAAATGTTTTCAGTTATTAAGAGCGAATACTAAGAAGCCAGAAAATAATCTACATTAAAAGGTGAAGCAGCACAAAGACATGTAATTTATACTTACCAATAAAGAATCCAATAAACGCCACTGCTGTGTCTAAGATAGATGAGGAAACTGCAAGAGATAAAGAGATATAGTATTAGATACTGAGTTCAAAAGATAATAATTAACCTTTTAAAAAACCTTTAGTTACAGCACACGAAAGCTAAGAAAAAAACACAAATAGAAGAGTAGCATAGGTCACATCAAGACGGGGTAGGTGTACAAGGTTGTAGATTAATACAGTGAAAAGGGAATGAAGAGGAATTAAGTGGTAACAAGTGTCATTATATTTTACAGTAAAATTATATTCGAGCTAGCCTGAAGAAGAAGGCAAGAAGAAAAATGTCTGAAGCTGTTGAAAGAATCAGACGCGGTGTGACTGTCTCTTCTCTGTCCCATCCCCTTTCGCCCTTGGGGTTTTATTGGCTTACATGCTTTGATATGCATGTGGCTGAGGAATCCTAGGAAGGAATTGGGAACTTGCAACATTCTGCTCCTGTGCATTGAGAAGAGCACGATCTGACAAAGGGGTACGATAAATGTTATACATATCAATTTGCATCATGTTGCTGGCTTCTTCATCTGTTGCTAAATGGGCATTTACATTTTGGACATTTGTTTTAAATGGAAGGAAAGTAGTACAAGTGGAAATACAGAGGGAATAAAGCATCTATCTGGTCGACTACAGAGACATCGGTTGCACGTTTTCCCCTCCTACCAGCATAGTGTTTGAGCAATTGCAAATCTTGATGGTAGGTTGGGGGAGCTAAAGACACAGGTGGTAGAAGGAAGACTATGTAACAGGTACCAGACCAGCCTGGATGTAGGAAGTAGTATGCCTTAGTTCCACAAACAAAGTAAGTGTGAAGTGATGCAAGGATGCTGCTTCGGCCTCTAGTAGACATCTGCAACACTGCAGTATAATTACTGTGGCCCACTGGCACATCGCCTGTACTTTGTACAAAAAGGGGGCCAGTGGTCATGGCAACAGAGATAATTAGAGGTCCATTTCCGTTCCCCAACCTACAATTTGAATACACATAGTTTGTTGCTGCACTTCTTTTACTATATTCTTCCATTTCTAAAGAAGTCCCATTTGCTTGTGGGTCTCCATCTTTGTTGGGGTAACAGACTTTAGTCATTAGAGGCATGTAGAAGTTTGAACCAAGCAGGGCATGAGCCACTGTGAGAGAATGGCAGGAGTGACAACGGGATTCCTTTTATGTTCTGATGAGGAGGAATCTTGCAACAAACCAAACAAAAACAAAGTAGCGTTGCTTAGCTGGTGTGTCTGATGCAACATTTGAAGAAATGAATTGTTTCTCAGATTTTGCCAGTATCCTAGTTCATGTTGCAGCAAATCAAAATGATGGTGCTCTTTTGCAGCAAGTGATGTAACAGTAATGTTATGTAAGGAGGCTCCAGGAATTTCTTCCTCCACTACCCACATTACAGCAGTGATGATGGCAGAAGTCAAAGTCAGACCAAGGATGCAGATTAAACAGCCATTGTACATTGTCGCAGCGATCTCCTTCTTCATAGGCGAGCTCATTTTCAACGGCAAACGACAAAACAGATGATGCCCTAAGGTCCTAGGCAAGCGTCTGTTTTTTCACCAACGTTGAGACGAGTAGTCACTAATTGGCTAACCCCCTTTGTAGTCAGTCTTTAACCACCCAGGGCAGTGGCTCAACAGTCTCTTTCTGCACTGAAATATCTTTCTTTCTGGACCGAAGTAGATATCTAGATGTACCAGGGATCATGCAGTCCGGGAAGACTTCCTCAGGTCCTTCTGGTAACGCATGTCGCCCTCCCTCGGTGACCAAAAAGTTGTGTTGATCTGTCAACGCAGCTGGGCTCACAAAGGAATGCGGCATGGAATCGCCATGCCGCAGATCGTGGCCTTCACCCTGCGACCTGTCCGGTAGAAGTTCCCGTACCTGCTGATAAATAGAAGACAAGCTATCAGTTAACTGGGACAAATAGTCACTCAGCAACACATGGGGAACATCATGTATAGGACGAGGCTTTGGGATTTCCCAAATATTCATAGGCCTGCCAAACACAACCTCATATGGAATAAGACCAGATTGTGCATGTGATATTGATCTGATAGAAAGTACTGCTAGGGGCAGGGCATCAGGCCATTTCAAAGACATGGAAGCCTGTATTTTAGCCAATTTCAATTTCAAGGTGGAATTGTAAGGCTCCACCAGGCCTGCTGACTGTCGTGAAAAGTGGCATGACATTTCTGCTTAATCTCCAACCCTCCATCACAAAAAAGGGCATTCACAGATGGACTAGAGGTCCCCTTGAGTATGATTGACATTACTATGCATGTGCAGGGAGGGTAACTAAGATTTGAATACCTTTCATCTCTCTGACTCAGACTGACTTTTTGCAGTGATTGAGACGGGACCTGTAAACAATTACAGTGTTGAAAGTAGTTTCTCTTACGGGGATGCAGCTATGCCGACGAGGGGCAACTACCCGGTAAATATATCATATCATACGTGATGCCTTGATTCCCCACAGATATCAAATATCTTTTTAACCTGATGCAGTTTCTGTTACATGTGTTGATGAAATGTGGTATGCTGTCTTTTGCAGGTACAATAAACGGAGAAAAGAGGTGCAGTGAGGACACTGACCCTAACCCTGATGAAATTGTCGCTAATTCTGTTAGGCAATGAAACATGTTGGTTTTAATTGAGCAGACACACAGCAATGAACAAAATAGTATAGCCTGTGGGTCTAGCTTGTTTTTAAACTAAGGTGCACCAGGTTTTCTATGCTAGATCCTGTTACTCCTTATAGGGTCACATGTATCACATAGAACACAATTTTTGGTTTTCTTTTACTCCTCACTATCTATTTGTTTTCTGAGTTGGCAGGTGCTAATGATGAGAACCTGAGGATACAGGCAATTACAAGTCTGTAAACTCCCAGGGTGTTATTACTGTGAGGCTCTGCCAACTTTTCCTCACCTTTTTTCACCTCTAGGTCCCCCTCACATTAGTGGGAGGATCTGATCAAGCAGATACAGCACCACATACGAGAAGTTTAAATTAGTGATTTAGAAAACTGTTTGGCAGATGTGAGATATTGATTCACTGCTGTGACACATAACATTGTGTTTGTATCTGATCCAGCGCTCCTACCAAAATTCTGCATAAATAATGTAACTATCTACCACCATACTTACCATTCAATACCAGGCCCATTAAAAATAACAGAGCAGCTGAATCATGAGGCGAATGAATCTAATATGTTGTTTAAACTATCTACAATAAACAAGACCAGCTTGTCATTTAGTAAGTTTATTCAAACATATTCATGGAAACTTAGGCTTTGGAACTTTATTAAACAAGTATTAGAAAATGTCATAAAGAAAGATTTATTCAGCATTTATAAAGAGAGCTTGTTTCAGGAAATATTAATCATTAACAGAAATAAGTGAGAAAATGCATTTCCAAACGCTAACTAATTCCCTGTCTCTACCCTCATTGCCTGAAAACAAAGTCTTTTAAAGGTCTCCTTTCCTTACGTGCATTCGTTGGTCAGCAGAACACGACCCTCTGGAATCAAGAAGCGTAGGCAAAAGTTGATTTAATAACATGCAGCAAAACATATTAGTTTTATTAAACATTATGGAAGTCTGACTTCACAAGCCTGAACTAAATATTGTTCATTAACCCGCTCCATCATATCTAAAAATAGATATGGTGGACGTTCATAGTCGTCCATATAATTAGACAGAACAGGTCCTTTTTTGTGGTGAAGTTAGTGAGTGGGGGGTGCCCGGTTCTCCTCTTTACCCCCTTGGCTCCTTATTGTGTATAATAATCTCCATCCCTTTAATGACATATTCTACAACTTGCCCAATGAAAAGAGGTCTGTTGTCCATTTTCAGGACCTCCAAAAGTGCAGTTGGTGTCGCAAACCCTCCTATTGGAGTTTGCGTTCACTTTCTAAGATTATACTGGAGACAGACCAGACAAGACTGGACTATATTTATAGCAGTGCCGGCAATGTCCATTTGGTCATATCTTTATTCCTCCAACAGCCCTCATCATCCAGTGTTCCCTCCTTAGACCATTGATTTAGCTTATCAGTGGAAGCAGATTGCTGTATGTCCAGCACCTCTTGCCTGGCATCATGCCAACGTTCAGCTTGTGACTTAACCACATATATGGATGTGGTACTTCGCTGCATTGCGGTCTCATGGGCTGTGTGATCTGCAAATGCATTTACCTGCTTCTATTTTGTCAGTCACTTTCTTGTGTGCACTACATTTAACAATTACTACTTTCTTAGGATAGGTTATGGCAATAAAGTTCTCCATGCACTATCTATGCCCAATTTGAGGTGAGGAAGCCCCTTTGTTTCTATAAGCGACGAAAATTATATGCCACCCTGACTGCATAATGGCTGTCAGTAAAAACATTGACAAGTAAGTCTGTACTAAGCTCACATGCTCTTGTTTTTTTTTTTTTTAATTTTCAAAAACCTTTATTCTCAAGCAGAGTATTGAACATAGCGTGCAGCCTACAACCCTGGGGCCGGCGTCTAATTCTCAAGAAATCTATCCACAATTTCATACACAGCCATTTAGCCGGCATCCCGGAGGCCCGGCGGCATAAATGTAGTACGTATTTCTAGAATCTCCAAGTATATCAACAGCCCCACAGCATTAATGTCAGCTCATGCCTTCTGTAAATGGGAATCCGTATATCCACCAGCAGTTATTATGCCCAAACCCCATGAGTCGCAGTACATACACAGTTTCCACGTTAAAACCAATCCTTAAAAACCTACCCCAACAGTCTCCCCCACCCACAATTCGCCAGCAGTACACTCACCCGGATGGATATCACAAAGAAGTATCTGCGAGACATCACTCCTTAGGTATTGGAGGAGGGAGACTAGCACCCCGTCCGGGATCTAGCGGCATACCCGTTACCCGCAGTACCTCCCAGTATACCTCTCCTAAAGTGCTCACTTCTTGGCTTATTGGGAAACGCTACATACTTCGCTCCAACACACCAGCCTAAGAGCCCCCCTTCCTCCCGACTCCAGCCCCTCTCTGTGTACACCCCTTCTCAGTGGATGTCCCTACTAATCATGTTCAGTGTGCTCCTCTGGTTCATCCTGCTCGTCAGTGTCCCCGCCCTGTTCCGCCTCCTCCGCTGCCTCGCTTGCGTGGACATACGTCTGGTACAAACCCCAGAAGTTCTTGGGGCGACTCCGTGGCGGAAGCAACTCACTGTGTGTTTCAGATTGAGTACAGCAATACATCATATCTCTGGCCCAACGTTTCTTTGTAGGCAACGGTCCCCTCATCCAACAGATAGCTACTACTCGTCTGGCCATCAGCAACGCCATGTCCGCTAGGCGCCTCAGCGCCGCTGGGAGTGTTTTTGAATATCCGATCAGCGCCAGCACCGGATTGACAACTATCTCCTCATCCAATATTCGGCTAAGTTCTGAGAAGACATCCGCCCAGAACTTATGGACACCCGGACAGTACCAGGCCATGTGCATAAAATCGGCTACTTGTGCATGACAGCGTTCACACTCCGCGGAGCGTCGCAGCCCGTACCTGTGCAGTCTCTCCGGGGTATAATAGACACGGTGCAAATACTCAAAATGTACCAGTCTGTGCCTCCCATTCAGAGAAATTCTTCTAGTGTTCGTGCAGCAGTATTTCCACATCTCATCATCTATCTGTGTTTGAAGATCATGCTGTCATTCCATTCTGGCTTTGGAAGGCTGAATTTGTTTGTGTCGGAGTCCCAGTTTGTTGAGGTTCGTGATTAGCTTGCGGGAAGACGTAGTTTTGATCACATATGTAAGTTCCGGTACCTCTGGAGGCTCCGCCAGTTCCGAACCCAAAAGTTCCAGCAAAGCGCTCCGGAGTCTGTGAAACTGAAAGCGCGTCAGGAGTGAGGCCTCCATCTGCAAGGGGAGTACCTGCTCCCAGGTCTTCAACACCCCGTCGATAAACAGGTCTTCTAACTTTGAGATTCCCAGCTGTTTCAGAACCCTTATGACCCCCTTCTCTTTCAGAAATGGAAGCCATATTGCCCATTCAATCAGCATTAGTGGGGAATATAGCAATTCGCAGCCCTGTGCCTGCGCCAACCCATGCCAAGCGTGGTTTGTGGTCTTTATTGAGTCCAGGATGCAAACTCTGAGGTCCACCGGGGAGCTGACATTGGCTGGCAATGGGAAAGGTTCCGCAAACAGTCGTTCGAGGATCACATGCGGAGTGAGAGGATTACCGTGTATCCAGGAATGTAAATGAGCTGCTTGCGCCACTCTATAGTACCTTTCCATGTCTGGGGCACCCAGGCCCCCCATCTCGTATGGAAGTGTCAAGATCCTCCATTGGATCCTGGGCTACTTACCCCCCCAAGCGAGTCTAATTAGGACTTGGGTCCATTGTTTAAAAAAAAACTTTGAGAGCACCACTGGAATATTAGTGAACAAAAACAAGAATCTTGGTAGGACCACCATTTTCATGATGGCAATTCTGCCCATTAATGACAAGGGAAGCTTACACCACAATTCAACATCAAGCTCACATGCTCTTGTAAGTGATTGTAGTCGGGAGTTCCTAATACTGGTACAAAACAAAGAGCTTGGTGTGACTGTTTGAAGGCATTCTGGAATTCAGTAGTCCATGGGAAAGGCATTGGAGTGTCTTTAGTCAAAAGGGCCACAAAGGTTTAATAATGTGTGAAAAACTGCCTACGAAAAGAAGTGAGGCCAATCAGTGCACAGACATCCTTCTAAATGTGCGGGGTACAGGAGTATTTAGAATGGTCTCAATGCGGTTTGGTGTGAGTGCACGTCCCTCCTTAGACAGGAGGTGACCTAAATAGGTAACCTGCTGTCTACAAAATTGCAATTTCGTTTGAGAGACTTTTTGATGATGGAAGGCAAGAAATAGGAACAATAACAGTGTTCCTTCTTCACAATAGGTAAGGATGCCAGAGCGGCATTGTTATTTAAAATAACACGCACATCTTCCTGGGAACAACGTATTGTGGCACAAAAATATTTAAGCATATCGATACGCACAATAGTGTCAGGTGTGGTGGGGAAAGCAAAAAATGGACATGCTGCAGTGAATTTGTGAAGTCCGAATTCAAGAGATTGTGAAAGTGGGCTAGGTGTAGGTGTCCCATCGAATCCTATCAATGTTATCATTGTGACGGACAGTGGTGCCCTAGGAACTAGTTTTAGACAGAGTACTACAGGCAGCCCCTGTGTCAACCAGAAACAAATCAGTAGATCCTAAGACCCTTGCATCAACATAAGGACCCATTTGATATACTGGCACCTCAACCTGTCCTTTACCCATCCTAGGCATCCCTATGCATAATCAGAATATTCATGAGCATCAGCAGAATAATCAGACATTTGATGTTGATTGTGTTTATCAAAAGTATTAGAGTAATTAGGTCCTTGTTCAACTGCTTCAAATCTGGGGCGAGCTCCTGTGCATCCCCTGTTTCCTAAATTCCCTGGGCGTCTTCTCACACTACCCCTTCCCTGTAGGTACTGGTGACCTCGCAAAAAGGGGCACTCAGAACGTCAATGCCCAGTATCAGGGGAAAGATTTGCTTGAGCAAGAGTGGGCACTCCAGGTGTATACATTGTGCGTCTGCCTCTTCCACCTCCCCTAAATGGTGGACCATATACTTGAGTCAACATACCTTTTATCTTTAATTCCTTAACCTTCTTATCCTCCCTGCCTTTTGCTTCCTATTCCTGTTGCTCATAATATTGGTCCATAGTCAAAAGGGAAACTGGGGAAGATGTGGTCCAAGAACTCTCGCTGGCCTTTAAGCGACTAGCTGTTTCTGGTAACATATTAGCAACACATTTATCAACAAACAAATGCATACCCGTATCATGGGCCAATGACTGACCACTAAAATCATGGAATGTCTCTTCAAATCTTGAAAAGAAAGCAGAAACGAACTCATCCTTTTTCTGTTTACAGGACGCTAACATAGTCCAATCTATTTTCTTAAGGGGTATGAGAGTCTTTAACTTAGTCACGATAGCTTTAGGAAGATCTAATGTCTCCTTCTGAGGTTTCTGCGCAGGGGCCCTTTTAGTATCTATTCTTTCTAATTCCACCCAGGTGTCACCAAATGCCGCATTTGTCATCTATTTTACGTATTGTTCTCCACATATCAGGGGGCAAAATAAGCCCAAAGAACATCGTTGGCAAGGTTATAGTGCAGGAGCTGAAGGCTCCTTCCACCGCCCCATAGAAGGCAGCAGGATTTTTCCAGAGGTTGGGCAAAGCAGCTTTAAGAGCCATCACATCAGCTCTACTCCACGGAGTGTAAACCCAATTATATAAAATATCCCTTTGCATCATCCAAAGTTGTATCATTATTGGTTCCCGCAAACTTCGGAGGAACATACAGGGGTGCAGTTTCAAGCATAGGTTTCATAGCAGACTCACTACTACTAGGTTTATTCGCACCACGGTATACAACCTTTACAACGAAACTTTTACAATGACCTACCATTACAACGCAACTTTTACCACGCAAACTATTACAACGCATTGCTCTGGGGGGCGCTCTAGGATAGGGAATAGGTTAATTTACTATCCAATAACCTTCCCTACTATCCACGGGGACTGGAGTTGGAATAGTAAATTAAACTATTCACTATCCAGCGCCTAAAAGCATTATGCGTTGTAATGGTATGCGTGGTAAAAACCGCGTTGTAAAGGGAGGCGTTGTAAAAGTATGCGTTGTAACGTCATACATCCGCATCCACCAAAGTATCTCCTTTCTTTGCATGAGAGTGAATTGCTTCTGCAACTTTATTTTTCCTAACTAATTCTTGCTCCTTTCGCAAACTCAATGTGTCATCTCGTAATTGGACCACCCGTCTAATCATGTCAGGTAGGTTTGAAAAAAGGAAAGTCCCATCTCCTAAGTGTTTATAATCAGTACTTACTTATATCATCTGGTTCTGCTGCATTAGAAATATGCCGCCAACCATATATTACCTCCCAAGTAAATTTAAAAAAAAAAAAACTGTTTGGAGTCTTCCCAAGTCTAAACTGTAACTGTGAGGGCCGTTGCTGTAGTAATCTGACATGCTTCCTCTCTAGCAATATCCCGCAAGTTATCTTTCTCTTCCCTAGATAAAGAAGAGTGAGTCTTCCGCCCAATTTGCTTATCTTTATCTTTTTCTTCTGAAGACAAATGCTCCTTATCAAAAACCTCATCCTGCGGGGCACTTGGAGTGGGGAATTTATACAGGGGTGGAGTTCGATCTGATAGGATGCAGTCATTCTGAGGTTTATTAAGTATGGGAGGCATAGGGCGCTGTAGTAATGAAGGTCCACGCATTAAAAGGTTCAAGAACATTTATTAAGTTCTGTTGAACATAGGTGCTCCCAGCTTGATGGCATCGACATCAACTTAACCTTCTATTGCTGTCCCGAGGTGACAGCACGGGGCATACCAAGTGGGAAAGAGGGATGGGGGTGGGAGGAAAGGGGAGGAAGGTGTTAAAACTTAGGCTGCAGCATCAACATTATCGGCGCCATCTTGCCCCCATTTCGAGCCCATTCGTGCGCGTAAGCGGCGGCCATTTTGAGTACCATGGCCTCTCTGCCCATCGTTGATAGCCAGCGCATCTCTCTCTCTCTCCTGACCTTGCAAAGCATCCCCCGCACGCTGACAGCCCCCGCTCTCTCGTACCTTGGGTCATAAACCCCTCTTCCACGCAGCTCTGCCTCGGAACCCCATCCTGTTCCCAGCGCGACACCTCCCTCCATTCCTTTCATGGTCCCGGATCCTTTGATAAAACCCCCTTTCCTTTGTGCCCGTTTGTCTTACTCGTTCCCAGGCCGCCACCTGGCCCTGCGGATACTGTTATTGCCTCCCCCCCCTCCTGTACAGTAGGAAGCTTCCCCCATCAAAGGATCCATGAGTTGATCAAAGCCCCCACCCCATGAGATCCGATCGACCTCATACATTCCGTGAATCGGCGGAATGTCCAGCTGCGCGATAATCATCACCTGTTGTGACCGGGGTGGGGACTTCAACTGTAAATGTGTGTGGGAACGGGCCTGAAGCGGGGATTCCGAGGATGTCTTTCCTTACATCAAAGTAATGACAGAGATGTGTTTGACGTAATAAAACAATAAACTTGTGTATAAGAGGCCAGGCCTCAGAGATGCGGTTAGAGCACCTCGAGAAGATACCCTGTTGTCTGATTTGACGTGTTCTGCTCCGTCGGAATAAAACTTCTGTTTCCTGCCTTCCAGTCTCCAGCGCCTGCCTTTTTGTTTGGTAACTTGAGTGGGTATAGAGGCGGTTAACGCCGGGCAACTCTGAAAAAGGTCATCGGCCCTACCTTTTTCCACAATTGGCGTCCCAAACGTGGGGCCCATCAGCGACTCGTGGATCCAGTGGGAGAGGTCCCAACGACAGAGTGAATGACTGCAACGATCGGGAGAGCTCCTGCCCGATAGACCCTCGTCTGACAGCCGATCATCCGAACTTCACTGGTTCCGAACAGACCTCTCTCGAGTGATCTACGGTCCTGACTGGGAACCATCAGGAGTGCCGCGAGGATCACGAAGAATAGAGGACGATCAGGCGCTGGATTCGGAAGACAAGAAACTGTCCATGCGGTCCGGGTAAGGTCGTGTAAACACGACGAATTGAGAAATGATTGTTTGATTTGTTTTTGAAAATACTAGTATTACTCTTTTGATTGATTTGTTTGGAGATTCACTGTCTGCAAACGTAGAAACAACAGGCTCTCTCTTTGCAAGCAGTGAAGGATAGGTAACGCAGACTTTTGTCCCCATTGTAATCCGTCGTGCCTATCTTTTCTCCCCCACTGATTGATTGTTTGAACCCGAACTACTGTTCGCGGATTGTTGTCTGGAGATTCTCTATCTGCAAACAGGAAAGAACAGGTTCTCTCTTTGCAGGTAGTGAAAGGGTAGGTAACGCAGACTTTTGTCCCCGTTGTAACCCGTCGTGTCTACTTATTCTCCCCATTGATTGTTTGATTGACCGAACATTGACTGTTCGATATTGGTTCTTGAGGTATTCACTGCCTGCAAACAACGAAGAATAGAAATATTCTGTCTAGTCTTTGCACGCAGTGATAAGATAGGTAGTGCAGACTTTTTGTCCCTATTGTGATCCGTCATGCCTGTCTTCTCCCCACTGATTGGTAGCCTGTTTAGCCCGGACCGCTTATTAGAGATGAACCATCCGACTCCACTGGAAGGCACCCCTAATAAGGACATGTTCATGAAGCATGGATTGACCGCTATAGCATATAGCAAGCTGTGGCATAAATATACGAAAAAGGATCGAGAAAGTCAGTGGCCACTGATAGGGTCCTTTGATGAGGATAAAATAAGCGCGCTAGAAACAGCCCTTGGGAAAAACAAGACAACGCCCACTATGCTTGATAGTCTTGGCATGTGGCGCAAAGAAACCGAACAGCGTAAAAAGAGAAATGAGAGTAGGTTGGGAAAAGAGCTGCGAAAGGCAGCCCACCTAGCTGCTAAGAAACTAGAAGAAGAGATTAAGGAAAGAGAGGAAGCCAAACAGAAACCAGAGGTAGAAACATCAAACCAGTGTCCGGTTAGAATGCCCCCTACGCTCTATCCTGAATTGCCCTTGAAACAACGAGCCAACGATGATCTTTTGTTAGGACGTCCGATCATCTATATGCCCCCTCCATACGCCCCTTCCCAACCTTTAGCACAGCATCCACTACCCCCAGGCACAAACGAGAGTAGCGCTACAGCTTCGGCCTCCATGGCCTCTGTGCCGGCCGAACTCCTTGTATTAGATACTACACAAACGACAACGTTAGGCGACCCTGAGACCCGAAGGGCTGGTTCCGCAAGAACTAACCGGTTAAGCAAAGATGAGCGAGCAGGGATTGACAAGATAGCAAGGACATTGGTAGAAAGAAAGGAAGATGAAGAATACATCACGGATATGTTCAACTCGTATACAGGGAGTCACAGGCGACATTTTACCGTACGACTGTGTTGTCATGTCTTGAACGCATACGAGGACCGATATCGAGACAAAGGTCCCGAGAGCCTAACGACTCTGTACCGGAAGGTCGATATCGGGGATGAGGGTGAGTGTGATGTGACGGACCTCCTTACGCGTACGCTTGAGGTTTTCCGCCACCTCACTGAACAAGAATCGGGAACTAAACCCACGACATCCGTAGCAACCGAACCACAAACTGAGCAATCTAACGCTATGATGCCGATACGAGAGGCTGCCCCTTACTGGGTTCCTCCACGAGGTGAAGGAACTAACGATGATGTTAATCACAAAGATGCAAGAGGGAGGGTAGTGTACAACTGGGTCTACCAGCCATGGGATCGGCAAGATATTCTGACGTTCCGGAAATCTCTGCCTGATCTACGTAAAAACCCCACTGCCTTCTATACTGAATTAGGTACAGCCCTAGGTTCGACCATTATGACCCTAGCTGACATCGACTTGTTTTTCAGGTTATGTCTACCAGCTGATGTGTGGAAGCAAATCCGGAAAGTCGACCTCCATGAGCTGTTTGGACATACCTGGTCACAACTCGATGGCATTGATAGACAACGAGAACCTGGACAGAAGCCATTGAAATCCATTTTAGACCTCCCAGATAAAATCGTACAGAAATTAAAAACCCTGATTCCAGAAAAGAAAGTGGACTGGTCGATAGTAACGGCCTGTCGCCAGAAACCCCAGGAGGATGTATCGGACTACTTCTCCCGGTTTGAAACAGTGTTCTCTGATTACAGCGGCCAGGACATGACCACTGCAACCGGACACCATCTGTTTGTCCAGAATTATGTTAAGGGTTTGTCACCAGAAGTCTCCCAGAAACTGCAGGCCAGCGAGAGTAGTTGGGCAGCCTCCAAACCTGCGGCTATCCTCCAGATGGCCCAATATTACGAACATCAGAAAAATGAAAACGATAGAGCAACAGAGAAAAAGAAGAAAGACTTGAAAGAGAGGGTGATGATTGCACAACTGCAAGGGGTGACTATAGGACGAGACCAATACAAGGGAAACTATCAGACGAACGTCCCTAGGACTGCACCTCCCAAAGACCGCTCTTCGACTCCCCACATTGGACGTACAGACATTAGAGAGGACGAGTGTGCTTTCTGTAAAGGAACCGGCCATTGGAAATCCCAGTGCCCGGTTCTTTTGGAAATAATCAGAAACAAAGACCCCAAGTTTCCAAGAAAAAGTTGCAATTCTGCCAACCCCAGGTCACTTACTTAGGCCACCTCCTGTCCAAAGACGGAAGGAAACTCACGACCAACCGAATCCAAACCATTCTCGACACCCCTGTCCCTAAGACTCAGAAACAGGTTCGCTCCCTACTAGGCCTCACCTCCTTCTGTCGACAGTGGTTACCAAACTTCAGTCTCATTGTAAAACCGTTGCTTTCTCTGCTTGCCAAAGATGTCCCTTCCCCCCTCCCTTGGACTACTGAATGCCAATCCTCCTTCATGGAATTACGAGATGCCCTTTGTTCGGCCCCTGTCCTAGGTACCCCTGATTACACAAAGCCCTTCTCCCTTTACACTCACGAAAGGGAGGGGTGCGCTTTATCTGTCCTGACCCAGTCCATTGGCCCAAAGCAACGACCGTGCGCTTACTTCTCTGCCACTCTTGACCCTGTAGCCAGAGCCTCACCTGCCTGCCTTCGAGCGGTAGCTGCCGCTGCTATCTCTATCCGACAGAGTGAGGGGATCGTACTCTCGAATTCCCTCACGGTACTAGTACCCCATGCAGTTGACACCCTCCTGAACCAGACCAAGACACAACACCTGACGAGTGCACGACTGACTGGATACGAACTGACTTTGCTTGCACCCCATATCACTCTGAAAAGATGCACCACTCTGAACCCAGCAACTCTGTTACCCCTACCAGAGAATGATCCCGATACGCCCCCTGTGCATGACTGTGTGACCCTTACGGACGAACAGACTAGAAGTAGAATTGACCTCAGAGACACGGCTTTTCCTGACCCCGACGGAGAGCTGTGGGTGGACGGCTCTTGCATCAAACTCCCTGATGGCACCACTTCAGCTGCCTATGCAGTCACCACGGCTCGAGCTGTAGTCGAGACAGCCCGGATCACGCAACGATCTGCCCAGGCAGCGGAAGTGATTGCCCTGACACGAGCTTGCATTCTAGCAGCAGGAACCACAGCAAACATTTACACCGATAGCCAGTACGCCTTCGGGGTGGTTCACCATTTTGGGCTCCTTTGGAGGGAAAGGAGATTCTTGACCTCACACGGCACCCCCATCTTACATGGAGATCTAGTCTCCGCCTTGATCGAAGCTGTCCTTCTCCCCAAAAGACTTGCGGTCATCAAATGCCAGGCACACAAGAAAGTGACAGACATTATTGGACAGGGAAATGCACTAGCCGACATCACTGCTCGAACGACAGCTGAAAATAGGACGACAACACGTATGTACGTGACCAGGTCACAAGCAGAAAAATGGACTGACGCTAGGGACACTATTAGAGACATTCAAATGGCTAGCACACAATACGAATTGACTGAATGGGCACGGGTGGGATTAAAAGACGACGAAGGCTGCTGGCGGACAAAAGACACAAACAAATGGTTGCTACCTGGCTCATACCTGATTCCCATACTGACTATGGCACACTCCCCTGCCCACATAGGATCAGCCCCCATGATTGAACTTGTCTCCAGAGTTTGGCACAATGATAAAATCACAGATTCCGCCAAACGTCTGGTCCAACAATGCTTGATATGCCTGCAACACAACACCGGGAAAGGAACTGTAGTACCCCGGGGAGGGTTTGGGGTCCCAAATCACCCGTTTGAAGTTCTACAGATGGACTACATCCAGCTAGACAGATGCCAAGGCCTGAAATACGTACTTGTTGTAGTGTGTGCATTTAGCAAGTGGGTGGAGGCATACCCAACCCGTGACAACACCGCTATGGCCACCGCAAAGGTACTGTTAAAGGAATTCTTCCCTCGCTACGGCCTTTGTCGAATTTTATGGAGCGACAATGGCCCCCACTTCATAGCCGAAGTCATCCAGCTCATCTTAAAGGGGCTGGGTATCAAGCAGAAGTTCCACGCAGTCTTCCACCCCCAGTCTGCCGGACTTGTCGAACGACACAATGCCACATTAAAATTAAAATTAGCCAAGATAGTAGCTACCACCAGACTGAAATGGCCAGACGCTCTCCCCCTGGCATTGCTATCGATGCGTTCCACCCCCACCAAGCACCATTCGACACCTTACGAGGTCGTTTTCGGCTGACCCATGAGCGTCTGGTCTGCACCAAAACCGACTTCCATTCATGGCGTCCCACACGTCCTAATGTCTGATTATCTGTATAAATTGACTGAAACTCTGTCTGTCATTCATCAGCAGGTGCAGCAGGCCATCCCCGATGCTTCCAGGGGTCCGGGCCACGACATCCAACCGGGGGATTATGTTTTGATCCGGAATTTTCAGCGGGCGAAGAGTCTGGAACCCCGGTGGACGGGCCCCTGGCAAGTACTGATCACCACCCGGACGGCTCTTTGAGTGGAGGGGAAACGGCACTGGCTGCACGCACACCACTGCAAAAAGGTCTCCTCGACCTTGGCCACAACAGAAAGCATCGACAATCAAGAAGAGCTCCTGAACAAGGACCGACCGTCACTAACCTGCTATCCTGATACCGAGGCACTTGAACTTACAAAATTCTCTGATCCCACTGTGCCATCCAGAGAAGGGTATTTCCTGCGTCGAAAGGAGGGAGCTCCGGCTAAGTAGACCACGGACTGAGTTAAATCTCAGAACGGTGACCTAAACACCACCAAGGGTCACCCGGAGAGAAGCTAAACGAAGTCTGTGGTTCTGCCCGCTACCGAGCACCTTGAAGATGATGGAAGCGCCAGATAAGAAGATGATGGAAGCGCCAAATGAGAAGATGATGGAAGTAACAGGAAATACCCACTACAGAAACCCAAAAACAGACAGACTCCACAGCTCAAAGACAATTGCACTTTTCATCACAATCCTTTTCTGCTTTCTCCTCATGACCACACTCTGGATTGTGGAAGAAAATGCACCTGCTCATGAAACATTCCTGACCACTGCTCAGCCTACCACCATGAAGGAACATTATCTGATTTCGCTCTCTCCTCAACTCAGAGAGAGGCGAAAGGAGTTTTGGAATAACTCCTTTGTACAGCTGCTGCACCAACACAATCTTGCCACCAATGCCACCAACTGTTGGATCTGTGGGTTGCTACCCCATGCCACTGGACATTCAATACCTTTCATTCCTTCACCCTTCTCAATTCACGGCTCCTGCCTCACTTGGCTGATCCTCCTGCAAGAAAGTTATAAGGACAATGCCACCTCCAGCAAAACCATAACGCATTTCTTCCACGAGGTCTGGCGAAATAAAACCAAGACTCACTTCTGCCCACAGACCTCCAACGACTCTATCCACATGGACATCCCTGCTAAAGAACGAATTGAAATACAGGTGTTCAACAATCCAACCAGACCCACCTTCTCCTACCTACGGAAACGAACGGCTGCCACCCTGACTGTGGCTCTATCTGTCATCAACGTCACAGGCCACATGTGCATAGAAGGGCTTGGGACACAGTTGGTAGTCCGCAGTGCTTGCCGTTTTACCAGAACTTTGGACTCCGCTGATCCACCTTCCTTCGTATCGTCCCCAAACATGTACTTCGTCTGCGGCACAAAGGCTTACACCTGGCTCCCTAAAGGCTGGGGGGCACTTGTTTCATCTCCTTCATCCTTCCTCCGACTTATGAGGCTCCAGCGAATCACCACAGACAAAAACGAGCCAAGGACATTGAACAAGCCGACTCAACAGGAGCACAGTTCCTCGATGCTATGAAGGGACTTGTTCCGCTCTGGGGCCCGATGGCAAACAGCCGTGCCATCCGACATCTGACTCAGACAGTTGAGACAACAATGAACATCACAGCTGGTATCCTTGCCAACAACACTGCCGAGCTTCAAGCGGTCCGCTTGGTGGCACTCCAGAACCCCCTTGTCCTAGATGTGGTTCTTGCGGACCGTGGTGGAGCATGCCGCATTATTGGGTCCAGCTGCTGTACATACATACCGGACAATTCACCCTCAGTGTACAAAGCCATCGAACATCTCCACAGACTCTCTTCAGAAGTCCACCAGGAGCAGGAAGAATGGTCACTTGGTGGATGGTTCTGGAGTACTGTTAAGAACTGGGGCTGGAGACTGTTCACCATTATCCTGATTCCTGTAGTTGCAATATGCGGTCTATGCTTAGGAATTCAATGCCTGCCACCTCTGTGTTCATTATGTACAAATTGTATTTGCCCTAAGACTGTGGACTTTGGAAATGAACGCATGGGAGCATTGTATGATACCGAGGTCAGGAATTTAATGAAGATCGATATCGAGTAGGCAAGATGGCTAGATATGTTGAAAAGGGAGGACTGTTAAAACTTAGGCTGCAGCATCAACATTATCGGCGCCATCTTGCCCCCATTTCGAGCCCATTCGTGCGCGTAAGCGGCGGCCATTTTGAGTACCATGGCCTCTCTGCCCATCGTTGATAGCCAGAGCATCTCTCTCTCTCTCCCGACCTTGCAAAGCATCCCCCGCACGCTGACAGCCCCCGCTCTCACGTACCTTGGGTCATAAACCCCTCTTCCACGCAGCTCTGCCTCGGAACCCCATCCTGTTCCCAGCGCGACACCTCCCTCCATTCCTTTCATGGTCCCGGATCCTTTGATAAAGCCCCCTTTCCTTTGTGCCCGTTTGTCTTACTCGTTCCCAGGCCGCCACCTGGCCCTGCGGATACTGTTATTGCCTCCAGCCCCTCCTGTACAGTAGGAAGCTTCCCCCATCAAAGGATCCATGAGTTGATCAAAGCCCCCACCCCATGAGATCCGATCGACCTCATACATTCCGTGAATCGGCGGAATGTCCAGCTGCGCGATAATCATCACCTGTTGTGACCGGGTGGGGACTTCAACTGTAAATGTGTGTGGGAACGGGCCTGAAGCGGGGATTCCGAGGATGTCTTTCCTTACATCAAAGTAATGACAGAGATGTGTTTGACGTAATAAAACAATAAACTTGTGTATAAGAGGCCAGGCCTCAGAGATGCGGTTAGAGCACCTCGAGAAGATACCCTGTTGTCTGATTTGACGTGTTCTGCTCCGTCGGAATACAACTTCTGTTTCCTGCCTTCCAGTCTCCAGCGCCTGCCTCTTTGTTTGGTAACTTGAGTGGGTATAGAGGCGGTTAACGCCGGGCAACTCTGAAAAAGGTCATCGGCCCTACCTTTTTCCACAAAGGAACCAAGGGGTAAGTTACAACACATCATCCTCCCTAGGGAAACCACGGTAGGTAGGGGAAGGGGAAAGAGAAACAACCAACGGGCAGGAGCAGGGCGGAAGGAAGGGAAACGAGCGGAGGAGAAAGAGAGAGAGAGAGAGAGAGAGTGAAAAATGGGGGGAAACAGGTGGACGTGGGAGGGGATGGGTAAAACGTATGCGCACAGGGCGCAACAATGGGTCTTGCGCAGAAGACACTTTACCAGGTAATACGCCGGGGTTGGGCAGATGGGAGAAGCCATGGCCTCTAACAGAGATGGCAGAGTGCCCCTAAACACATGTTAACCTGTCTATGCCAGGACGGGGTGGTGGTGCCTAAGACTATCTCTTCTTCGCCCCCCCCTTTCCTGTCAACAATAAACTGACTCCAGAACCCCTTAAACCCGACAGCTTTGAGTGAAAATAAACTGAATCCAGGACCCCTTAAAGCAGAAGGCTAGGGTGAACACGTAACACATTTCCTTGAACAGGAACTAAAAACAAACAAAATGCATGTAACCGATGAGACCAGCGATACTTGTACTACATAAGTCTGTTCTTGAAATGACCAAGTTGTCACGGAAAAGGTTACATTCCTCAGAGTCATTTTCTGCGTTTAGCTAAACCCCATCCGTGTGGCTCTAACCCTTCCACCTTCTCCTGTGGTGTTGCTGTGAACCAAGTTTGTTTGCTCCTTGTGGGCCATGGCCCCGCTCTGTCTCTTCCTCGAAATGGATGAATGGACTTACCAATAAGATACGATTGAGGCTGTTGGAAACCAGAACTTTGCTCCCCCTCTGTACCTATAGGCATCAAATCACTCCCATGTATACTTCATGGTGAGGTTTAGAGTGGGTACGGGTGCCTTTTAGTACTCTTCCATTAATTCCTCATGAGCCGTACAGCCCAAACGATTTCTCTGCTGACGTGCTCTAGTCCTCAATCTCTCGTACCATATCACCATCCTGGAGAGTGACAACCGCCTTAGGATCCTTTTTCTTCGGAAATTTCCTGGACCATGTTACACTGCTTCTAACCCTGTTCATACAACCGGTTTTCTTCTCATCGACTTCATAAGCATTGGGTCCAGCATAATTTCTCTTGTGGCACTCTGTGCCTGAGCCACTCGTACCTCCTTCTGTACATGCCTCCTCAGGGACTAGACTTTCCTCTGACTTCGTCAAATGGGTTCCACTTGAGAATGTGGCTGTGTCTCCTGTGTACCCTAACACATATTCTTTCCAGCCTTCTATAAGCATCCTGTTCCTTCCTCCCGGACCTTTTGAGTGCTGACCTGGTACTTTTTTGAGTGAATCCTCACTTTCCTTCTCAGACTCTATGCTATATAACCAATCCCAGTACTCTCCTTGCTTGTTATTCTTTGACTTGATCATACTCTGACAAACTACTCCTTCCAGGTACATGTTATCAACATATTTCTCACTTGACCTAGGTTTGGATTCGACCAGTGCCGTTGAGCTCCAAGCTTTCTCATCTTTGAGGCGGGTAAGCTTGCAAAGTTCCTCCTCTACCATTGTGGATTGTGTAACCACACACGTTTCCTCATAGATAAATTCTTTTACTTCCAGAACATCATGTTCACTGATTATTTTCCCTAAATTATTGCTTATATTGTCTTCAACATCCTTTCCCAATGATGTATTCTGTTTTCTTTCGAATTTGACAATAGCTGCTTCTTTTTTTCCCTTATACCTCCAAACCCCTTTTGTCCCTGCTTCATTGTCCATGGATGGAGGCGTTTTCACCCTCAACATCTCCAGCCTGGTAAATTGACTACTGTCATTAACAGCCAGCCCTCTCCTGAGCTCAGAACTTTTGGGATTTTGCGTTGTTCTTAATTTCCTTCGTTCCTCCCCTTCCAGTACAGCAAACTCTTCTTCCGAATTATGAATCTTACCCCTAGTACTTCTCTTCAGGTAACACCATTCCATCTCTCCTCCTCCACTCAAGATAAAGTTTTCACCCGTATCTGCTTCTTCAAATTAATTTCCTAGCGTTATTGACAATTCGCTCTTACATATGTTTTTGTCTACAACTGTACTATGTGACCCTGAGTCAGCGATAAAGCCCTGAAATACTCCACCTATATTGATGGTATACACCTGTTTAGCTTCACTTTTGTTCATCACCATTTTGTTATCTCCCTCTTCTCTGTATATTTTGTTCCCTTGTACATTGGCACTCCCTACTTGCTTGTAATGTTCACCTACAACATGCAAGACATTTTCCCATACGTTTCTGTCTGTTCCCTTAATGTTTCTCTTTTCTCTGTTAATATACACTTTCCATCCACCAGCTCCAAAACTGTGTAACAATATTTCCGCCTTTTTCTCTAGTTTCAGTGGTTCTTCCTTCTTGTCAAAAATGGATATACGCTTTTTATAACCATCCTTCCCCTCTTCCCAATCAGCGATACTTGTTCCCTCTTCTTTCATTAATGGCTCAGGTGGCGGTAAATTACACATTGTGCTTTTACTAATGTAAATTTCTCATAAATTTCCCCCTTATATTCACGAATACAAATTACTTCTTTCTGTTTATATGTGTTCCTCACGCAACAAAGTTTACACTCTCCCTAGAATTTAACTTTAAAGGATACAGTCTTTGTGCTCTACCAGCAAATGAAGCTCCGGAGATTGTTGTCGTGTGCCACGCTGTGCGTGATGTGCCCAGTAGGAACGTTCTGAAATACCTCATTCACTGTGCACTTAATTTCAACTCGTCTAGAAGTGCCGTTCGTACTATAATTCGTGGTTCAAGTTCCGATAAATGACTTTTATTTATGTATTTATTTATTACTTTCTTCTACCGCCTAAGATTATATATTTCTTTACGTTTTGATCATGTAACAGGGTTTCTTCACAAGGTGTCTTTCACCCTCAAGATGGCCCCTCTGACGCTCTACGTAAAAACGTTAGTTCCTTCAGGACGACGAAGTTCTGAGGAGAAGATCTTGTTTCCTGCTCCGCCTCCTGCTTCCCCTCTCGGCTTCCAGAGTTTACTTAAAATGCTTTGCGCAGATACCTGTGTGTGCTGACTACGGGTCTTCTTATTAATTTCCGCAGTATAATTCGACCCTCGCTTTTCATTATTTTCACTTGGAAGTGGCTATCATACACATCAAAAAAAAAAATACGGCATAAATGACGCTTGTATATTCAAAATCCTTGTCAACCTTAAGTTAAAGTTCTAAGGAGATTACGCATTACACACTTGCCGTGCTGCCTCAGTTCAATTTCAAATGCTGTACCAGGGGTTTACTGCACTCCCTGTTCCTCTCAAATCTCCTCACGCAGCTTCAACGCGCTGACTCGGTTCAGTTTCAAACTCGGTTCCAGGGGTTTACTGCACTCCCTGTTCCTCTCAAATCTCCTCACGCAGATTCCACGCGCTGCCTCGGTTCAGTTTCAAACACGGTACCAGGGGTTTACTGCACTCCCCGTTCCTCTCAAATCTCCTCACACAGCTTCAACGCGCTGCCTCAGTTCAGTTTCAAACGCGGTAGCAGGAGTTTACTGCACACCCTGTTCCGCTCCCATCTCCTCACACGGTTTCAAAGGCTACCCAAATGAACTTGCACCGATTCAGTGTTATCCAACTTGGGTCCAGCCTTCGGGAAATTATTATCTCAATTACATATCTGAATATGCCCGAATTCACAGAGACTGTTCTTTACTCGCCATCCGATAATACTTTGTGTTAGGAGATACCCGCTTCCCAATGCCGTCACTCACTCATGCTTCAATTGCTTGACGCACTGCCTCGGGTCAGTTTCCAATGCGGTGTCAGAGATTTGACTTCCTTCCCTGCTCCGCTCTCTTCTCCTCAGACAGCTTCAAAGGCTCCCCTTATAGAATTGCGCAGATCCCCTTGTTCTCCGACTTGAGTCTTGCTTTCCTGCACCATAACAATTTCACGGGAACGCCAACGGTTAAATCTGATTTTACTTTCGCCTTTAATCCTTTCCAAGTCCAAGTGAAAATGATTACCGACTCCTTCCCATATCATTTCTTGCTTGGAATTCACTGCACTTCAATTCGAAAATCCATAGAGTATTGAAAACTCACTCTTGTCACTGCCATCATACACTTTGGCTCTTCATGTCAACAATTCCTCACGTGGTAGGTTCACCGGTGTGCCGTGCTTATCACCGTTCAAGTTGCGACCAGCCTCCTTTCAAATCAGGATGTGACCGGCTCTTCAAACGGGTAAGTCATCAAATCACCTCCTCTTTTTTTTTCTTTTCTTTTCCTCGTCCAAGCTCAAACTCTTCCAGGGGAGAGACACCTTACTGACCCTGCTCAGCTCCGTTTCCCTCGTCGCCAAAAAATTTAGTAATGAAGGTCCACGCATTAAAAGGTTCAAGAACATTTATTAAGTTCTGTTGAACATAGGTGCTCCCAGCTTGACGGGATCGACATCAACTTAACTTTCTATTGCTGTCCCGAGGTGACAGCACGGGGCATACCAAGTGGGAAAGAGGGATGGGGGTGGGAGGAAAGGGGAGGAATGAACCAAGGGGTAAGTTACAACAGGCGCCTAATAGGATACTGGCCATTTACCACTAATCGACGTTCCATATCTTCTTTTTCTATTTTTTCCATCTTTTCGTTTTTTTTAAAATGTTAGCGCTTTTTGATATATCATTTTACGTTGTTCTTTGTCTGCTATAACTTCTGCTCTTTTTGCTGTCTCTCGCACATCTTTCTCCCACATACGCACACAATCAAACATATCCGGTCTACTTTTTCTTTTAAATAAACACTACTCTACATATTGATACTTTTTAAACTCAAATGACCCATTCACTGGCCATTGCAGATCAGAATCTTTTTTTGTGCATTTGTTTCATAGTGGACCGTTCATTATGGGAGAAATACCATATTTGACATATATGTCTTTATTAGGTGTCCCTTCTGGGGTAGCTGGCTGACTTTTTTGTAAACTTTGTTTGGTACCACCAGAACAGCAACATCACCTACGGAGTGTGCTGAGAACAGGCATGCTTCAAAAATGTATTGTAAAATATTACTATTTCAAAATATTTAAAAAGGAGTAAAATCTCCACATTACCTGCCTTTAATTTTTGCAAAAATTAAATAACAAATTCAAACAAAAACCCAGGCTTAACAAATCAAGAGTGCCGCTTTAGCGACCTTACCAAACAGAAGACTCCAACTCCCACCTGCTGATCTCTGGTCAACCTAATGGTCACTACAAAAGTGCGCCAAAGAAAACCCCAGTTGAGACCGGCCACCACCTGGAGGGTCAAATGAGGAAAACAGTAAAATTCCTATCGGCCTGCAAAGACAAAGATCTCCTCATGCAGTGCGATTCCTCAGTAAGATTCCAATCCTCCACCAAGACCACACATTCGGATGGCCACATCTCCAATGGGGGTCCCACGACGTGCACCAACTGCGGAATTGTACCCCATTTTTTAGGGGTACACTGGTGCAGGGTCACCCTTTTGACCATGGGTTCAAACACCAACAAAGTCGAGATCAGCACTGGAGTAGGGAATAAATAACAAGTTAATTAATCACTCATGAGTAGGACCACATCCACACAGCACTGTCATGTGCTGGAGGATGTTGTACATTGAAGTCACAGAACACAGGCCTTATATACAGCTTTTTCTGCAATGGTAAGCATGTTGATACAAATAGAAGGACAGGCCTACACAGCAATGGTTACCAACAAACATGGGCAGATGGGAGATCACATAGTCAGCAAAGTGGGATTGGGAACAGAACTGTTTACAACAACAGAAAATGATTGACAGTTGAGTCTGAGACCAGGTGTTCAGGCAGCTATAAACTCTTAGCATGCACATTGCTTTTAGCTGAGTCAGGAAGTCAACTAAAATAGACAGCAAAGACAGGGAAAAAGATGAGCAATAGAGGATGGGAGCATTATGAAGGAAACCTAAATGGATACCACAGCCAAAATGTCTGCATCTTATGCCAAGTAAAATATTACATGTTTTCCACACGGGAACAAAGGGCATGCTGACAACAGAAGGGGGATGGGAGCATGGTGAACACAGACAACAGGAGGGGGCGGGAGCAAAGCAACAGGAAATTAAACAAGTGGTCACCATTGTCCCACGCTAAATGTAAGCAAAGCATGTCATTGTGCCTGATGTAGGAGAAACTCAATAAAGAAAATAGTGCTTACAAGACTAAATAATACTTACAGTGTAACAACCGAAGAAAAGGGGCCAGTCGCCATGGGAGGTTACAAATGAAGACAATGCAGTACTAAGGAGGGACTAACAAGCCTAATAAGAAATCAGAAGCCTGCATTTATGAAGGACAATGACACAATCCAATGACAAATATGGGCAGAGAGTGGGTGTGGCTTCTATTCCCTACTCCACTACAACAAGTCTTGCAGCGCATGCTTGCTGCCTCTAGGCTCGTCCTAATAAAGTGGACTTTGGGTCAGCCCATGCACATGATTGCATGGCTTTTTTTGTCTCCTCTTGATTGAGTTCCTTTCTTTCCTTTTCTTGTGGCCTGCCCTGCAGCATTTAATTCTCACAGTGTTCTGAGTGAATGCCTTGTGTCCTTCCACTGCTAACATTCTTTGCATTCAGAAAACACATTTTCTTTAGGCACTCCATGGGAGAGCACATATTTACTTGCTTGCTCCCCCATGTGCTTCTACCCTCTTCACATTTCTCCAGTCCCTTGCACACCATGTAGCTTACCCGTGTCTCCCCAGCTAGTCCTCATTCTCCAAGTTGCTTCTCCCAGACCTCCACATCTCATCCATTGCTTCCTCCATCACTCTTGTTTTCAAACATTCTCCCACTGCTGCATTACTGTCATGTGCCTCCCTCCTTGTTGTCCCCTTACCCTTTGCAACTTCATTTCACTTATATTTAGCTGTTTACATTTTTTCCCCACTGCACTTTCAGCTGGCATTTCTCTTAAAATGGAGTTTTACCCATGTCAAGAAGCCTGTCTGTGAGCATGCTTGGTTAGGGCCAGGAAATGGGTTTTAATATTTGAACAAACCCATTCAAAGATGTTCATCAGCATGACGGCCATCTTTGAATGGCCTTATAATCTTTAAGCAAACCCATGTAACTATGGCCACCATAAGTATCCACAGCATGTATATAACAACAACAAAAAACATTGGCAAGGTTTGTTATCAACTGATGTGAGAGCCCCCTAAAATGGAATGGTTCTGTAATCACGTTACAGGCATGTTATTGAGTAGCACCAATCTCAGTACACAAGATTTTCTAAATGCCTGCCTTCTAACCATATCCTCTTACCCAAATAAGTGTAAAATGAAGCATAGAGGTATATGCAATCACTAGTGCTGATGAGACGTAGATCTTCAATAAGATGTATGATTGTGGATGCCCCCACTATGAAGAACTGGTTGAGAGATGTTGAAGAATAGTCCCTATCAGAGGAGGAACCTAAGAACTGATGAAAAGCTGGCAGATAACCAGGTTAACAGGGCCTCATTTTTGTAGGTATTGCTTCAGCTCAAGGAAACTCTGCAAAGGAGGTGATTTAATCCCTCCCAGTTTGAGTGGTGAGAGATATGCAGAATGATCCTGCATATTTTAGGTCTATGTTACATATCTCACATTACGTTATGTAGATACCTTACAAAGGATGATGTAACCGATCTGTCTCCAATTAGAATCTACACTTAGTTGTCTGTTGTTGCTCGGTAATGATCCATTATATTATGAAAAAAACTGTGTTGTGTGTCAAGGTTAGACATTTGAGGTATTTCGATGTGATTTGTAACACAAAGTCTTTCTTTTTTCCTAGTGAGGAAGTTGGACAAAACATTTCCAAATGTAACAGCAAGTGTCACTGTTCAGACACAGCTTATAATCCTATCTGTGGTTACGATGGCATTGAATACATCTCTCCATGCTATGCGGGGTGCGAAGATGTCAGTTTTGCCTTCACTGAGAATAAGGTTTTGGTAAGTTACCATGTTTTTGTAGGATGTTTATCGTGAGTCATTACCTCCTCATTCAAGTCCTTGCTCTAAGAGGGTGAGTATCACCTTGGATAAACGTAAACCCCACTGCTACCTCAGAAAAAGCTCCTGAATTTCCGCCAAATTCACTATGCTAATTTTTATAATCCAGCCTTTAGCTAAGGACACAATGCTGCTCCCAGTTCCTGTTTGTTTGTCACTGTCTTGCGATTGATCACTTTGTTCCCCATTCTGCTGTGGCCGGTAGGGGCTGCGATTCGTTACACTCTGCTCTGACAGGCAGTTGGGTGTGGGGAGGTGCTTCACCTCTGATTTTCCTGGTAGCTTGTTACTTGACTTTTTTTGGTGCAGTGCTGGTGTTCCAGTCTGATGTGGTTGACCTCATACTTGAGAGAGGCTCTGCTGCAGAGAGCACAGGATCTGTCATGCCCCCATTTGTGCAATACTCACCTTGAGCTTACTTAGTTGCTGCTGGCATAAACATCCCTGGCCCAGTGTCATTTATGGTGCTTCTCTTTTGGTTGTTTGGAAGTTTATGAGTCAGATCGAACTATGGTTTAAGGGTCAAGAATTTACACCATCATACTGACTCGCACACTGGTGGTGTGGTTTCCATGGGTTTATTTGACCATCTCATGGAACCTTCTGACAAATAGCTCCTATCCCATGGAAGATCTTAGTAGAAGTACCATGCACATTCGCTGATTTCCCATCTGGGTGTCTGCTGATAGTTACTTTTACATTCCAGTCCCACTGAAGATTTACCATCTCAAGTAGCATGTTAAGAGTTCCATCCGTGTAGGAGGAGGCTGCTAGGTGGAGGCTTTTGGTGTGAAGAGCAATCATTGTTGTAGTGCAGAGAGCCAATTGTTGCTGGAGCTTTGCAGTGGTTGATTGGATTGGATGATCGCTGTTGGCTTGAACTGCAGGTCTTGAGTTGCCAGTTGTTGTAGATGGATGCTGTCAGCGCAAACAGCAGGTCTCACTGGAGCTATAGGCCGATGGCCAGGAAAGGCCCAAACTTCAGGTTTTTCACTTTGTTTTTGTGGAGGAGCTTCTTACTAATGCCAACCAAGGATCCAGGACCTGGGAGAAACTCATAAGGATCAGGAGTTACTCCACCAGAGACCAGCAGCCAGAATAAGGTGGTCCCGGCAGGTCCTGGTCGTGCTAGTCAGCTTGGGAAGTTGCAGGGAGGTCTCTGGAATTTTGATGTGTCCCTGAGACTCACACACAAGGTCAGCCAACTGACACTTGGAGTCACTCTAGGTAGCCTGGAATCAAGGCAAACAGGTCTACCGCTGCAATAAAAAAACAAGCATTAAAAATGCAATATGTTTCGCTTTTGTTTGAGTTAAAGCTATTGGCATAGTAAATGGCAATGTCTTCTACCAATGAGTGTGATTGTGTCCACATCATTGGGAGGTCTTGTTAGGGCCTATCTTGTTGAGGTGCTGTAGTGCTTGATAAAGATATCTAATATTGGTTATATCTATGTTTGTGATTTCAGTTACACCTTCGTATAATCGTTGCTGGTGATGCTGTGAGCTTAATTAAATGAAAAACAAACTATTATCTTCTATAATAACAATATTTAGTTTTAGAAGCTGGTGGTGCTGTACATTCACTTTCTATTTGTAGATAAAACAAGCCAGTGAAAACCATTTGGGCAGCATTTTCTGCGACAGGAACCAAAGTTCTGTATTAAGTCACTAAAAATACCAAGACAGGCACCGCATAGAAATGCTGCCATTAGCCAACCACAAGAGTACAATCCAGAAAAGGGAATTATTTATTTGAGGTGGGTGAAGGTTTAGGATCTGTTTCCTCAAGTATTGTGTTGTTTCGATTTGGGAACATGTTTGACGACATTTCATATGAAAAGTGTTAAGAGGAAAGGGACCCTGCTTCAAAATGAACCTCCTGTTGAATTGCGCAACACAACAGCACTCTAAGCCAAGGTCAGAATGAGCACATCAGATAAACGTTAACTGTCTAGACAGGTCTGGGGGTGTGGGGAGTTGAAGCTTCCTATGTATGTCGTTGGGCCTATGTGTTGTAGCAGAGAAGTGGACAATCAGTGTGACTAGGGGTATAATGCAAGACTTCTGCACCCTTGTGGGGCAGGGGCTTGAGGGGTCCCAGTCAGCTTAAGGTCTATGAATATGTATAAAGTGCAAGAGTTTCATGGACCCTTTTCCAAGTTTTGTGTGTGGGTTCTCATCATTTTGCATTACGCCATTGGGTGTGACACGAGTGTTGTTATATTTATATATAAATAGCGTGTTTGCAAAATAGTCTTTCAATATCTACATGCCCGTCCGTGTTTAAAAGGCTAGTTTGGTGATTTCTTTGATGTGTACCTGAACCAAAGAATTGTGGGCCCGTGATCCCCTTGCCAGGTACTGTGGGGAGAGGGGCGCAAGGACAGACCCCTTAAGATGTGCATGAAATGTAAGTGTCTGCTGGTTTGGAGGGGGCGAAGAGTGAAGTGGTGTTGTAATGACTTAGCGTCATCCCCCACACCTCCGCTGATTACCGTGTGAAAGGGAAGTGCCAAGGCCGACACTTGAGGTAAAGGTTCGGGACCCCAACAGGCGACAACTGACATGGCTCTGCGCTCATCAGCACATCCCGTGTTTGTTAAACTGGCGATGACAAAGAAGAGGAGGCTTCTTCAAGGGAATGCTCTTTGTGTGATCCGAGACACAGCGCAAAAGGCTTGCCCACCGACCCCGGGACACGTTTGTTCTTCACCCAGGTAGGTGGTGCTTCAGAATGCAGTGTACGCCGCCTTCAACCATTCCCTTCTAGGGTGACCAACCGTCCGTAAATTTCACGGACAGTCCGTAATTTCGGCCGTCTGTCGGTTGTCCGTGAAGGATTGTTTAACGGACGCCATTTGTCCGTAATTTTAACTGGTCGCACAACCGGCACAGCTGGCCCCCACCTCCCTTCTTGACTGCGATGCTGCTGAGGTCGGGTGTAACAGACTCCGAGGCAGTACAAAAGCTCAGATACCCATCAGTATTGGCGAGGCACAGCGGGATGGCAACCCTCACACCTTCAGACCTTGATGAGCTGTTAGGAGGTGCTTGAAGGTGACAGAGGGAGGGGCGGCAGCTTCGGAGCAGGGGTATCTATTCAGGTGCAAACAGCACTGAATGCGTCTTGTATTTTCAATTGGTGTGAGACATTCCCCTTCTGCCCAGGCCCTGATTACACCGAGGCAGCACGTGGTTCACTTCACAGAGCTTTATTACTGTCACTAAATTGTAAACAAACCTTGATTCTTTAAACATGCAATCTATATTGTAATAAAATAGAGAAATGGCACAATCACATTCACACTGATTAACAAAGTATGGAGGACAATCAGTTAAATCAGTTCTCTTGGAGTATCTCCATTCAGTACTGTACATCAGTGTGTGGGGAGGGGGGCAAAACTAACATTTTGGAAACAGAGCCTGTCTTCTCGTTGTCTTATCCAGGAGGCGGTAAGGAGCCCTCCCCCCGACCCTGGAAGAGACCGAGATGATACTAGAATACTGCATACCCACCCCTGTGTCCACCCTGGTGGATCCTGTTCCCCCTCCAGTGATGGCTCTTGACCCCCCATGTGGTGGCTCCTGCCCCCCCCCCGCCTGTGATGGCTCCTGTCTCCTCCTGTAGTGGATCCTGTCTCTGCCCTGGGTGGCTTCTGTCCCAGTCCTGGAATGTCTCCTGCAGCGAGGGTGAAGTTCTTGATGGGCCTCTTCTCAAAAAGGCTCAGCCCAAAACTAATATGAAAAGGTGGGTGAGTGACTAAGTGAAGGGATGGCTGGATGAATTAGTGAAAGGGTGAATGGATGAATGAAAGATTGAATAGATGAATAATGGGAGGGGATGGATGGATTGATGAGTGAGTGGAAGGATGGAAGAGAGAAAACGGAAGCTGGATGTATGGGTGGAAGGGTAGCTGGATGGGTAAAAGGGTGGATGGATGAGTGAAAAGGCGGATGATGAGTGAGTGAGTGGTTGGATGGATGAGTGAAATGATGGATGGATTGATGAATTGATAAGTGCATGGGCGAATGGATGGATGGATGAGTGAAAGGGTGGATGTAAGGATGGATGAGTGAGTGAAAGGGAAGGTAGATGGACAAAATGATGGAGGAAGGAGTGAAAGGATAAATGGATGAGAGAAAGGATGAATGAGTGATAGGGTCAATGGATGGATTCATGAGCGGATGAGTAGATGGATGGGTGGGTGGATGGATGGATGGATGGATGGATGGATGGAAGGAAAGGTGGGTGGATGGATGGATGGAAGGAACGATTGCTAAGTGAAAGAATCAATGGAGAGAGAAAGGAAGGATGATGGATGACTGAAAGGGTGGATGGGTGGAAGGATCAGTGACTGGGTGGATGGATGAGTAGGTGAAAGGATGGCTGGAAAGGTGAAAGGGTAAATCGCTGGATGGATGAGTGAATGGATGGATGGGTTGAAGAGTGAATGGCTGAGTGTACAGATGGATAGGGTGAAAGGGCGGATGGATGGATAATGGATGGATGAGTGAAAGGATGGATGAAGGGATGGATGAGTGAAATAAAAGATGGTAGGATACATGATGGATAGGATTGCAAATGGCTGAATATGTCTAGATATGGCTGGGCTTACTTATATACAATTGCGCGACCTCTGATCTGTAAAACGTATCCAATTGTCCTGAAGTTTTGTCCTGAATTTTGACCTCCTGTCCTGAATTTTTGTCCTGAATTTTGACCCTTTGTCCTAAATTTTTACACTCACCGTCCTGAATTTGCACCAATGCCAGTTGTTCACCCTATTCCCTTCCTGACGACTGATTTTAGTCTACTTTTTGCAATAATGCTTTCCCACGTTAAGGGATTTTTTTAATGAATACTTATTTACTTTTTGGACCATTATGCTCGAGTGGGTGGAAATTTCCGATATGTGGCATGTAGACATTGAGATTAAATCAAACGGTACAATAGGATAGTAACTTTTTGTTAACTTAGCTACCACTTCACCCCTCATGCTTTTGAAATAAAAAAAAGTGCACAAAACCCTGCTGGGAGGTGAAGCGATCAATCGAGTTTTGAGCAGCTGTTTACGTACCAAACAGTAACATAAGCCGGGTATATAGTTATTCTCTTGCCGGGGTTCCCATCACTCCCACGGCGAACTACAACTCCCAGAATCCCTGCTCATCAGGTGACGAGCAAGGCAGGTCCAGGTGAACAGCACAACAGGGCTGTTCCTTGCCTATAAGGAAATACTGGGTCCCTTCCGATAAAACCACACCCGCACCCCCTCTTGCATTAACGGTACCTGTGTGCGGCAGGTCCTCCGGCCCATCTGCACTCCTGGCAGTAGAATCAGTGGTTTGGTTGGGGAGCTCAATAGTCATCGGCCCTCCCTGCAACCACCTACAGCCTCTGACAGATGTGCAGCCAGGGGAAAGAGCGTGAGCAGGAAGTGCGAGATTGCGCGCAACAGCAGTACCAGGCAGCCCTCCAGGTTGTGAAAGGAAAACTTAGCAAAAGTAAAGTACACACAATAACACTTTGTCATTTGGCCAGCGATTTGCTGTCAAAATAAAAATGACAAAAGCTAACATTTTGAACTAAATGTTGGGCACCGAGATGCCCGCTGCAGCCGAGTAGCTGCGGACAGGTTGAGGAAGATAGGTGGTTCTAGCAATGAAGCTGCAAGCTAAAGCTAGAGCATGGCGGAAGCATAAAAAAAAGTAGTCCCCACCAGGAACATACAAAAACGACAGTACAAGGAAGCTGTAGTTGGCCGGTGCTCCGCAACTAAAAAAATGGAAGTGACGTATCAGGAGCCCACCTGTAGGGAGCCAGGAAATGTAAGCGACGGAGGAATGAACCAACTGAAGTAGAAGGCTGCAGAAGGCAGGAGTATACTCCGTGTGGAGTAATTACACCCGGTCTTTCATACAGCACATGCGTGCTGATGCTCGACCTAAAAAGGGGCTTGCTTGTGGGCACCACGTGCACTTACTTGTGCTCACCAGGGCTCTTCAATCTGACCATGGGCCTCAGTCCTGGTGTGAGAGCATTTGAGGTCCAAACATATCCTTTCCCTCTTGGCACATGTGTACAAATTGCATCACTAGACCGGATGCCTCTGGAGCTTCATGTCATCTCCTAGTCCACCACAACTTGGCAAAGACTCCCGAACAAGTAGACTGGGGCAAAATCAGCCATGTGCAGGACACAGTAATTTGCCGCACTAAGCATTGGCATGTAGTGTAGCGTGCCTAGGTCTTCTCACTGGTTCGCCTACTGCTGATTTGGCTGACATGCAGTCCTGACAGTCTGCCACAGCACAATGCCTCTGCTTCAGCTGACTGCCCATCTGTGCTGTAAGTGGCTGCATACAGGCTCAGGCAGTGCTACAGGCTTGGGTAAGGGTCTGACTGAGCTAAGCTGTGCTGTGATTCTCCCAGCCCTCCTCAGTTTCAGCCTCTTTGCGTCGTTCCATCCTGGGGAACTCATCCTGTACTACAGTGCTCCGCGTGGGCCATGATCCATTGTTTAGCAGAAGCTAGTCTGAAGCAGGAGCTTTGTCAAAGTTGTGAAGGGGGTCACACTTCCTCATTCCCACATTCCATCAGGGTAGAATGCTTTGGCAAAGCCATGGGAGAGGGCACACACCATCAACACATGTAGGTCATGGTAGTGTGCTTGGACTAATCTGTGAAGAGGGAAGCATTCCAACACTAGAATACTCATCTTATGTTAGGGTATTTTAACAGCAATGCTCAATTAAGTGCCAGGACCCTAGGTCTTTTTCAAGAGGCTACTGCAGCTTGCACAACCCACTACCCTAGGCAGTGCTGCCAAATGCCTATACCAGTGCTATCCACTAAACATGGCACTCCTACACATGGAATGGTTGGGACTATTTCAGGTCACCCAAACCTGCATAAATGATCAAGGTACACAGATATAATTTTTTTAACTAAATTAAGTTGTTAAAATGTCTAAAAAATAATCAGGCATCATGACTATGTGGTCGACTATCTAAGTGCAGGCATTGATAAATATGTGCCAGTGTCAACCAGACGACCATCACCACCTCAAACCCTGCCACCACGGAAGACACCACCATGACCATGATCACCCACTCTGGAGCCCCCACGGACCCCACCCGCCACATACCACAGACCTGCCGCCATAGCACCCGAACTAGGCTGGACCATCAACACCTCCCTCGAATCCGGCACTCTTCCCCGATGACTGGAAGCAGGCAGAGGTCAAACCCCTCCTCATACGAGGACCCGCCCTCAAATGGATCTGATCCTTTCTCTTCAGCAGAACCCAGAGGGTCACACTCCCACACTTCCCCTCCGATCCCACAGAAACCAACTGCGGAGTACCCCAAGGATCCTCACTCCACCCCACATTCTTCAACATCTACATGGCCCCCCTCACCACCATTGTCAGATAGCATGGGCTCAGCATTGTATCTTACGCCGACGACACCCAGTTCATCCTCTCCCTCACGAAGAACCCCAAAGACACCAGACTCTGCTTCCAAGGAAGGGATGAAGGATTTCACAGCCTAGATGAACAACAGCTGCCTGAAGCTAAACTCGGAAAAGACAGAGGTCCTCGTCCTCGGACCCTCCACCACCGATTGGGGCAACACCTGGTGGCCCTCCGCCCTCGGGAGCTCACCCACCCCATCAGACCACACACAGAACCTCTGCATCATCCTCGATTCCTCCCTCACCATGACCCGCCAGATCAACTCCACCAGCTTCAACTGCCTCTGCATCCTCCGGAAGACTTTCAAATGGATCCCTACCCAATGCAGAAAAACTATAACCCATGCATTCATAACAAGCAGACTGGACTACGGCAACGCACTTTATGCTGGATCAACAGAAATCCCCACCACAAGCTCTAAACCATCCAGAAAACCATGCCGAGACTCGTCCTAGGAACCCCACGGCACAAACACATCACTCAACACCTACGAGACCTCCATTGGCTCCCTGTCGAGTAGAGAGTAACCTTCAAACTACTCACCCACACCTACAAATCCCTCCACAGCATCGGACCCAAATACCTCAATGAGAAAGTCTCCTTCCGCATACCCAAAAGGAACTTCTGCTCCGCTGACCTTGCCCTGGCAGAAACCCACGCATCTGTAGAAACAGAACAGGTGGAAGAGCCTTCTCCTACATTGCAGCCAAGGCCTGGAAGAGCTCACTGTCAACATCAGATGTTCTCCCACCCTACACACCTTCAGGAAGGACCTCAAGACTTGGCTCTTCGACTTTAACAGAGCTGCACCCCTCCCAGCCCCTTAATACCCTCACGGGTGAGTAGCACGCTTTATTGACTGATTCATTGATTAATTGAAGCACAGGTAACCACTGGCAGAAATTAAACACTGGTTAGCAGAACTATTTAGGCTAACAACAACTGATTTTAGTCTGTATTAGGGGTCGTTAGCAGAGCTGTCTGAGGTTATACGCTTTTATTAGCAGATGGAGGTCAGGATAGTGTTTAGCAGAGGTCAGCAGGAGTTCTGTCATAGAGCTGTCTCTTCCATTGGGCCATGAAATTGGTTCTGTTGACACAACTTAAAGCAGAACAGGGGAGAAGGAAGAGACAATGCGAGACAAAGAAGAGAAAGCAGGGATGGTGAAAAGTGAACAAATGGAAGAACAGCGGAAACGTGAAGATATAGCATAGAAGAAGAGGTAACAGGCCAGTGGTGACAAAGAAAAGAGAGAAAAGGGTAAAGTCGACTGAGGACAGATACTAGAGAGAGGGTATAGAGCCAAGCAGTGCAAATGATGGAGGGAGCAATGGTGCCATTAGGTAAGGTTGGCTACACCATAGTGGAAGAATACCACAGCCTCTTTATAAAAACTATGAGCAACACTCATTTTTGGTATAGATGAGGCACTGGTTCAATACCTCCAGATGATGGAGATTCCGCAGGTGCTTTTGGCCATCCTGCACATAATCATAAGAATGAGATCATCCAGAACTGAATTAGGTGACAATTTAAGTTTCATCATATTTTCAAGTAACCATGTTTTTCCTTCGTATTTTAAAATTGCATATGCTTGATTTATCGAGATCGATGTATGGTTAAACCTTGTGGGGCATATTTATCAAGGGATGCATTGCGTTTGCACCACACAATGATGTGCATGCATGACGCAAAGCCTAAAATACAATTTATCAAGCTACACAAAGCCACTTTGCATGGCCCTAAGTGGCTTGATAAATCAGAAGTAACACACCACAACACAGATTGCTGTGTTGCGTTACTCTTTCCTAAGGGAGAAGTTCCATGGGCATGCGTGGGTGTTAAATGCAACTCCTATGGATTTTGATGCATTCCCAGATTTACCATTGCTGGTGGACCTGGGAATGTGTCAACATGCTACACCTTCCCAAGGGAAGAGTAACGAGCAGATACATCTTAATTTCTCCTTGTTGCTTCCTCTTTCTTTGAGTGTACCATTCTGCAACACACATGGAAAAAGGAATATGCCTCTGAATTTTTGTGTGTGCAGGAAGGTGCTCCTTCCTGTACAAAAACAATCCAGCATGCAACGTAGGCACCCTTGCACAGTAGTGCAATGGTGCCTGCGTTGGCACTAGGCAGCTTATTGTGCACCAGCGGAGGGGAAAGGACATGAATGCGCAGTATTGTAATAAATACTTCTCATTCCTGCTCTTTGCCTGTAACACAGCACAGTGCAACAAGGTGACTTGCTGCACAGCGTTGTTTTCTCATAAACATGGCCATATTTATTTTAGAGAGAGATCCGTAGTTTTTCTTTGTTTCTATTAACACATAGTTTCCTTTTGGACCAACAGAGCTATCAAAATCTGTGCCATTGAGAACTTGTTGATGACAGTTCCTACCAGCTCATGGATTTATTTATTTTATTTATTTATTTTTTACACTTATATGGCACTCAGCTACCCAAAAAGGGTTCCCCGGTGCCTATGACATGTGGATGAGCAAAGGTATATGATGAACATGATTTAGCATAGTTGTTTCTGGAATAGCCTAGTCTTTATGTTCTTTCTGAACCTGGTATAGTTTTCTTCTTTGCGTATGTGTAGGGGAAGTGTATTCCACAGAATAGGCCCTCTGACAGAGAAAGATCTTCCTCTCATTCTTGTCAGTCTGAACCTGGGGACCGCGAAATTTGCTGCTGTTTGGGAGCGCAGATTTCACACTGGTAGGTAGGGAGTGGCTAATGATTGCAGATAGTCCGGTGCCGTTTTTGATTTTATCCTGAACATATAGCTCAGGGCTTTAAAACTGATACGGTTTTCTACCCTGAGCCAATGTAGATCGTTCATATGTTTTGACACCCTAGCGGTTTTTGGTATTCTGCACAGGAGTCTCGCAGCTGAGTTTTGAACCAGCTGTAGCCGTTTGATGACTGCCTGGTTTGAGCTCAGGTAGAGAATATTGTCGTAGTCAAGACGCGATGTAATCAGTGCGTTGACTACGGTCTTTTGGGTGGCAGGGGGCAGCATCCATAGGATTTTTTTCAGCCACTTCATGATGATGAAACACAGACCTGCCACTTTATTAGCCTGCTGTTTCAATGATAGGGCATTATTAATGATGACCCCTAGGTTTCTTACCTGGGTTGCTGGAGTGGGAAGATTTCCCAGTTCGGGGGGCCAATGGGAGGAGTTCCATAGCTCTTTATTTTTTCCTAACAGGAGGATCTCGGTTTTATCACCGTTTAATTTCAGCTGGTTGGTGGACATCCAGCTTAAGACTTTATGGAGCCCGTGTTTGAGAAGGGAAGGAGCTGAGGGTTTTGAGTCTGACAATGAAAAAATAATTTGGGAGTCATTAGCGTAGGTCATAAGGGTGAGTCCTACGCTGTCAGCTAGGTCAGCTAAGGGTCTGAGGTAAAGGTTGAAAAACAGCGGGCTCAGGATGGAGCCCTGAGGTACTCCGTGTGGGGCATTGAAAGTGTCAGAGCAGGCGAGGGTAGATTTAATCTGGAAAGTCCTATCTGTTAGGAAGGACTCGATCCATTTCAGTGCGTCACCACGGATACCATTCCTCTTGAGTGTGGCCAGGAGTTTACTATGTGAGATGGTGTCAAAAGCCGCACTCAGGTCTAATAGAATGAGTGCGACCGTTTGACCATCATCCAAGAGTCTCCTGATGTTTTCGGTCACACCCAGCAGGGCGGTCTCCGTGGAGAATCCTGCTCTGTGTTGGGTGAAGGAGGTCGTTTTTCTCAGTGAAGAGAGTGAGGGTAGAATGTATGTGCCTTTCCAGGAGTTTGGAGAAGGCCGGGAGCAGAGATATTGGCCGGTAATTTGCCAATATTGCGGGGTCAGCTGAGGGTTTTTTCAGAAGTGGGTTAACCATAGCGTGTTTCCAGTATGATGGGACTGTGGAGAGTTGAAGGGAAGAATTTAAAGTGTCTGCTATAATAGTTAGGGAAGGGATGTCGATCTGTTTCAGGATGCTAACGGGTACTGGATCACGAGGGGAGCCTGATGTGATGGTCTTGAGAGAGGATTTTAGAGAGTCCACGGTTATAGGAGGCCATTGCTCTAAAATGTTCACTTTGTCGGATTTCGCGGGGACGTCTTCCTGTGGGCCATTTCCGTCGGAGATTGAATTGATGTTAAGAATGATTTTTTCGATTTTTTCATTGAAAAAGGAGGCAAGGTCCTGGCATTGTTTTTTATTTAAAGGATGGGTTGTTGCGATTGTTTGAGCACCTGCAAGGTCCTTTACCGTGTTGAATAGTATCTTTGCTTTATTTGCGGCAGTGTTTATAGTGTTTGCTACATATACGGCACAGGCCCTAATACAGGAAGAGTGGTACACATTTCTGGCTTTATCGTATATCATCTTTTTTTCTTGGGTGTAGTCCTTTCGCCACTGCCTTTCAAGGGCTTTGCATTTTGATTTTTCGGTTTTTAGGAGTTCAGTGAACCAGGGGGGCTGGGGGGCGATGGACATTCTTTTTTGCCTGAGTTAGAGGAAGACATTTCTCGGCTGCGTTCTAAACCATAAGTTGGTTGCTTCGGCTATACTTTCCATATTCAGGGCATGGGTGGGTGGTCTGTTTGTGAGGGTTTGGTTCAGTTTTTCGACATCAAGAAGCTGCCAATTTCTCATGGAGGTAGCTGGCCAGGCCACATTTGTTTGGGGGACATTGGGTAAAGTGAGGTAGAAGTGAAGGAGATGTTGGTCTGACCAACATATGGGACTAGTTTGAACCCATTTTAGTCCGGGAATATTGGAGAAAATGGGGTATGATAGGTGTCCTGCCTTATGTGTGGGTCCTGAATTGAGTAGTGTCATATTAAGTGCTGCTAGGTCATCAATTAAGTTACAGCATGTCATGTTTGTTGAGTCCTCAAGGTGCAAATTTAAGTCACCAAGAAGTGTGAAGTTTTTGGAATCGAGATGAAAGGAGGTGATATAGTTTGCCAGGTTAGCCGCCCATGTGTTGGCATTTCCGGGGGGCCTGTATATTAGGAAACCGGAGAGAGTGAAATTGGGGTTTAGGGTGATTTAAAAAAATGCAGCCTAACAGTCTGGAATATTGACTGGCTCCAGGTTGCAGATAAGTTCTCTACGAAAAATGATCGCAATACCCCCACCTACTTGACCCTGTCTATCTCTTCTTATGATGGCGTAGTTTGAAGGGAGAGCGGTTGCTATATCTGGGCCGGAACTTTCATGTAGCCATGTTTCCGTTAGGAACAGGACACTGGGTACCTTGTCTAGCAAAAAGGTGAGGATGTCAAGTTTGTGCTGCGGTAACGATCTGCAATTAACGCTATAAAAAGAGTATTCGCAGGAGGCATGCTTTGGCCGTAGGGATGGTGTTAAAGTGCAGGGTTTGGGGTCAGGGTGGGGTTGGATATTTGTAAGGGGGAAATTACAATTTGTACAATGTGTGCTGTCTGATGACGTTAGCACGGTGCAGTTGCTATGTTTTGCAGGCCGTAAGGTTCTTAATTGGTCGGAACTCAAACCTGGGATAGGTCGGACTAGAGGGGTATGGTTCCATGCCCCTTGTCCCGGCCTGGCCCGGACGGGCACAGACGGGCTGGTATTAGGCTTGTCTTTGGCGCGGCTGTGGCGCGGCTGTGGCGCGGCTGTGGCGCGGTCACAGCACTTCTTCGCTGCGCGTCATAGGGAGTGTCCCGCTTATGTAGAGGACGGGCTAGTCTTCAGCTCCGCCTCTACACACTCGCTTGCCCAATCAGTGCCTGCCCCAGCCTGAAAGCCGGAAGAAGGTACCGCCCTGCACCCTCCACACAAACAACCCTAACGCTTGCGGTGGACCGCGGCTACAGGGGTAACAAGTGTTTTGAATGTGATGATCTTACTGAGGTAATTTAAGATTTCTACACACAGTGCAATTTTTAAAATCAATCGACGCGGTGCAATTTTAAAAGTTGAATGTTTTCGCGCTCAAAACATGAAATCGTTTTACAGCGTTGCTCGGCTGAGAACAGGTACTTAGCATTTACAAAGTAAAGCGGTGTAATTTGCAATCAATCACACAGCACGTCTTCTTGTCGTGTAGTGCATCAGCATACAGTTCGCTCGTCAATGTCATCAGGGAGAGCACAAAGTAATAATGGGCTTATGTAGAGGACGGGCTAGTCTTCAGCTCCGCCTCTACACACTTGCTTGCCCAATCAGTGCCTGCCCCGGCCTGGAAGCCGGAAGAAGGTACCGCACTGCACCCTCCACACAACCAAGCCTAGCGCTTGCGGTGGACAGGGGCTACAGGGGTAACAAGTGTTTTGAATGTGAGGATCTTACTGAGGTAATTTAAAATTTCTACACACAGTGCAATTTTTAAAATCAATCGACGCGGTGCAATTTTAAAAGTTAAATGTTTTCGCGCTCAAAACATGAAATCGTTTTACAGCGCTGCTCGGCTGAGATCAGGTACTTAGCATTTACAAAGTAAAGCGGTGTAATTTGCAATCAATCACACAGCAAGTCTTCTTGTCATGTAGTGCATCAGCATACAGTTCGCTCGTCAATGTCATCAGCATGGATGGACCCAGCTCCTAGATTACTGGCTACTTTAAAGACAATTGTAGAAAAGGGGAAATATGTGGGCTGGATCACCAAAGGGGAATCAGAGTTTCTGGTACAAAACAGCCTAAAACTCTGTACATCTACATCTTACCAAAAATATGCAAATCCACCAGACCTCCCCAAGGAAGATCCATTGCCTCCAGTATTGGATCATTGCTTGAACCACTTTCCCAATTCATGGACTGGTTTCTATTCCCTATCATGGAAGAAATGCCATCCTACCTACAAGATACAAAATACATACTGAATGTCCTCCCTGACTTTGCCTTTGACCCAGAGAAACCCTTTTGATGTGGAATCCCTCTACACCAACATCCCACAAGATGAATCTTTACAGTCAGAAAGCTTTTTTGACAATAGAAGGCAGGACATTTTGACTCCAACTTCTTTAGGATGGACTGTGCCACTGTTGCAATGAAATCATTTCTTCAAGTTACAGGAACAAATATACTGGCAGGACACAGGGACTTCAATGGGCAGTACCTTAGCCTCAAGCATGGCTAATCTCTACATGCACAATTTCTAGTTCAAATATATCTACCCGCCAGACAACCCGTTTTCTGCCAATCTCCAAATCAGGAGGTGATATATTGATGACATACTGGTGGTATGGGAAGGCTCTGCCAACTCCCTAGAAAACCTGGCTTAAGTCAAGGAATCCCCATTTTACATGCATGTGTAAATTCAGCAGGACCTCCGCTTTCTTATCTACGACTTTATCCTAAGGACGGTGGCATACGCTCACAGCTATTAAGGGAAACTATGGCTCGCAACTCCTTACTAAACTACACTAGTTTTCACCCACATGCTCGCAGAAACAACCTTCCAGGGGGACTATAACTCAGGATACACAGAAACAGCACAAAGTCACGAAGGACAGAGAGCCTGCCGTTACACTTAGCATCCATCTATCAGTGCGATCTTACCCTACCAAAACTCATAGAGAAAGCATAAAAAAGGACCAGGAACAACCACCAAAAAGCCCTCCTTGTAACATACACCAAAAGCCCCATGGACTGCATAGTCTGAGTCAGCACCTACAGTCACCTTACCAACATTATTAAGAGATAAATAAACAAGAACTGGTCCATTCTTAACCCAGGGGAAAACCAGTTGACCAGACCTCTTTTTGCCCTTGAACGCAGCAAGAATATTGGGGATATCTTGATACATACACGCCATAAAGCACCTCTCTATACACTGAGGAAAGCTCACCCGAACTCCCTATGGTCAACTGTGCCTGCCAAAGGACACTATACCTGTGGGCTGTGCGTTGTCTGTCCATATAACATTCCTATGTCCCACATCGACCTGGGCTTGTCCACCCCCTGGGAGTTACGCACTTTTACTAATTGCAACAAAGAGGAGGTCATCTAGATACCACGTTGCCCTTGCAGTTGCATCTATGTGGGTATGACCACATGCAAGGTGAGACAGATAATAGTAGAGCATCGGACCTTAATACGGTGCAAGTAAAATAGCACCATACTCACTAGACATTTATAGACACAGGCCACACAAAGCACGACATCCCATAGGCAATCATAGACAAACACAACTACCTCCAGACAATGGGGACTCATGAATCAGTCCTATTCCGCGGAGAACTAAGAAGGATTTTTAGGCTCCGCTTTGATAGACAGGGCTTGAAAGACGATATCCACTGGACTCATCTGGGATGGTAGACACATCCGTCCTTTAGATTATACACTATACAGATGTTAGTCATACCAACCTCGCGTAGATCAGGAACAAAATATATATGGCTCTCTCTCAAGACCATATATTGTCCGGCATACATCTGAGCAACTTCCACATGTATAATAACTGAAATAGCTAGTTTGTTATCGCAAATCATTAAAAATGAGCCCATTCCATTTCTGAACCTCTAATTTCATACACATCTCCTTCCCGGGCCTCTGCATCTCGGTTTCATGTTTTAACATATTTTCCTTCCTCCTCGACACCACCTTCAGTACGGTCTATTTCTCCCCCCCACCTCTGACAATCCAGAAGCCTGAGATTCTCATTGTGCATGACCCTGGACCAGAGAACTACATTTCCCATGGTCCATAGAGTTGAGTCCCCACACGTCTCGTCAGGTGTGTTTTTTCCAATGTATGCTGTCCTGGCATTTTTCTCCTTATCTCACTAGGAGTTCAGCATACAGAAATACAAGGACTGCCATGCAGGTCAGCTGGGCAGTGCAGTCTATTTAGACCTTGCGTTCTTCCCTTGCTTGCCCATATGACCCGTATAGCGAGAGACCCCCGATACTCTTAGGATCTGCTATTATTGTTATTGTTATTGTATTTCTTATATAGCGCCAGAATCGACCCCCGAAGGGGTATCTCCGCGCTTGCCTTGGGAACCCGTCCTGGTTTTTCCCTGTGAGATGGCCCCTACAGGGCATCCCCAAGTTGAAAGCCAGGCATCCCGCCGCAGGGGGGCCGTTGTGGAGATTAAGCAAGCTTAATGCCCAGAGTTGCAGAGTGTGAACCCATGATTAGGTCAAGCACCGAAGCGAGAATTATCGAGTCAGTGGACATTTGAGCTCAACACCCTGCCGCATCTGGAATTGAACCCTGGTCCCGGGTCTGACCTCTGCTTCAGGGTCTGCCTGCTCTAACCAGTGAGCCACACTTCTCCACACAGACGCTACAGACCTGACTGCCTTTGCAGCCACAATTGCTATTTCGGCATGCACCCTTCCCTAGTTTTATTAGCCCCGTTCATTTCAGTATCCTACTCCTGAAGGGTCACACGTTTTTTTGCCATTGTTGGTAAGTACTTGAAACGCGCGCCTTGTTTATGTTAACCTCATCGCTGCTATTGATATTTCCCCCCTGTGCTGCACCCCAATGATAATGGGTGTGGTCATGACGGAACCATTCCGTCATCAGCACAGCTCAACCGTGTCTGTTGACGGAATGGTTCGGTCACCAGCATCGAAGGGGTTAACATGCAACTGTAAATGTAAATGTAAATGTATTGGCATTTATATAGCGCACTACTTACCCGTAGGGTCCCAAGGCGCTTCGACCGCTGCGAAACCCTTCCTGGCTTCCCTGAGAGATGGTCCCTTAATGGGTATCTCCAGGGTGAGACCAGGCATCCCCGGCGGTCTGGTGGGGCCGTTAGTGAAGATGAGGCAAGCTAATGCCCAGAGTTGCCGAGTGTGATCGCTGATCAGAGTGGGCACCGAGGCGAGAGAATTATCGAGTCCGCTGACCCTGGTCCAGAAACCTGCCGCGCCGGGAATCGAACCCTGGTCCCGGGCCGTCCTCTGCTCTCGGGTCTGCCGCCTCTAACCACTGAGCCACACTACATGCCATGTATAAATACATACATGCCTAGTCTGGTGCATTGTTTAGCAATGGCAGGTTATTTCTTCCACTTCCCTTAACAGAACATGGCTGCCTTTGTTTCTTGATTATGTTACAGTCACAGCATGCCATAATTACTGACGTTATTTTTGGGTGAGAGAGGGTACTTATACTAAAAGAGGTCTCCTCCCATGAACAGGGCATATTCTGTGCCCGGTACCTTCACTACATCACATCCAGGGATTTTTCTTTCTTCCCCTTTTTCACCCTTTTGAGATGTACTTTTAGTACGTTCATATTGGGGCAGGGAGTAGTACAACCTCCCCTACAGGGTATCTTCCATGGATTCCTTGTGTGCATCAATATATTGTACATTCGGTGGACTGCGGATTCCTATTTTAGGCCCTCCAACACTTCACTCTATTAACTCACACCTACCTTCCTATACCAGGAAAAGCACATCAGTAACAACCCCCACAAAATCAGTATGGCAGAAAGCACAGGCTTGTTTTCTGGTTATAATATTGTTCAGTCTATCCTATAGAACCCCAGCATCTTTAAGACCTTCCTAATTGCATCGTCCAATCAGGAAGAGGAATGGACTAGATTGTCCAACTTTAAAAGACAGCAACTACAGACTGCTATACATGTGGCTATTCTTACAGAATACTTATGAGGGAACATAGCCCTGGAGGGCTTTGTCGTCACTAATGCTTGAGACTGTTCTTAGACAATAAGATCTTTAAGAAAAACTGGTCCCTGATCTCATGGAGATGCACACAGGACTGGCTGATCCTCCTGTTCAAAACTTCCAAAGAAGTAGCAGACCAACTCTTCATTTAGAACCAACAAAAGGAATCTCAGATCAAAGTCATTGTCCAGCTGACCACTTTCAATAATAAGCTAAAAGAGGTCAACAAAACCCTTACTGAGACAAGGGAAGGCATTCTAAAATACAAGATCAACAAACTGAAGAAGGACATGGAAAGGTTCACACATGAGAAAGCATACCCGTACTTAGCGGATGAATATGGATCACTCTCCTCCGAGAGGACCAACAGGAGAGGAGCAAGAGGCAGGAGACAGGGGACAGAAAAATTGACCTCCAATTCAGAAGAGTGGTGAAATTCGGAAGAATTCTATTCAAGTGGGTCCAATAACTCCCGTCAGATGAGGAACAGACAACCAAACCTCCACAACAACCTCCCCAGGACCCTGGTGGGAAACCCAAACTTGGGAATACCCTATACAATCTTTCCATCCAACCCCACTTGCAGTCCCAAATTACTTCCCTTTTTTCAGAACAGGGCCAAGCTGAAGAGGACAGAGAAGAAGAGGAAACACATCGACACAAGGGAACCAACAATACGCTCAGAGAGTACAGTGGGATCCGGCAATCAAAAAACGCCTGAAACAGAGCAGAACGAGAGATCCCTCCCCACCAAGTACCACTCCGATCTAGTCGTCAATCTTAGTCCCAAGGTTCTGTCTTCATTAAAACATGATGGCCTCAATAAGGTAATGGGCTTTGTCCCCACACACTTGGGTGACAATTTCTTCACACGGATTGACCTATCCCAGTTCATCAGAAAAATTTGATTGGCCTTCTTCTTTTCAGACAATACAGAAACTAATGACCTTGTAAGAGAAACCGATACATGCAGGAGTGATAAGTCTACTTTTATTCCACCTCTACACTTGGTCCTATCAGACATACTTTTAATGAGTTTATTATATGATAAAAAGATGCCATTCATTTTCCTTTGCTGCATTAGCTGAAGGTGTTCAATTTGTAGAACATAACTAGTACCTACAAGCATGCATGACACCATCACCCTACCTGCGACTCATTCATTGGTACATGGTATATTGCTTTTTGCAAGTAGCATTGCAGTTATCTTTCTGTTTCTCTATGGTACTGAAAGAAGTGGGGCGGATTATATTTACTCTGGTCCCTATTCTGTCTCTGTCTCCCTTTTGGATTTGGAATACATTGTTTTTGCTTTTTTCTCTATCAGTTCTCAAATTCTAAAAATAAAAAAGTCAAATGTTTCTTATATTCATTTTAATACACCTAATTCAGTACAAATGCTTCCTTACCAACATATACAAAGCTATCATCTGACATATTTTTTCTCATTACAGAATTACACTCAATGTAGCTGCATCCCTGGCTCTGGAAGTGAAGGATATGCTCAACCAGGTTCATGCGGCAGTGGCTGCTCCTATCTGCTTGTACCTTTTGTGGTTTTGTCCTGCATTGGTGCATTTATTGCAAGCACTTCAAAAACACCATCTTTCATCCTCATCCTAAGGTACTAAGCAGTGCTTGCATATCGCTTTCCTTTTAAAGAAGAAAACTCTTCAGTTTCCACAAGTTCGATGAGAAAAGCCTCGGCCAAGATTGATTGGACCTTCAGCCTCTGCTCCCTTGATGTAAATTGCCATTTTAGGAACAGGCCATTACAAAAAATGGGGTCACTCAAAATGGTACTGGACCTGGGTACAGTCTGGTATAAAAGACAATGGGCCTAAACCTTATTTATGAACAAGAGGTCAATCAGTAATCCTTTGGTATATTCAGTACATTATTTCTCGAGCATGCTAAAGGAAAATAAGTCTGCTCATAATACTTCATAAATGATTCAAACAAAAACAGAGAAAAACAGAGAAAATGCAACAAACCAAATTCTAAACCCAAATGCATTTTATTTTCTTGTCAAATGGTGAGGCAAACACATTGCTATACACTCTACATTTGATATTTAAGTGTAGGGGTTGCTCCAAGTGGAACATGCTTAAAGGAAGGGTGCTAAAGTGTGAAGTGATGAGGAGAAAAAAATGTCAGGGTGATGACATAAGGAAAAAACAGTAGTACAATTGAGAAGGGGCAGACTGGTTGTTAACCCTTTCGATGCTCATGACGAGCTCAGCTCGTCATGATGCACAGTTGAGCTGTGCTGATGACGAGCTGAGCTCGTCATGAATCATGCACTCAATCATTTTCCAGCACAGGGGGGGAAAACGCCTAGCAGCCAAGGTGTTAATCACCTTCCTTTTTGGCCTGGCCACATTGCAGTTTAAGCAGTATCTAATTACAATTTTACATAAAGATATATTCCCATGTGGCACTTTGGATATGGAGGTTGGGGTCCAGGCCTTTTATTAAAAGGGCTTCGACGTTTCGACCCGTCTTTGGGCCATAAGGGTAAGTTAGACCGTGGCTATGCGGGTCTTCTTCAGGACGGAGTGGAGCAACCCAGGGCAGGGTTTTAGAGAACTATCCTGTCTCGCTTTGAATCGCAGTTAGGTGAGGCGGGAAAGGGGCATCCACCTCCTTTAAGCAAGTTGGCATGCAGTGTATCAATCTTTTGTGACTACAGTTGTGGTCACAAACTATTGATCCATTACAGACACCCTAAAAACAAAAAGGGGAGGTTATCAGAATTATGATGGGCAGCCCCATAGGAATGGAAAGTGGTCCAGGACACCACTACAACCTGTGCCTGATGCCTCCTAAAATGTCAAAATAAAAAAACTAAAAAAGCCTCTACCCCTCTGTGGACCAGCATTGTTTACAAAAGACAAAAAATACGATTTTGACATCCAGATAATGCAAACGCAGAAATGGTGGGCGGCTGTCCCATACTGGTCTATAAATCTGCACATTGGCAGCAATTCACTGGGGAGATGCGGGGGCTACAAAATGCCACCTGCCCCATTAGTTTTAATGTTTCATTAATAATAATGTTTTGTGAACTGTGAAAATAGATTTTGTGATGCAACGGATTAGTAATACTTCAATTGCATCGCTTAGTAAAGCCCTGTCTACAAATAATGGGGCAGTGTACAATTCTCACATACTAGTTTGAGGAAAGCTTTGTACATCTGCCCCTTACAGCCTAAGTACTTACAGAATCAAAAAGCCAAAGTTTGTAGGTCTCACCTTTTTCTTAGAACATCGTACTGTATGGACCGCTGCCTCAGAAGCATTACATGAGACTAGATGTTATCCAGGAAGCAGGAGAACCTCTCCAAATGGCTCTTGGTGAAGCACAGTAATTACACCTCCCTTCACAGAAGTGAGCTTGCTTCTTTGCCTCTGTCATCACCAGCCACTTTAGCATTCATTCCCCTCTCAGGAAGCAGTCATGCTGAGTGCCTTGGCACAAATCATATTAAACAGGACACCACAGTAAGGGGCTGTAATACATATCATTTTCATGGATGTTCACCCACTTCCTCCCTCCTTGCCAACTTTTTCAAAATAAAAATACTCTTCCACACTTAGCCTTGCCTGAATCAATACAGTACTTATAAAGTGGAAGTTAAACTTCCAGGATCAAACCCTGGGCCCCCTTTTACATTTTTCTGTAGCTGCCACTACCCCATTCACTAGGCTGACCTCCTGGGCAGTCACTGCTCCACCAGGGAAGGTCTAGCTTGAAACATGCAATAGGACTCTCCCCAACCTTTAGTCAGATCTAAAAGTATATATTCCTGGGCTTACATTCGGCTTCCCTTGGTTAGGTATTGCACTTACCTGATGAGGCTGGCTGAGATCTGAAGAGGATGCAGAGTTACTAGATGACTTGCTTTGACTGAGGGTTGGCAAAAGGTGTCACCAATAAGCTGAAACGAGATAAACAATGCCTTTTTGTGGTGCACATTGGTTGAATTATTTTGAATACTGCTGTTAAGGCTAAACGTTGCAGAATATATTGATGGACATGCAATCTACTTCCTGTGGCACTTTCAGAAGTTACTCAAGCACGTTATTTCTTTAACCTTTAGATGCTTTATTAAGTGCTTCGTGCCCTGCAGGTGGAGCTATACTTAACTATAACCATCAGGATCAAGCTGCAATTTACTCAAAAACTCTAATATTTACCGTAAAACGTTTGTGTCTGTCGTGAGCTGATCCCAAAGCTTGGTAACGAACAGTGTGTCACATCAAATGTAGTTGTATTTCTACTGCATAAACCTCGATGGTTCTCTTGTTACAATGGTTTGGTTCTTTGTCTGGAGCAAGTAATTTATTTCTGATACAATGATTGTTTGCTTCCTCTTCACAGGAGCGTGGAGCAGGAACATAAATCACTAGCCATTGGAATACAGTTCATGTTGCTGAGAGTTTTGGGTAAGTTTTGTTGTAAAAGTACAATAACATATATATATTAGTTTTGTTCTGTGTGTCCTTCCTTACGTGTGAAGTGAAAGTGTGTGAAACATGGACCAAAAGCAAAATAAAATGTGCAGCATTTTCTCCTGCTCTCACCAGTGTGGTAGAAAAATATCTGTCTGTACACAACCAGTGAATGAATGCCGCCATATTAATGTGACAACAATTTCTCACACATTTCTATCCACCAATTTACCCACCACACAACCCAGGGCAAGCAAACAGTTCAAATTGATCTCTTTGGGCCAGAACGTGTAATTTATTTAGATATTTGCCACTGCACCAAGGTTGAGTGTTGTGAAAACTTAGCTAAGTTTAGCATTTTCTGCTGTGCACAAGGGGAATTGACAAACAGTCGTTCAAATATAAGGACCTGCTTTTAACAAGTTTCTCCTTGTTTGCTAATTAATATCTTGTATTCACCTACCTTTCTGTTCACATTGGAGCTCCTCTTTCTTTATTGAATGTGTAATTGAAGAAAGAACAAGAGACTGGCACCATGGCCACAGAAACCCAGAAGAAGTGGAAGTGTAATTTATCATTAGCAGTGCTCATTGAAAAAGTGATTTCTACTTATGCCACACAATGTGTGGTTCACATTCATGCTTCCCTCACCAGTCCTCCTGCCATGCATTAAGGCGATTGTAGTTGTGTACTGATGTTTTAATGTGTTTCATAGTTTTGGCCATACTTCAGATAGTTTATCCTTTCCTTTCTTGAGTGCTCCATTTGATGTACAGTGTGGTGATAGGTCTCTGGGCATACAACCTGAACCAAGCAGGAAGGCAATGTAGCAGTGTGCACGGTCAAAGCTAAAGATTCATCTAGGAGTGGTTAGGGAGGCAGCCTTGTTCTAATGTAGAGAAACTGGACTGTTACTGCATCTAAGGTGGTGTTCTCTAAAAAGTAAATTCTTCATCTCTTTCCTAAATTGTAGAAGTGTTGCAGCAGTATTAATGGATATGAAGATTTCATTCCAAATTCTAGGTGCATAAATGGAGAAGGCCTGTTGCCTTTTCGTCTTTTTTACACTTCATTGACTCAAATCTGATGGTGCTCTGGCTGCAGATGAGCTAAGATGGTGAGCTTGTCAGCAAAATGGGTAGGGATGTTGGTCATGATTGCTTTGCAGATGATGAGTGTTAGAAATTGAACTTTTTGCAGGGTAATCCCCAAACATTTTGCTTCTTCCTCATATTTTTTTCCTAACCTGTGTTCATTGGCTATAGGACTCTGGGCACTTTACCACTGCTGATCAGTGCCAAAGTGCATATGGTCTCTGTGTAAATTGATATTGTGATTGGTTATCCCTGATTGGCATATTTGTTTTACCAATAGGTGCCTAGTAAAGTGCACTGAGGGCCCGATTCACAGAACTAACTTAAGACAAAATCCTAAACTTACTACCATTTTGGTATTCAAAGAAGGCACTTACTCATTTTGGTATTCACAGAAGGCACTTACTCATTGATGAGTAACTTTGTAATTTTGAGTAACTTACACATTTGGGTATTCACAGAAGGCACTTATTCATTATAGAAGAGGTAGAAGGAATGGAATGGCTAGCTCCAGTAGTCGCTGCTCGTAAACCAAATGTAGATTTATGTCTAAACAATGACTTGCACCAATTAATTAAAAATGTAGTTGTGGACAGGTATCCACTTCCCAATATTAGTGAATTGCTTGTCTTGTTGGGAAGAGCAAAAATATTTAATGGAATTGACTTGACCTCTCCGTACCATCAAATTTAGCTTGAACAATCTTGCAGGGAGCTCACTACGTTTATCACACCATTTGGCTGCTTTAGATTTATTAGGATGTCTTTTGGCTTAGTATCAGCCTCGTCCGTATTCCAGCGTGCCATGGAAATTTTCCTCAGGATCTGGCTGGAGTTTGCATTTACCAAGATGACATACTCGTTTATGGTAATGATGTAGAGCAACATGATGTTCGTCTGAGTCCTGTTCTTGCAAGATTGAGTGAAGGTAACCTAACCACAAACATTGAAAAATGCTAGTTTAGAACAGATTCTTTAAATTATCTAGGTCATAACATTACTGGAAGTGGGGTTAGACGAAAAGAGGATTTGGTGAATACCATCTGCAACATGTGTTCTCCATCAACTAAAGAGGAGCTTATGAGCTTTCTGGGCATGATTGAATAATATGCTAAGTTTGTTAAGGGATTTGCAGATTTGACCACTAACATGAGATCTCTTTTGAGAAAGGGTGTCAATTTTGTGTGGTCGAATAAATGCCAAGAAGAATTTTCTCTTGTTAAGGAAAGTTTGAGCAATGCCCATTTCTTGCCAAGTTTTGACACTAGACTTGAATCAATTCTAACCACGGATGCAAGTGAGCAAGGTTTGGGAGCTGTTTTGCAACAGGTAGGTCCACATGGCATAAAAACTATCATGTTCCTTTCTAGTAGTTTGAGGGATACTGAAACACGCTATTCAGTAGTTGAGCGTGAATCACGTGCTGTGTTCTGGGCTGTGAAAAACATAAGAGATTCTTGTGGTGTGTTGACTTTGAAATCAGAACCGACCACAAACCCTTAGTTGAAATTTTTTTAAAGAAAGGTTCGGATTTGATCTCTAGTCGCATAACTAAGTAGATCATAGGTCTTCAAGAATATTCTTTTTCTCGCAGGTACATCTCGGGTATCGACAATAGAATTGCTGATGTTCTTTCACGCTTGGTCTCTAATGAAAATTGCGAAGACGACAATATCGATGCAAGCAGTGATTGGGTGTGTGCACTGGAGCTTAGCCATATATCTGAAGAAAAATGGTCTCACGAAGTTGAGCTTGATGTGACTCTCAAGGAAGTGATGTCCTTGTTACAGTGTAATTGGTCAAACGTTAAAATTGGATCAGAAGTGACTAAACCATTTTGGTGTGTAAGAGATGAGCTATCTGTTGATAAAAACATTTTGTGTCATGGTACCAGATTAGTTCCTACTATGAGCCTCAGGAAAATTGTAATACAATTAGCTCATGACAGCCATCCTGGGATTACCAAAACTAAAGAAAGATTACGCTTATCGTACTGGTGGCCAGGGATGGATAAATTGATTGAGAGAGATACGTTAGTGTGTTCCTTGTAATATAAGTGACAAAGCTAAATCTCTTAAGGTACAACTCATGATCTTGTGGACTCGGCCCAAACGTCCCTGGCATGATATTGCTTTGGAAATTTTGGGACCTATTCATTGCAATGGTTCTCAAGTGTTTCTCTTAGTGGTGATAGATATGTATTCCCATTGGCCAGAAGTATTTTTTTCTCCAATGTTGATTCTGCATGTATTATCAAATGTTTTATAGCATTATTTTCTAGAGAAGGGATGCCCAAGACTATGTTATCTGACAATGGTGTTCAGCTAATTTCAAAAGAGATGGAAGAATTTGTTGTCATCATGTGGTATAATACATAAAACATGTTCTCTATATCATCCTGAGGCTAATGGGATGGTGGAGAGGTTTAACAGAGTCTTGAAGGAGACTATAACCTTGGCAAAATCCTTGTCTCTGGAGTGGAGAGAAGTTCTTAAAAAGATCGAAAATACAGATTGACACCTCATTCCTCTACAGATAAGACACCGTTCTTACTCTTTCGCGGTAGAATACTCAACACACACCTTGAGCCTTTTTGGGTCAACAATTATTGTTTTTCCAAGGGAAGGGGAGACAATAATCAGACATCATAGAGAGGAGAATTACAGGATATCACACTTGCCTCCTGTTTTGAAGTCCCAGGAACAAAAGGACTTCACCCCCAGATCCCCTGAACTTTCTTGCTTGGAGTTCTGACCTGCCAGGAGGTGCCTGTAACTGTGTTAGGCCTCTGGAGGTTGTTTTTGCTGTTGGGAGCTGGAAGAAACTCAAGATAAGAAAGAATTCCTGTTTCCGACGCCATCAACGCCACCGCTGTGACGCCGCAACCTGCATCAAGGCCCGGGGAGCTTCTCTTGAAGTGAACGGCGGAGCACCCAGCCTGCTGCGCAGCCCCAACGCCCTACAACACCTGCCGACGCCGGCAGTGGTCAGCCATGTCCGACACCCTAGCTCGCATCGACTCCTTCCTCACCAGTTACTGTATCTTGTCATCGCGGCACCGATAACCGCTGAGGGTGACTCGAGAAACCGGAGCCGACATCAGCCATCCTCAATGCCGTGCATTGTCCCCGCAAGGGGTCTGTGTGACTCTGTGCCTGACACTGCGATCCTCGTGATCGGCGCAGTACTTTGGATTTCGTGCTGTCCTGACGTAGTGATAGCCCCAGTTGGTACTATTTGAGTTCTACAAGCTTATTTTGCCAATATCCTTTTCTAAAGACATTTTACTGAGTGTCTGTATGGTGGATTGTTGTTGTTTTGGCCTTGTCAAGTTTAGATGAAGATATTTTATTTTTCTATACTGGTGTGGTGTCCATTTGTGGTGTTTCACTGTGTTACTGTGAGTGTTGGCACAAATACTTCACACATCGCCTTCGGAATAAGCTTGCCTGTTTAAGCCAAGCTACCAAGGGGGAGAGGAGGGGTTCTCTAGAGTGTGTATTCCCCTTACCCTGACTAGAAGCAAGGGTCACTATTTGGACAAAGGTACCTACCTCGGCCAACTTGTGACCCCAATTTCTAACAATGAGCCTGGTGTGGAGGCTGGAGCAGTTCAATAAGGGGAGCCTGTGGAGCTCCATCAGGGTGTGGGTGATGTGGTCATTATTCGTCAGGCCCTTGATGAGGCATGCTACAGCATGTAGGTTGCCCTTAAGGTGGGTCACTGCAGAGTTTACTAGGGTGTGGATCAGGATGTTGCCACCATGCAGAGGTGAGAGTACAAGGGCTTGGCCAGCAATGTTTATTTCTCTTTCTGCTAGGAAAGGTTTTGCTTTCTTTAGTAGAGTGCTTGTAGCATGCATTCTTCCCTTTTCATGGAAAGCAATAGTATTAGAACAATTGTAGGAGGACATAGTTATTGTAGGTGCAGCTCTAACCAAACGTACTAAAATCCCTGTGGCATAGCAGATTTGAAAGATTTTGCCGCAATTTTCTATATCTTGCATCAGTTACGTAGAGCAAGATCTGGTGGACAGTATGGATGTAGAATTCAAGAAATCCTACAAAATATGGACACATTGTACTTTTTCCAGGATGAACATCAAAGTGATGCATAGTGATTCCAGAGTCAGCAAATGTCCAATATATAACTTTTATTTAGTATCTTCTCCATCATCATTTATTTCCACGGTATATGATGGTGATCAACTCTTTCTGTGTTTCATTTCTAGAAGGACTTTTTCATGAGTTGGGAATGTGTTCTGTGATGCTTGCTGATAGGCATAGTAAGTATAGTATACTAGAAGAGAAATCAATGTTAATGTATCAAAATCTGTACTCTTTTAATTATGTATTAATTTGTGTTAAACTCATATGTATTTATGTGATGTAGAGGTACTTGTAAAGTGAGAATGTAGGTAGGTAGCTTTGCAGAGTGTGAACGTAAGGCTAGAGTCCAAGGGTGCTTTGTAGAGGGTGACCATCGAGCAAGGAATTGGTAGGTGCCTATCAAGTGAGGTAGTAGTGTTCTCCAAAGAGATAAGTCTTATGTTCCTTTTTAAATTGCAGGGATTGTAGGATGGTCCAATGTTGATTAGGCATCATTTCTAATTCTATATGTGTACACTGAGAAGGCCTGCATTTCTTCTTTATCTCTAGTCTGATTAATTTGACATGCTTTGTGTGGTCTTGTCCACCCTCAATGGTGAACATCTCAGGCAGCTATGTGGAGGATTTTTTTATGGCTGTGTAGGTTATACGGGGGGTCTTGTCGATGATGCAGGCTGTACTGAGGTACAGTCCTGGCAGGCACCTGTGTAGGGCAGTGCTATCATCCAGGTGGGAGAGGCCTCTGGCCAATACTGTTGATCTGAAGACATATTTGGGCTAGTATGGATTTCACTTGTTTAGGAGGACATCATGGTAGTGAAGATTTCAAACATCAGCAGCATGAAACATTTTGCAGATTCGAGTCACTTAGGATTGCACATGCAGACTGGAAAACGAGGGCTTTTGAGCATTAAGGAGACAAGGATAGTTCTGCAGGTGAGAAAGAGTCTGTCTCTACCTTTACAACTCAGCAAGATTCTATGGATTATTTGGAGTTCTTTTTTTTGAAGAGCCCGTTACTTCATTCAAAAGGACTCTGCACTCGATAAATTAAAGTGGATTCCATCAACAAATGTTTGAAACATACCAGGCACGCTCTGCGTTTATTTTGTAGAAACATAGATGTTTGCGCCATCATTGTCATTTTCTTTGAAGGAGGTTGTGTTAAAAAATGTCCATTCTGTGGTGCTGCGTTCCAGAGAATCACTCTGTTAGTCATCAAAACGTTCTAGGAGCCACAAGAGATATTGGCTGACAAAGTGTAAACCAAATTTTCAAAACATTGCAGCACATTCAGACTTGGCTGAGAAATTTACAGTGAGGTGTATCAGAGTTACCTCTTCAGAAGGGAAGGTTTCAAAATAAATAAGAGAGGTACTGTGTATTAAGTTGTTCAAACTGTACCAATTCATCTTTGTTCCATGGAAGAGAGTAATCATTGTTTGATTCATCCTGATAAGGACACCAGAAGTCTCATTAGTGTACTGTGCTTCTTAGTAGTTATGCTTCATTGATCAACATAATATTAATTCCTAATAAAATAAATGCTGTCTTTGTTTGATTTTTCGATAATGTATCAGGGAGAGCACACCATATATCACATTAGCATTAGTACTTGTCAGTGGTTATTCTTAGGTGAGTAGCACACCTTTTAGGTAACAAAGTATTTTTCATTGGAAATTTCATTTTTTGTGCCTCTTGGATAACTTCTCTGGAGCACACCAAATTACTACATGGATTTTAAGTGCTTATGCTTAGATATTTCAGTGATTTTTTCCCTTTATTATCTGAAGAACAGAAAGTAATTCTAAACTTATTTGCCTGTGTCATTGAAAAATGGTTAAGTTGTTATTTGGGAATTATTTATTGACTCATTTCAAGAATTTCAGTAATTATTATTTTTAGTTTTTTGGGGGACAAAGATTTGCAACAATTATGCAAAGCGTGTCACGCCTCTGTTTTTTCTTAGTCTACTAGAAGAGCCGCCAATAATGTGGCCTAAATAGAAAAAAGTATTTTTGAACTATGCAAGGGTTTCTGGGACAAATCTTGTAGATGAAAGGAAATGGTCTCCATATGTTTGGAGCTTTAAGTAAACAGGAAACATCCTGTATTAGGTTGAACCCAGGCTCACATTTAGAAAAGGTAGGCAAGACATGTCAGTTAAACTGAACAATCACAGAACAGGACCAAATCGTTCAGTTAGGAGATGCTGTTTCCACAGTATAGCATCCTATATTTTAATAATTTGAAACATGAAGATGCACAGGGAGGTCGGTGTGTAGATAGAAAACAAACAGAAGCACAATGCAGGGTATGGCTTGAAACACAAGGTAAGAACAAGGAGAATACATAAAAAGGTGCCAGAAAGTTATAGCATTTAACCCCTTAGCGGTTAAGGCATCATCCACCCCCTCCCCTCAATACTGAGCCTTTTTTAATGTATGGAACATTTCTAACTTAATCAGACACACCAATTAACCCTGTGTCGTATGACAGCAGATGAATGCTGATGCTAATGGGGTGTCCCTTTCATAGGACGGTTTCCTTCACACACCCGAATGTGGCATGCTTCATCATAGGGTAAACTCCTCTCACTAGGAAACTAGTCATAGTGCGGGCTACAACCCCCTCACTGAGAGGGAGGATCTCAGGGATGTTTTGTTTGTTTGAAAGAGGTATACTAAAAACCTTATGTGAAATGTTTGTGGTGAAAGAAGTGAAAAGTGATCACACAATTGTGAGTTAAATCAAGTTCAGAAGCACACAATGAGTTTTATTCAGGCGTCCCCTGACCAAGATTCAAAAATATTTTCCTGATATTTTATGGGCTCTCTGCCTTCCGAACGGAATGGGGGATTTGGGAAGAAACCACTCACAGCCTACCCTCTCCTCCGGTAGGTGGGAGGTGGCTTAAAATGCTGCTCAGGCCATTTAGGGGTCGGGCATAGCTTAATTCTAGGGTGTGTGCCTGACCTCGCCCCTTTCTTTATTTTTTTGTGTTCTTTTCCATGGTATGCTTCCTGTCCCTGATGTGGACAATTTGTGACAGTAAATGTTATGAAAATGAATATTATCTTATCAAATAATTTATTTTGTGCTCTACAAAATTAGTTTTTCTCCATGTAGGGAAATCTCTCCATGTATATCCCGTAAAAATGTAGGGGCATATTTACAAGCACTATTAACTACATTCCTGTGGCAATAGGGACTATGCCTTATTTACAAGGCAGCGTTAAGCCACTTAACATGGCTTAACCCCGCCTTGTAAATAAGGCACCCTATCACACTATACTCGTCATGAAAGGGGTGGGCAATGGGTGTTGTGTTGGTCGTTCCGCTGCAACACTTAATAATTTTGACACAGCCCCCTGTTTACAAGGGTGACGTAAATAGGAGGCAGCATCAAAATTAAGACCAGCAAAAACTTAAAATGGCAAAATGAGAAAAATGCTTTATTTCTTATTGTTTTTGGTATTTCTATTTGTGCAGCACACACAGAAACAGTAAACTGCCATTAATGATTGTTTATGTGCAGGAAGGAGCCCCTCCCTCCGCATAAACATTAAATACAAAAATGAAATAAGAAAACACAATGCAGCACACATAGAAGTTAAAAAATCGACATTTGTTATTGTTTATGAGCAGGAAGAGACACCTTCCTACACATAAACAATTGTTCCCTCAATGCAGGCACCCTTGCCCTCTGGTGCAAGGGTGCCTGCATTGGCGCTAAGCAGTTTACTTTAGTGCCAGCGTTAGGGAACATGCAGGGATGTGCTGTACCATTGCAATTTGGGACATCATTGCATTTTCGGAATAAAATTTAAAATAGAAAAAACTAATCTATAAATACAGGATGAATACTTTGTAAAGAAATGATATAATGTGCAGAAACATAAAAAACAACAAAGAATTTTCATGCTGTCATTGAACCCCGTGGGATGTGATGCATCCAAGTTTCTTATCCAAAATATTTCCCTTTGTATTAAAAGCTTATCTTCTGTGGCTGATACCTTTTAAAGTCTTGAATTCTCAGCTGGCTGATGTTATGTCTTAGTTCATTGAATTCCATGGCTGTATGTGATTTTTGGTTGTTGGTCCAAATGTTACTTTTTTCTCTGTAAGTCTCAATTTGATTTTACTCTCAGTTTTCTCAATCTATTGAAGCCCACATGTACATTTGAGTTCATACATGAAATTCAAGGTACAACAGGCAGGGAAGTTGTGAAGGTTTTTTCCATTGTGTGGATGGGTTACACTTTCTTTTCTGACAATATGGATGCGTTGTATGCAATTTACACACTGGTGTTTCCTACCCTATTTTCATTTAGTACATCAATTGCAGCTTTTTCTTTGGTCACCAATTTCTTTTGTTGTATTATTGAGCATTATTATGGAAAGATTAATTTGTCTTTGTAAAGTCTTTGAAATCCTCCTCACACCGTAGAATTTCTCATCTTTCTTTCAACTTCTTTTAATGTTGTTGCTAACTGTCAGGAATTTAGAAAGAAAGGTAAATGGTGTGTTATTTGATTTGTTTTCTTTTGCAATAAATTGTTGTTTCTCTTTGTTTATATTCTTTTTTTTTATGTTTGTTCAAGTGTATGCATGAATGAATTGTACTCTTTCAATATCCGGGTTTAACAAAAATGAAGTTTCATTTCAGCCTGGCTGCCTTGCCCGTCCTTGTATGGCCATGTCATCGATAGCACTTGTCTAATATGGGAAAGAAAATGTGACAATAATGCATCGTGTCGCTATTATGACAACACACTCCTCCGAAAAAGGTACAACTGTTCTCTTTCATTCGTTAATTGATATTCCTGTTTTTGTCAGTAGCTGTTATTGAGGTAGGGCTAACTGAAAAGATAAATAAGGATTCTGAGAGCAACGCATAAAGAGAATCAGGCATGTACTCCTGAAGGGTCACACACGGTAATGTGAGTATATAATTTCCAGATAAAGAAATGCTACTGGTAAGGAGCATTTTCACTTCCAAAGATTTTTGTTCTTAAAGACAAAGTTTTCTCCATGGAAGAACCCCTTCCACTGCAACCAACAAATGTATGGGGTGCTTCTCCCTATTCTCACCTGGAAAAAGGACACAATTAAGTTGTTAATGTTCGGCTAATTAATTTTGACACTCCCACTCTGACATGCCCAAAACTCACTGCAGTGAGTAGATCTTATCCCACAAAAAATTGCAATAGCAGAAACTCTTCAGTTTTTAAATATACATTTTCTGCCTGACTTAAACTGATTTTTCCCATAAATCAAGGTATTTCCACAACTACGTCCTACATAGATGTGCAAATGCTTTTAGGATTACAAAGAGCTCCAGATTCTGAAACCATTTGTTTAATAGGCAGATTGAATTCCTTTTAACCCAGAAATTTACAATTAGCCCTGATATGTTATACTGAAATGACAGCTTCAGCTGGATTGAAGACCTGACACCAAAAAAGCTGACAATTTACGCGCACACAGCCAAGGGAAATACTTGCTGCCTTTTTCCTTTTGTTCTTGGGAATTTTGGGACATTAGGAGCACTCGCTGTCAAATTGCCAAATATTTTTTTACATTACCTTTCCTGAAATTTTAAATATATAGCTGCTTACCTGCACATCATCTCGCTGCTTTAGCGAGAATAGAATAGAAAACCGGCGTTCTTCCTCAGTACCATCTTGTGTGTAGGGATTTGAGATTGGCTGCACTTCCTGGGTTGCGCTCTAGTGGTCGGGCACTTGCCTGCCTATTAAGAACAGGCAATGCAAGCGGGCAGTGCGCGCGCAGCGGGAGTGTCAATGGTGCGCCAGAGACAAGCCCATCTGCGCCCGTCTACATCCCGGTCGAGCACAGCACTAGCCACACTGCCTGTGGCAGTCAAAATCAGGGCAGTATCAAATATTCCAGGGAACAGTTACTTGCTATAGGTAAGAAGGATGAAGGGGGGATCTGCCCACTGCCTACTGCCACGGGTCACTGTAAAGGTACTTTAAACTGTGGAATGATTAATTGATGATCCCTGGTGAAACACTATCAGGAGGTGTCCGACATGTTAGAAAACATAGATTTGGACGTCCTCTTTTTAACAGAAACATGGACTAGTCTATTCTATTAAAATTATTTATACAGCGCACTATCACCATCGGTTTCTTGGTGCTCCTTGATAAAGATTGCAGTGATCCAGGAAGGGGATTAGTCATATGCCGCTTGAAAGAGCAGAGTTTTTAGGAGAGTACGAAAGCTATCGTGCTTTGGACAAAGACGGAGAGAGAGGGGTAGGGAGTTCCAGGTGGCGGGAGCCAGGACAGAGAAACTCAGGCCACCGTGCCTTTTTCTTTTAAATCTGGGGACCTCAAGGAGATTCAAAGATGCTGAGCGAAGAGCTCTGGGAGGAGTATGACGGGACAAGGTTGATGAGATGAACCTGGGAGCTGCATCCTCGAGGGCCTTAAAGGTGGTACATGCCAGTTTGAAGATGCAGCGTTTGGAAACAGGGAGCCAATGCAGACTACGGAGTAGGGGGGTGACGTGCTGGTGTTTGGGCTGGCAGAAAATCAGGCGGGCAGCTTGATTCTGCACCAACTGAAGTCGGTGGAGGTGACATGCAGGGATTCCTGCGTACAAAATGTTGGCGTAGTCGAGCCTGGAGGTGATGAGCGCAATGACGACCTGGGTCATGGCTTCTTTGTTAAGAAACCTGCTGATCTTGCGAATTCGCCTGAGGTGGAAGAAGCAGGCAGAAGTTACCGCGTTGATGTGAGGTCTCATTGATAAATCTTGGGAGATGATCACCCCCAGGCTTTTGACTGAGCTCACAGGAGTGGGTGCCGTCCCCTAGTACTGAGTCATTGGTACAAATGGACTTTGCTTGCCCAGATAGATAAGATAAACCAAGGACTGTTGGGAGAGGAAGGGGGTTGGGGTGATTTGTAAGGAAAATTTTAATTTTTCACCTTTACAAGTAGACGATGTTACTGGGATTGAACGGTTGGGCTTTTCATTGCAAGAGGCTAAAGGTAGCCTCTAGGTCTGTTATAGACCCCCAAGCGCAGGAACCCAGTATCAAGATCTGTTCAACTCCATCACTGACCTGAGCCTAACCATTCGAGAATAATTATACTAGGGAATTTAACTTATGGGATAACGGCAGCCTAGATAAACCATTTGAGATACCTAAGGTACACTTGTGAGAACGTTAATTTACATCAAATGGTTTCAGAACTGACTAGTCAAGGAGGACATGTTTTAGATCTCCTGTTAGCGAACCAGGCCGAGACTGAGGTGGTCGATGTTCTGCCTCAAAGCTGGACCGACCATTCTTTAATCTATTTCCATATTATGACACCTAGTTCAGAGGGTAATAATAACAATTCATCGACCTATCGAAAAGGAAGGGAATGGGCCAAGCTGGTGAAAAATAGAACACTGCCAATCAGATCAGAATCTTTTTACTCCCTCTGCCCCTGTATGCGAAAATAATCAGATTTACTGTAATTATATAGCAGGAACCCTGGATTTAATAGCTCCAGTAAAACGTATCAAAAACTGGAAAACAATCTCTGCTTCCTGGTACAATGATGATTTAAAACAGCTACGGGCAGCATGCAAAAAGCCTGAGAGGAAATGGAGGAGGGCCTATCTAGATTCAGATAAGAAAGCCTTGAAATCGGTACAGGCCCAGTACAAGGAATCTATTGTCAGGGCCAAAGCAGACCGTTATGCTAAAACCATACTGCAAGCTCCAAATAGCACAAAAGTGCTTTTTAATATTTTTAGGGATTTATCTAGTCCTGCTTGTACGAACAATGAGGTGGTCACATCGCAGAAACTCTGCGATGAGATTGCTATTTTCTTCGAGAAAAAAGTATCTAAAATTGTTGGACAACTACATCATGACGGCCCAGATGATTTAGCCTGGATGTCAGATACAGATTCCCAAATAAATACATCATTGAATATCTTCCATGCCCCCAAGGAGGATTCCTTTAACCAGCTGGCTCAAAGTATATCCTCGGGCTCCCCGTTAGATCCTCTTCCAAATATAATCTGGAAAATGACCAGACCGATCTCCCTACTGCCATACCCTATTAAAATCTTAGAGAAGGTAGTTAGTAAAATTCTATCGTGCTACCTGGAAGATAATTCCCTGCTGGACAAGGATCAATATGGCTTCCGCCCGGGACAGGGTACCGAGACTGCTTTGGCAACCGTAATGAACAATCTACGAATGTGTGCTGACAATGGGAATCCTTCTGTCCTAGTGTTACTGGACATGTCAGCCGCATTTGATACGGTGAGCCATACTGTGTTAGTGGAGAGACTGAAAGGTATAGGGGTTAAAGGACGGGCCCTGCAGTGGTTACTATCTTACCTGTCAGAAAGACAACAGGCTGTGTCTCTGACGCCGTTCACCTCAGGCATGTCCCCAGTACATCATGGGGTGCGACAGGGCTCGGCCAGTAGCCCAATTCTTTTCAACATCTATCTACGCCCTCTATTCCCCATTATTAAATCTTATTGGGTAGACCTGGTCAACTATGCAGATTATACCCAACTGGTTTTTTCCCTGGAGGAGAAACAAGCGGTATCTATGGACACCTTCCAGGAGTGTACGCGCCAGACTGCTGGTTGGCTGGCAAAAAACTTCCCTACAGTTTAATGGGGGTAAAACAGAGGTGGTGTATTGTCATGCCACTATAATGTCTCGTCATCTATCGGTGGAGTTCAAATTCACCCCCGAGGATAAATCCCTGATTCCGGCTAAAGTGGTGCTTAATCTGGGGGTTATGGCGGATGGAAATCTTCAAATGGACTTGCAAGCCAATAAAATGGCCAGCGTTTGCTTCACCCTGCTGCGTATGCTACAGAAGGCTCTTCCGCTACTTCCAAAGGACACTCGATCCCTCGTGGTGAGGAATGTAATCCTGAGTAGGCTGGATTACTGATTACTGCAACCTCCTGTACCTGGGTCGCCACAATATATTGTGCAGGGGTTGCAGAGAGTTCAGTCTATGTTAATGTTAATGTTAGGTGGTGTTTTGTATAGCGCTTGGCTACTCCGAAGAGTGTCCTGGGGCTTTATGACCTACAACAGAAGCAGAAAGGGCAAACAAAAGGAAGAGAGGGTCTACTGAATGAATAGCCAGGATTTCAAGTCCTTTCTAAAAGCCAACAGATTGAAATTCTGGCGCAGAGCAATAGGCAGGGTGTTCCAAAGCTGGGGCGCCAGGCGCTTGAAAGACCGGCCCCCAGTTCGAGCTCTTCTTATAACTGGGACCACAGCAAGAGACTGCGACGCTGACCTCAGAGATCTAGCTGGGAGATAGAAGGCCAGCCGTTTTTGAATATATTTGGCCCCAGAGGCATGAAAATCCTTGTGGGCCAGAGTAAGTGCCTTAAAAATTATCCGTTTACGGATAGGCAGCCAATGCAAAGACCGCAAGAGGTCAGATGATTTAGTTCGGCTAGATAAACCAAAAATGGCCCGTGCAGCCGAATTTTTAGACCACTTGCAACAGTTGCAGAAGGTACTCTGGCAGGCCCAGGTAAAGGACGTTGGCATAGTCCAATTGCGACCCGATAAGGGCCTGCGCCGTGATTTTCCTATGCTCCAACGGAAGCAAAGGGAGAAACTTCTGGAGCATCCTCAGAAAGCCGAAGCATGTTCCAGCTAAGCCGAGAATCTAAGGCTTCAGTGTCAGGCCATTATCGACTTTCACACCGAGGTTCTTGGCTATCGTGGAAGCGGCCGATGGTGGGAACATATCAGCAGGCCACCAGTCCTGCCAGCTCGGAGCAGACCGACAGCCAAAAAAGAGCACCTCAGACTTATCTGAGTTGCAATTGAGGCTGTTCTGCTGGAACCATTTAAAGACAGCCCCTAGGCACCCCCGGATGCTCTCTCTGTCGAAATCCGATCCATTCCCGCAAGTGAAAAGGAGCTGGGTGTCGTCGGCATATGATACGATCTGGGCCCCATGCGACTCCGCCAGTGCCGCCAGAGGGGTCATGAAGATGTTAAACAGAGTAGGGCTCAAAACAGAGCCCTGGGGGACTCCAACTTCCAATGCCGGCACTACAGCGGAAAAAGGGGGGCCCAGACCGTTTGACAGCGGCCCGCTAGAAAGGATCTGAACGAGCTGAACACCCTCATGGGGGACGGTGTCAAAGGCCACCGACAGGTCGAGCATCACCAGCATAGCCTTGCCACCTCCATCCAATACCTCCTTGATTGCCTCCGTAACTTCCAATAGAGCCGTCTCGGTGCTCAGATTGGTACGGAAGCCGGATTGTGTAGAGTGTAATAGGTTGTGTGTTTCAAGGAAATTGGAAAGGGATGTGTGGACATGTTTCTCCACAATTTTGGCCAAGGCCGGCAGAGGGGAGATAGGCCTGTAATTGGCGTAGACCTCAGGATCCAGTCCCGGCTTTTTAAGTAATGGAATAACCATCGCCTGCTTCCAAACTGAAGGGACCACACCAGTACTAAGAGAAAGATTCAGCAGTGGATTGAAAAGGGGATTTATAACCTCCACCATTCTAGCTAAAAACTTGGCTGGGCAAGGATCAAGTGGAGAGTCCGATTTTAATTTAGCTAAGAGCTCCAAAGATGTACTTACAGGTAAAGGTGGGAAATTGGAAAGAGAGGGCTCAAAGCTAAGTCCAAACCCCACCTGGGCACTCACAATAGTGCCTGCCACTTCCCCGGCTGATACAAAGGAGTTCTGAATGGTCTTAATCTTGGTGGTGAAGAAATTGGCCAGTGCGGTCACCCAGGATTCTGAGTGCGCACATACCGGAGTATTCATTCTGGGGGCAGTGAATTCCCTTACAATAGTAAATATCTCTTTACAAGAGTTGGTGGCATCCTCAATTCTCTTAGAAAAATAAGATTTCTTTTCAAGCAGAATGTCTTGATGGTAGGCTTTGATAGAGGCTTTGTACGCCAGTTTGGCAGTGATGTCATACTGCCGGCGCCAGGCCCTCTCTGCGACCTTACACTGCCGCCGTGTCAGAGCCAATGCTTCCGTGAACCAAGGAGCAGAGGCACGTTTAGTAGATTTACGGGGTGCAATTTCAGGGGCAAGATCTTCTAGCCTATCAAAAAGCCAAGTCTGCATAGAGGCCAGATCCCTTTCTAAATCCCCAAACATCGGGCAAGGGTGAAGCAGACATGCCTGGGCCAACATTTCAGGGGTCACATGGTGATAGGCCCATGGGGTATGACATTGGCTTGAAAGAGTATTACATGGTGGTTTGTTAATGCCTAGGATGCAGAATTTGATCAAATAATGGTCCGACCACAGCACCGGTGAAAGAAAAAGCATATCAATAGGGGCGGTGGCAGCAAATCTGGTGCTAAACAGACAGCGCAGGTCCTCTACGACTTTGATCTACGACGTGAGTGATCTTCATTGGCTCCCTATCAAAGAGAGAATTTGTTTTAAATCTCTCTGCATCGTATACAGGGCAGCACATGGTCAGGGTCCTGTCCCCCATGCAGGAGATGTTCGCCTGGTATAATCCTGGGAGGCAGCTCCGCTCTTCTAACATAAATCTGATAACAACCACCAGATTTAAGAGATCTCCGATGGGGGGCAGAGCCTTTGGTGTGACTGCCTCACGTGTATGGAATGAGTTATCTCTGGACCTTAGACAGACCAGTTCCCTGACATGCTTTAGGAAGAGCCTGAAAACGTGGCTATTTCCAAAAGGTGATCTTTAGATTTCTCATTGACAATTGATTCTGCTTTGTGGTGTCTACCCGACAATCCAAGCACCAGGATACCCGTAGGGTGGTAGTTTTGCGCTATATAAGTGTTGAATTCAATTCAATTCAATTCAAAATATGGACTGATATTATGTAGAGGGATTTGTTTCACTTTGATCCATGGGGAATACAGAGGCAACAGACAAGCTTTCTAATCGATAAATATTGATTGAACGTTTCATGCTGCCAACTGCATCACCTCTAGGCACCTCTGTTTTATATTTCCAGACTTATAGGCAGAAATGTAATTACATTATTTCAGCATCATGTAAATTGGTCAAAGGTAAGGCTGGAATTTAATTTGAGGGTTCCTCTATGAGAGCCCGAGCAAGGAGGGTATGGGTGTGGGACAATGCTGACGGCCGGCTGAAAGCACCGTAACCACACTCCCTTCCTTCTTCGTTGCCGATGCAGGGCCGGAACAGACGTCAGACGCGGACTCAAACGGACCTGAATGCGGGAGACTGTCGAGCTCCGCAAAAATTTCAGTGGGAGCCGGGAAACACCTCCGACGCGAGGCAATACTTAGAGGCAGGAGTCTTCTATGGGTGCTCACATCTACTGTCACATTTCCAGCCGTATATCATCCTGAACTGGCTTACAGGCTATTTTCAATATCCTCTGGCTGCTTTCTCCTGCACTGCTGCTTGGACTTCTGAGGACTGTAGTTTCTCAGGCTTCTGCTTCCGGACGAATTTTTGCTGCCCGATCCACCAGGTTTCTCGCCAAGAAGGGGTAAGTGTATGTATTATCCTTACCCACTGGTTTACGGGAGTCCACCCATGCTTCTTGGCTGAGGGTTGCTGGGTGGGTCTTTGGCAGCAACTTTCTGGTTGTTTGGATAAGCGATCTATGCCACAACCACATTATGCAAAATCTAGATAAAGGAGCTAAAAGCACAACAACAGTCCACACTGATTCCCCAAGCCTAGGCCAGAGGGTGAAAAAGCGAGTTGGCCAAGCCGCCGCTAGCGCAAACCGCGCTGCGGCCCCCAGGAAGCATCTCAACTTAACTACTGAAACTGCTGAAATGGCAAGCCTAGAGGCTATGAATCAAGATATCATAAATGGGGGGGTCCTCTGCAGACTTGTATTCGAGCCTAAGCCTTTGTTCTATTGTAGGGACATCCATGCTATCAGATTCCACTAACATGAAGACACCAACATTACCTGGCTTAGCTGGAGCATACAAGGATCTAAACAAATATCCTTTGTTATTCAATGTTGAGTACAACCTGCCATCAGAGGAGCAGGCAGTGACAGGAAATGAGCCTCCCCCAATCAACAATCCTATAGACAACCCTTCGGCTCTGGAAACAGGCGGGAGTCTGTAAGATCCTTTAGACTGTGACCAATCTTTCCTACCTTCCTCTGCTCTACAGGGGCCATTCTCTGGGGTGGGTCCTCACCCTCATCAGATCTACCTACTCCTGTGATCCCTACTTTGTACATCCCAGCTGAGCATACATCTTCTTCTGGAGGGAGTTCTTGGTTGGATCGTTCTTCTCCTGAGGAATCTGTCCGACCTGCCTCAGTTGAAGCCATGCTCTCTACGCAGCCTTCACAGCCCAAAGGCATGCCAGAAGTATCTCAAGACAATCTCATACAGGAAAATAGATCATTTTCCATGCAATGGGACACCAAGAGCCTCCTCACCTGATCTTGGATGAGATACAAGAGCTGAAAGCCTTTAAATCTGCTGAAATAGCTGCAATACATGTTTGTTTATCCAAAATTCAGGAAAGCATGTCCCAGGTACCGCTGCGGCTGCTTGAGGCCGAGACGAGGATCTCGCAGCTGGATGACCAAGTCTTAACTATGAATAGTAAAGTTGCCATCTTCCAAAGCCAGAAAGCAACTTAAGATCATTCCGAGCGCTCAAATCTTCAGATTTTGGGTATCCCAAATGCCTTAAGGGATAGAAGACTCTACAGTGGGTAGACTCATTCATCAAAAAAAATGTCCTCCCAGAGATTAATGCCAATCTTACTCTCATGCGAGCACACAGGGTGCCTACCTATCTCCCTCCTAATCCTAAATTCCCTTGAACTATGTTGGTTAACTTTGGGGATTATAGGGTTAAGGAACAAATCCTACCAAAGGCAGTTCACCTCAACAGAAGTTCCACTTTGCCGCATCTTCCCTGACATGTCAGCTTCGGCAGCCAAAAGGCAGAAGGAATTTGTAAAAATGCTGCACTTATTTAAGGTACAGGGGGCACAGGCCATGATCGCCCAACAGAGCAAGTTGAAAGTGTTAGTCAAAGGACGATTCCACGTGTTTTGTAATGTTCCGGAAGCACAGGAACTATTGCAACAAATATCTATGAGGCATTCCTAAATGCCTGTACATTTTTCAGTCTCAAGATATGATATTACGTTAATGTTATGCTTTTCAATTTGCTCTCAAAATGTTTTGAATATGTTTTGTATTGCTTTTGGTTCTTTATTTTTTTGTTTTGAAGGAAGGGGGGGTAGGGAGGCCGGGGGAATTAGGCATTAGGCACCAAGTCATAGTTCCAGTTAAGAGGGAGGGGAGAAGCTTGTCAGATGTGAGCAGAGACAGCGGTTTGCTCATAGTGGCTGCTGGTGTTGGGTGTGGTCATGAGGGTGGAAAAGGGAGCATGGGGAAAAAACAAAATCAATTTTTTAAATCCATACACATATATATTCATTTTGTATCAACAGAATCATATCCTGTCAGCTCCCAAATGGGGCCATTTACCATTGTCATTGCCATAGTTTTTCCGTATACTTTTTATTAATCCTATTAAGGCTGCTAATCATCTTCTCTATTGTAAATGGCTTGAAAAGGAAATTCTGAGAGTGGCTTCTTTTAACGTTAATGGTCTTAATAACAAAAAGAAAATGAAGACAATTGAGGCGTGGATGAAGACCAGAAACCCATATACCTGCAGGGAAGCTACCAGACTTTTCTATGTTTAGATCCTGGGCAGCCTAAAGAGGGTTTTCCTCATCTTCAGTGTCCCATCGGGGCACAGCACCATTTTTCAGTAAAAGACTTCAGGAGGAAGTTGTTCATTTTGCAAATGATCAGAGCGGACAGTGGTGTAGGCCACCTGTAACTTAGCAGTACAAAAGGGGGTCTGAACTGGGGTGGCAGAGTGGGCTAAAGAACAGTGATGGATTAAACCTAGATCTTTTGACTGGGTGTGAGTGTTTGATTGATTCAGATGCTCCGTCCTTCACCACCCCCTTTTGTACCACCTGTAACTTAGGGCACAGACTTATAATTTTCACCAGTATATATGCCCCAGTCGAGGATATTCCACCGCAGTATGAGGAATTTTTTTTCAATCCCTAATTCAAGTACCCGGCGATCTGATATTAGGGGGGATTTTGATTTCTTGATGAATCCTAGAATCGACTCCTCTGCTTTGTCCAAAAAACTGCTGACATCTAAAGCTTTAAGAGTTATACAAAACTATGGCTCGACCCTAGACATATTGGATCCTTGGAGGGTGGCATTCCCAACTATGATCGCAATCCTGTTGGTCAAGCAGATTTCATACCTCATCACGCATCAATTTTTTTCTTATTTCTAGGAGTTTCAGCCAGCAGAGAATCCTTTAGAATCGATTCTCAGGTCATGCAATGTTGGTTCTTGAGTTACAGTTAGGGGATTACATTAGGACCCCTAAAAGATGGATGCTTAATTGGCAAAATCTATCAGAAGAAAATTGGGTGCTCTTTATTGAAACGGAGATGAAAGAATTTCTCATGCGAAACCATGACTCTGCACCCTGATATGTGGTTTGGGACTCACTCAAGGCTTTTATTCGAGGGCTGGCCATCGGAAAAGATGTGGATAATCTTAGGAAAGCTGAGGGAGAAAATCGATCACTAGAGCAGACAGTACAAAGGTCTCTTGAAGCATTTCTTAGCCGCCCCACAGTTTCTAACCCCTTGATCAGGCTAAACGGGATCTTAGCAAAAGGTATTATCTTAAGAGTTAATCCTTTCACCTGCACAATAGACAAAAAATGTATGAAGAATGTAATTATACTGGTAGGTCCAGATAACTGCATTAAAATGTCCTTCAACTGCTTCCCATTCTGACGACCCGGTAAAAATAGGTGATATAATGCTCCAACATTATAGGTCTATATACGGCCTCTGTTTGGCATTCCAGACATTCCTCGAATTCCAGAATGTACCAGTGAGGCGTGCTGAGAAGTGCACACTTCACCGGTACCGTCAGCGGAGCAGCAAGCAGGGAAATCATCAGAGTTTTTGCAGTGAGGCGGACAAGGAGATTTAGTTTTCTTTGTGACCCCTTTTCCGAAGTTAAACAGATTGTTTAATCAGTCAGAATTTCAGAAGTTCAAGGTCAGAGAGAGAATAGAAGAAAAGACGGAGTCAGAGAAAAGACGTTTATTTTACAGTGAGGAGTTGGTGGGAGGTTACATGCTTGGTGAACAGGATATCATTTTTGTCAGCTCACAATTGTTTTTGAAACCTGAGAAGCACCAGAGTGTTTATTTGGGAAAATAGTTTTGACAGAACAACCACAGAATTGACATTGTTATCTAGCGTGGTTAGCGCTTACCGGAGAGTGGTTCATTATTCAGGCTAGCGCTCAGGAAAACCAGTTTAGCTCAGTTATATTCGACTTACATGTAGAAGAAAAGGAAAAGAAAAAGACTACAGTGAGGAAGAATACTTCAGTAATATAACAAGACAAGACACAAATATACACAAATACTCACCAGTAAATTCCAGAACCCCAGTGATACGAAGCTTCAGCAAATAGGCAGATGAGAGGTCACGGAAAGAAAGAGAATTAATGAGTTTAAAAGAAGTTAGGAGACAGGAAGGGCAAATCATTTTGTATACAATTAATCTATTTCAGAGAGGAAGATTTTCCAATTAAAAAGAAAAAAAAAAGAATAGCTGAAGCAATAGAAGAGGAGCACAGGCTCTTAACTAATCGGGTAGGTTACAGTGAGCAAGGAAAAATAAGAACAAGGCTAAGGAGAAGTTGAGTGAATAGTAATAACCCATTTGTTTGCAGCTACTCAGTGACAAGCCAGAAGAAGACCATAGAGGTTAGAAGACAGAAGACACTGAGGGGTTCCGAGTAGCCAAAGAAGACGGGCGCAGTCTCTTCTCTGTACAATTCCCCTTCCCCCGTCGCCATCCACTTGGCCACACGCAGTGGTGAATTGCGTGGGCTGGGGGATAGTGGCGAGGAATTGGGTAAACAGGCAACGTTCTGCTCCTGCGCAAGACAATTGGAATTGAGAAGCTCCTCTGACAGAGTGAAGTGCCCAAGTATATATTGCGCCTGAGCAGAATGGCTGAAGGATTAGATTTTAAGAGATTAGGTGAAATTCTGGAAGGGCTACAGAAGGAATTAGTGGCAGTCCAGGAGGGTAACCGAGATCTTAGACAAGAATTACTCACCTCAAAAAAGGAGACCTCAGATTTAAACCTAAAAGTAAACAGCCTAGCATCAGGAATTAGTTTTAAGGTGTGAACAGAACAGGGAAATTATGGGGAAGATACCACTACCACCACAACATCAAAGTCTACTACACAGGTCATACACTCTCTATCCCCGGTCATCCCTTTGGCATAACCTGAGAGATTCAATGGGGATCCCCAGAAGGCACGGGTATTTCTGACACAATGTACTTTACATTTTATGTGCCGACCAGCGTTATTTCCTGATGTGCAGTCGCGAGTGGCGTACATACTGTCGTATCTTAGTGGTGACGCAGCGGCATGGTCCATGCCCTTAGTGTCAAGAAAAGATCCAGTGTTGTATGATATCGAGGAATTTAAAAAGGAATTTCTGCGCATCTTCGACAGACGCAAGGCTGCGCAAGCTACGGATAATGAGTTGTTAGAAATCAGACAAGGAAATCGAGATTTGATTGCATATTTGGCACAGTTCAACAAATTGGTGGTGGAAACAAATTGGCCAGAGAATAAGAGAGCGGCAGTGTTTTATCGCGGTTTGCGAGATGAATTGAAGGATGCCTTGGCCCAAGTACCAAATAGACCCACCGAAATTTCAGCTCTAATCGATTTGGTGTTGGAGATCGATTTCCGGCAGAGCGAGCATTGTGGTGAGAAGCGACGAGATTATAGGATTGCAACTCCCAGATTTGATCGAGCCAGATCTGAAAATCCAAGAGGAAATGAAGCTTCGCAAGGAAGTGAACCAATGCAAATAGGAACAATTGGTAGACCCTTATCCAAAGAAGAGAAGGATAGAAGGCGAATTAATAAGCAGTGTTTATATTGTGGAGCAGTAGGGCATGTCTGAAAAAACCCAAACAGAAGCCGGCGGAAAACGCGCAGCACCACCAGTAACAGGAGTTGGGCTGGTAGTTGCAGAGGAGGAAACAACTCCAAGGCTTCATTCGTTGGCAAACACATTACAGTCGGCATCTCCTCATTTGGTGCTCTTGGTAACCCTACAATTTCGAGAAATAATCTTGAGCCAAGTCACAGTAATGGTGGACTCAGGAGCTACTGGTAACTTTTGTGACCAAAATTTAGCCAGACGAGTTGGTTTAAGAGCAATTTTGAAAGACAAAAGTGAGCCAGTAAGAGCGGTGGATGTTACCAACTATCTTCAGAGCCCATAACCAGTCACACAGAATTGGTCAAGATAACTACAGAGGAAAGACATAGTGAGCAGCTACATATCAATCTCATTGATGCACCGCAATTTCAGTTAATACTGGGATTGCCGTGGCCACGGAGCACAATCCAACTATAGACTGGAGTGCCAGAACAATTACTTTGGATTCCCAGTACTGTAAGGAACAGTGTTTTACGAGCATCGAAAAGACGTGGAAGAAACCCCCGCAAGATTGTTGTGTCAAGTGGGAAGAACAATTTGTGTGATCCAAACGCAAGAACTGCCCGTAATCTACAAGGATTTCTTGGAGGTTTTTCAGTGAAGTTGAGGCGGAGAAATTGCCTCCACACCGGGAGTTTGATTGTAGAATAGACTTGGAGCCAGGATCTAATTTACCGTGTAGTCGTATATATGCACTCACAGAAAAAGAGGATCGCCATTTGAAAGAGTATTTGCAAAAGTACCTAGAAAATGGCTTTATCCGTCCTTCCCAGTTACCTGTGTCATCACCCCTATTTTTCATTTCAAAGAAGGATGGCAGTCTTAGCTTGTGTATCGATTACAGAGCAATCAATCGCATCACCATTAAGAACCGGTACCCCTTATCATTAATCTTTGTATTGTTGGATCAGGTTAAGCAGGCACAAATCTAAACTAAGCTGGATTTGCGGGGAGCTTATCATTTGGTTCGGGTACGGAAGGGTGATGAGTGGAAGACCTCTTTTCGAACCAAATGCGGCTTGTATGAATACCAGGTAATGCCTTATGGTTTGTGCAATGCTCCGGCTTCTTTTCTTTACTTTATTAATGACGTGCTGAAGGAATACCTAGATCAGAGCATCATTGTGTACATAGATGACATTCTGATCTATTCCAGTTCTGAGGAAGAGCATGTGAGGCATGTGAAAGGAGTGTTACAGCAATTAAGAGAGAATAACTTATTTGTAAAACTTGAGAAATGTGCCTTTCATGTGGATACTGTGGAGTTTCTGGGCTTCGTATTGTCTCCCAAGGGAATAACTATGGATGAAAGAAAGGTGCAGGCAGTAAATGAGTGGGAATCCCCGAAGACAGTGAAAGAGGTGCAAAGCTTCATAGGGTTTGCCAACTTCTATCGGAGATTCATTCAAGATTTTTCCAAGAAAGTGCTTTAACTAAACTTCTAAAGAAAGGAGTTAAGTTTTCCTGGACAGAAGAAGCAGAAAAGGTTTTTGCAGATTTAAAGAGTGACTTCACCACAGCGCCAATACTACTTCATCCTGATCCTACAGAACCATTTTATGTGGAAACGGACGCCTCCAATTTGGCTTTGGGAGGAGTGCTTTCTCAACGCCATAAGACTACCGGTCAACTGCATCCTGTGGCTTTTTGCTCTTGCAAGTTAACACACGCGGAGGTTAATTACACCATCACAGAGAAAGAACTGTTAGCCATCAAAGATGCTTTTAAAGAGTGGCGTCATTATCTGTTAGGCGCCCAGCATACTGTGACGGTTTACACTGATCATCAAAACTTGAAGTTTTTTAAGTCAGCAAGAACCCTTACGCCCAGGCAGTTGCGCTGGTCCTTATATTTTGAAGATTATGATTTTGTAATCACGTATCGACCAGGAGCATAGAATGGCAAAGGGGATGCTTTATCTCGGCTTGGTAATCAAGACGTTCCAGAAATCACTCAAGATCAAAACATCATAGCCGAGGAGCGAATTATTAGATCTGTGCTTCATGGGGGCATAGATGAGTCGCAGCAGCAGACGATGGGCGAGGATGAACTTCAGATTTGGGTACAACAGGATCCTTGCCGAGAACTTTGAGACAATCTGCCCTACCACAATGGGGCCTTATATTTACCGACTTTAGAACTCCAAAAGAAGACCTTGTATGAGTGTCATGATCATCCTTTGGCAGGACACAAGGGAACACGGAAGACCGAAGAGTTAGTGAAACTGAGTTTTTGGTGGCCAAATATGACCCAGGAGATTCGGCAGTATGTCGCCACTTGTGAGACTTGTGCTAGAGGAAAGTCAGAAAGAATGGCCCCAAAGGGACCCTTGCAGCCTTTGCTCCCACCCTCGGGTCCATGGCACACAGTGACAGTGGATTTGATTGTGGAATTACCCTCCAGTCAGGGATATGACACTATATTTGTTTGTGTTGATGCTTTTACCAAGCTGGCCCATTGTGTCCCTTTGAAAGGGGTGCCAACGGCTAAAGAACTAGTCCAGCACTTTAGTCAAGCCGTAGTTAGAGCTCATGGCATACCAAAGGTTTTGATCTCAGACAGGGGGTCCCAGTTCCTATCTCATTTATGAAGGGCTTTTACTAAGAAACTGGGAATAGAGGCCAGATATTCTCCAAGCTATCACCCAGAAACTGAAGGTCAAACAGAGAGGACAAACCAGGAACTGGAACAGTACCTTATATTATGTCTACTAAATCATGAGGGAGATTGGCCAGAGTACCTGTGGACAGCAGAGTTTGCTCATAACAATGCTCAGAATGTGTCCACTGGATATTCCCCCTTTTTCCTCAACTCAGGTAGACATCCACATTCCACTATCAGTTTCCAGCAGGTGGAGGTCCCAGCAGTAAAAGACTTAGTACATAACATCACTCAGGTACACCAGTCAGCTTTGCGAAATCTCACACAGTCCAAGAAGGAGTATAAGAGGTATGCAGATAAGAAAAGGAGGCAGGGCCCAGAACTCGGAGCAGGAGATAAGGTTTGGTTAGGCACAAAGAATTTATGGCTGAAAGGGAATCGTAAGTTTCAACCAAGGTTCATTGGGCCATATGAGATTAAGGAACAAACGGGTCCCGTGACTTATCAGTTGAAAATACCCAAGACATTACACATACATCCAGTGTTTCATGTTTCTTTGTTAAAAAAGGTTTCCAAGGATCTTAGATTAGGGAAGAAACCTGAACTAGTAAAAATAGAAGTTGGTGAGGAATTTGAAGTGAAGGAGATTATGGACACCAAGATCAGGAAGGGACAGCAGTACTACCTCCTAGATTGGAAAGGGTATGGTCCTGAGGAGAGGTCTTGGGAACTGAGTTCAGATGTAAATGCACCCAGGTTAATTAGGAACTTTCATAAAAAAATTCCCCAACAAACCAAGATTGGAAGGATCCCCCTTGCGGAGGGGTACAGTCAGGAACCAGACTAGCAAGGCACAGCGGCGGCGTTTTCAGGTCTGTTTCCGTCCCCGTGTGCATTCTACTAGTAGAGAGCAGGCAGAGGTCAATTCCAACATGGCCACCACGCTGACCCGAGGAGAGAGTCTGTTTGGCATTTCAGACATTCCTCGAATTCCAGAATGTACCGGTGAGGCGCGCTGAGAAGTGCGCACTTCACCGGTACCGTCAGCGGAGCAGCAAGCAGGGAAATCGTCTGAGTTTTTGCAGTGAGGCGGACGAGGAGATTTAGTTTTCTTTGTGACCCCTTTTCCGAGGTTAATCAGATTGTTTAATCAGTCGGAATTTCAGAAGTTTAAGGTCAGAGAGAGAATAGAAGAAAAGACGGATTCAGAGAAAAGACGTTTATTTTACAGAGAGGAGTTGGTGGGAGGTTACATGCTTGGTGAACAGGATATCATTTTTGTCAGCGCAACAATTGTTTGTGAAACCTGAGCAGCACCAGTGTGTTTATTTGGGAAAATAGTTTTTGACAGAACAACCACAGAATTGACATTGTTATCTAGCGTGGTTAGCACTTACCGGAGAGTGTTTCATTATTCAGGCTGGCGCTCAGGAAAACCAGTTTAGCTCAGTTATATTCGACTTACATCTAGAAGAAAAGGAAAGGAAAAAGACTACAGTAAGGAAGAATACTTCAGTAATATAACAAGACAAGACACAAATATATAGAAATACTTACCAGTAAATTCCAGAACCCCAGTGAGACGAAGCTTCAGCAAATAGGCATGTGAGAGGTCACAGAAAGAAAGAGAATTAATACGTTTAAAAGAAGTTAGGAGACAGGAAGGGCAAATAATTTTGTATACAATTAATTTATTTCAGAGAAGAAGATTTGCCAATTAAAAAGAAAAAAAAAAAGAAAAGAATAGCTGAAGCAATAGACGTGGAGCACAGGCGCTTAACTAATCGGGTAGGTTACAGTGAGCAAGGAAAAATAAGAACAAGGCTAAGGAGAAGTTGAGTAAATAGTAATAACCCCCTTATTTTCAGGTACAGAGTGACAAGCCAGAAGAAGACCGTAGAGGTTAGAAGACAGAAGACACTGAGGGGTTCCGAGTAGCCGAAGAGGACGGGCGTAGTCTCTGCTCTGTCCAATTCCCCTTCCCCCGTTGCCGTCCACTTGTCCACACGCATTAGTAAATTGCGTGCGCTGGGGGATAGTGGTGAGGAATTGGGTAAACAGGCAACGTTCTGCTCCTGACATAATGTCGGTTAGCGACATTTCTCACGTTATTCTGGTGAGGAATGCCTACTTTGCATATCATTAGAGATGCAAAGCTGGGCGTTAAGGGAAAGGGCGCTGAGGCAAGAGAATACGCGCTAGTGTGTCTTTGCTGATAGTGCAACAGAATTATCGCTGCTTTTCACCCAAAACGGACGTTAAATCGGTGATAATTCTTTTGCGGCCCCTTGCTGATATGCTCCTTATTTTTTAGTATGGCAACTTTATAGAACTCCACTTTTTTATCGAAAATTTATGCCAACCAATCAGCACAGTGCTTCAGTTGCCTTAACCATCCTTCAGCCAATTGGGCACTCAGTATACTACAATTCCCCTTGATCCAGATGTTCTGTAATGATATTTTCTTTTATCTGGAATGTGAATGCTGTATTTTAATAGGATTAAGTACCTGGCTAATAACACTTGGCCTTGACCCAGACCTTCTTCTTCCAGATAAGCTTATCAAACTATTATATATTGCAATGGCTGTAGCTAGATCACTTCTGCTCCAAAGATGGCGATCAGATCTTATACCATCTGTCCATGAAAGGGTCTGAAAAATGAAGCTAGTTAAATAGAGCGAACAAGCCTATCATTATCATTATTGAGCAACATGAAATCTGGCTCTCCCCATGATCTTCTCCCTGCCAGACTGACAAACAACCTGAGCAGAATACTATGCCCAATCATTCGAAAAATCCTCAACCTCTCCTTTAAAGAAGGTAAACTTCCTCAGCAGTGGAAAGAGGCAGTAGTGAATCCGATACGCAAAAATACCACCTCTCCTTGGACGGAACTTTCCAACCTCCGTCCCATCTCTCTTCTGCCCCTCCTGAACAAGCTGGCTGAGAAATTTGTTAACACCCAGATTTCCAGTTTCATAGAGGCGACAGGGGGCCTGGACCAATCTCAATCTGGGTTCAGGCCCAACTACAGCACCAAATCAGCACTCCTCTCCGTGACCGATAACATCAAGATGTCACAGGATAGAGGAGGCTCGATGATTCTGGTGCTGTTAGACCTGTCGGCCGCTTTTGATACTGTGTCCCATAAAATCCTGTTGAGCCGGCTGCAGGGAGTGGGCATTGGAGGTCAAGCCCTTGCATGGTTGGAAAGTTTCTTCTCTGGACGCTCACAATCTGTCAGCCTGGGCCCCTACCGTTCCATCTCCAGGGCGCTCACGAAGGGGGTGCCACAGGGCTCATGCCTAAGCCCCACATTATTTAATGTGTATGTGGCCCCCCTTGCTTAGATTGTGAGGAAGTATGGATTCACTCCAGTGTCCTACGCCGACGACACTCAACTCCTCTACCATTTCCATGCCCTTAACTCTAATGTTAGGGAAAACTTTGCTGAAGGCATGAGGGCTGTTTCAAATTGGATGGCTTCCAACTGCCTCCAATACAATGTCGGGAAGACAGAGGTAATGCTCTTTGGGAAAGCTAGCATACTCTGGAAGACAGAGGTAATGCTCTTTGGGAAAGCTAGCATACTCTGGTCTCCCGACTGGTGGCCTCTGGACTTAGGACCAGTACCCTCCCCAAAACTGACTGTCAAAAATCTGGGTGTGAAACTGGACCAAAATCTAACCCTAAAAGAACACGCAAACGTGATTGCAGGAGCTTGTTTCCGCACCATTGGCCTGCTCAGACGAGTTTTCCCTCTCTTACCGGACACCTACAGAAAGACCCTTGTGCAGGCCCTGGTAATAAGTCGATTAGACTACTGTAACGGGCTCCTGATACTAGCTAACGAGGATGCCATTAATCGACTACAGGTGGTTCTGAACACGGCGGCCAGACTGATTCTGAACGCTCCCACAAGAACACCTTCTAGACCCATGCTGAGAGAACTTCACTGGCTCCCAATACGCCAACGTGTCAAATTTAAAATCTGCTGTACTGTCCATAAGTGCCTGTTTGGAAACGGCCCCAATTACTTAACCCAAAAACGACAGCTTTACAAACCGGACCGCGATCTGCGGTCAAGCAATCAACTTCTGTTAAAACCCCCTCTTATCAAAAGGACCAGACAAGGCGGCCAAGCTCTCTCCCTAGTGGGGCCGACCTTGTGGAACAATCTGCCCCTCAGCCTCAGACAGATCACAAATCACTTATCATTTAGAAAAAGGCTAAAAACCAACTTGTTGGTAGAGGAATAACTAACTGTAGTTCCACCACTGTAACCTCAGCTCATCTGTAATGCCCTTGTTTCTCACCATCTTAGCGAGCAAAGCGCGGAGATACCCCGATCGGGGTCGATTCTTGCGCTATACAAGAAATAAATAAATAAATAAATAAATAAATAAATATGCATTGCAAATTGGGGGACTTAAGAAGTTTGAGAGGATCTGGGCAGCGTATTTTGATTAAAGATTTCAAAATTCTGTGTATGTTTTACTTAATCTATTATGCAGCATTTGACATTTTCTTGTGATTTAGTTACATTATTGTATATAGGAAGATATAGTATTTTCCACATACTCGCTGATTTTTAGGTATATGCTTATGTTCCCATGGTTTAATCAATTGTTTAGTTTATATTTATGACCGGTAGTGGATACTCTTTTCTTTGTCCTTTGTACACTGGCTTAAATGTTTTACACAGTTTATCTTTTTGGATTTTAGGATTTACTCCTTCTTGGTAAAATTGTGCTATTTAACAACTTTTTATTACTATTGTCATACTTAATGAATTTTTAGAGATATATATTATGGATAAAAAATGTTTGTTATATGGATTTAAAAAAAAAAAAAGGCTTCCTCTATGAGATAAAATGTAGCCAGTACTAGGGCCCATATTTATAACACATGAAAGGACCAGAAGTGCAATATTTAACATTATTTGACGCATAGTGCAAGAGTGCCTACGTTATAGATAGGGGCGTTTTTGTGCGGGAATGGACACATTCTGGCATAAAACAATCCTGAAAGGCATTGTACTCTTTCTACGTGTGCTGCAGGCTGCATTTTATCTTTGGATTGGGTGGTTTTTTCTTAGCTTCTAAAACCTAATATGTTAAGTGCATTTGTATAGCACACAGTGAAGTCCGAACCATTTTCATAAAACCAAACATGTATGTCATTAGAATGGTAGCAAAATATATAATCTAGATGCAATGTTTTTGCATTAAACAACAGAACAAATGAAATACCCCTGAAACTGACATATTATACAAATCATTATGTTTTCATAAACAGGAGTTTTCAAAAAATGTATATTTTTTGTGTAACCGGAACCTCCAAATGTTTGACATTTATGCGAGTGTTATCCTCCGAGCTTAGTTGAACAGCGGATGGTCACAGCTTTTACATTACATTCCTAGCGGGTGGCCAATCTTAACCCATAGACCCATAGAGATACAAACATTCGAACAGGCAGTTTTTAAGGGCATTGATGAAATAGCGAATGATGTACAGAAACCATTCCAGAACATCACAAGATCTGAACAACTGGCCCTGAACGCTCTGAAAAATGACCATGATATAGTCATAAAGCCAGCCGACAAAGGCGGAGGGATTGTCCTCCTGACCAGTACAGGATATAACCAACAATGTATGGATCTACTGTCAAATGACAAATTTTACAAGATTCTCACAACAGACCCCACACCGAGATTCCAAAGGACCATCGCAATGATGATAGAAGAAGGAGAGACCAACAACTGGATTTCAAAGAAAGAAGGGGATTATCTGAGGACGACTACACCACGTACCCCTTACTTCAATTCATTACCAAAGACACACAAAAGACGGGTACCACCACATGGACGCCCAATTGGGTCCGGCATAGGTTCAATTCTTGAACCTCTTTCTGAATTTGCTGATCAGTACCTGCGACCACTTGTCCAGAAAACCCCTACATATCTTAAAGATACTAGGGACCTTTTGAACCATCTACAACACACCGATTACTCACCAGACACCATGCTCCTGGTGGGGTTCGATGTAGAAAGCCTGTATACCAGCTTACCACAGGAGAAAACTATGGAAACTCTCGAAAACATACTCTTTAATACTACCTGGTCGTACAAAACTCCCAGACATTTCGTTTTAGAATGCTGTCGACTGGCCCTTATGGAGAACTTCTTTCAATACAGAGACACCCTGTATTTACAATGCCACAAGACTTCGATGGGCAGTACATTTGCCCCTAGCGTGGCAGGGTTGTATGTGAGCACTTTTGAAGATACATATATCTTGAACCAAACTAACAACCCTTATCATCAATGTATACTGTTTTGGAAACGATACATTGACGATATTTTTGTCATTTGGAAAGGGGACCAACAAAACTTATCAGATTTCCACACATGGTTAAATCAACAGGATGACTGTCTACAGTTTACATACTCTGCAGACAAAAAGAGCATTAACTTTTTAGACGTAACCATCTATGCTGAAGCCAACACTCTCCAAACAAGGACTTTTTTCAAGACGACTGCAAAAAACAGCCTTTTGTCCTTTAACAGCTTCCACCCAAGACCCCTACGAGAAAACTTACCGTACAGCCAGTTCCTTAGGTTATGGCGCAACTGCAGTAACACTTCAGAATACAAATCACAAGCTAACGATCTCTGTAAAAAACTAGAAGCTCGAGACTACCCGAAAAAAATCATTGCCAACTGTAAGAAACGGGCTAGGAACCAGAATAGAGATGCACTACTGGAGAGCATTCCAAAAACACCGCAAGAGGAAATCCTAACATGTGTCACCAAGTACAGTCCAATCACAAACAACATTAAGAAGATTGTCAATAAAAATTGGCGCATACTGACATCAGGCAATCTCACCTGGCCAAAACCGAGGTTTGCAAACAAGAGGAGCAGGAATCTAAAAGACATTTTAGTCCATACTAGACCAGCCCCAAAAACACCAAGAGAAAATGTTTCTCTGTGGGGCAACCCAAAAGTGACAGGCCATTACCCATGCGGCTCGTGTTCTGTTTGTGGTCTCACAAGACCAACAAAAGAAATACAGCTCTTACCGAATTTTAAATGGACTTTGAACAACCATACCAACTGCAACACGACGCACGTTGTATACATGATCACATGCTCGTGCAAACTGAATTACATTGGGATGACATGCAGGAGAGCGAAGCAGAGAATATGTGAGCATAGGAGCAACGTAAAATGTAAGAAGAGCACCACAAAAATGGCCACTCACTATCTGGAAAAGGGCCACACTGTATTTGATCTGCAATGGGTGATTCTTGAAACCTTACCGAACAAAGATCACAATGCTGAGAGAACCCTATTCGAAAAGGAACAAAGATGGGTACATAGACTCAAGACTGACAGCGAAGGACTGAATGACAATATACCTTGGCTGCCTTTAGCAAGAAAATAATTATCCTGTAAGGAATCTGGAGTCGAAACCCTCCCCCAGCATCTCCATGACCTGAGAACACCATGATTTACACCTCACATTACTTCTATGCATTTATGGTAGTTACCTCAGGCCAGACATTATCGTATTAATTACGAACAATACACCATCGTGGTGGTTTAAAAACCTTCATGATCGCTGTAACATTTCATTGTTCCGAAAAACACCTAACACAGAGGTTTGTCCCAGGGATAAGATTAACGACAAAAACAACAGGAAGGAACAGCCCACAAATGCCATAACGCATTTATTTACAGCCTGCTGAACCCAGTCTCCCCTTTTTTCTAAAACCAACTAGGCGGCGATCTAAGAACTAATCTGTCTATGCCGGCGCCCTACTTAATATTCTTTGTAAAACCGTAGAGTATGAAAAATAACACTCCATTGTGTAAACACGATCTCCGTACCGGGAACCCCGGAACGAAAGACAACGCTCAATCACTATGGTTACATAAACAAAAGGATCAGACCAATAGGAGATCACCAGCAATACAGTCACCGCCCATTAAAAACGACCCGGAAGCAACACCAACTGCTTCCGGTTCGGTAAGAGCAGAACAGCGCGCACACAGGGAAGCTGAGGAACGGGCGCAATAGGTAGCGTGAGGATACACCACGAAAACGCCCTCTACAAAACCGCAAGTATTCAACAATGCCCCTTCTAATTGCTGGCTTATCCTTTCCTCCCCTTAGCCTATTCTAAGAGCTCTACCACCGAAGGGAGTGTGCATAATAATTGCGCGAGGTAAAGAAATGACCCGGGAAGCGGCGGTGTTATCAATGCTGCCAATCTTTCCACCCGCAGTAAAACTAATAAACACCTTGTAGCCTGTCTCAGTCACGTTGTATATCTCACATCAAGCCGAGTGCCTCACTTAAGGGGAATACGCACTGATAAGCGAGACCTACCCTATTCACTACGCCACCTGAGTGAACTTCACAGCATAATGAGTGACAAAATAGGCACAATCACTGCCGATAGCAACATTAGAATTGCACAGGTATTGCTACACAAACCAACATAGATCCACGTTCGTTTGCCAACACATGCATGCTGATTCACCCAGAAGCATGCCATAGTCAACTGCATGAGTAAGGAAAGTATAAGAGAGAGTTGACATTGCCATGAATGAAAACCGGTCTTGTAAAGTATTGCCATTTTTTAGTTGTTTATTGTCTATCAATTGATAGAAATAAGAAGCAATCACTGCTTAACGTGTGTCCCCCCACACCCCCCTCCCTGTATGCGTGTTGCAAACTTGTGTTTACTCGTTACAGGTACCATAAGACCTCCAAAACATAGGAACAGGTCAATAACCTTTTTCTTTCACATTCTGAGCACTTTATTTATATATTCCTTCACGTTATCTCACTAACGGTCCTGATGAATGCCCGTAAGCCCTAGAATCCAGGCAACCAAGGCAGAAACATGTCGACCAATTTTTTAACCACCCCCTTTTTTTCAATTCTGTTACTCTAAGTGCAACTATTACTCATTATCAAGTTTACAAGATGCACTACAATAGAGTTTTCCCGACCCGAAACCAGACAGAATAAAATTCCGTATCTCTGAATTTTGGGTTTTTTACAATTTTTATCTCTGGCTCACTACTGCACCAACCTTGGGTAAGAACCTCCTGGTGGAGGCTGCATAACAAAATAGACCTAATGATTATGCACACACGTAATCTATAAGCGGAGAACCAAGATATACTGCTTCGAAACCACCATACCCATCACGTGCATGAGGGTCTTTTTTCTGGGACACCCTTTGCCAGTCCTGTATACTTAAGGTTGAGCAGGACAAGTGATCCTTTCTCCTTTGATTAGCATATATCTATTTGGAAAATGAATGGATCTATTTTCCACCTCTCCTCTTTTGATTAGAAGACAATCTTAAAATGTGTCATGGTTTCAACATCTCTGTTCTTTTGGTACAAAGGGAACGCTGGGTGTCTGCAGATTTCTGACATCTGAGCAAAATTATCAATTTATAAAGGCTGTAAAATAGCACAATGTTGCACGCACTGCTTGTATCTCATGTACAAATGAAACTTGGTTGCAAAAGTAAATGTCCCTGGGTTAGAAATTCCGTATACTGAATTGAAAGAATTTTTGAATCTTGAAGGGCTAGAGTGGATGGATCCGGAAACAAGAAAATATGAGGCTGACTCAAAATCAGAAATCTTTCATTCTTTATAAGTAAAAACAGTGTTTCTTCAGATTTTATTTCCCTATCATATTCTTCAGTTTAGCAGACAAGTGTGTGGTATATCCCACGCCACCACTAAAGAGAAGTTTTCATTGTCATCGTTTAGTTAGTATAGCATTTTAGAGCAATCGTATTATTATACATTTAATCATATACATGAACGGTGCTATAGGTGATGCTACAACGCAGCGCAAGTGAGTAAGATGTAGGGAAAATGACCATATTTGTGAGAGACACACTCAAACATATAAGGCTTTGGCAGCAATATCTATAGTTACTCAAAAAAGTTGATGGATAGTTCTGGTTTCTGCTAGTACTGTTCATTATGGAAAGAACAGTCCTCAGTGGGTCAATAACATGGTAGACCTCACAAAATGCATTAAGCGGGTCTTCATCAGAACTATGGTTACGGACAACTTGGAACAGTAGCTCTCAGGAAAATTAGTCTAATCTCAGATAGTCACGTGAACTGTCAATTACCAAAGAGGCAATGGATACCAATGTCCCAACAGACACTCAGGAAAACTCTGCCCGCAAATAGGCCAGGAGTCAGAATCTTCTGTGAAGGCTACCATCCCATTAACACTATGTGGGATCCACTCTTTTTTTACATTTCACAAGACCATCTTTGCTATCTAATATTTTCTGTGAATGGGCTGACATTAGGTTGAAGCCATCACAGTTTTTGGCCATGTCTTCTTGAGATACTGCTTAAATAAAGAACCTCTAATCCTAATTCAAGTCAAGCTTCTTGCCTCCTCCTATTCACTCAAGTTCACAGTATAGACTAGTATCTCTACCTTTTTCTACTCTTACATTACTGCCTTGGTCACTGTAAGTTTATTAACACCTGCAGTAAATTACGTCCTTATCCTCCTCAGCATAAAACGACACCATCCTCTGTAAAGAAACCATGGCAGGGGCAATGTATAGAAGACAGAATTAAATTTCTGTCATCTATATAATAATCAAAATGCCACCTGAACTCTAATCTGCCCATTGTCTACTCCTTCAGTTGACATCCTGGTACCAGATGAGGACTGAGGAATAGAAAGTGGATTGGGCCTGGTTGTCATATGTAAAAAGAGATTATTCCCCTCCTTAATGCTTTTGTCTGGGATGATAAAACTAATGCACAACAAAAACATATCAACAGCCCTGCTGCTCAAAGACTAATTGTCCTAGATACAATTAATAAGATACTAATTTCAGCAGCAATTCAATGCACAACTAACATCTTACTCTGAGACTTCATCATACCTGGAATTTCATTAGGAGTCCACTATCAAAAACACAAAAAGAAATCTGAAGTCTCCCTGTCATCTCTCAACTTGCCTCCTCTTAGACCTGTCAGCCTCAGGATATTCGTTCCTCCCCACATGTTTTGCCTTACTCCTCCATGTTTGCTGATCATGTTTTTATTTGCTTTAGGATTCTTTGTACTTTAGCAGTACTGACCAATGCTAAAGTGCATGCGCTCACTCTTTAAAACATGTTTCAATTCACTTATCCCCAAATGGTTTATTTAATTTATTTATAAATCTCTAGTAAAGGGGTACTACATGTACACAGAGCCTGTAAATTAAATGCTACTAGTGGGCCTTCAGCATTTATTGTCCCACCCACTCAGGTAGCCTTTCAAACATGTCCCAGTTCTGTAATTGCAGCATGTGTTTGTCAAAATTAGCCTTTTGACAGACCTAAATCACCCTTTTTAATAACTATATGTCACCCCTATGGTAGGCCCCAAACAGTCAATAGTGTAGTGTATTTAAAAAGTTGGACATGCACGTTTAACTTTTGCAAGTCCTGGTAGAGATAAAATTCTGAAATTCATCTTTCACTAATGTAAGGCCTTCCGCTCCTATAAGAAAACATTGGGTTACCTTCTTACATTTAATGGGTTATAACTTTCAATTGCAACCGGTAGAGATGTTGGTTTTGGTATCTAAGTATTTGTAATTTAAAACCCTCTTTATTGGTAAAGTTGGATTTTAAGTCACATTTCTGAAATGCCACTTTTGTAAAATTGACATTCTCTTGTCCCTACTATATGCTGCCTGCAACCTGTATCCGTGGTCACATGACTAGGTGTAGCTGGAAGTTGGTCCTGTGTACACTCACAAAGGATTTCACACTTTGTGCCACCAGAAAAGCCTGGGCCATGGCAGTGAGGAACGGAGGGATGGAGGAAGCTCCAGACATTTTAGTGGGTGTAAGCCTCTAGAAAGTCTCCTACTTCAAAGCTTGAACCAAGGATACATAGTGGACCTCAGACCCACCTCTTCAGTACACACCTGGACCTCTGGAAGACTCAGCAAAAAGGACTAGTGCGCTGCTCTACTGCAAGAAGGACTGCTACTCCTCTGCCCTGCAGCCTGAGTCAGAAGGACTGTACCTGCATCTTGAACCCAAGAACACCAGAGTGCCCCCAAGGGCTAGTAGCTGACCTCCTGATTAAAGCCCCATGCACAGAATAGGCTCCAATATCAGTGAACCCATCACCTGGACTCTGCCTACTTTAAATCCTGCTCCCCAAGTGGTGCCCTGCTCAGTTCTGGACCCTTAAAAGTGGGCCTGAAAGTGCCCTGACAGTCCAGCTGTAGTTCTGGAAGAACTAATGCAGCATGGCTCTGCATGGTATCTGTAGTGACGCATCCCAGACACAGCATCCTCAGTGCACCGCCACTACATGATGCATCCTCCACACAGGACCTCACATCCCATCCCTGCAACCCCCAGAACTGATGCGGGACGTCGCAACACTCTTGCAACCAGGAAGTAACGTATTTTGTTCAGCTCGACTAACTTGGTGCCTGTAACAGACCTACGCTCCATCAGCTTAACTTGTTACTTTGTCCAGATCAGGCACAACCATATAATGTTGCTTGGTGCTTTTAAGCACAATTTGTTCTTTAAAGATTTATTATTGCACATCTCAGTTCCACAAATTGGATTTTTGTTGTTTTCATCTCAAATATTTAATTACAATTTATTAAATGTTTCAAAATTGGTGTGCGATTTTTCTTGTGTTATGTTTCCACTTTCCTACTGCTTGAAGTGCTGCATAAATACTTTATACATTGCCTGTAAGTTAAACCTGATTGATTATGTGTCAAGCTACCAGCGGGTTAAGCACAGGTTAATTTGAGGTTTGCTTGTGTTTTACCCTGACACGAACTGTGGATGCTGCTTGAGTAGGGTTTCAACTAGGCCTGGGCGAAGATTTAATCATGCTTGAGTAAGCGGAGTCATTTCAACAATTGCACATTGCTCTTGTGATGCAAAATTTTGAAAATTATGCAATTACCCCAGCTTAAATAATTAGACAAAACTGGGGCAAAAAATCCTACCATAGGAGCTTTGTAACTACGAACTCAGAATGTGAGTGGCTGCTGGGTATTGCGGTTCATGTCTTTTAACATGTCGTGCTATTTTCACATTGCAAAATGCATCCTCTTGTCCATTTTGGATGCAAGGGTGTATTTTCTAGTAGGAATTTAGCAATACACACTGGATTATGCTTGTCATGCAATTACACATAATTATGAGTAACATTGGAGTAATTATGCGAGAGAGAATTATGCCAGTTACGCCCACCCCCTGGTTTCACCCCCCTCAAACAGTAACCCAGTTTCCTACACCTCCCTATCACCATGAAACTGAGGAAATAACTGGGACCTTGCAAGTCAATATGCCTGTTAACCTACATTTTTAGGGATCACTATGTGTTACTAGTCATACTATTCTGGTTACATTTTCAAAAAAAGATGCTAATATACATTGACTCCTGAAACCGCTGAAGAACATTTCAGTACAGCAGCTCTTTGAAGAACTTAGAAATCAGAGGAAATCCTCATATACAACTAACAAAATGTTACAATAAGTCACCTTAAACATCAGCAATCTCATTCCTACATTCACAGATCCATCTGTCTTGGTATTCCACAGTCATTAATACCTGCAAAGTAATAATTAGAAAATATGAAGAAAAAAATACATTAAGAAATGATTTGCCACATGAAAGCTAATTTCTTTATAATCAGATCACTGAGGCAAGAAGCTGACTTACAGTAGTTTTCCAAACAGTCAAGCTACGAATAAGCCTGAGGTGAAAAGCCACTGTTCAATGCTAAGGTAAAACTGTGGGCAACATTGCCAACACCAAAATTCAAAATATTTACAAGAAACTCAACCTGTCAAGTGGTGCTCTAAATATATCACAAAGAAACATTTCAATATAGTCATTCTTTCAGGAGTTGGACATGACACTTTACTACAGATCACTGCTTCTAGAAGCTCCTTGACCTTTATTGATGACCTCTTTCAAATGACCCTGTTAATATCTCTGTGCCTGAGCATTTCAAAAAATAAATTCTTCGATCGTATCACCAGCTCCTTCACAGGAAAGGTGAAACATTGGGCATCCTCTTGGCCTGGTTCTTTAGATGGGAGGCTTCTTGTTTACTGGTGCTCCATGTGGGGGACTCAGCGAGGGAGTTTGGACTCAGCGGGGCATCACTGAGACCTTGATGACTCACTTGGAGTGCATTTTCTTGCAGCCCTCATCTGCCAGCCCCAGCTCGCCTTTGCACTTTTATGGGTCTCATGCCCCTGCTTTGCCTGGAGGGAGAGGCGGTCCACGGATCTGGATGCCTATCTTACCTTAGAAGTGATATGTGTAGTGCTCTGACAGTTACCTCATGGCAAGGCGCTGGGTGGTGAAGGCCTATCAGCGGAGTTTTACCTGCCTTTTTTCCCTCCCTCACCCAGCACCTGCTGGAAGTATATCCAGAGGCTCATAGTGCCGGGCTTCTAACTGAAACTATGCAGGAGTGTTATATCTCCATGGTGTCTAAACCAGGGTCTGACGACTCGCATCCTTCTTCCTAGAGGCCCTTGTGCATGGTTAATATGGACACCAAAATACTTTGCAAGGCTCTCGCTCTCCAGCTGGGCCCACTTGTGTCCCACTTGGTCCCAGAGGATTAATGTGGATTCATCCCCAGACGCAATACCACTATGAATTTAAGGCTGTTGACCCATGTCTTGCACGAGGTGGAACATAGAGAAGACGACTTGCCATTGCTATCCACGACACCTTCAATGTCGCCACCGCCCGAACAACCCCTGAGACCTCCGCCCCCACAGCCACCCTCCGCACCAACCACCTGCTCTCCTGGACCAACATCAATGACGACGACCCTATCAAGATCATGAACACCATCCACTCCGGATCTCCGTCAGACCCATACCCACCCCACATCTTCAACAAAGCCAGCACAGACATTGCACCCCATCTTCTGAAAGTCATCAACACCTCCTTCAAGACAGCAACCTTCCCAGAGAGCTTGAAGCACGCCGAGATCAACCCCTTACTCAAGAAACCCAAGGCGGACCCCAAAGACCTCAAGAACTTCCGGCCCATCTCCCTGCTCCTGTTCTCGGCAATGGTCATCGAGAAGACCGTCAATGAACAACTGACCTGCTACCTCGAGGAGAACAACATCCTGGACCCTTCTCAGTCCGGGTTCTGCTGCAATCGGTGTACAACTGTTACCACGCATTTTTTACCATGCACTACACTTACAATGCAGGCATTACAACGCATACCATTACAACGCATTGCGCTGGGGGGCGCTCTAGGATAGGGAATAAGATTAATTTTATATCCAACACCTTCCCTAGTATCCACGGGGACTGGAGTTGGAATATAAAATTATACTTACCACTATCCAGCACCTCAAAGCTCTATGCGTTGTAGTGGTATGCGTTGTAAATACCACGTTGTAACGGTATGCGTGGTAATGGTATGCGTGGTAACGCCATACATCCGCTGCAATCACAGCACTGAGACTGCCCTCATTGCCGCCACCGATGACATCAAGTCCCTGCTGGACAACGGAGAAACGGCAGCCCTCATCCTTCTGGACCTGTCAGCCGCCTTTGACACGGTCTGCCACCACACACTACGAACACTACTTCACAACGCCGGGATCCAAGAGAAGGCCCTGGACTGGACCACCTCCTTCCTCTACGGCAGAGCGTCCGCCTTCCCCCCTTCAGCTCAGAAGCTATCGAGATCATCTGCGGCGTACCCCAGGGCTCATCCCTCAGCCCAAATCTGTTTAACATCTACATGGCACCGCTCGCCCACGTCGCCGGTCGGCACAACCTCAACATCATCTCCTATGCAGATGATACCCAGCTGATCCTCTCCCTCACCAAGGACCACCACACCGCCAAAATCAACGTTCACGAAGGAATGAACGCCAACACTGAATGGCTGAGAAACAGCCGACTAAAGCTGAACTCGGACAAGACGGAGGTTCTCATCCTAGGATCCACCCCTTTGGCCTGGGATGACTCCTGGTGGCTGACTGCACTCGGAACCGCCCCAACACCGACCGACCACGCACGCAACCTAGGGGTCATCCTCGACTCCACCCTCTCCATGACTAAACAGGTCAACGCCGTCTCATCCTCCTGCTTCAATACCCTCTGCATGCTCCGCAGGATCTACAAGTGGATCCCCACTGAAACAAGAAGAACGGTCACCCAGGCCTTCGTCAGCAGCAGGGTGGACTACGGAAACGCCCACTACGCAGGAGCCTTGGCCAAACTCCTGAGACGGCCCCAACGCATCCAGAACGCCTCTGCACGCCTGATCCTCGACATCCCTTGCCGCAGCCACATCACACCCCACCTGAGAGACCTGCACTGGCTCCCGGTCAACAAGAGGATAACCTTCAAGCTCCTCACCCACGCACACAAGGCACTCCACAACACCGGACCAATGTACCTCAACAGACAACTCAGATTCTACACCCCATCTGCCAGCTCCGCTCCGCCGACCTAGCCCTCGACACAGTCCCCTGCTTCCAAAGAGTGACCTCCGGTGGCAGGTCGTTCTCCCACCTCGCCGCCAAGACCTGGAACACCCTCCCCATCCACCTACGGCAGACCCAAGACCTACTGACCTTCAGAAAACTCCTCAAGACCCGGCTTTTCGAGCAGTAGCAGCATTCCCCACCCCAGCGCCTTGAAACCCTCGTGGGTGAGCAGTGCGCTTTACAAATTATATGATTGATTTTTTCAATAGATATTGCAAAGGCCTTCCACACTGTGGAGTGGCCATACCAGATGCAGGTCCTGGACGCTATGAGGACTGATCTACGGTTTTGCTCCTAGGTTTGGATGCTGTACGCACAGTCTGACGCCAGAGTGCGGGTGTGTAAATTCAGTTTGGACGCCTTGCCCATCAGTAGGGTCACATGCCAGAGATACCCAATGTACCCGCTCATCTGTGCCCTGGCCATGGGGCCTATGGCCATCTGGATTAGGCTCATTGGGGGATTACTGTGTGAGCCACCACTCATCTTGTATGCTTAAATGCTGGCAACACACTCTTTTATGTATCGACACTGCAACATTCACTTCCACGCTTATTAGACCCTCAACAGGTTCAGGGAGGTGTCCGGTCTTCCTATTAACCATTGAAAGTCCTTGATCTTACCACCAGGAGTGCTGTGGCCCTTGAAGCTACATTCTTACTGGCTATACCCTTGCGTTGGGATGCAGACAGCTTCCGGTATTTGGGCATGATGGTCACACATAAGATTGCAATACATCTCCAGAGTTCTTGGGGGGCTTCTGTCCTCCATTCCATTTTGGAACACTCTCCTGCTCTCCCTTCAGCATGTAGCAATTTCTATATAGGCCCTATTACAGTACAGTATTAACTGCATTCAACACTTTTTCAGCCAAAGTCCCCTGACCATCTTTTGTCAACTGGACTCCCTGATCTCTTCTTTGGTTTGGGAAGGTGGCCGCTTCAGGGTTGCTTGACGCATTCTGTTTCACCACTTGGAGGAGAGGGAATTAACAGTTCCCAATTTGGAATATCAATCAATCAATCAATCAATCAGAGCATTTCACTGTCCTGAAGAAAACCTCATTTAATTACTCTGGGCCCGATTCACAGAATGAACTTACTACTTTTGGCATTCACAGAATGCACTTACTACTTTTGGTATTCACAGAATGAACTTACTCATTTCGGTATTCACAGAAGTTAGGACTACTAACTTTAGGACTCCTAAATGCCTTCTGTAAATACCGAAAGTCTTAAAATTAGGATTTTTCTCAATTTAGTAGTAGTAAAGTTAGGACTACTAACTTTACTACTACTAAATTGAGAAAAATCGTAATTTTAAGACTTTTGGTATTCACAGAAGGCATTTAGGAGTCCATAGGAATGCCTACAAATAATACAGCAGCCAGTAGTATAATTTTTATTGACATTATCATCATTACACATAAGGTTGTCATTTTTTACATTGATATTGTTTGTACTGCTGGTAATAATGAGAATAAGTATGCTCTGGTCTGAATGTACATTTACATTGGTCTTTCTAGCAACAACAAAATTATTGTATGAGCATGGATTGTTGTTACCAACATTGATATCTTTGTTGCTGATGTCGGTGCTCCTGTGCTGGCACAAGTTACGATATACATTGAGATTGCACTGAAGGGCATTGTGCGGGCACAAGGAATAGCATACGTTCATATTGCATTTACTGGTATAGTCGCTATCGGGCATGCACATATCATGACATTCATTTACATCGTATTCACCCATCCCAACACCACAACAAAAGCACTTAGATGCAGCAGGGAAAGTGCTTATTTTGTTACATTATGGAAAATGTCCGTATTGTATATATTTCTAAGTAGTAAATTGCATTGTGCAGTCCGAAAAAGATAAATGCAGGTTTTGAACTTAAAAAAACATTAGCAGAGGCATAGCAATGACATCTGTAACGCTTTGTGCAGATGTGGCTAAATGCCACATGTCTGCCCAGTGACTGCTGCTCAGGGCTATAGACTGCACCTACTATGATGCACTCAGTGGGCACTCCATCTCTGTCAAAAAAGTTCATGGTACATAGCAAAAGGTCATGTATAGCCTGCAATGGTCAGTGACCCCAGAATATGTCCTCCCGCCAGCCCTTAGCTAAGAGCTCACAAAGGCTTCACACAGCAGGCTCTGGGCTTGTGACTGCATGCACTTCATTGCTCTGTGCATACATGCCAAAAGACCCCATTCAGGGGGGAGACTTCCCTTTTTTAAGCCAAAAATTACTTCATTTTGTCTGTCTCCCGCCTGAACTCGCTTCCGTTTATATAGCAGCCAATGGGTGAAAAACATTTCCCCTACACTTTATACTCTGTGTTGAGTGCCTCCTGATGTAGGATGCACAAGTGATTCAGCTAGCATGGAAAAACAGAACAGTGTGGCCAAAACCCAAGCCTGTGAACCTGCCCATTTTGTAAGGTCAAAGGGCGTGCATATTAGGTTACAGGAACAAAAGAACCAGGCATAGGGCAGCATGAAAATACTTGTCCCTACCCTGTGCCTGCTTCAAAGAGCAAAAAGCTATATGAGTACACAGAGACAAGGTGCTGTTCATGATCTGTGCCCCGAGGCACCAGACACTACAAAAAGCACAGCATACTCTCCTCCCCCCACTGATTACAAGTGAGTGTGTGGCGTGTGTTGTGGTCCTGAGGCGGAAGCCGGGACAGTGCATGAAACTTGACCAGCTTGACTTGAAAAGCCTTACCTGTTTTAAACTGCGCACTTAGGAAAAATATTTTTAAAATTTGCACTTTGCCAAGAAATACGAATTTCGGTATTTGTACCTTAATTGTCAGGTCGCCGCTGAGTTAGAGCGGATCCTGCTCCCCAGACTACTCATCAGAGCCCTCGACTCTCCTGCCCCATTCAAACTTTTGGACCCGCCATCTTGAGTGAGGAACCGATCACCTCTGTGAGGCCCCTCCCACCCCGAGGCACCAGACACTACAAAATGACTCCCCTTCCCAGGAGGCGCAGCGGACGGGCGCAGCGGCGGCGCCGGCGGGGCGCCGAAGGCGCGCCAAAGGCAAGCCCGTCTGCGCCCGTCCACGCCCAACTGGGCCCAGGGGCCAGGACCGCTGGCCAAAATCCGCCCATACACTATCCCTCCAAAACTTTACACCAACTTCGGCACTTCTCTAATGATCGGTGTCTCACAACCTGGGACCCTACATCAAAACACTTCAAGTGTCCACACTGTCCATTTCAAAGTCACCCCTCTACACCCCCCCCCTCGTTTAGCATGCTCCTGCTTAATTGCAGATCCCTTCCCAAACATGCCACCGAAATATCCCTGCTGATCATGGACAAAGACCCTGATGCCATATTCCTTACGGAAACTTGGCTTCAAAGTGACTCTGACCCCGATGTCATCCAAGCTCTCCCAGCAGACTACCAAATACTGCGAGCTGACCGCTCCCTAGGAAAAGGCGGCGGCTTAGCAATTATTTATAAAAAACGCTACATCTGCCGTTCCTCTCCAACTAATATAACCAGTTGCGAACACCTCACTTTTTCGCTGGATTTCTCCCCTACTTGCACATTCTCAGGGACGCTTATCTATCGACCACCCGGCACCTCGACTAACTTCATTAATCAGCTCGCCCCAGAGGTAGCCAGTGGTATCTGCTCTTCATCTAACTACACCCTATTAGGTGATCTAAATGTGCACTTAGACGATCCCACGGACTCGGCTGCCATTGAACTACGTAACAGTCTGCTAGCATTAGACCTCTCCCAGCTAGTACTGCAACCCACTCATGAAAAAGGACATCTCTTGGACCCCATTTTCAGTAACTGTACCCACCTCATAGTTAGTCCACCCATTACTCTTCCATGGACGGACCACTTCCTGATTCCATTCTTGTGGACTCCACCAGGTTCCTGCCTTCTAACTCTTCCTGCTCCTAGCAGAGACCGCAAGTGGACTCAACTTAATACCAACTTGTGGACCTCCACACTGGAATCCTCTGTTCCAGAGAATAACCCCGACCCTATTGTCAGCAATGACAACTTCAACAACTGGATCTCCTCTTCCCTAGACTCCATCATTCCACCAAAAATTATTAAATCTAAACACAAACCTAAAAATGCCCCTTGGTACTCACAGGAACTACGCTCCCTAAAAAGAGAATGTAAGAAATTGGAACGCAAATGGCGCCTTGACTACTCAAACACCAGCAAAACTGAATATCGAGCGTCTATAAAAACCTATAAAATTAACATAAAAAAGGCTCAAGCCAACTTTTTTGAAAACAAGATTAACGAAGCAGCATGCAAACCCAAGGAGATCTATCAGATCGCCAAAAGCTTGCTCAAACTCCCGGACAAACTACCAGACCCTCTGACCGCACAAACCCGCTGCAATGAGCAGGCTGACTATTTTTACAATAAAATAGCAACGATCTACTCCTCCTTTCCCCCTCTTCCTCATCCACCTCCAGAACAACAACACCCCAGACCCACCCCCCCTACCTACCTGGAATCCTTTACACCTCTGGAGCATACCAGCTTAGAAACTATAATGCTGCAGGTAAAGTCTGGATCCCCTAGTGACCCAGCCCCAGCTCGCTTCCTAAAAACAATCACGCCCACCATTCTCCCCACTATCCAGAATCTGATTAACAACTCTCTTTCAACAGGACTCGTCCCCCCGAAGTGGAAACAGGCCACAGTCAAAGCCCCCCTGAAGAAACCCAACTTAGATCAGATGAATCCAGGAAATTACCGTCCGATCTCCCTGCTACCATGGATCACAAAAATCGCTGAAAAACATGTAAATAAATGCATCACGGAATTCCTGGAAACAAACAACTCCCTGGATATCTCACAGACTGGGTTCCGTCCCATGCATGGAACTGAAACTGCATTACTTGCAGTGACAGAGAGAGCTAGAAGGATTGTGGATGAGGGTGGCACTGCGGCCATTATTTTACTGGACCTCAGTGCCGCCTTCGACACTGTGAATCACAACATCTTATGTAACAGAATGTCAGAGCTAGGAATAACCTCCATTGCGGCAGCCTGGCTTCACTCCTTCCTCTCTGACCGCTCCTTCCGAGTCTGTGAGGGCATGATCACATCGCCCAGTAAACCTCTCAGTTGTGGGGTTCCTCAGGGTTCGTCCCTGAGCCCCACACTGTTTAATATTTACATGCTTCCCCTTGCAGAAATAATACGCCCTTTTGGCGTTCAAGTCGTGTCTTACGCCGACGACACGCAATTGATAGTTACCCTTACCCATCCCTCCTCCTACACCAGTGATCTCAGAGGCTGTATGGAAGCAGTCTGCTCCTGGATGAGCCAGTCTTACCTAAAGCTCAACGGCGATAAAACTGAGTTAATGGTGCTGGGCAGCTCCCCTCAAAAATCTATTGACTCACTGTGGCCGCCAGCACTAGGTCCTGCTCCAGTAGCCAGAGATACCATCAAGAGCCTGGGCATCTGGCTGGATAATACACTAACCTTCGGCCACCAGGCAACCAAATTAGCAGCCACCTGCATGAGCATAATTAGACTCATACGAAAGATCCTACCCCTCCTCCCTCTCAAGGCCAGACAAATCATGATCCAGGGTCTAATCCTCTCCCGGCTGGACTTCGGAAACGCCCTATATTTAGGAGCCCCCGAATCCACCTTGAAAAAACTGCAGGTTATTCAAAACTGCGCTGCTCGGACTCTTCTACGCATTCCCAGGCCGCCAATCAGTGAAAACCGAACTCAGAGCCCTGCACTGGCTACCTGTAAAAGACAGAGTCAGCTTTAAAAGCATGTGCATCGCCCACCGTGCTTACTGGAGAAAGGGAGCAATCCTCAATCACACTTTGATTACCCCCTACCACCCCAACAGACAGCTAAGGTCGACTCTCGCCTTTCAAGTCATCACTCCCAGGTTTAAAAGAGAAAGAAGTGGAGGAAGAATGTTCTCAACAAATGCAGCAAGACTTTGGAACTCCCTTCCTCTTTCCATCCGGTCGGAACCTAACATCTTGCCCTTCCGGAAAAAATTAAAAACCTTCCTCTTCAACAGATAACCTCGACCTGCCTGACCCTCCTGTACTTCGGCTTGAGCGCTGGGACGCCTGCGGGTAGCTATCGCGCTTTATAAAAACCTATTCCATTCCATTCCATTCCATTCCCTCAACCTTAAGAGGCTGCACCCACTGGATATTTCGCATACACACCAGAAAATGTTGTAACATAATCCCACTGTGTGTACTAGCAATACTGGGTAGGGGGCTGCAGCAGCATGTACGCAGGGCCATCCTGGCTGTGGCAGGCACTGGGCATTACCCCAATAGGATGAAAAGAGTGGGGGTACTTTTTCTGCCCGTTGGGGCCGGTTTTGTCAGTGGGGGCCGGCTTTGCAGCAGTACTGCAATATCTGCCCCCAGTATCTCAATCTGGAGTGGCAACCTGCCCTCCCCTGCTTCCAGGCCCGGCCGGGCAGCATTCTGCCAGGGCTGGATGCTGTTCCCAGTCCAGCCCAGCATGTGAAGTGAAGTAGTGTAGCTCACTGGTTAGAGGCGGCAGACCCGAGAGCAGAGGACGGCCCGGGACCAGGGTTCGATTCTCGGCGCGGCAGGTTTCTGGACCAGGGTCAGCGGACTCGATAATTCTCTCGCCTCGGTGCCCACTCTGATCAGCGATCACACTCGGCAACGGGGATGCCTGGTCTCACCCTGGAGATACCCATTAAGGGACCATCTCTCAGGGAAGCCAGGAAGGGTTTCGCAGCGGTCGAAGCGCCTTGGGACCCTACGGGTAAGTAGTGCGCTATATAAATGCCAATACATTTACATTACATTTACATTTACATGTACGCTGCTATGCATGCGTGTGAGCAGGGAGACCACCAGTACTACTTCCTGCTGGTCATGCTAAACACCAGCTGGTGCCCTCCTGGTCTCCTCTGATGCTGGCACTACTGAGCTATGTTTAATGGCACCAGCTTAGCAGATAACAAGACACTTCCAGAGAGGGAGTTTGCTTTCATAGCAGAAGTGGCATTGTTTCTGTTCAAGGCCATAATGGTAACATCTATAGAGTGGCGAATCTGAGGTGCAGACTTTAAAACTCACAATACAGCACTCGGAAGGGACAGAAAATAGGCTTTAGCATGAAAATAACAGTATCCCCATTAGTCAATTAGATAGATAAACAAGTGGGCATGTTTGCAAATTGGGCAGCTCTAAACTTGTAAAGACAAAATGTATAACTGTTTTACTATGTGTGGAAGTCCGAAAGGATTCTTGCTTAACGTAGGCAATTTTTTTCATGTCAGGGAAAATCATCAGTGAAAACCCATTCAGTAGACCATAAAAACCTGCAAACCAACAGAAAACAAGCATTTGCAATTTAATCAGTCTCACCTTTGGGACCGTATATGCATTTAGATATGCAGCACATTAGCCTGGGTGCGGAAACATCTACTGTTCTTTAACATGGAGGTAAAGTAAGCACCAAACTCCGTGACACGCCAGTCATGGGAACACATGGACAGAAATATTGCCTTTCAGTGGGGAATGGTATAGTCCAAAGCTCTGATTTTATTATCAAAGCAGCGCCTTCAGTGGTCATATCACTGAAAATACAAGATTTGAAAAATATATTATTGTCTACGGGTGCTCGTGAAAGACAATTTCTATGGACTGAAATCTAGAGAATGCTAAAGTGATTTTGGTATTTTACTGACATCAGCTGGTTGTTTTCAATCAAGAAAGTTAAATAGAGGCAGTTGCCAGAAATTTTCTAAAAAATAAAGTCCCTTAGCAGAAAGCAATTCTGGTATTTTACTGACCTCTGCTGGTCGTTTTCTATCAAGGCAGTTAAATTGAAGCAGTTGAACAGAAAAAAAGTCCCTAAGCAGAAGCAGACAAGTCCTAGGGCTGATCTCCAGAGCCCACAAAGTACACACACACATAAGTATATACTAAAGTATATACAAGAGGTCTTGAATGCTTGACCTAAAAACATAATGCCAGAGCAGCTCTTCGGGTGCTGCTTGATTGCCCTATAGGCCAGTCTGACTATGCAAATCTACCGATAGTGAAACCACAAACCGTCAAACACAGAAAGGGAAGAAAGTCACCAATAATAGCAAAGTCACTGAGATTCTCTTGAAAGCCATTTAATCTTGAGAAAGGATAGACGGGTTGTATACGGTGCTGTCTGTGACAGACTGTTTGCAGTGAGACCGCAAAAATGGGAAATAAACACCCATAGTACAGTGAGAGTAAAAGATCTGTTCCCTGTGGACATCTGTACATAGCGGTCCTTTGTCAGGTTCACTGGAATTATGTGGTAATGGAGAGTCAAATTATGCTGCAGGAAATTATGGAGCACAATCTATGCCATTATTATCTCTATGCTGCAAACAGTTGCCTTTCCACAGTCAGTTAATCGGTGACGTTCATTATGCCTGGGCAACATTTTCACATCTTTACTTCATTTTGATACGCTGACAAAGAATCAACAGGTGAAATGTGACCATCTAACTTTTGCATAGTGATGCACCATGGTTAATTGTTTTTTTTAGAAAGTTTTAGCTCGAAAAATATTTTTGTGGAAATCTGTAAATTGTGCAGCTGAAGGTGGATTATGTGGCGAGTGTAGCCATCGTTAATTACGCAGGCACTGATGAGGACACAACTCTGGCCTTCATAATAATTTACCTCAGAACCTGGAGGCACAGGCAGGAGTACTATGCAAGACAAGCTCCACCTGAGACCTCTTCTCTTATGTGGCCCTATATTATTTTATATCCTGAAGTTGCTGCACCCTGTTTCCGGTCTGCTGCATCCAGCTCTTCCCTGACCCAGTTTATCGTGTAATATGTTTGACAAGAAGGAACTCCTTGAGAACAGCATGTCCCAAAACCATCTGTGTGTGCGTTCTCTTGGTTTGCTCTCTTGTGAAAGTTTCTGTTAGTAATGGGGTAAATTGGGGAGAGAATGTGGCCTAAAGGATATGGCGGGCGACCTCGGAGCTGGGGAACCGGGTTCGAGTCTTAGTGATGCATTTTTTACGCCACTGGTGTGTCACAAAAGTGACGCACCGGCGGCGTAAAAGTGATGCACAGCCTCATAAATGAGGCCCCTAGTGCCTATCAAAAATGAATGTGTCCTTCCAACATAACTGGTGCTCATGTAAAGTGCTCTGATAACTTCGGGTCTAGGTCCTGCTATATAAAACACCACAAAAAAATTATAATTGTACAGAATATGTATAGCATTCATTGACAGTTGTAAAACAACCAACAGAATTACATTATCGAAACAAAAATAAACTTGGCTGCTGAACAGATCAAGGCATGCTTTGCACACGCATAGGTGGCCTCAGACCACAAAGCATTGCTGTCCGTGAGCATGTCTGCAAACCCATAGTTAGCGTTGAGCCCTTGGAGTTCCCCTTCATCAGTGTGGTTGCACTTCTGGCTCCTTTGACTCATCCAGTCACCTCTATCCCATGTTAAAGCCTGTGTGTCCCAGTGCCTCCTGGACATCTGACACTTCATGATTATTAAAGGCACTCTTTAAACAACTGATGTAACTGCAATAACTAATGGTAAAACCGAAGAAGATGCACAACCTCAGGCAAAAGCAATGATCAATGTTAATTATTGAACCAAAGAGAAACTGCTTCAACATCAACAATGTAATGACCAGTTGTACTAAATATTGTATCAGTTGCAAAAACTCACATTTTGGATCAAAATGTGTTTTCTCATCTCCTAATTCCCTTTTAGGAGTACGAAAAGTTCTTCTGACTCCTACAATGGGACTGGGAATGGATACTGTTTCGGTATCTGGAAGGGGTGTGATCTAGGCAACTCTTCCAAATACTGAATGGTTATCTAAAGAATGAATGTTTTATGATAGAAATCCAGTCACAAAGCTTTGATATTTTACCCACATCTCAAAGGAGCTGGTAATGCATTTGCAAAAGTGAAAAAGTTGCCTTGGAACCCATTCCCTATATACATGTTAAAAAAGAGTAAGCAGGGGTGCACTAGAAACAAAATTGGGCTGCATTTTTTTTAAAAAGTGACCTTTTTTAAAAGCGTTTGTCGGCCTGTTGCCCCAGCAGGCCACCATCCCTGTGGTGGCGTCTAATTGTAGTAAGTTGCAATTTTCGACCTACTTCAGAATCATAAGCTTGTTTGGATTGGCACCTACCAGGATTTGGTGTTTTAAAAGATTAAACCTATTGATATATAAGTGAGTTCTTAGAAACCTTTGCTAGCTGTAATTGTCCACCAGTTATCTGGCCCTCAGTACCATCTGTAAAAGGCAGGCATCCAGATGAGTACAGTGCAGGCTGCTGAGTACATACAGCTCAAATACCTGCTTCCTTCCCAGTATGTGGCCCTGCCCATCCTTTGGTGAAACGGGGACCACAGATGTGCACACACACCCACCCCTTCACCTTTCCTGATTGGAAGTAGAACGTTAAATAAAACAGGGCGAGTCGGAAACAAGGGAGCAGAGGATGGCTAGAAAGAGCTAGAACAGTGAGGACATGAGCCCCATACCTTTCACTCATGCAGACATGAACATTTACAATAAAAGCTCTTTGTAAACTAACCAGCACACAACTACAAGCTGATAATCCCAGACTGACTTCTGAACATATACGCAAAAATGCAAACAGAAAGAGACTGCATGTACCAAAGCACTGCAGTGATGTATAAAAAGAAAGATATAAATGGAACAAATTCATAATTTCTTTAAATTGTTTATGTTTATTTTCCATTTTACTGATGCGATTGAAGGATGGATTTTGTATGTGTAAATATGAACAGGTCTATATCGGTTCTAACAAGACAGTGTTTCCTAAATAAACATTTTCAAAATCCATTTGTCAAGACAGTTCTGAGGCAGACCAATCGAAATACATACTATTGGGGCGATTTCTGGCAAAAATGGTTCTGGAAGAGAAGGCTTATTTCGTCTCAGATCACCTACTTTTCCCAATTGTATGACAGTCAAAGAGATGGACATGTTTTCAGTTCACATGCTGCAGTGTAATTCAATATATTGACTCTTTTCAACTGCAACTCTTACAGTAAAATCAAAAGTACTGGCAAAGTATAAAAGTTAGAGATATTGGCTTTGCCCATGTTTGCTGCAATTGCATTGAAGTACTCGTAGAGGGGAATCCCAGTCTTTATTATCCAGTCCCATTCACTGGATGCCTTGTGTTAAATGGGTGATAATTGTCAGATAACTTTTTATTTCATACATTATTGAAAAAGTTCTGTATGTAATTGGTAAAACATTTTGATATGATGTCTTGTTTCTTTGGGCATAACATACTACTTTGTGTATAGTATTGCAGAGTATAATTACAGCATGTCTCTCAGGGTTAAACCTTTTTCTCTATTTTTTTATCAAAATTGTATGAATTACCTAACCCCAGGACTGTTCATTGACCGCATTGGCTGCCTTTCTCATCACAGAGCTGACAGCGGTTGACTATGTGTAGGGCTTTCCTTCCCTATGACTTGAGAACACATTTGCTCTTCATTAAACTGTTTATTTTACAATAAGGACTATATACATATACACATACGAGAAAAGTAATCAGTGTTCCTGAAAAGAGCCTGATCTCCCACCCCAAATTCTTTATGTCGAGAGGCAATGGGCCAACCCCCTGTCTAGCACCGTGTCTTATAACACTAAGACTACTGCTGTCAAAGGCCTCAGCCTTCAAGGAGGCTATAACTTGTCTGCACCCAACCGTGAACTTACTCACACATTCATCTATAAAATCATGCATTCATCTCTTCATCCATGCATTCACCTGCTCATCCATTCACCCATGAATGTATCCTTCCATCCATGCTCGGTCACTGTTCATTCATCCATATAGTCGCTCATCCAACGCTTGACTCATTCTAAGTCACATTTCGATAATTATGCGCGAAAACTTGGCAAACACTGGAGAGGCACTTCAATTATAAACTACTAGACCTCCTGGATTTTCAAAATCTTGCTTACTTATTTTTCATACCACAACAACTTTTAACCATTTTTTGAATCTTTTTATCCTCACAGGTATCTGGGCCTTCAGTTAGTCTTTGAAGTGGCATCGTTCATTTGTTTCTTCATAGTCTTCCTCATTCTACGAAATCAAGAAAAAAGAGCTTTGAAAAAGTGCAGTCCAGAAACCCTCACACTCACAACCATGGTGGATAATGGCCAAGGAGCCTCTGAGTGAATGAAAGATACAGACCATGAACATTGCGTGTGCTTGCTCATGATGAAATCCTCCTCACTGGACTGCCCATAGGACTCTATTATACTGCAATTCAATCTCAAGCTATGAGTGTTTACCTGGAGTTGCTGAACTACTTCAGCACCTGTTTGATACATTTCAAATCAGGGATTTTATCATTTTTTTCATGAATTCAAATTGCATTTCATGTTAAAGTAATATTTTTTGATGCCATGGGTCAGTGTTTCAAGCCTTTATACAGACACTGACAAAATCATAACATTTTCATGTACCTAAAGCACTATGATATACAGGCTACAGCAGTGCTCTAATCACTTACGATAGAGTCACAAAGAACCAAGATTACTTCACGAAAGATACTCCTTAGCGTATATATAAAATCCCAGCAGTTTGTCTATTTAATAAACTTGTTATGAAACCCTTAGGGGGTCATTAGGATGGTGGGCGGATCGCCACCGCCAGCTCGGCGGTGGCGATCCGCCTGCCATCCCAACCCGATTTTCGTCCGCCATATGACGCAGTGGACACAAAGTGCGTCCGCCACTTTTCTGCCGTTCTGTGCGGATTTGGGCCTCAATTTGGTGGCGGTGCCTAGCCGTCACCGCTATCCAAATTAGGATGCCTGGTGTCACTAACATTTCCATGGCGGCTTTAACGGGGAATTGCTTTGGAGACTTGTTGCGGGCCCCGGGGGGGTGGGGGGCTGCACTTGGTGGGGTACCTATGTTACCCCCTCTATTGCCATGCACATGGTGGCAGGCACCACGCAGTGCCTGCCACATTGTGCATGGCAATGCAAAACAAGGCACTTTGGCATTGTGGCCGGTGCTGCTTACAGTAACACCCGCCCCAATTTTAGTGGTTGCATCCTAATTAGCGGTACGGGACCGCCGCACGTATGGCGTCCTGTCCCACCACCGCAAGGATTGTGGCCAGACTAAAGTCCGCCCGCTATCCTAATCAGCCTCGTGCTTGCAGTCTTAGGATATAAGAGCTGTGCACATTTATGTCATATTTTGTTTGTTGCCACAAAGCTATTTGATTTTTTCCCAGTGTGAAAGGTCATTGCGACAACCACTGTTGTTTACTCTATTACTTATTCCTAGAAAGAACACCACCCTAAACCTTGATTAGAGCAGCAACATAGTTTTTAGCTGGGGACTTAGGTCAGACACAATTAATAGCAACTTAAGAGACACATCCTACTGCATTGCTGATGCAGCCTATTGGCCAGTCATCCAGCTAACTGATGTACACGAATCACTGCACTACGAAGGAGGGGTGTGGGACTGAGATAAGTGTGAGTACATCTGGAAAAAGAAAAGATAATCACATAGTTTCTCTCATGGAGTTTTCTGAAAAGAACCAAGTAGACATTCTTACCATGTATGACACCTGCATATCAAAGGTTATCATAAATATCTGACTCACTGTTTAAGAGGCAGCACATCTAAGAATAGGTATGGTCACAAGCCTACTTGCCACTAAATAAAAGGGAACACACTTAGGTGTGTCCAGTAACTGCAGCATGAGGCAGGAAGGGGCTCTGGTCCGTGAGGGGACCTGTATATGTGGCACCCACCTGAACTTTTATGTACCTCAATCTATGCCTAAGTATTTACACAACCTTTTACCTAAATTTGTCCTACCTTGGTCTGCATAACTGTTCTAACACTGTCCTTTTACCTAGTTATGTGCTGAAGAAATGTCAATTTGTTTCCTTGAAACTAGCCTCATTTATTTAGGATTCTTAGAAAAGTCCCTGCATATGACGCACATTACAGGATTAACATACTCTGTATAAAAGTCGTGGTCATCTTCATCCTAGGGCGAAATAACTACTTTCAATAACTGCAGGTATTGATTAGGCTCATTTACATAATCGTACTCGCAGTCGCAACATATCCATTGTGTAAGGAACCTCATGGCTATCTTTATGGTATGAAAGAACCATACCCACAGGAGAGAGACAGGGAGAAGCTTCCATTCTGACACTAGACGCTGAGGTCCTGGCTTGCAGAAGCTACACCACACAGCGGTCTGACATCTCTTGCAGGTTGTCCAACTCAAGACTAAGACGGGGTCTTTCGTTCTCTCCCATCAGGTAATGGGGTTGGCTCTTTCCTAGGGGGCTCTTGGCTTACACCCACATACATGTTAGGTACAATTAGGTAGGGTTTGCATCGCATCATAGGAGTATGCTTAATTACTGTCATGTATCTATATGCCAGCATATATTTACTTTTATAACTCTATGGTACAATTTGACCTTTTATTTACTTTGTTGGTGCATGTCACACTATACATTTGCTTCTGTCTCATGATTGCCACAGCACATATGTTTTGTAATAGAATGACGCTGGTTCAATAAATTCATATTGAAAATGTCCCCATAATTTATTCTGTGTATCTCTCTGAGACTAAGTGAATATGATTGACTGATTCCACAATCCCTGAAGGATCAAGGGTTGTCATGTTTGATAGTTGCCAGAAACTAGTCACACCTCAGTAAGGTTAGGGGGCTTATGTGGGCACTGTGAGCAGGCTGGTCTAAAGGCTAACATGTCATTTGGGGGTATATGGAATCAGTTTGGATACCAATCCCTTAGTTTATGTTGTCTAAAAATGCAGATCCTATGTATTTTCAAGAACTACATGACATGACCCTACCAACGTTGGTTTGGTTCCTTTTTATTGGTCAAATCTCAGTTGTTTAGTTGTGCTTCCTCGGAAGACCACTACTCATATTTAATAAGAGACAGCTGGAGTGGGAAGGGAAAGTCCACCACAGCTGAGTAGGTATATCCTATGTATTGGCTGTAGGTTTGTTCAGGCTTTAAGGATTATAGTTCCCCACATTGTACAAAACCTTATCTCTTTTTCCTAACACTTCCTCCATAATGTCTAACAATGGGCACACTGGTAGGAGTAGTGCTAGTGCAGAGGAAGCTGAACAGGAAGGGGCTCGTAACATTTCTGAAAATTACTGACATGCAATTACTATGTAATTATCAGAGTATGGCCTCTCAGCAATAGGTGGACATGTTACCTTCATGATTGAGGCACACAAGGCATTACGGACAGAGGTATTCTATTTGTGGATCGAATTTCTACCTGCAGATGAACACACAAAGTTGTTTCAATCTTACATTGAAGATGAGACTCCTGAAGAATACTCTCCATATGAGAACTTAGAAGTCCCATTAACTTACCAAGAACATATTAATGAGTCTAAAGGCGCCCTCCCCCATACCAAGGTCGCTCAGCAGAGAAGGAGCAACTTTGTCGGCCCTAGCTGCTTACACACCCTATCCAGAGGTTGATACATTGTCGGCAGCAGACTTACGTACACTTTACAAAGAAATGGTAAAACTATACAAAAACGTTACACTGTTCGTAATGCGAAAATCTTACAATTCAACCTACAAGGATCACTCAAGCTGGTCAACTGCAAGGGACTTTGACACAAATAAGCCCAAAAATGCTGAGCGTGGTTATGGGATGGATGCCCACTAGGCGTGAGTGGATGCCGTTCTGAATAGCACAGAAAATAGCACAGCTTGAGTCAGTGTTTCCCCACATAAGCCAGCAGGAAAAACACGGAATACTAACAATTTGGTTGCCAATGTGAATAGCTCCCCCGATAGAGGATTGTACCACATGGGGTACAGTTTTCAATGCCGTTTACACCAGAACTCATGGTACCCCCTCAATTGCAGTCATACGAGAGGTATTGAAACAAATACAGAATGAACATGGGGCAGAACGTGCCTTGGCTTGAGGATGAAATTATTAGGCAGTTTAACTCAGGTATCAATCTACACCTGAGGGATGTCACTCCTGCACAACAAGAGCAAGAACTACCTAAGATTATGGAAGAAACCTATGCTTTGCTGGGTAGAGATAACTTGGTAGCTAAACCTGTGAAACCACAATTAACAAGCAATCCTGAAAAGGATAACACAAAGCAAGCACCCGTCCCAAACTTCTTTTATAACTCTTTGTATTCTCAGTGTCAGAAGGAGTTTGATATCTGTTCAGGCCAACAGAATGATTCATGTATCATTTTAGATGTTTTCTTTGTCATTGTTAACACCATCTCGCAGTTATTGAAGGCACCAATACTGCGGCAACACAAAGTGCCCCCAAGATGGTTCAATTCAGGTTGCTCTCAAGCATTGAAATGCTGAACTTGCAAGACATAGGAACTTATTAAAGGTTGAAGCATGGTCTGATTTGATCGAGGCCTTAAAAACAGCTCCCTCCACATTTTGGGGTATTATCAATAGTCCTTTTGGATGTAAAACCTGCTGTTTTTATGGAGACCCATATCACTGAAGACACCCGATTTAGCCATTTTGAGGATATTTTTAATCCCCCTCCTTCAATTTTCAGTGGTGGATCCGGTAACATCGGAGGGACGGCTGTCTCTTTATCCTTTTCATTCTAGAAGGTAAGGATGGGAATATTGAGTCTGTCCAAGAACAAGGCCCGGGCTCTGATGGCATCATACCTGAGCTTGATGCTTCTGATGTAGAGGTCTGGGTACCTATACTCACATCTATCATTAACACGTCAGTTATCACAAGCCTCTCAAGGTCATGGGCAAAGGCGATCATAATACCAGTCTTTAAGAAGGTTGACAGAGATAGCACTCAATGCTACAGGCGAATTTCTTTGCTTGATTCTATTGTAAATGTGGCAGGGCATGTCTTTTTGGACAGTCTTTCCACGTGGGCAGCTGAAAACAATGTTTTATCTGATGTACAGTACATATTCCGTCCTGGGCACTCAACGATTGCTCAATGTTATAATGTGTTCTTGGTATTAACCAAATACAGCATTGCCCGCTGTGGTTCTATCCATCTGCATCCATGGATTTGCTGTCTGCCTTTGATTGTGTCAACAGTTCCAAACTCTGACAGATTATGCTATCCATAGGGGTAGACCAAGACATTGTTCTTTTTTAAAGGGTTCTACACAAAGATAACATAGCTGCAGTACTTTACTAAAAAAAAAAAAATTCACTTGCCAATTTCTGATACAAAGGGGGGTCCGGTAGGGCTGTATTCTGGCCTCATTTCTTTTTAGTCTTTGTGTTAATAACTTGTGGCATGTTTTATAGGACCTAAATGTAGATTGTCCACAGGTGGGGCAACGTTGTATGCCGGTATTATTATATGCAGCAGATGCAGTCTCAAGGCCTGGACCACCAGGGGCTTGCAGGCCCTGTTGAACTCATTTGTCCATTTAATGGAGGATTTGGATGTATGGATCAATGACAAAAATCTTACGTGATGGTTGTGGGACCCCGATACACAAATCTCAGACTTTTAATGTTTGGCCCGCTCTAGTATCAAAGACATGGGTAGTCTCTTATTTGGGAGTACTTTTTGATTAAGCTATGAATTAGCATCCTTTCATATAAAAAAGATTTTAACAGGACAAACAGCACTGGCTGGGTAGCAGACCAACTGGGGCCCTTTTACAGATAGGCAGGGCTAAGTGTATCTCCAAAGTAATATATGGGATTGAGATCTGGGGATACATCACCCAGGATGAGCTTCAAATTGTTGAAAATCTGTTTCTGAGACAATTTTATCGCATTCCATAATCATTAGTGCAAGGAGAAATGGGGGTATCCTATCTATCTGACATAACAGCTTTTCGCCCTCTTACCCTCTAGCTGAAATTTTGGTCTAGCCCTGAGAATCATCTGAGCAAACAGATCCTTAAAGATTGTCTGAACCATGATCATTTCTATCTTATTGTTATCAACACTTGTAACGGGTAACCTGGAGCTATATTCCCTGTTGTAAATACATCAGGGATTGCTTCCTGAATCTCAGCCGGGGTGACTTACTTAGAGATCCATTGTGGACAAGATCAGCAAAAAGGATCTCATTTGGACGAAGGGTCACTTTTGCAGAAGGTAATTGCTGAAGAGGGAAGAAGGCGTTCTTATGAAGACTAGTGTACGTCGATATGCCATGCTGAAAACTATGCTTACTACAAAGCCCTAGCTCTTATGTGTTAAAGGCAGATATGAGTGTTCCTTATTAAACAGGTTCCTGCTGGACATTTTTGTCTTAATGTTAGCCTACCCTATTGGGATGAATAGGGGCCATACTTTCTTGCCCTGTGGCTGCGAAGATAAGTCTCTACTGTTCATATTTTATCATGTTTTCCAGTTTACATGCCATGCACACAAAGACATATATATTCTACCCGTCTAAAAAAAGGGCAATTTTCCCCGGTCCGCCTGCCTGGCCCTTGTTTATTTACAAATACTTTTGGGAGATATTGTTCTCAATATTCTCAGTTATTTAAAAGTTACTTTTAGGCTGCGAAAAAGTTCTGCTCAATAATACTAGCCATTGGAGCAAAGAATAATAGCTGTTAAATCTCCCTGGGATTCACTCTATTTTAAAATGATATAGGTGGCTCTTTTTATGGATTCTAATTCAATTTTATCTATTTTATGCAATCTTTTAACGTATATGTATTCTGTGATTTGTTGCACCATTATGCTTTTTTACAAAAACAAATAAAGTTCATGTTGATATATATATTCACTGAAAAAAACATAGGTTTCAGGCATATTATAGTTAGAAATTAGCATTTACAAAACCTTTGAAATTCACTGAAAAAACCATAGGTTTCAGGCACATTATAGTTAGAAATTAGCATTTAAAAAACCTTAGACATTCACTGAAAAAAAACATAGGTTTCAGGGGCGTTTTGTGTGACTCTGTGCATAGAAGTGTGAGTGGGTGATTCACTGGGTGCATGGTTTCAAGAGTGCATCTTTGATGGACTGTATGGGTGGGTGAGTGTGTGTATGGGTGTGTTAGTGAGTGAATGTATATCTCAGTGGTACATGTGCGAGTAACTACATATGTGAAAGGCAGTATATATGCTTGTTGGAGTATATATATGGCTATACATGAGAGTGTGTGATTGTGAGAGTGGCTGTATGGATGAGTGTGTGCTTTTGTCAGTGATTGTATAAGAGCATAAGAATGTGCTAGTCTTTGTATGAGTAAGTGAGCTGGTGTGCGTATAACTGTATAGGTGAGTAAATGGCAGTGTGATTGATTATTTGCATGCCTGACTAGGTGTGTGAGTACCTCTATGGATGAGTGGTGGTGTGTGAGTGTCTATATAGGTGTATGAGTGACTATGATAGTCATGTACTGAGTGACCATAAGTATGAGTGACTGTACGGATGAGTGAGTGGATGTGTGTGGAAACCTAAGAATCATTGAGTGGGTATGTAGTTATTGGTGTTGGAGTGTCTATGATTTGAGTATGGCAGTCTGTAACTTAGAGTGGGTGTATCAAAGGTTATATTAGGGTGTGAAAAGATGCATCAAATTGTCACACGGAGGATATAATCAGTGATGTCATTTGAGATGTCATCAGTTATGTCATCAGTGATGTCACTGATCATGCCATGAGTGATGTAATATGTGACGTCATCAGCAGTGCATTGCGGGGCCACAAGTTATAGTTAGCTGAACTATGAACTATTTAAAATCATCAAGCAGCAAACCACCAAGCCCCCCGTACCCCCCACCCAGGCCTCCAAGGAACTGTGTGAAAACTTTGCCATCTTCTTCGAAGAAAAAATCTCTAAGATTGAACACTCGCTAGACACTAACACCAACCCTGCCTGCGAAAGCCTGTCCCTAGCTCCTTTAGAAAGCACATGCCTACACCACACAAATCATGGAAGTCCTTCAATCCCATCACAGAAGCCGAGATTATCAAGCTAATCACAACCTCCAAACCCGCCTCTCACGTCCTGGACCCTATACCCACTCAATTGACTTAAAAACTCAAACTCTCCATAGCCCCGCTCTGGTGCAGAATCATCAACAGCTCCCTGAGATCCAGCATCATACCCGAATGCCTTAAAGTCGGAGAAGTAACACCACTACTAAAAAAAACAGGCCGTGACTACATTGACCTGAACAACTTCAGACCCATCTCCAATTTCCCCCTCCTAGCCAAAATCCTCGAGAAATGTGTCCTTTCACAACTGACTCAACATATGGACAACATCAAACTTCTTGACCCCCACCAATCGGGATTCAGAAGAAGGTTACAGCACTGAGACGGCAATCCTCAATATCACAGATAACATCCACAAGTCACTGGACTCCGATCACTGCTGCCTTCTCATTCTCCTCGACCTCTCGGCAGCTTTTGACATGGTAGATCACCAACTTCTCATCAAGGCCCTACAAGAAAGGCGCCTCTCTGAGCCCCACCCTTTTCAATGTCTACGTTTCATCTTTGGCCGACATTGGGAGGAAGTGGGGCATTGGAGTCTGCTCATATGCAGACGACACACAGCTGGTGGTGACTATGGACGAGGGCCCTGAGGTCATTAAAACCAAATTACACAACTGTCTGGGAGAAATGGCACAGTGGATGCACAAGCATTTCCTGAAATTGAATGCAGGGAAATCGGAGATCTTATTGTTTGGGGGAGCAAAACACGTGTGGAATGCCACATGGTGGCCACCCTCACTAGGAATGGCCCCCACTCCCAGACAACATGCCAGGAACCTGGGAATCATCATGGATGATGCACTTTCCATGAAAGACCACGTTAGATCCCTCTGCGGCAAGAGTTTTGCTATACTCAAATTCCTTGCCAAAATATTGCCCTGGCTACCCCTGGACTGTAGACGGTCTGTCACCCAGGCCCTACTGGTCAGTCGCCTGGATTATGGCAACGCACTTTTTAATGGGATGAATGACCAGCTATTTTCCCGCCTACAGATTGTGCAAAACCAGGCGGCCAAACTCATCCTCAACAAAGGTAAACGCGACTCAGCATCGGAGTGCTTGAGTAAACTTCACTGGCTCCCGATGCGTCAGAGGGCTGCCTTTAAATTACTCAGCCATGCTCACCAAACCCTACATGGAACAGGCCCCTCGATACTCCAAGGAAGGATCGAATTCTACGTCCCTAACAGAAACCTGCGATCATGCCAATCTGCCTTGGCGAAGTCTAAACGTATTTATAAGGTCAGAACAGGTGGACGTTCTTTTTCCCACCTAGCAGCCAAAAGATGGAACGAGCTCCCTTCCGACCTAAGACATACCACCAACTATCTTCAGTTCAGAAGGAATCTTAAAACGTATCTCTTCCCCAAGCCGTAAGCTTTCAGTATACACCTCAGCAGCTTTCCTGGTTCTTAGCGCCGTGATATCCCTCGGGATGAGTGATGCGCTGTACAAAAACCGCAAAATAAATAAAGAAAGAAAGGGTAAGTGCCGATGAGAAGGTCCTCCGCTGGTTCACCTTCTTCCTCCAGAACCGCTCGCAAAGGATAAAAACCAAAAACTTCGCCTCTGACCTCCACCTCGTCAGTAGAGGTGTGCCCGAAGGCTCAGTGCTCTCACCACAACTGTTCAACATATACATGGAACCCCTCACCACCTTACTCAAAAAGGCGAATATCCCCTTTCACCTTTATGCCGATGACATCCAGATCTATCTGGAAACTTCCTCCCCAGACGACATCCTCAGACTAAACAACACCCTAAAAGAAATTCAACACTGGCTCACCCTAAATCACCTTAAACTCAACCAAGACAAAACGGATATCCTCCTCATCTCCAACAAAGAATAGAACCCACAAATCGCAGAATGGCTTAAAGCTTTGGGTGCTCTAATTGCAATCTCACCCTGGTTAACTCTGTAAAATCCCTAGGGATCACCCTAGACCCTAAACTGGTCATGACCAAACACATCAAAAACTCTGCAAAGACTGCCTTCCTCAACCTAAAGCATCTCTACAAAATTAAACCATTCATCCCTACTAAAGACCTCAAACAAGCCACCCATTCACTGGTGCTATCCAGACTCGACTATGGCAACGCAACCTTAACCGGCACCACAAAATCACACCTTGCCCCACTCAAAACAACCCTCAATGCAGCAGCCAGAATGGTCACCGGAATCAGAAAATACAACCACATTTCTCCATCAATAAAAGAACTAAAATGGTTTCCAGTCAAACAGCGAGCTAACTTCAGAACGGCCTGCCTCACGCACAAAGCCCTTCATACTGGAAAACCGGATTACCTGGCCACCAAACTCAAGAAGGCCGGGCAGACAAGAAACCTCAGGAGCTGGAACTTCCTCCTTGTCATCCCCTAGAGAACACGCAAACACAAAAACGCTGCGAGGTCATTTGCTGGAAATGCACCAAAAAAATCTGGAACTCCGTCCCAACAGATATCAGACCTATCCAGTCCTTCACAAAATTTAAAAAACACCTAAAAGCCCTCATCCTCAACCGTTCCCTCCCAAATGGATAGCTGCTGCCGGCATGCTATCCCTAATGCCGATGCTCCCTGACTCTACATCGCTCAGATCCACCTCAGCCCGCTTCAAGGCAAATATGCAAACAATTAAGCTCCCTCAATACCTCAGACTACCTCAATAAAGCATCCAACGAGGCTACCTCAGGGCTCAACCACTACTGCTCTACTATGTAACTATTATGAAACAGTGTTGTAAAGATCTCCGATCCCCCTGGGTCAGGTCAGCGCTATATAAAACTCCAAGGTTTTGTACGAATGAAATGTCCAACTAACTATAACACCCCTGAAACTTTTGGCTTTTTCAGTGAATTTCTAAGGTTTTTGAAATGCTAATTTCTAACTATAACCTGCCTGAAACCTATGTTTTTTTGCTGTGAATTTCAAAGGTTTTTCAAATGCTGGTTTCTAACTATGCCTACAGAGGTAGAAAATGTGAAGAAAGATGAAAAACGCAGAGAAAGAAGCAAATAAATGCTGAAAGAAGCAACAGAAGTCCACAAAGACGAAAAAAAGTGAAGGAAGAAGCAAGACATGCGCAGAAAGAACCAACAGAGGAGCAGAAAGAGTCCTTATTGCAAAATCATCCTGTGCCCACACCTTTTTCAGACGGGTACTGGTGGTAACTGACTCTGACTAACCAGGCCTAGAGCCAGTGCTATGCTAAAAGACACTTAGAATACAGTGAAAACACCTACATACACTAGGGAACACTATGCGTTTGAGTACCCTGTGATTACCATGACCTCCCTCTGTAAGGCCCTAGTACATAATAGGGCAGAGGGATTAAAACTACCTCTTAAAGCGTGCTAAGGGGTACATTTGCACAGTGGTGAACGGAGGAGAAGGTCTGAGGTGACATGTGTGCACGTTTTAAGTTGGGGAATAAATTCCTCTTTAATCCCGAGGGTCCCTGGGGTCTAACTAGCCCACCACGTACCTCCAGTAAGCACCAAAGAGCTGCATTGCAGAGCAGTGTAAAAGGGGCATGACCTGGACCACCTCTCTGCAACACAGCACAGTGGCACTTACTGGAAGCACCTGGTGGGCTAGTTGGCCCCCTGGGGAGCTCAGGATTGAAAAGGAATTAATTACCCAACTTTGAACGCACCACAGGACCTGTTTGTACACATGTCACCTCAGGCCCCACCCCTTGAATCCTGAGGGTCCCTGGGGTCTAACTAGCCCACGAGGTAAACTCCAGTAAGCGCCACAGAACTGCGTTGCAGAGATGTGTAAAAAGGGGTGTGGCCTCTGAACACCTCTCTGCAACGCAGCTCCCTACATATTTTTTTAAATAGAAGGGGGCCATGTGGCCCCCCTCCCGAGGCCCTATTCGGACCGGGGATCCCAGGGCATATCAAGTGTTTTAACAAAATATAATATTAATTGGAGGGGGCTCGTGGCCCCCTCCCACGTAAATCATGGCCCTGTGGACCCCATCCCACAGGGCCTGGCCTCTTGGTGGGGACCATGGGGGATCCTCAATTCCCTCACGGTCCCTGCCGGCTCCCCGCGTCCTGCGGGAGCCAGCATTGCTTTTCCACACCGGGAGCAGCTGACATGCAGCTCCCCATGTGGAAAAGCAACCTGGTTTGGTTTTTGGAAGAGAGATCAGGTTTTTGGAAGAGAGGAGCTGGCCCTGGGGGGTGACAGTCCCCAGCGCTATCACTGGCTCTAGGAGGGGGCCGCGCGCCCCCCCTCCAAACTATGACACAGCCCCGGGAGGTGGTGGTCCCCATGGCTCGGGGATCCGTAACGGATCCCCAAACTTGTATATTAGTGCCCCAGGGAGGTGGCAGTCCCCGGGGCTGCGGGGGCAGTGTGACCCCACAAATATAATTAATGAGAGCCCCGGGGTTGGCTTAGGGGGGCCTCCCAAACTTTAAAAGAAACAAGCCCCGGGTGTGGCGGTCCTTTTTTGGGTCCTGGGGGTCATTGTAGGACCCCCTGAGCAGGCCTAAGTGGTCAGGGTGTTTCTACCCTGCCCCCTTTTCTTGTTTTGCGCGTTTGTTTTACGGTTTTCGTGTGCCTGGGTTCTACCAAGGCACAAGAGGGCTGCCAACACTTCCTGGTTTGAAGTGTTGACAGCCAATTAGAATGCAGCTCGTGATCGGGAGGGTGCGCGGATCCTCTGTGCCTTTATATATCGAAACTTTTATTTTTGCATTTCTCAGCAGCTACTGAACAGATTTACACCATTTAAAAAATTGTCTCTTTCTGAACCAAGGGCTACCTTTGTACCAAATTTGGTGTAATTTCGTTCAGCAGTTTCGGCTATAACTGTGTCTAAAATTTCCTATGGGAAATGGATTTTCCAACCTCTATATTTTTAATTTCTCAGGAACTATAGAACAAATTTACAACATTTAAAAAAAGGTCATTGGCTACCTTTTTGCCAACTTCTGTGTAATTCCGTTCAACAGTTTGGACTGTAGCCATGTCTAAAGTTTCCAATGGGAATTAACATTGAGAAAACACTTTTTGGGACCCCTCCTTTTTTCTTGGAAACTTTCAAGATAAAAGCTGCCTGGAGCACCCCATTAGTTTTGAAAATTTCGGGAATATTCATCAACCAGCTCCAAAGTTATTGGGAAAAGAAAAAATGCTTTTTGAATAAAAACAGGGTCCTAACTATAACTACCTACTGGCGACAGCCAGTAGGTAATATATATATATATATATATATATATATATATATATATATATATATATATATATATATATATATATATATATATATATATATATATATATATATATATATATATATATATATATATATATATATATATATATATATATATATTACCTACTGGCGGTCGCCAGTAGGTATATATAGTTAGGATTTTTTCTCTATGGGATTTTTGAAAATTCTATGTCTAATAACTTTGGCGTTTGTGGACGGAATTGGCTGAAATTTTCAGGAAAATGGAACATTTTGTTTCTGAGCAGCCCCCGACAATTTGGGGGGGTTTCATCAAGGGGGGGCCGAGAAAAAAGGGGGGTCCCAAAACGCATTTTTCCCATGTTAATTTCCATAGGGCGGTTGGCCTCACTTTTAGCTCGAACGGCTGAATGGATTTGCACGAAACGTGGCAAAATTGTAGGGACTGTTAGCCCGATGTGCCTTTGCTAGGTCTCAATATATGTGCTCCAGTGGATTTTGAGTAATTTAGGTTCAAAAAAAGATATATATCTGGGCGGAGCCTAACCACACATCTGATCTGATTGGCTGTCAGCGCTTCATCCAAGAAGTGTTGGCAGCCATCTTGGGACCAATATACATGATAGCACCTCATTAAAAAGCATTGTAGTTAATAGAGGGTTTTAGGACTTTAGTTACATTATAAATCATTTGTTGATGGTACCATACTCGTTTTAGGAATTGTGGTGGGTTCTAAGGTGATTTTACCATGTGAAAAAACCTTCAGCTGTGATATCATGAATATTGTTTGAAAGAAAACTAATATCTCATGATTTTCCCACAGTGGTTTGGAAGGGGATCTATAAGCTAAACTGAAAGCATATTTTCTGTAAATTGACATTATCTTTCTCAGTCATGTGAAAATGAAGTCTGACATTCTCAGTAAAACATGTACATCCAACAAGGACAGAGACTGTCAGTTGATTCCTTTGTGTTCTACTGCAGCCTCCTAGAGTGTTCTAAAGAACAACTAGAGCGCTAACAGTCCTACTTATTACAAAGGTATGGCACACCTGAAGCCATCTTGATTGGAATAAAGTGGTAACTCTTAAAACATTTAATTTAAAAAGAAACAACATGAGGGGGTATATTTTGCCATAGAAAGTATGATTAGTGCTGCAGAATGAAAAATTAGGGCACATTTTGAGTGACTTCTCAAATCCTTTTCTATTTCATTAAAACATTCTGACATGCAGTCTCCCAAAATGGCCACCAGAGACAAAAGAGCCCAAATGTAGCCCAAATATCACCCAGATGTATCCCAAGTATAGCCCAATGACAGAATGTCCCAGAGTGTTCTAAAGAACAACTAGAGCGCTAACAGTCCTACTTATTACAAAGGTATGGCACACCTGAAGCCATCTTGATTGGAATAAAGTGGTAACTCTTAAAACATTTAATTTAAAATGAAACAACATGAGGGGGTATATTTTGCCATAGAAAGTATGATTAGTGCTGCAGAATGAAAAATTAGGGCACATGTTGAGTGACTTCTCAAATCCTTTTCTATTTCATTAAAACATTCTGACATGCAGTCTCCCAAAATGGCCACCAGAGACAAAAGAGCCCAAATGTAGCCCAAATATCACCCAGATGTAGCCCAAGTATAGCCCAATGACAGAATGTCCCAGAGTGTTCTAAAGAACAACTAGAGCACTAACAGTCCTACTTATTACAAAGGTATAGCACACCTGGAGCCATCGTGATGGGAATAAAGTGGTAACTCTTAAAACATTTAATTTAAAAAGGAACAAAATGAGGGGGTATATTATGCAATAGAAGGTATTATTAGTGCTGCAGAAAGAAAAATTAGGGCACATTTTGAGTGACTTTTCAAATCCTCTTCTATTTCATTAAAAAATTCTGACATGCAGTCTCCCAAAATGGCCACCAGAGACAAAAGAGCCCAAATGTAGCCCAAATATCACCCAGATGTAGCCCAAGTATAGCCCAATGACAGAATGTCCCAGAGTGTTCTAACGAACAACTAGAGCGCTAACAGTCCTACTTATTACAAAGGTATGGCACACCTGAAGCCATCTTGATTGGAATAAAGTGGTAACTCTTAAAACATTTAATTTAAAAAGGAACAAAATGAGGGGGTATATTTTGCCATATGAATTATGATTAGTGCTGCAGAAAGAAAAATTACAAACAAAACAGGTGATGGACCGAATGTGGATCAATGTCACACATTCACCCCAGTCCAAAGATCTGGGCCCAAATCCATCGTTTTTTTGCACTCCACACCACCCTGGGTTAGACAATGGCGATATGCAAATCAGCTCTGACCCTGTGCCCCATGGGAACAGTCCAGTCCGAACTACAAAAGCCATGTCCTTCCCAGAACGGAATCAAGCATCCGAGGACCTGACCGGTTTCAAGGTAACACCTCTCATCAGCCCGGCTAGCTTGACTCCAGTGGTGTGGAGTGCCTGGGACCCACGTCTGGGCGTCCCCAGCGCACTTAGGGCGGCAATTGCAAACAAAACAGGTGATGGACCGAATGTGGATCAATGTCACACATTCACCCCAGTCATTTAAGATGTCATCAGTGATGTCATCAGTGATGTCACTGACCATGTCATGAATGATGTAATATGTGACATCATCAGCAGTGGATTGCGGGTGCGCGATATATAGTTAGTGCAACTAACTATATATGGAATTTCAATGGTTTTGTGTGAGTAAAATAAGGTTTTGTAAATGCGAATTCCTAACTATATATGGTCTATAACCTATGGTTTTTTCAGTAATATATATATATATATATATATATATATATATATATATATATATATATATATACATATATACATATATACATATATATATATACATCCCGATATGGTGAACTCTGGGATCTGTAGTTTATGTCTCAAAACTACAGTGGGTGTGTTATTATGTGATCGTGGGGTAGAGCTCCCCATCCAATGGGAGCACCGCTGGAGGTTTAAACGTGTGGGTTGAACTGTACCGTGTTTGCAGTGGCATTTGAGGAAGGCGATGGAGTGCCGAAATGCATTATGCCCTGTATCCTAATAAAGGCTTCCACCAGGATTCCACCGTGTGGCCCTTGCTTCTCTGCACCAGAGGGGTTTTGTTTGGATATTTGCACCCTGGCCAGTGGCGTGCTGAAGAGGTCACGTTCTATCAAGAGGCCGGCTCATCGCTGGTTGAGCTGTTGCTGTTTTTGCTTTCACCTAGGGATTGGTAGCTCCGGCCCGCCCGTCCCATGGCCCGCCTGCCATTTGCACGAGGGGCTGAAACATCAGTGGGGACCCATGGAAGCCCGCGGACATTTTTCCAATATAGGGCCATCCTTCTGGACATTGCACACCTTGCCCTTGTAATTAGGACTATTATGGTCTTTCCCCTAGCACAGCCCATCCCGACATGATGAACTCTGGGATCTGTAGTTTATGTCTCAAAACTACAGTGGGCTTGTTATCAGGTGATCGTGGGGAGGAGCCTCCTATCCAATAAGAACGCAGCCAGAGGTTTAAAGGTGTGGGTGAAACTGTACCGTGTTTGCACTTGCATCTGAGGAAGGCGATGGAGCGCCGAAATGCATTATGCCCTGTATCCTAATAAAGGCTTCCACCAGGATTCCACCGTGTGGCCCTTGCTTCTCTGCACCAGAGGGGTTTTGTTTGGATATTTGCACGCTGGCCAGTGGCGTGCTGAAGAGGTCACGTTCTATCAAGAGGCCGGCTCATCGCTGGTTGAGCTGTTGCTGTTTTTGCTTTCACCTAGGGATTGGTAGCTCCGGCCCGCCCGTCCCATGGCCCGCCTGCCATTTGCACGAGGGGCTGAAACATCATTGGGGACCCATGGAAGCCCGCGGACATTTTTCCAATATAGGGCCATCCTTCTGGACATTGCACACCTTGCCCTTGTAATTAGGACTATTATGGTCTTTCCCCCTAGCACAGCCCATCCCGAAATGATGAACTCTGGGATCTGTAGTTTATGTCTCAAAACTACAGTGGGCTTGTTATCAGGTGATCGTGGGGAGGAGCCTCCTATCCAATAAGAACGCAGCCAAAGGTTTAAAGGTGTGGGTGAAACTGTGCTGTGTTTGCACTGGCATCTGAGGAAGGCGATGGAGCGCCGAAATGCATTATGCCCAGCGTTCTCATAAAGGCTTCCACCAGGATTCCCCTGTGTGGCCTCTTGCTTCTTTGCACCGGAGGTGTTTGGTTTGGATATATATAAATTTGAGTCTTAATAGCAGTGAAGAACTCGCAGTACATCTGGGTTGAATAACTGTTTTAATGTTGTGATTCTTTTGTCTGGTAATTTGACTTGAAATATGACATCCAAGGCTTTGGATACCATTGTTTGTTTGCTGAGATATATGATTGGTATAATTTAAACTAAATATATTTAAATATACTTGATGGCCTTGAAATGTATAACTCCATAAAATCTGTTGATGCTGAATGAATTGAATTGATTAATATTTAAATCTAGAATCCAGGCTTAATGAGTGAGTAATCGTGCCCATCCAGTGCGTTATTGTCAAATGCACTAATGAATCTCTCGGATTATAATGTGTATATTAAAACGTTGATTTGACATGTGGGGAGCCCATCCATGGGCATTATTAAGTAATCCTCAATATACACGTATTTAATGGAGACTGTATTTAACAGATGCAATATTAATTGCATAAAGTTGCATTTTTGCCATTCAAAGATGGAGGGACCTTTTCACTTGCGCTATGGTGCTCCAACTGATTGTCAATTTCCGGGCATACAACACAAAAAACGGACCAATGTGTTTTATTGTATAAATATGCAATGGCGCCTGCGGTGGTTCGTGCAAATATTAACGAAGGCTAAGCGCCGAAATGCGTCTTGTGTACCCGGACTTTAAGTTTGAATAAAACTTTTGGATTCTACCCGTGAGTGCTGTCATCATTTAACAGGTACGATTAACCGAGGAACCTGGTAGCGCAATAATTTTGCGGGAACACCCCCGCTCGACGAGCACCGGTTTGCGAGTGCAGCAGGCTGGTGTACCAAAGGAGTTGCAATTAATCTATTTCCAGCTGTACTGTGGTCGCGTTCAGAGTGAAGATCGGAAACTTGAGTATTCATAACATCTTGTATGCTGGGAAGTTGCCACCTGAAATTCAAGATGGATGGTTAGCGCAACATAAAGTTTTCCGGTAAGGTGCCAGTGGCACAATGACTTTGTATTGTTGTAGATGATTCTAGGACTCTAGTTAATATTCCCGATGTCATGCCCTTTTGTGGTTATATCAAATCATAACCTTATACAGGCATAAGAATCATACCCATATTAAGACATAGCCAATGCAGTCCAAATACGGCAACGCTAAAGACTCCTAGAAAGCACAACGTGTTCTTAAACAAACCAAGCCTCCAGCAGCCCGGGAATTCCCCCTGCTTCTGTATTGATTTGTCCTAGAACTCTTGGAGTCCTCAAAGAACTGCCAGTTCTTAGCGACGTCTTATTTCCAACCTTACGTCAAACTCGGCACCTTCCAGGTATAAATATACCAGCATCTGCCTTAAGCAACACACGGTGGTTTGGAGCAGATCGGCTATCTACTTGCCAGACGCCCAGCTGATGCGAGTGCCGAAGGAAGCCGACCCTCCCTGCTGACGCACTGAGAGAGACGCTGTCTTTTCTTGTGCCGAGAAATCCAGCTCCAGTGTTTTCCGGTCACCCTTGCGGGTTGCTGGGAGATCGAGTCCTGAGAAAGAGATACAAGACCTCCTTCATTCTATAACCAAGGTACGGAGCTGATTAGACCCACAGAGAATTCTTGATTCAGATTATTGGCAAAAACTGTAACTCATCTACTCCTTCCCTGTACTAGGCTGAGGTTAGGTACACTGGGGTAGGCGTATCTTAAAAACACCAGTTGAGTACGTTTAGTCATTATTTTATAATTGAATGTATTTTATCCGTTTTAAGTATCTTATGGCTTAGAAACCATATAAATTCTTTTACAGTATTATTTCATAATACTCATTTTACTGTACGCACTTTACTTTATGACAAGTATTGCAATTGTGGCAATTCACTTCTCTTGCATGAGAAAGTAGACTGCTCAATAAATAACCCTTTTATTGAAATTGCCCGTCTCTCTATTTCTCTGCACTCCTGGTAAACCTAAGCATGCACGATTGTCTGAGAAAAATAGCTATCTATTGTTTCCGCGACTCTGGAGATATACTCCTTGTTCTGGGGGAGCAAAGTTGTCATGTTTATGCGGTTGTCAGGAACTTATCCCTTCTTGTCTATTCAGGAAAGTTAACACCTTCTTGTTTACTTGAGAAAGTTTCTAGTGACCTCTGAGCTAGCTGGCACACATAATTAAGTCTAACATATTCAATAGAGACCTAGTTGACCTCAGTCCTACGTCTACACTATCGTTTATGTTATTCCAATGCGCAGTGCCTATTGGGAATATAGGAACTACACTACAGTATTACCAACGCATTGACCACAGAACGAGAGTATAAGGACACATAATATCTGAGCTGTGTAAACACAGCCATTAATTATTACCATCATGTTTTGCGAGTCAAAACACAGAAAAGCAGCCCATTTTTAAGAAACATGACAGCATTAACCGAGTTGCTAATAAATAAGGGACTGTATTGACATCTAACTTGGCCTCATAATTTTCCGCTCTAGAATGTCCCTACGAGCAGGAGATAAGGAAAAGATGGGAGGCAACATCCTTGCAAAATTACATAGAGGTTGGGAGAGTTCTGAGGGGCCTCTGTATTTACACTGTCCCTGCCTATGAGAACCCCGAACAATTGTTGTTGGATGCTTGGGCAGAATATACAGCCCTATCCTGTAAAGGGATGTTGGAGATACTCATTAGATTTGCATGGAGTGATCTTGATAAGGCTTTGGAATGAATCGAGGTACTGGAAGTTAATGAAAGAGGAAGATCAAACTAAGTTGGATGAAAAGCGGGAACAGATGAAAAAAGATTAAAAACTATGAACAGAAAATTAAACAGTGGAAGGCGGAAAAATTTGATTGTGAGTAAAAGGATTACAGTCAGGGCAGAGTACTAACTTTTGCCAAAAAATATGACAATCCCAGAAAAGAACTACGACAAACAACAGCAAAATCAGTGAAGGTTTATCAAGATACCTCAGAATCAAGGTAACAGGGGATGACTCATCAAGTGAAGAAGGTCACAGTGAATTGCCGACAAACACACTTCCTTTTTACGAGGAATTCAAATTAATCAGGAAACAGCAACTACTGGGAGGCAAAGGCAAGCCTCCAGAACGAGCCGCAAGAGGAAGACGAGGCGGGGTCAAAATAATTGAAGGCTCTCCACCCGTAACTCGCAGCATAAAATCTTACAACAAGAGGAACTAAAAGAGGACAATCTAACTATAATTAATTTGACACCCAGAGTCCTGACTAAAGAGGAAGAATCAATTCTAAAATTGGGCCTTTCATTTTGTCCGCAAAAGAATATGGAATTGACTCAAACATGGATAGACTTGTTTAAATTCACCCGCAAGCTTAAATTACATAAATATTTTAAGTTGAAGCCATCTACAACTAAATCAAGACATCTTTGCCCTATAAGAACTGAGACAGATGACCTACCTGGCAAAGACATTGAAGCATGGACATTAGAAAGATTAAGAACTGAGGCAATGGAAATTGAAGAACTTGTCATGGTCCCAACACAAGTAGTGGCTCAATCAGAAATTCAACAAAGTGGTGGACTGGGTCCATTTAAACCTGCCTCTATATTTCTTCCTCAAATGGCTATGGACCCTATTGATACCTTTTTGGAAGCAGTGATAAAAGACCTAACACGCTTAGGTAATGGCAATACGTATAATAAGAGAACTATCAACTTCTCTAGAGATCAGCAAGGAGCATTGAGTACATTGTGTCAAGATACTTCTCTAATCTATAAGCCTTCAGACAAGGGAGGCAATATTTTTTTACTAACTCAAGGTCAGCATGAAAAAGAGGCTTTTTGCCAATTGAATGATGCTCTTTGTTGTGAAAGGACTAACAAACAGGCATATAATCAAAGCGTTACAGATTTTCATCTTTTGATTTCCTCTTGGTATAAAAAGAGCATGTTGGATATAGATGAATATTTATTTTTACTATGTCTTAATCCAACCATCTCTACATTTTATTACCTGCCAAAGGTTCATAAAGATATTTAAAAAAAACTCCCAGGAGACTGATTGTTGCCTCACAAGGCAGTTTAACTGAACATTTGTCTATGTACATTGATTTTTTTCTCTCTTGACATGTGATCAAATTAAAATCGTATTTGAGGGATACAAAAGATTTTCTTAATAACATCGAGAAAATTCAGTGGAAAGAGTGTTTTTGTTTGATGGTGCTGGATATCACCAGTCTTTATCACCTGTTTTGCTCATATGGATGGTTTAAAAGCTGTGAAGTATTTTTAGGAGTATCGTGCCTTAAAATACTTTGAACACAGTCAAATGATATTTGAATTAATCAATTTCAGTCTAACGCACTGTATTTTTGTTCCAGAAACAGCTATTTAGACAAGTGTCTGGTACAGCGATGGTCACCTGCTTGGACCCCAGCTACGCAAATCTTTTCACGGGCTGCTGGGAGGAGCAAGTGGCCTGGGGGCACACAATCAGATTTGGAACAAATGAATAATAGCTTGGCATCATTATATTGACGACCTGTTTATTGTGTTTGATAGTTCTGTGGAGCTGGCTAGCTCTTATATAGTATATATAGTGCTTTGTCTTGCCCTGCCCTGCTGAAGTATTTTGACTTCCAGAAAAAAGTCCAATGGAGTGATTTAGAGTCAGGTGGAGGTCCCGAATCTGCGAACACTAAGTAAACTACTTAAATCAGAAATTAAAACTCTTGACAGGAATAAACTGCTAACTGTTTTATTGTTTTCTAATGATTTGTATAACTCTTGACCCCTACATCTTAAATTAACTGTTTTTGTCATTGTAATTATTGTATTTATTGTTATTAACTAAATTGGTTTGGCAATGCTAATAATTTATTTTTTGAATTCTGTGAAGTTTTTGCTGTTTATATGCATTCTTCCTCTCAGGAAGGCTTTGCTGCTTATACCAAACTAGCAAGAGTAAGCCAGCTAGTTTTAAATAGTGGTTACCTAGCCCAGTTCTTTGTTCTTAAAATATAATCAGTTCTTGTTTTTGAGCCAATCACGCCTACCAAGCAGGCCCTTTTATGACCATCTTTTCAAAGGAAGAATGAGTCTACTAGTAACAGGAAGCTTTGTGCTGTTTTATAACTGAAAGCCATCCTTGTGACAGCCTTGTAGGTGAGGGCTTACATCAGCGTGCATAAGTAGGGAAAACATTAATTCCAACAAATGAAAGCGGTACTAATAAAAATGGACTCGCTAGACTTAACCTGAACATATTGAATCCTGCCTTGACAACAAATCCACCAAACACTCCTTTACTATATGTTTCATGTAGGTCATCTTTCAGATAGACTTCCCAAAATTCCTGTGAAAGTTGATGTGGTGCTTTGCAATTCCGGGCCATCCATTCATTTAGCGGTTTCTCTGCCTGTCAGCACTCCCTTCCCATTCGTAATGAAGATGATACATCTCCTTCCATCATGATTACTGTATCCTGCTGTAACGCAGGGCACCTCTGAGCCGCTCTTTTGTTTCAGGACTTCCTGAGGGACAGGTGAGCACAATTATAAGTACAGTCCATTAACTCCTGCCATCATTCTGCTGTTCCACATAAAGTTGTCAGTCATTTTGACAAAGAGAGCTGACTGATTTACGAGGAGCTCTCGTTCCTGGACCTTCAAAGCTGAGCTACGTAAAAGTAATAGGACACTTATAGAATAGAATATTTGCATATTTAAGTGATACATATAATTAGGTCATTAGATGGGCCAATTTGATCATTGTTCTTTTTCAAAATGGAAATATGAACATTGTGAAAGCTGTTTTCGTAAGAGATGAACATTTTGAGATGAAATGAAAACAGATACATTGTAACAAAAACAGAAAAGAACCCCCGCCCTATGAACTAGAATCACGGACAGTCAAATAAAGACCTACTTTCTGTTGGGAAACAGATTTTACTCCGCAGTCTATAACTCGCAGGACCTTTTACATGCAGTACCTTTACCATGCAGACTTTACAACACAGAACATTTACCATGTACAATCTTTACCATGTGGAACTTTACCATATAGGTAAGTATTTAAAAACAATGTATAATAAAGCTGTGTATAAAGAGAGCTAAGGGTAGTTTGAGGGTTTGGGGGTGGGTAAAGATAAAGGTAAAGAGAAGTAGGGGTAATATTAGGGGTTCAGGATGAGTAGAGATAAAGGGAAGTAAGGGTGATTTTAGGTATTAGGGGTGTTTAGAGGTAAAGGGAAGTAAAGGTTATTTCAAGGTTTAGGGGAGGGATGGATGAGGTAAAGGGGCAATGGTAATTTTATGATTCATGGGTGGCTAGAGGTAAAGAGAGGTAACACAAATTTTGAAGTTCAGAGGTGGGTAGAGGTAGAGTAAAGCAATGTAAGGATAATTGTAGGTTTTAGGGGTACATATAGGTGAAAGGAGGTAAAGGTGATTTTAGGGTTTAGGGATTGGTTGAGGAAAAGAGAGGTGAGGGTAATTATAGAGTTTTAGGATGGAAGGTAAGCATAATATTAGGGTTTTTAGGATGGTCCTTTAAAATAAGAACAGAACCAAGAGAACTTCATTTCCCAGTGATTTCTGCATTGGAATCATCCATCTGCGCAACAAGTGACATAACAGACCCCACCCAAACTTCCCTTAAAAGAAAAAGCCAAACAAGAAGACCAACTGACCATCTGCACAGTAAGTGATATTACTAGATCTCCTATCATCCATCCTCACAGGAAGTGACATCACTAGGTTTCCTATCATCCATCTGGACATGAAGTGACTTCACTTTATTCTTGCCAAAACTGTCATTAAAAGAGGTAGTCAAGCAAGAGGATCTTATTGCTCATCAACCATCTGCACAGGAACAGACATCACTAGATTTCCCAACAGCCATGTAAACAGAAAGTTACATCACTGGATTTCCCATCATCCTTTTGCACAGAAAGGGACATCACTGATTTCCCACCCACACAGGCATGCCAAAGGCATTCGAAATACAAACCTGGTCTGCGCCCAGCAAAAGTCAGCCACGTTCACCTCTCACGCACCAATATTCTTTTGTGCTCCTCCATTATCTTAACCCTGGCAACAGCTTGCCACATTCGTGGCACCCAGCACCACCCAACACAGAAGGAACATCCACATGCACCTCCTGAAAGTTCTCATGCACTTTCAACACAGTACACCCACCACTCCTACACCAAGAGTACCCAGCACTTCACTCGCTCACAGTCACACAAACAAGCAACCCACTTATGCACACACAGACCACATACCACCCAACCAACACTCCACACTCACGTGCATGCTCCTCAACACTCACTCACTCTCCAAACATGTGATAGAGATATGGGTCCTACTGCACAACGAAGTTCCAGATCTGCTCTTTCTCACAACCATGGCTAAACCCAACTTTGGCATTGGGCATCACTACAGCCATCCTGCAGTTTTAAGATTATTATGCCCCTATTTCCGGATCTCCAGGAAACCATCACAACCTCAGACCAAGGGGATGAAGTTACCGGGTCCTGGCTAAGGGACGGAGGGTAGCATATGCCCCCTCCCCTCAATTTAATGCATGCCCTGGTGGTAGCATCTTATTGCTGATTTGAAGATGGTTTTATCTGCGGTGTCTCGACTTGTTCTCCATTTGTGCCCCAGTTGCTTTGAGCAGCATTTTATCACGCTTCATTCATCTGTGTACTAGCTGGCCTGTGGTGGAGATACTGTTGTTTGATTGTACTTGAGGGCAGCCAGTGTGTCAGCGCATTCAATGATTTACCTGTTGATATTTCTGGTGAATTTCAGCTAGTCGCTGGCTTGCCTGGAAAGGACAGAAGTCCATTCCTCTTTTGAGATGCCTTTCCAGCTGAGAGGAGGCAATTCTAGGGGTGGTATGTCTGTGATAATGTTGGATGAAGATACAGAAACTGATTAGAGCGTTGCCGTTCTTGGTCATAGTTTGTGGCTTGTGTAGATGGAAGCCCATTCATCTTTTGAGATACTTTTCCAGCTGCGACCGGCAGTTCTAGAAGTGGTAGGTCTATGATAGTGTGGGATGATTATGCGGTAACATATAAGGGCATGGTCTGTCCAGATCATAGTTGCTGGCTTGTCACCTGTGATGTTGCTGATTGAGGAGAAAATTAGTCCCAACAGAGGTCCAGAGGTGTGGGTGGATACAGTAATGTGCTGAGTGTGGCCAAGATTTCCGAGATTATGTAGAATGGCTGTAGAGTTTGAGTGCAATGTTCTGAGTTAAAGTTAAAGTCTCGGAGAAGGATGACGGTGCTGGCATCAATGATGAGGGGAGCAAAAAGTCTGTGAGGTCAGTGGTGAAATTGGTGCTGGGTCCTGGTGGTCTGTATACGATGATTTTATCCAGGGAGAAGTTGGATGTGATGTTTATCTTGAATGTGAGTTCTATGTTGCTAGTGGAAGTGTCTGTGTAGGTTGTGTGCCTGATGGTAATTTTATAGAAGAGATGGCCGTGTTCTTTCAGAATAAAGTTCAAATGGTATATGATGGGCTAGCCACTGCTGCATGTGTCCCAAAAATGACAAGTGCAGATTCTTCGGATTGAGGTAATATAGATTTTTGGTCAAGTTATGTTCCCTAGCGCGTACCCCACCGACTCCATGTACGAGGTTAAAGTGCATGTAACTTCCCTCCTGTGCCAGCTATGAAGAGGCAAATACATTTGCATCCACCGTTAACATGTCCTCTTTCAGACCCACCATGAATGGGTTGAATAGGCCGTTCTTAAGTATGCTATGCCAACGTCTTTTTGTAGTGTACTCCTACGTTTTTCAGCTCTGGCAAAGTAGGCCTGAATTCCTGCCACGAGCCACTTTTCTGACTTCTGACTACGAGGGCCTCTGCCCAGGCTGCCTCTGTACCCGTGAACTCTGACTTACTTTCAGCGCGGCCCTCCGTGCTCAGCTCAGCCTGCTGCCTGCCAAGATTGACTATAACCTTCGAAGTTATCTGTTCCGTTCCCCGAAAATACATTCCTGCCTGCTAGCTTCAGTAAACATCCTTCCTCAGCTGCAGGGCCAAAGGGCCGACCTGTCTCTATGCAACTAATTCAAGTAATTCATAGCCTCCGTTGCCATGCTTCCATGGAAGGCCCCATGCCCCCACGCTTCTCATACAGACACCCAGGCGCTTATACACGCACTCACAGCAAGTATAGAATAGCTTCTGCTCTAGAGACCTTTCTGCCCAGATAGCTTAGTTCCTAAACACCAGATATCAGATATGATAGAAGCACAAGTTGATCTGACATGCCAGACTTCTGTCTCTTCCCGTCAGTGTAAATGTCAAGTCCCCTGCACCCCTCCAATTACACGTCATGCAGCTGCGCGCGCATCCAAGTTTCCGATTTCTGCTGACATGGCCATATTTCTGCTTAGTGCCACCCACTTGTGACACCTATCAGTGACGTTTCTAGCACACACCTCTAGTTCACGCCTCTTGATTACGCACTTGTACCACGTGTATATTGTTATCTTGTCTTCTCTCAGCTGTTACGCCTCTTGCACTGTTACTTATGGTATGAAATAAGTATATAAGCTATGTACTGTTAATAAAATGTAGCGCTCTATCCCTTCTGACACCCCTGTGGTGGTCAGAACATGATATCCTGGCCAAGACCATTCCTTTTCAAGGAATAAAACCCCTAAGAACTCTAACACCACGGACTCTGTCTTTTTTCATCCGATCTGAGTTATTATTGATTAAGTACTTACCTGCATAGAAATTAAGAGAGTAAATTATTTATTTACATCATTTTGGCGCCCGAATAGGGACCCCTCCCCCACCTCACGCGCCGGTTGGCGCATTGCAAGCTCCGTCCCCTGCCATCAGTTAGAAGGACCATACGCGTACCGGCAGGATTTCCTGCATCTCCCTCTGACCCACGGAGGTGACGAAGACTGCGATCAGTGCCCAGACGAGGCGGTGAGGAGTGCGGAGGATCCCGACCAGAGCCTAGCCGAAAGAAGCAAGGTCCGAGGTGTCAAGAGGCCCACCAGGTTTTCCGAAGTTTTCCGAAGTTTTCCCGAAGTTTTCCGAAGTTTCGAGTCGAGTCCAGTCGAGTTTTTCGAGGCCTTCTGTTTCCGTGCTTCCCGGTGAGTACCATTGCTGGGACGTATCTAGACGGGTTTGGGTACACAAGTCCGGTCTGCACTGTTTTAAGCAGTGTATCTGTACTGTTTAGCAGTATATCTAGTATTCCGAATTTCTGAATTTCTGCACTGTTACAGCAGTGTATCTGTACTGTTTAGCAGTACATCCGGTATAGGGGGTAGTCATCTATGTCTCAAATGTCTTTTTATGTGATTAATGTCGTGGTATGAGTGTGACTGTTTTTATGTGCATTATTGTGTTTTCTTGTATAAATAGTTATATTCAGAATTAAGTATCAAGGATCTCGCATTCAGTACTAAGTAAGGCAAAATGCAGTTTTTTAACAAGTTAAAGCAGATAGGAACTAGGAAAGGGATGTTAGAGGAGGAAATTCCGATCCCCCCCAGGGACACTCCAGGTAATTTCATGTATAATAAACATGGCATAGACGCCATATTGTATCTAGAATTATGGACCGAGTATACCAAGCACCTAGAAGAAAGACACAGATGGCCCGTTAACGGAACATGGGATGCCGAGTGCATCATGAAGGTAGAAGAAGCATTACGGAAAAAGAAAGCCAGACAATCTCAGAAAGACGCCATAGAATTTTGGCGTAAGGAATCACATAAACGTGCTGAAAGAGCACTCCGTAGAGAAGACAGACTTAAAGAATCAGAAAAAGCCCGAGAAAACGAATTAGTTATTGAAGGAATCCGAGTAAAATCAGAACAAATAGATCGCATCCGAAACAGCCAAGTAAACGGCATGTATCTTTTGGCCGAGGGTACACCTGAGGCCCTTTCAGAAATACCGAAAAACTTACCGCCACCATTAGTTCCAACTAAAGTAATGCATAAGACTACTAAAGACATATTCCTAAATTCATATTTAGAAGATGTAGCACCAGCTTACACCAATCTGCCTGTTCGTGCCCTGCCTACTGACAGGGACGGATGTGGCACTCCGCCCCCAGGTCATGTTCCGCCGGTACCGCGACAGACCTCCCCCGTTCCGCCAGCCCCGCCACTTCCTCCACTCAAAACAGACCTACCGAAACCACGTATACCAGATCCTACTAAAAGACAGACTCAAATACAGATTGCACACAGAGATGATGCCCAAGCTTCCGCTTCAGGAGGTGCGACCGCGGGTCCTCAGACCCCGCCCTTCACGCGCAGGTTATCCCTAGGGGACATGCGGAATCCCAGCATGTACAAATCACCCCGTCTTGATGCACTCAAAGGACAACTTACAGTCTGCAGATATGACCCAGTACCCGGAAAAGAGGATAGAATGATGATGGCATCATTGCGGTTACGTGCCGCTACTGATTTCCTGTTAATGTTTTCAGGTATGAAAGAACACCTAGACAGAATCTACCGGTTCATACAGACTGGAAAAGATCCCGAAAGTATTAAAGATGCCTTGGAGCATCAGAAAGTTGACACTCAAGCATATATATTACGTTTTTTCATAAACTGTCTAATAAGAGAGCGAGATAGGCCTGAGACAGATCAGAGTGAACTAGATGCACTCCACAAGTGGGGTCAAAATATATCGGAAGGAAAACATGACAAGCAGAATTGCATAGCAACTATGTACAGAAAAATAAGAAAAACAGTAATAGAGATACACGAAAAAGAGAAAGACAAAACTTCCTCCGAGGAGGAAGGAGAATCTGAAGAACCAGAAAGAACTGTAGGTACTATAGCCTATGTAGGTAAGGGAAATTACCTTAGGAAGGGCATCCGTCCAGAAAGCAAGAGAGTTTTCTTCTCTGCCTTGACAAATCCGAATTCTGCCGAGCATCAGTTCCAGGAAACTGATAAAAGGCTCCGAGACCGAGTTGGGTACCATGTACTCAATTCTATGGATGAACAAGAACTAGCTCGATCAGCTGTATCATGGGCCGAGAATGCAGACATATATAATGATGACACCGTAGCGCAGACATTTCTGAACCTCTCCCCAGACGAGCAAAAATTAGCAGGTGTATACATGATTCAGCACCTTCTCATCAAATACAGAAAGCACTATTCTGATCCAGGTCCCTTACATGAAACACTAGAAGCACTGCTCATGGATAGATGGAGAGGCTTAAGCACCAAATTAATTCAAATAATTCTAGAACAGCGACACAGATATAATACTTTTGTAAGCTCTGAATATGTTCCCGCCCCGCCTCCAGAAAGGAAAATGTACCACATGCAATGCGGTAGTGGCATTGAGAGTCAGAACCCCTTACGAGAAGTACACCCAGTTATGGGTGAGGACAATATCTTGAAACGCGTGTATGTACACACGCCTCTGACTAAATTAGAACTGTTAGAAATGAAGAAACTAGTCCCGTGCCATGATAAAGACCCTGCAGGTTTTCACAGAGAGCTTAAAGACATGCTACTGATGGGGGATTACACGTATGATGATATCATGAAAATGTTGAAAGTATTATTACCCACGGGTATATTCGAGAAATTGAAGGAAAAGGAATGGGAGGTGGGAGACACAAAGATTGCATGGGCAGAAATAGAAGATGAAGAGAAGAAACGGGTCCCAGGGTTAGGCCTTGGGGACAAAACTAAAGCATTACCAGGTTTGATAGTACAGGTTCTGCCCAGATTATTGACAACTAGAAAGGAAGATTGGGACGCCATCTCGTCCTGTAAACAGAAACATGATGAAGATACTAGTGACTTCTACTCAAGATTCGAGAAATGCTTTATTATTAATAGTGGTCTCAAGCCAAGTAGCGAGTCGTACCCGCATCTTTTTGTATCAAAATTAGTCGAGAACTCCCTACCGTTAGTTAAAAACCGTGTATACAAGGTCGAGAGTACATGGCAAGCAAACACGCCATCACAGATGTTACAGATGTTACAATATCACCAGAACAGAATTAGAGAAGAACAAGAACAGGAACAGAAACGTATGAAAGATACAAAGATGAAAATGTTAGTAGCACAGACGGTCCCAGCCGACGGTCACAGAAAAGGTACGACCCAGACAAGTCACACTACAGCTCCCGTTAAAGGGACATGTAATTATTGCAAGCAGCCAGGTCACTACGTACATGAATGCCCAGTTCTGAAACATAACATAGCGACAGGTAAAACTAAAGAAAGACCGCATCCGCCTAGACAAGACCATAACCAGCATCAGTCTTCGCAGAATACACAGAATACACAACCTATGCATGCTTCTTCACCTCCAGCACAGACAGTAGCAGTACCACAGCCACAGCCCATTGCCGCGACTCAGCAAGTTTCACAACAGATGTATCAGTATGCCCAGTCTGCTTACCCCGAATATTCCCGATACACATGAAACAGCCTAGAGAGGGAAGGTGGCTTGCCTCTTATTGAGATTCCTGTAGATCAAGAAGGTCCTTATGTACATAGTCAAGTATTGGGAAAAGACAGAAAGTTTTTAATTGACACAGGGGCAAGTCGCACTACAATCAGCCATGATGAAGTTCCAGGGGCACCCCTCTCAGGCTCACAGAATGTTTCCCTTGGTTTTTCAGGACAGCCTATTGTAAATGAGGTATCGCAACCAGTTCCCCTGGCTGTGGGTCCGTTATCACGTGTTACAGACTTGTTACTTACAAAATCATGTCCAGAAAATCTGTTAGGAATTAAAACATTGAAGGCTCTAGGAGCTATAATATGCTGTTCCCCGGAGGGAGTTAGACTCTTTCTACGGGATTTCAAGGGTCATTATGTTTTGCGAGAATTCGATGTCAGATTGAAAAATGTACCAGATTACTTATGGGCAAAAGGCCCAACTGATGTAGGTTGTATGCACATTACACCATACCGTGTCACTCTCAAAGTAGGTGTAGTTTTACCCAGAATCAGACAATACAAGTTACCACCCGATGCTGTAGTGGCTTTACTGAAAATCATTGAAGAGCTCATTGCCCAAGGAGTGGGCGTAGAGACCGACTCCAATATCTGTAATTCACCCATCATTCCGATTCTTAAACGTACTGATCCCAATGCACCGCCAGTATATCGGCTGGTGATTGATCTTCGAGAATTAAATAAATGCATTATTCCACAGTATCCTGTGGTCCCCGATATCTCCGCCCTATTGACTGCTATTGATTCAGAAGCAACGTTCTTTACTGTAATTGACCTCAAGAACGCCTTCTTCAGCGTGCCTATTGATCCAGAGAGCCAATATCTCTTCGGATTCAGTTTAAATGGACGCAGCTTCAAATTTTCACGCGCACCTCAAGGATTCACAGAAAGCCCCAGCATCTACAGCCAAGCACTGAAAAGACAACTCGATTGTATCACAATGCCAGTTAACACCGCTTTATTGCAATACGTCGATGATCTACTGATCACCGCACGAAGTGAGCCCGAATGTGAACAAGCATCACTGACAGTTTTACACTTTCTGGCCGACAAGGGGCACAAGGTGTCCCCTTCGAAGCTACAATTCTGTGTTCAGCAAGTTGTGTACTTGGGTCACTTGCTGTCCAAAGTGGGGAGACAGCTCACTCCCGATCGCATTCAGTTAATCATAAATATGCCGCAACCGCAGACACAGAAGGAAGTGCGGGCCTTCATAGGCCTCACCTCGTACTGCAGACAATGGATTCCTCAATATGCATTTCTAGCCAAGCCACTCATTCAGCTAACGACACAGGAGGCAGCGACTTCGACTGCCCTCCCTTGGACTCAGGAACACACACAAGCTTTTGAAGAGTTAAAGAAAGCATTATGCCAAGCACCAGTTCTAGCGACACCATGTTACAGCAAACCGTTTACACTTTTTGTTACAGAACGTGATGGTACAGCGTTGTCTGTCCTCACTCAAGATCAAGCAGGTTCACATAAGCCTTGCGCTTATTTCTCAAGTACATTGGATTCAGTAGCCCAGGCACTCCCTGCGTGCTTAAAGTCCGTAGCAGCAACAGCGTTAGCAATCAGACAAAGTGATTCAATTGTTCTAGGTCACCAGTTAACAGTTCAAGTTCCACATTCTGTAGAGGTTTTGTTAAACAGAACCCAGACTCAACACTTAACTATAGCACGATTGACAGGTTATGAATTAACGTTATTCCAGCCACACATAGAAATCAGACGCTGCAGTATCCTGAACCCAGCAACACTGTTACCTACAATTATGACAGATCCAGCCCCACATGATTGTATAGAAATCATTAATGCAGTAACAAAGCCACGACAAGACTTGACAGATGTCCCACTGACAAATCCAGACCTGACACTTTATGTGGACGGTTCATGCATGAGAACGAGTACAGGAGAATTAGTGGCCGCGTATGCCGTGACCACTGACACTGAAATTAAAGAAACACATCGTATTGACACACTGTCTGCTCAAGCAGCAGAGCTCATCGCTCTGACCCGAGCTTGTATTCTAGCCAAGAACAGAAATGTTAACATATACACTGATTCACGCTATGCCTTCGGAGTTGTACACGACTTCGGAGTCCTCTGGCAAGAACGAGGTTTCCTGACCTCTCATGGGGCCAAGATACAACACGGTCCCCTCATTCAAGCACTGTTAGAAGCAATACATTTGCCCTCGGGCATATCAGTCATGAAGTGTAAAGCACATACTAAAGTTACAGATTCTGTTTCCCAGGGTAACGACCTGGCAGACCAGACCGCAAAACATACAGCACTGACTCACACCCAGATTACCGATGTGACAAAGACAATAGTACCAACAAAGTGTATGGCAGTTAGAGATCCCGCCCTAGACGTAATTGATATCCAGACACATGCTACTCCAGATGAAATAAAGAAATGGACTGAACTAGGAGGGATTCAGACAGATCAAGGTTGGATAACGAAGGAAAAATCTATATGGTTTCTCCCCGACTCAATGGTTCAAAGCATGATAAATACAGCACATAGCCCAGCCCATCTAGGAGAGAAAGCGATGTTAGACAGTTTACAGAATCTCTGGTACAACAAACACTTACGAGCAGCAGCAAAACAGAAAGTGCGTACTTGCATGATCTGTTGTCAGTTCAATCCAGGTAAAAGCGTCCCTGTAGAGCAAGGTGGATTCCATCCTCCCGATCACCCTTTTGAAGTCCTCCAGATGGATTATATCCAGATGAACAGTTGTCGAGGATTCAAGTATGTCCTTGTAATTGTTTGTGCTCTGTCCCGTTGGACCGAAGCATACCCAGTCCCAGACTACACTGCTCCGACCACTGCCAAGCAGCTGGTTCGTGAATTCTTCCCACGGTACGGTTTGCCCCGTGTCGTGTATTCAGATAACGGACAGCCATTCTCGTCCGAGTTAATGAAGCAGGTTTCCCTTTTGCTAGGATATCAGTGGAGGTTCCACTGTGTCCGACACCCCGAAGCAGCAGGCCTTGTAGAAAGGCATAATCAGACGCTAAAAATACACCTTGCACAGATATGTCAGGAAAAAGGGGTCGACTGGATAGTCGCCCTGCCCGTGGCACTATTCTACATGAGGATGGTCGCCCACTCAAGATCAGGGCTATCCCCGTACGAAGTGGTCTTTGGCAGACCACCGAATATGTGGGGGACGCCCATTCCAAAGAAAATCACTGATGTTGATTGCAATATGTTGACAGATTACCTTGCCTCCTTGATGTCTGCACTCCAATCATGTCGTTCACAGGTTGCCGCAGCTTTCCCTGACAACACTGATGTAAAGCCGCACGAGGTCCGTCCTGGGGACCTGGTACTCGTCCGGAATTTCGACCGGAGAAACCCGTTGGAGCCCCGCTGGAAAGAGCCGAAGACCGTCCTTCTCACCACGAGGACAGCCGTGAAGATTGAGGGGAGAAAGGGGTGGGTCCATACGAGTCATGTGAAGAAATTTTGTGGACTGAAACCTGATCGAGACTCGTCCACCCCCACCAAAGACTGTGTTGAGGAAAAAGACTTTACAGTATCCGAACGAGAAAAGACTCCCCAAGAACAATACCGAATGAAACTCCGATCTAGCAAGTCAGACAGTTTAATTGTTTAAGTCCTCCCCTAGGTGAATCGGTTAAATAGTTTCTGACATGTATCCCCTAGATCGAGATAGAGAGAGAGAGAGACAAGTCAAAAGAAATACATACTGCAAATCACTGCGTAGTCACTGTATAGTGACGTTGTTAATAATGTTTTTTCTAAGTATTCTAATCATTATTGCCAGTATTCTGCTACCTATCTATTGGCCTATTTTCAAGCGTGAACAATCTGTCTATAATGTCTCTGCTGAACACACTTTTAGTGAATTACCTGCACACGAACTCTCTTACAGACTTGCGTTGCGCAACAATACATTCATTAGTATGTTACACCATTCCCATCAGACGAACAATGCTACAGATTGCTGGATATGTGGCCGACTCCCTCCCTACCAGAATTACAAGGGAGCTCTGCCCCTCTTTCCGTACCCGTTCACTCACAATGGCTCCTGTGGGGCCTGGTTTAAAATAATTAATTCCTTAGATCCTGATATTGCTGTTTTCGATGGGGGCTGGGTTTGGGGAAACTTGAACTTAGTCCTGCTCAACGTCTGTTACCCTGATAAAGAGGGACTTCCTACTCGAATAGGAACTGATCTAGAAAATGAAGTATATGGATTAGGTAACTACACAATTAGTCTCATGATCCTTACTGTTGAATCCGAAGCTGCTCCAGTTCTGCCCCATATGTTAGTATTACCGGTCACAGGTGAACTATGTGTTAGCAAGAAAGGTTCAGTACACGTAGGTCATAGTAAATGTACTACTGTGGTCGAATTCAGTGACCATGGTAAATCGTCCTTCAAAGCTATCAGTCACTCCTATTTTGTTTGTGGTCATACCGCATACATACGTCTGCCTCCAGATTGGGATGGTACCTGTTATATTGCATTCCTTCTGCCACCTGTTTTTCTAGCTCCCCCTGATTACCATAGAAATACAAATCTAGTACAGAATAGACCTAAAAGAGATATTCCACTTGTCGACTACACAGAAACGGCATGGGAACAATATACTGATTTCAATAAAGGATTCTTTTTCTTTTTAGGCCCCGTCCAAAACAGTAAATTAATACGCAGATTAACTAGAACACTTGAAGCTGTAGTACATGAAACTGCCTCCGCCTTAGGTAACTTAACAGAGGAGCAATCTGCTATGCGGGTTGTTGTCCTTCAAAATCGTCTTGTTATTGACGTCATCTTGGCAGATAGAGGTGGAGCCTGTAAGGTCATCGGGTCAAGTTGCTACGTTTTCATTCCACAAAACGCACCATCTGTCTATCAAGCTATTACCCGTCTGCATAAGATCGCAAATCAGATACATCAGAATCCAGGCACCTGGACTTGGTCCGGTTGGTTCTGGACAACGTTATCCGCTTGGGGATGGAAGATCCTATCCTTTCTAGGCATTGGCCTTGTCATAGTATTCAGTTGCTGCCTGTGCCTACAGTGTGGGCCAGCGATTTGTGGACTGTGTGCCACATCGTGCATTGAACATTCCAGTTTTCTCTCAAATAGTCAAAGGAAGAAAGATGAACATATAATGTTACAAGAACAGACTGATCGATTCATGAGGATCGATATATCATGAAGGGTCCGTAGGGAACAAGGAGGGAATGAGGTAATATAGATTTTTGGTCAAGTTATGTTCCCTAGCGCGTACCCCACCGACTCCATGTACGAGGTTAAAGTGCATGTAACTTCCCTCCTGTGCCAGCTATGAAGACGCAAATACATTTGCATCCACCGTTAACATGTCCTCTTTCAGACCCACCATGAATGGGTTGAATAGGCCGTTCTTAAGTATGCTATGCCAACGTCTTTTTGTAGTGTACTCCTACGTTTTTCAGCTCTGGCAAAGTAGGCCTGAATTCCTGCCACCGAGCCACTTTTCTGACTTCTGACTACGAGGGCCTCTGCCCAGGCTGCCTCTGTACCCGTGAACTCTGACTTACTTTCAGCGCGGCCCTCCGTGCTCAGCTCAGCCTGCTGCCTGCCAAGATTGACTATAACCTTCGAAGTTATCTGTTCCGTTCCCCGAAAATACATTCCTGCCTGCTAGCTTCAGTAAACATCCTTCCTCAGCTGCAGGGCCAAAGGGCCGACCTGTCTCTATGCAACTAATTCAAGTAATTCATAGCCTCCGTTGCCATGCTTCCATGGAAGGCCCCATGCCCCCACGCTTCTCATACAGACACCCAGGCGCTTATACACGCACTCACAGCAAGTATAGAATAGCTTCTGCTCTAGAGACCTTTCTGCCCAGATAGCTTAGTTCCTAAACACCAGATATCAGATATGATAGAAGCACAAGTTGATCTGACATGCCAGACTTCTGTCTCTTCCCGTCAGTGTAAATGTCAAGTCCCCTGCACCCCTCCAATTACACGTCATGCAGCTGCGCGCGCATCCAAGTTTCCGATTTCTGCTGACATGGCCATATTTCTGCTTAGTGCCACCCACTTGTGACACCTATCAGTGACGTTTCTAGCACACACCTCTAGTTCACGCCTCTTGATTACGCACTTGTACCACGTGTATATTGTTATCTTGTCTTCTCTCAGCTGTTACGCCTCTTGCACTGTTACTTATGGTATGAAATAAGTATATAAGCTATGTACTGTTAATAAAATGTAGCGCTCTATCCCTTCTGACACCCCTGTGGTGGTCAGAACATGATATCCTGGCCAAGACCATTCCTTTTCAAGGAATAAAACCCCTAAGAACTCTAACACCACGGACTCTGTCTTTTTTCATCCGATCTGAGTTATTATTGATTAAGTACTTACCTGCATAGAAATTAAGAGAGTAAATTATTTATTTACATCAGGATCACCGGGCATCTCTGCAACGGTTGTCACGTTTTTCCACGCTGGAGAAGGATAAAGTTGCCAACCTGTTGTTAAATACGAAATCAGGCTCACCTCTGGACCCATGTCCCCCTCATATATTACATCTGGTATCAGAAGAAGTAAGTTTCTCCTTGACCCCTCTATTAAATGCGATCATCATCTTTGGGGAATTTCCCTCCTCGTAGAAAAAGGCATGCATTAGGCCCATTATAAAAGAGGCCTCCTTAGAGCCCTCAGAGCCAAAACATTATCGCCCAATCTCCTGTCTCCCACTACGATAAAAATCTTGGAGAAAGCCATGCACCTAGAGCTGACAGAACACCTGGATAGCAGTAACATTATGGACTCCACACAACATGGCTTCCGCTCTCTGCATTCCACCGAGTCAGCTCTAATCATGGCCACAGAGGAGATCCGTAAAGTGATGTATGGGGGAGGCAGAGCTGCACTCATCCTGTTAGATCTGACTGCAGCCTTTGATACTGTAACTCATGCTGTATTGCTGCGTCGATTAAGGGATGTGGGTATTGAAGATGTGGCTCTGTCTCTACTTACATCATTTTTTACATCACGAGAACAACTGATCCACTGTAATGGCCTGCAATAGGGAATTTATCATCTCCCATGTGGAGTCCCACAGGGTTCGGCCTTGTCTCCGACAATATTGAATCTATATGTCAGTCCCCTGGCTCGGGTAAACAAAGAGCATGGCATAATGTTGGTGTTGTATGCTGACACCACTCAACTAGTGGTCTCTGTGACACAAAGTGTGGGGTTAACAGCCGAGAGGTTTTGTAATTGCATCACAGATGTAATGGCATGGATGAATTCTAACTTTCTAAAGATAAACACTGAAAAAAACGAGGTCCTAGGGTTTCGACAACTACCTTTTGTATGGAGCAAAAACTTGGTGGCCTCCTGAAGCAGGCATCTGTCCAGTCCCCGTGCCCAAGGTCAGGAACTTGGGAGTTGTGCTTGACAGGGACCTTAAACTTGCCTCACAAATAAATCAAGTTTCCTCATCATGCTTTTTCACCTTAAAAATTCTGCAGAAAATTCTGCCCTTCATTCCTTTGTCACTTCGGGAAAAAGTAGTCGGAGCTCTGGTTTTGTCAAGAATCGATTTTTGTAATGCCCTATATTTGGGAGTTGTAGAAAAGAGCAACCTGAATGCACTCAATTGTATCAAATAATCAATGTGAATACCAGTAGAGGTACCAGTCATCAATGTTAATCAGTTGCGTGCCACAAGGAAAAGGGTCCTGCAAACCCTTTGTCGTGAAATACAAAGAAATACTGGACATGAGTCGAAGTAGCCTTGTGCACAGCGTAATCACTCAAAGGAGTGTAAATCAAAAAAGTTTAGAAATAATGTTCAGCTAATCAAATTGTACACGAAAAGAATGCTCTAAATGTTGTGCGATGAAAGGAAATGACGAGATGAAACCATTGGTTTTAGTTCATTATAAGCGTTGTATTGAAGTGATGAAGGAAATGTTTATATCCAAGGACAATGTTGACATTCGCAGAATCCAGGACATGTTATGACAATCTTCAACTTCGATGAAATTACAAATCCCAATGCATTTCGGGCTTGTAGAAAAGCCCTTCATCAGGGGATCGGGTTTTGACACACTGCGTTTCTGCAGTTCTTTTCGGTAAGAAACGCGCATGCTTCACTTTATATTTGAGCACTAGTTGTACGCTTTGAGATACCAAGCATTCTTTCCTTATCTTCCGCAGCGTTTCACGACAGTTTCACCATGTTCAACCCTGAGCACTCGATGCACATTGTAAGCTTTTCGAGCATGTTCCGTTTTCCTACTCTTGCCTCTTGAGTTTAACTCACTTGCACGTCTCTTGAGTTTAATTCACTTGCACGTGTTCACAAGTTTGTACCTCGGGTGGTTTACACGCCGTATCGGATTCCTGTGCACTTGTGTTGTTTTCAATCACGCCACCTGCTATCACACATTCCTGTTTCGTTTTTCTTATCTGTGACGGTCTCATTTATTGCACACAAGATGTTCAGTCACGGCACTTAGGTTCTATTTCTGTATGCACAACCCGGTTTCGCCGTTCACTGAGTTTTTTCCGACACCTATTTCGCATGATTCTCCTCACAGCCTTGTCTGAGTAGATATAGGCCTGTCGTTTTGATAATATCTGAGGTTTAAATATGGTTATTGTCATTTCTCTAGATCCCCTGATGAAGGGCTTTTCTACAAGCCCGAAATGCATTGGGATTTGTAATTTCATCGAAGTTGAAGATTGTCATAACATGTCCTGGATTCTGTGAATTTCAACATTGTCCTTGGATATAAACATTTCCTTCATCACTTCAATACAACGCTTATAATGAACTAAAACCAATGGTTTCATCTCGTCATTTCCTTTCATCGCACAACATTTAGAGCATTCTTTTCGTGTATAATTTGATTAACTGAACATTATTTCTAAACTTTTTTGATTTACACTCCTTTGAGTGATTACGCTGTGCACAAGGCTACTTCGACTCATGTCCAGTATTTCTTTGTACTATATTTGGGAGTTGGCAAGGGACAGACCAAAAAACTTCAATCACTTCAGAATGCAGCGGCTCAGGTTTTACTTGGCCTACCCAAATATCACCCAACGTCAGCGGTGACCAAGGAGTTACATTGGCTCCCAGTCCATCAGAAAGTGTACTTTAAAGCCCTATGCCTATTGCACAACCCTATATATGGAGGAGGGGCTGCGGACATTCAAACTTTGTTTTCGGTATACCAGGTCAGCCAATACAGGATTGGTCTGTGTCCCTAGAACAGAAAGAGTTAGATGGGGGAACGGGTTTCTCCTACCAAGCATCCATCTTATGGAACTCCTTCCCTGTGACAATCTGGTAAGAATTCAATAGGGCCATTTTTGGGAAAATGATAAAGACCTGGCTCTTCTCAAGGCCTTAAGATCTGTTGCTGTCTGCACCATACCTACCCAGCACCAAAACGCCTCGGCATAAGAGCGCTTTATAAGTTCTTCGGTCAGTCAGTCATTCAGTTTAATTATAATGGTGACTTCAACTCTGGGCCTGTGTTGATGGCCTTGACTAATAATCATTATGCATGCCCATGCTGCCGAAGCCAACTTTGAATGCTGGGATCCCCTTAGAAACCACCTTCTGATATATCCATGTAACATGTGGATGCATCACAATGCAGCAGCTGCATTGTGATGCATCCACATGTGACATGCTATTTTTAACTTAGCTTAACAAGTGGACGGAGGTAGATTGCTACTGTCTGACCCACATTAACTCAAATCGGAAGGAGAGGAGCAGAGAACAGCGGGTTGGAAAGCAAGCAACCTAGTAGCAGTGTGAAGCTGCTAGGCTTTCCTCACATTGAATCAAAAATAAATAAAAGACCAATGCAGGGGGAGGACAAATGAATACCAATGGATGAGCAGGTGGAGTGGGTGCAGTTTAGCTTATGGAGACATCAGAGAAGAGTAAAGCAGAAATTCACAAGGGAAAGCTAACACTAGTATAAAGAGGAATACCGTTCATTAAAGGACTGTGAACTGAAATAGACAAAAAAGCCATCCATTCATGAGCAAGAGGCTTATCTAAAGCCAACTCTATTTAGTATTGCATGTAGTGCTGTCTGTACTTGTTTGGAAAATAGGTCAGTTTTTAAGGAACAACTTGAGACTTCTAAGAAGGGGTAGTCTGCACCTTGATAACTATTTTCCACAAAAGATATTCTCGCAAAATGTGTGTATTTTTTTCCAAATCCAGGGAACTCTAAAAGCACCAAGGTTTTGTGGATTCCTCTGAAAGGACCTAAGAAAATTGACAAAATACTGATTGTGTTTGTTTATTGTGAGAAAAATTATGTGAAAGAAAACATATTTTCTTTCTAAAACGATCATTAACAAAAGATTCACTGTGCCATCTTCCTAGTTTTCAGGATCTAGCAAAGTTGTATCAAAAACTATTTTTTCCGCACACTTTTTGCATTTGTCTAACTTGTACTCTGTTTTTCCTAACTTTTGTATTCTCAGCCTACATGTAGTTTGTGTTAGAATCAGGTGTGAAATCTATAGGTGATTCCAGAAACCTAAACATTTTGAAAAAGTAGACACAATTTTAAATTTAGCAAAGGGTCATTTGTGTAGATAACTCAAGGTTTCCCCAAAGAAACAAATTAATTGAAATGATCAGAAAAAAAATCCATTTGGAAAAATGTTTTTATCTGTAACTTTTTGTCAAGCTACCAATTCACAAAAGCAGTCTACTAATACACCTGACAGACCCTTCTAGTTAAGGATGAGTAGGTTCTCCAAAAACATGTGATACCCAGAGCCAATCGCTGAATTGCACCTTACAATAATTTTTGTATTGTATAACACCTAGATAGCAATTCAATTGATGAAATATAAAGAATAAAAATGGCCATACAGGAAACCTATGTCTTAGGAAAAGTAGTTATTTGTAGACCTCTGAATTTGTGATTACCCATACTATCATGTGATTCAGAGGCCATTTTTCAAAAAGTCTTTATTGTTGCACACTGGTTTACATTTGGAAGCCACAAATGCAAAGAAATTAAATGTTTAATACCAAATGTTCTACTGTCCTCTGTTTTCACACATCTTCTTACAAAAACAGTACACCACTTGTGTGGCTGGGCCTAGCGCCTACAGCAGAAAACGTGATCTGGAGTCTGAACATCTCACCCAGCAAAATCAATGCTCTTTTCAAAATCTGGACAGCTGTGGATTTAGACCCTAAGTCAGCCTGCACCTAATGAAACTAACAAAACTCTGACATTTATGAAAACTAGACAGCAGGGGAAGTAAAGGGTGGCGGGGCTTGCATCGATCTCTCAAGATTTTTTTGCTCACAAGCCCTTGCAAACTTCACACTTTGTCCAAAAACACACATTTTTCTCATTCTTATCTGAAGTGAAGTTCCTGATCCTGTGGAGATTCCTATCATCCAACATTCTCACACATCGGCTTATAAAAACTATACCCCACTCGTGTAAGAGGGTTTAGAACGCGTGACAAGAAAAGGCCCAAAATGCAACAAAGATCTAATTTTACTACTCAAAACAGACCTTTTTTTACAATTTGGGTAGGTGTGGAGTTTGGGGCCTAGCTCAGTTGGCACCCAGGTAAACCTACCAAATGCAGACATTTCTCAAATCTAGAAGCCAGGGGAAGTTCAGTCTAGTGTGATTTACGTGGATCTCACTGCATAATGTCCACTTTTGGCTAAAAATACACATTACTGGTACTAATTCTAAGGGGATCCCAGCGTTCTCACATATCACCTAATACAAATGGTACCTTACTTGTGTAAGTGAACCTAGCACCTGCAATAGGAACAGACCCAAAATGCAACATGGACAAATCAAAAACTGCCATTTCTTTCAATGTGGGTGTTTGTGAGTTGTGGGCCCTTGCTCATCCAGCACAGAGGGAAATCTACCAAACCCAGATATTTCCATAAACCAGACATCCAAGCAAATCCAGGGTGGTGTGATTTGGATGTCTCCTATAGTTTTTTTGTTTTTTTTACACAGAAGGCATTGCAAATCTCAAACTTTGGCTAAAACATACATTTTCTTCACATTCCTTTGTGGGAAAGTTCCAGAATCTGCAGAGATCTGCAATTTTTCCACCAGCCAGCGTTCCCACATTTCCTGAAAGCACTGTTGATTTCTGAGGTTTATCTCACAGAAATGAAAGGACATAGCATTATTTAGCAAAGTTTGAGGTTTGCAGGGCATTGTAGTTTAGAAAACATTGTGGGATCCATGCAAAGCACACCACGTGAACTCCCCTTGTTGTCTAGTTTTCAGAAAAGCCTGGGTTTTGTTCGTTTCCTTAGGTAGGGGCTGAGCCCAGGCCCAATTACAGCAGCTTCCCTATAGCCAAATCAGAAAAAAAATTGTCAGGAAATTTGTATTGTCTTCACATTGCATTTTGCAGCTTTTCCTGGCACATGAGCTAAACCTACCCACACAGTGGTGTACTGTTTTATTGGAGCAAGTGGGCGACCACTTGGTGGTTGGAATTTTACAGACCCCACGGATTCTGGAAGTGTATGTCACAGAAGTACATGGAACATTCGTGATTGTAGGCAAAGTTGGAGGAGCATTATGGGTAAGAAAACTTTGTTGGATGCACATGAGGCACTGTACCCTAAACTCCCCTGGATGTCTAGTTTCCAAGAATGTTTGGGTTTGGTAGGTTTTGCAAGGTAGGGGATGAGCCCAGGCCAAAATTCTGTAGCTATTCTTTTGCTGATGTCTTCACATTGAGTTTTGGGACTTTTGTGTTGCTGGCACTGGATCGACCCACACAAGGGATATAGGGTTTTCTTCAGGACAAGTGGGAGAATGTTGGATGGTAGGAATCTCCAGGATCACTGCAAATCGTGGGAGCTTGTGTTACAGAAATGCAAGGAAAATGTGCGATTTTAGGCAAAGCTTAAGGTCTGCGCTGGACTTTGGGTAAAAGAATGTTATGGGATGTTATGGCACACAACCCAGGGCTCCTCTGAAGTAGCAAGAATGTAAACCTTATAAGAATCAGGTGCCTTTAGATCACAATAAGACATGCCTCTACACATACATGAGCAACATACTTAGCAACACTTTTTTCTGTTGGAGTTGACTTGGCTTTAGGTATATGCACAATGGCTATTCTGCAGAATTGATTTCGAATAGAGCTGATAATTATCTCCTTGCCCTCTATTCCAAAGCGTGAATAATATTCCACTACATGCTGCAGATGCTTTCATGTATTCACATTAGTGTGTATTTAGCTCGAAGGGATTCCCTCACATGCAACTGAACACATAAAGAATAATCTTCAGAAGCTGAATGCATTGGCCTCAAATGCGTTGTGTAGAAAAAGGAATGGGTGACTACATGCCCCATAATGCCTGGGGATAATGTTCGTGAATATAACGAGCAAACATCAGCGGGCCGCCATCTTGATTTAATCGGGATCTAGACGGCGGAGACACTGGAGCTAAAGGTAATATGGCGCGTTGCATTGCAGACGAGTAATTTGTTTATTTTGCAACATCTGCGCTTTAAAACTTTAAACTAAACAACGATTACCTCTCCCACAGGGCTTGCGCTTATTGAACAACAGATCAGACCGAAAGAAGTCATAAAGCGAGAAAGGTACGCCCATTTCAGTTTTTCACAAATGGTGGGGAGATGCACAATATAGAGAGGTATGCAGAGAAGTTACAAATGTGTCCTTTGACTCTTTTTTGTATACAGTTTCGAAATACAGCATGTCAGGTGAACCGGCTCGTGCCGAGGTTTAAACAACGGTACAAAAGGGGGTGGTGATGGACGGAGCATCTGAATCAATCAAACACGCACACACAGTTAAAAGATCTGGGTTTTAACTAATCCCCGACCTTTAGCCCACTCTGCCACCCCAGTTCAGACATGGCTATATGCAAATCAGTCTGACCCTGTGCCTCATGGGAACAGTCCGGGCCCAAACTGCCAAGCCATGTCTTCCCTGGACCGGAAACAAGCTTCCGAGGACCGGTTTCTGGCATTCCAGCCGTCTTCAGCTCGGCTTGCTTGAATCCAGTGGCAAAGTGAGCAAGGGACTCACGTCTGAGCATACCCTGCCACACTTATGGCGGCCAAAAGCGGTAGAAAAGGGGGTGGTGATGGACGGAGCTTCTGAATCAATCAAACACTCACACCCAGTCAAAAGATCTGGGTTTAATCCATCACCGTTCTTTAGCCCACTCTGCCACCCCAGTTCAGACATGGCTATATGCAAATCAGCCTGACCCTGTGCCTCATGGGAACAGGCTTGCCCGAACTGCCAAGCCATGTCTTCCCTGGACCGGAAACAAGCTTCCGAGGACTGGTTTCTGGCATTCCAGCCGTCTTCAGCTCGGCTTGCTTGAAGGTTTAAACAATCTCCTTTAAGCACGTAAAGAAAAGCGCTAAAAGAAAATGGTACGTCAAAGTATGGTCTTTTGGGTATTAATTAGCAGCATGAGTATGGAAATGACTAATACCTGTCATTTTTTTCGCTAGATTTTACTGTGGAGTATTTATTAAGCAGCCTGTGTGTATTGAGTTGGACTTAAAAATCAAAGATTCTTGAGATTAAAGAAAGTATTCCCCACCTCATAAAAAATTGGTAGGTAGATGTAGCCACAGTCAGACGAACATTAAATACATCTTTGTGTAACTAAAATGGAGGAGACCACTGAATTTTGTTAATTAAACTTTATTGTTTTCTTTACATCACATTTAGACAAATGAAAAAGCCCTGATGAGATTCCAGGAACTGGTTTCCTGGTTTCGAAATGCGTCAGCAGAATCGGAGGAGTAAACGGTTTACTACAGTAATAACTGGCAGTAGCTAGTGTGAAAAGCATTGATTGGTTTCATTTATTGAATGTACTCCTCGTCTTTTGATTTTCTCTTTCATTCCCTGAAATCAAATGTTCTTAACATGTTATGTCTTGTCTTTGTATAACAATTTTTTTGAGATGGATGATGGTGTAAATTTACCTTAGTGTATGTATATATTGTTTTTTTAGTTTGTGGATTGTGTAGTGTAATATATGAATGTACAGTTGTTTCTTTTGTGACATCAATTTGTTGATACAAAATCTTTAATGAAAAAGAAAAAATGAATGGTATAAAATAAAAAATACCTTGTCAAATCAAAAAGTGTTTTTTGACCGACATAAAGAAGATTGTGTAGAAATAAGGGTGGTGTAGGCACGCTTTGTTTGTTTTGCTTTAAAGATGGTCCATCATACCCCATGCCCTGATGGACCTAACTGCTTAGGGTGACAACATTTTGGGGGAGAGGGCATCTCCCTGTGCATGGTGCGCCATCCCATACCTTTATTTCTGCCCAGTTACCCACTCCAAGGGATGGAGCAGAAGCATTACTTAAACATCCCTAGAGCCTATCTCATAGGTCTATAGACATGGAGGTCACACCCATCTGGCCGAAGAGAAATACAAGTTGCTGACTGGCTCAACTGAGAAAATGTACTGGTAGTTGGAAAATCAGCGTCATGCCCCAATATTACCTATGATTGCTGCTCTGGTGCTGGGCCAGTGGGCATGACCTCCATGTCCCTAGCACCCATCTGGAAGCTTTATGGATGTGAAGGTACTACCTACAATGCCTAAGAGAAATGCAAGGCCGATTGCTGCCGTCAAGTTCACTTGAGAAAATGCTTGTGATTTGTTAAGAAGAGATTCAGGCCCATATTACATATAATTAAATATAGATATGATGTTAAAGTTTTGACACTGAACCATCTTATTACCACACTGCAAGAGGATACAACAGGTTTTAATGAACTATTGACTCATTTTGACTTATTGATAAAAGGGCACTTAAAATAAGACAGTGAAATTGTGCCTCATATTTAGTGATTTAAATTTTTTGTTGCACTTGCAAATACTATTGAGGTAATTCCATAGACATTCTAAGGATGACTGTTTAAGTGACATATTTCTCATCATTTATATGTAGAGTGAAAAAAGGTATAAAGCCTTATCAAAAATTTATTTTTGCTTTTACATTTCAGGTTCTGTTACATTGAAAAAGGAGCTCCATAATAACTGCGATCAAAATGTGGCTGGGTCCAGTTCTTTCACGATGGGTAGTACCAACATAGTATTAACTGGACAAACTTTACTTATCACTTCTGTAGCCTAAGAAATATAAGCAATGAGTTTGGTTAAAAGAACAAAGAAAGATGTAATGTTGCCTTCCAAAATACCCAACTTCAATTACGTGAGAAAGCTTTCCTAAAGAGAACAGAACTCTGAAGATATTAACAGTAGTTGTCATTTCATACTTGCAGAGACTAAAGTTGAATGGTTTGGTCTGGATAACGGAGTGACAGAAATGGAATAATCAGTAATGGCGAGGATGCTTTTGAGCAAATTAAGGTAATTTCACATGAGGTAGAGTCACTCCAGAAACTCACAGATGATCTTTAAAAAAGAAATAGAAGAAACTATGTGCGACTATATTGTATCCCAGAAGGAGCAGAGAGCTCCAATTAAATTATCTTTCTGAAGTCAACTTTTCCAAACTGATTTGTTCTTACTAGCTCAATAGCAATAAAAATTGCTCATTGGATAGGGTCAAGCCCTTCTCGCTCTTCACTTAGCACTAAACTGAGAGATATAATGTACTTTCTTCAGCTTAATGATCTTATGTCTGTTATGTCAGTGGAAAGAGAGAAAAAACAATTGCTATGGAAGCGTCTTAGGGTTTTCTTTATCACGATGTTTCAAAGGCCAGCACCATCAGTAGGAAGGAGTTTCTTGTTCTTTATTCCATGCTAAGGGCTATGAACACCACATTTGACCTGATTCACCTCTATTACTTCAAAGTAACATATAAAGCAGAACTATCTCCTTTCAAGAGTCAGACAAGTTGTAAGAATTCATTAACTAACAGAAGGTCAAAGAAATGGAGATAGGAATACGCTCTGTTTCTTAAAACAATTTTAAAATGTATTTCTTAGCCATCTGTACTGTCTTATAGTCCTTTGTGTTTGTTTGAATACTGACATGTTCAGCTTACTTATTCTCTCCTTAACTATAATTTACCTTCCTTTTATTTAGGTCAAATCCTCTGTGGAATGTAAGTGGTTCACTGAATATTGTCAATGTGTACTCACATCTATGGGAAATTTGGTATGCTTTTCTTGATCATCACTTATTGGTGTAGCCCTTTGTTGTTAAGTACATTGCACATTTTATCTTGCTTTTTACCTAAAATTGGTGATAACGACTTGTCTTTTCAATTGTATTGTATATTTTTGGTATATTTTTTTCAGCTTGTAGTGTCTCTTATAGAAATGAAGCTGAGAAGTGATTCTGCTCATCTTCGCATTTATCAGTGTTTCACCACACCTGCAATATTTGGGAACTGTTGCAGATTCGTTTTTTATGGCTGTGTTTTTCTGATCACTTGTTGTCTTGATTGTTCTTTTATAAGAAAACTGTTACATTACATATTGTATTGTATTGTATATTGGATTTATATAGCGCTTATCACCCAGGGGTCTCTAAGCGCTTGCCTTGGGAACCCGTCCTGGCTTTTCCCTGTGAGATAGCCCCTACAGGGCATCCCCAAGGTGAAAGCCAGGCATCCCGCCGCAGGGGACCGTTGTGGAGATTAAGCAAGCTTAATGCCCAGAGTTGCAGAGTGTGAACCCATGATTAGGTCAGGCACCGAAGCGAGAATAATCGAATCCGTGGACATTTGAGCTCAAGACCCTGCCGCGTCGGGAATTGAACCCTGGTCCCGGGTCTGACCTCTGCTTCAGGGTCTGCCTGTTCTAACCAGTGAGCCACACTTCTCCACAACCAGTGAGCCACACTTCTCCAATTGTGATTTATTGTTTGTTTGTTCTTGATCTCTATTATATTTTAAAAGTTTTTGCATGCTTTGTTTGATTATATTTCCTCTTTTTTTTCATTGCTGGATGCAACTTTAAAGGTTACGTCTGACCATGTCTTGTTTACGGATACTAGCCTGTAATGTTAAAGATTTGAAGACTCCTGTTAAGAGAAAAAGAGTTATCTCCAATCTGGCAAGATTTGTTTTAAATTAGGGCATACAAATCTTGAGTCATTGGATAAAATATATGTATTTTTCCTCATCCAAAAATACAAAAAAATGGCATTATTATTTCACAAGAACTTAAATTAAGACAAATCTTGTACAATCTTGTGAAGGCAGATGGGCTCTCCTGGATCAAAAGGTGAATGATATTCCTTTCTGTCTCTTTAATATGTATGGCCCTAATTAACCAAACATTTCCTTTTAGTGTGGGATTTGTTCGAAGTTAACATTTATCCTAATGTTAGGACTATAGTAGGAGTTGATTGTAATCAGTGAATGGTTCTGTTCAGAGATAAGCATCCCAAACTAAGGTTTATTCCTAGCTCTATGCAGAAAATACTTTAAGAGAGCTGTTTCACAAAGCACTTCAAGTGATGCATGGAGAATTTGGAATCTAGATTTTAGAGAGACTTAGTTATGATTTCCCTCTTTAATAAACTAAAGATAAAATTTACGGCATATGCTGATGATGTTCTGTTATCTACTTCTAAGCCAGAATCTACCCTCATAGCCTATTTTCAAGAGCTGAAAACGTTTTCAGCAGTATCCAGCTACACATTAAACATCAAACAGTCAGTAGTATTACCAGTTAACAAATTCTGTATTAAACACTACGTTCAAGAAGTAGTACTGGCTTGGAATAAATACATTTTAAAAATATGATTGAGCATCCAGTACTCAATTTCTTCTAAGAATATCTTGAAATAACATTAATAATTCATTTTTCACTAGAATACACAGCATGTTCTCAAGATTTTTATATAATGAAAAGAACAGGAGGTTTTCTCTGCGAAAACTTACAAAACCCATTCTGAATGGTAGATTAAGCTTTCCTGATTCCATAAAATATTCTGCGTTTGGTCTGAAACAACATTTGGTATATTGTATCAGAGTCATTGGAAGATCGTGAAAGATTATAGCATCTCATCAAATAAGGTAACTTAACTTGTTTCTCATAAAAAAAATATATTTTTATTGCATAACCCCTAAAGCACTTAATATCTCCTCTGGTTAATTATCCCATCAATTAGCAAAACCTTTATTTGTTGATTTTATGTCACAGTCAAATTTCTCCAGTACCTTCTGTACTTATAAGACGTTCCAAATTAATTTTAAAACATTGTTCTAGGGAAAGCGAAGGTCATGGGTAATAATACCATTTGCCAATTGATGTATGATTCAGATATTGTTTCTTTTTCTGATCTATCAGGCAAGTATGGTCTGCCTAAATATTCTAAATTCAATTATGATACAATAATCCCAGTGATTTGTTAGAATTTTGAGGATTTAGCTTCTGCAACACTTAGCATTCAATATCCTGGAAGGTATTAATGGTAGTAAGGCTTTGAGTATTTGCACAATTATTTCTACTTATTTAGGGATAAATCTGTTATTGCACTATAATAGAAGTCAAATCTAGGTTGCATTTGATCAATTTCCACCTGGGATAAAGTTTAGTCTAAGATGCGATAAACCTCTCAGCTAGAACCACACAAACACTTTTCTTTTTCCATAACAGATTATTTTATACGCCAATTCACCTTTGAAGGATCAAAGTCTATCTTATGAGTTGTGCTGGTCTGGCAGTTTATATAAAGTTATTTTTATTTACATGATATTTAATTGTTCAAAAGTTAGACAATTGTGGGAAGAGGTCTAGCAATAATTAATGGAAATATATGGTTTATCATCCTCAAGGATGACAGAGGAAAGGTATTTGATAAATGGAGAAATAAAATAAATCTATCAGGAAATGAGGCTGAAAAATCGCTCAGGTTAGGAAACACTACTTTAAAGGTTGCAAATCTGCAGGCACAATATTTTAAGACTCTATATGAATTATATTATACACCGCATAGAATAGCCAGTTGGGGGGGCACGAGTGGGATCTTCTGCCCAAGATGTCAGAGTATGGAGGCTGACAAAATACATATGTTTGCAGCTTGTCCTAAACTAGATCCCCTTAAAGAAGCTATGGAGGAATTCTTTAAAGAGGAATTGAAAATCTCGATTAAATTAACTAATGAGATTATGGTTCTTGGGGTGGCAAAGGAGGGGCAGGAGGTACCCCATCAAGAATTTTTATTTATTGCAATGACGCTGATCCGGCTTTGTATTGCAACGGTATGGAAAGACTCTAATCCTCCTTCGTTTCAACAATGGCTTTCAAAATTATTAGCTATCTATACTCTAGAGAAAGCTTTATATGAAAAAAAGGCGCGAAGGCAAAGCAGCTTGGGAAGCGGATATGGGCCCCAGTTGAAAAATGGAAAATTAAATTAGACGGTTAACTAAAAAGAGGGATAGACTCATGCTTATTCTTACAAGATTATAGTCGGTGGGGTCAAAAACTGCTTAGCCCTCTTTGTAATTTTTCATTTTTTTTCTCTTTTTTTTGTTGTTTTTTTGTTTTCGCTTTCGTTTAAACTTTGCCTTTTAAGAATATGTTGTACAATTCGTTTGATTCTTTAAGTGACAAAGCACTAATTGAATGACTTCTGTTATAACTGATATATATGTTAAAATAATCAATTGTTTACACTTTGTTTTTCTGATGATGAAATAAAAAAAAAAAAAAAAAAAGGAAATATATGGTTTAACAATACTGTTCTACTACAGAACATTTTTCTAGATGGGGTTCATGACTTGTTTATTCATTGGCAAGTGCTTGGCAAGTTTTTCATTTTCAGTTCTATAAAACATTGTATCTCTGTTTTGGATGGCAGCCAATAATGTTTCGTTCAAAGCATCAAGGAATCTAGTTTGTCAAAAGCATAGATTTATGGGATTTATCCGCTATTTTCATGCTTTATGGGCATGTTCTTCCTGTTTCTCTCTTTTTGAGAGTTTGAATTGCATCTGTGCTTGATTGCTTTTAGAGAGTGAGAAAGTAAATGATGACCATGGCAGGCATCCTTGGCATACCATAAGTTTGCATAGACGCAAGAGAGGCAGGGGAGTCAACATGTAGTTATGACATAACATTAGCCATTCTGTCATTTCTCTTGGGTCTGCGATGTCAAAAAGCAATGGGGAAAAGTCAGGCATTGGCAGGTGAGACCCCAAGATTCAACTGTTTCTCTAGGTACTGTGAAGGGAATATAAAGCTATTGGTTTCTCCAAGTTTATATGCCTTCATATTAGCATTTGGATACAAAACCAATGACTAGGAAGACATTTCTGTTCATTAGAACTGAATCTAATAATACTTACTAGTGACTAATGGTGTCTATTGGAGTTACTCTTTATTTTCTATTAACTGTTAGATTCTCCATTGCTTGTTTCCCATTGAGCATACACAGCTCTTTACAAAATACATGTATCGAGCACAAGTCATGGGCAATTGGTCACTGTCAGAAGGATGATTATTAATTTGGAAGACTACTCCTACCAACTTCATATAAACACTCCGTTCTGGTCACAACATATGAATTCTAAGTGAATATCTGCTTAATGCTTCATAGCTGTGGCAAACATAGCCTGCAGCTCCCAAGAGAAATGTGTGCTATGTTCAAGAACTACCAAACAACGTTAAAGTTAAGAACACAATTCAATAAAATTCGCAAACAACGTTTTAAAATAATGAATAAGCAAAGTGTAATGAGGACATCAGCCAAAGCTCTTTTCATTAATTTTATTTCGTTATAAGAAGTTCCCACAGGTGGGATTCAAGGTGCATGCAACTGTCGATATAACGGAATCTCGCATGCCAACGGGCAGCGCGAGGCAGGGCAAACCACAGTGTCCTCGCGCTGGGAGGTGCGCGAGGAGAAACCACTACATATATCTCCTTTCCTAAAAAGAGAAAAGATGCAAAGGTCGAAAAGGAAAAAAGAGAGAGAGAGAGAGAGAGAGAGAGAAAGAAAGAGAAAGAGATAAAAAGTGAGAGAGAAAATAAAACCGGAGAGTAAGAGGAACAGGATACTGACAGGAAAAAAAACTATGAATAAGGTTACACTAAAGATTAACAATATCTGGCTGGTAACCTAATCACTCTATTACTTCTCCTAGAATCAACCATGGGGCTTTGAGCAGAATCAACTACAACATTTTTTGATACACCAGCATGTTTCAAAACTTTTTCATTGTTCACACTTTGTCTCGAAGCAAACCTCTCACTTACTTTTACAACCTTGTTCGTGTTCCACCAGTTTCCATCATTGACACGTACCGAACTCCCACATATTTTGTCAATGACAACTGGTTCACTGTATTTAGGCATTAATTTTTGTACAAAGCTTTGTTTCTTTATTTTAACAGCATCACCTACTGCCAAACTCTGTAAAGAAACATGTTTTCTTTGGTCAAAATACCTTTTTTGCTTGTTCTGCACTTCATGGACTCTGTTTCTAACTCTAGTATCCAACTCTTGGAGTGATTCTTTGTTTTGAAACCATTTCAACATCCATGCAGGTGTGAATTCAGTTGAGGGTTTCCTGCCTCTTAGTAATTCAAATGGTGATGACCTTGTGGATGAGTGTTGAGTGGTTCTATAAAACCACAACATGCTTCTCAACGCTGCAGGTATGTCTTTGTTGTTTTGTTTGGCCCACCTTATACAATCCCCAATCACTCTGTTGAGTCTTTCCACCAGACCATTAGTCTGTGGATGGTAAAGGGAGCCTTTAAGATGGGAAATAGAAGAATCCTTTAGAAATTCTTCTATATCAGATGATATAATTTGTACACCATTGTCTGAAATTATAATCTTGGGGAAACCCTCTCTCATGAAAATCTCTTCCATGAAATCAATTATCTCCTTAGAGTCAGACTTTGGATACAAATCTGACCTCAGGCCATTTAGAGTAGTAGTCTATGAGTATGCGGGGAATGAGATTTTGGTATCAATTTATAATCAATTTAATAATTTATCTCATTCGTTAATTTTGGACCGCTAGTATCTGTCGTTGAGTAAAAGACAACCCCCACATAGGTTTAGTTAAACCCCATTAACTGACGCCACTCTGAAGAACCACCAACAACTGATAAAGTTTTAAAGAGTTTATATGAAAGTCTAATTTATACGCAAATACAATCTTCTCAGGATAAACCTCAAAGTATACAAAGAATACAAAATCAATTCCAAAATCAGCAATTTAAAGTTTCGATGTAAAGTGGTTCCTTTGCGTTGTCTACAGGAAGAGAAAATAATCAAGTTATCTCTGTCCCTACTCTAAACTTGGTGACATCCCTAATTCGCAAGTTTCTTCCCTAAAAAGGTGTCAGCAGTTTGACTCCCTAAGAAGTTCAAACTCTCTTAGCCTCTAAAGGTAACTTAAGTTTAAGAAGCAGTACCCTATCTGCCTACCCATCAGCTCTTCTAAGGGTCCTCGGCCTACTGCTCCCTTGCGCTCTGATCTCTCTCAGCGCATCTGCTCAAGGCATCTACCCTTGCCTTCGCTCTGAGCAATTCGCCCCGCTGTTCCTAATCTCCAATTGCTACCTTCTCCCCGGGGTGCTGTCCCTAAAATACACAATCACAGTGTGGGTGGAACGCCCCTTGACGCCCACCACGGACTTTCCCCATGAGGTCATCTTCTAGCTTTTTCCATGGCTTCATCTTTTCGCGTCGTCCGTTAGGTTGACCCTTCTCCTTAGATGTCATCTTCATCTTCTTGTTGGTGACTTTAATCGACACTTTCCAGATCAAAAGTCAAATGAACTTAAACAAGACTTTAACCTAAAATATGATTCTTGACCTTACTAGATCCTGTGAATGGTCATTCAAAACAAAGCTCAAATTCCAATCGTCTCCTCTCATGTTTAGGCAATAAACTTCGTTCGACATTTGTCACCTTAAATCTAACAAATGCTAGACTCTTCGGCTCGCACATTCAAGTGAAGGCTATTCACGACTCCTGTGAGCCCACTAAATTACCAACAGCGGACTACACTCCTGCGAACCCTTGGTCAGCCAGGTTATAATCACAAATGACCTAAAGTCTTCTAACGTTCCTACAAATTCTTCTACACAGTATAACCTTTAGCATACATTTATATATCGTCGCATCTACCAAATCCCTTACTCCTGTGTAAATACATTTTACCTAAGATACAAATACGTAGAATATAACTTTAATACATGGAATATAATCTACATAGAATATAAACTCTATACATAGAACATAACTTTATATTCTTCTCCATTATTCATGCTATATATGCCCTTGCACGTTTCTCCATGTTACATTTCTCGCCGTTTCTACATTTTAAGTTACACACGTTCTTCAGTTCATAAGCATTTCTACACATTAGCCCACTGCGTATACGGGCCTTCTATCTCTAATACATTCTAAAGTGAATACAGTTACATTTATTTCTTATACCACGTTGTCACTTCTGTTGACCTTTATGTTATAGACGTCAACTTTACATTCGATATACATTTCATTCCCACGTTTATACGATATACTCCTAAATATGGCCTATACATAATTTTCATTCAAATTTGCGCTCTCTCAGTCCCCCCTTTGATGACTTTTAGGAGTCATCACTAAATGCAATTTGAATAACCCTTTTAAACAGAACTAGTTACATCATTTCCTCTTTTCATCATTTCAAGTGCTCTCAAGCTTTTATACTGTTGGTCTTGTAAAGCAGCTAATCTCCTTTCTTGTTCCCTCATAGATCTTTGTAACCGGTTCGTCTTATACCATTTATATAGTTTTACAAATCCTAACAATGTGATTATACAAATTAATACTATTAATACAGGTTTTAGTATGTACCATACTATACTTTTACCAAGGTTAGCAAACCAACTTCCAACCTTTCCTACTCCATTACCTACTTTTTCCCAAACATTTATTTTTGTCAAATCTTCTATTTCTTGATGAATCTGCGTAATGTTTCTTATAACCTTCTCAAGTGGTTTTGAATTATCAGGAATATAAGTACAACATTCCTGAACCTTCAAAGCCTTGCAAACTCCGCCTTCTTTTGCTAATAGTACATCAAGAGCAAGTCGATTCTGAAGAACCATTGCTCTGATCGATTGCATCTCACCTTCTATTAGCATTAATGACCTTGCAGTACTTGCAGATAATCTATCTACGACTGTAGCTAGTCTCCTGATCTTAACATCGTTAAGTATTAAACCTAACATAGGAAACATCGCTCCAAATACGTCTCCCACTACTTCTGCATCTCCTACTTCCCTTTTCGTTCTTGTCGAAGCCTTTCCTTCTATGATCGCTAAATCCTTTGCATGATATATTTTGGGGAAGACAATTGCCAAGTAACACGAACCATACCAATTGTCAGGCAGTTTTACATAGGCATTTCTTCCGCATACAAAATACACATTAGGAATAGCTTGCATCCCTTTCATAAAATCTTTCGTATAATACTCTAGCTTAAAAGCGTGCTCACAATTAACTTCACCTACGAATTCACTCTCATAATAAGTCTTGCTTCGAGTTAGACATAACTTTCCTTTCTGCGTTCTATCCAAAGCTATTGGACCATTGCTCCCTTTCTTTTTATGTGCCTTCTCTTCTTTGGTCCAATCAGTTTTCCACTGTCCTGACATTTTTAGAATCTTCTGTCTTCTGTATCGGTCATCTACTTGTCCTATAAACTTTTTCTCAATCTCTGACACTTTGCAAGTCAGATTATTTCTGCGTGCGTATGATGTATCTAATGTATCCCAAGGAATGAAGAATTTGGCTAGTCTATCCTCCTTTTTGTAATAGTCCCACTTATTCATTTGCTTATAATTCGGAACTTCAGGCAGTACCGAATCATAATTTGAAAAGTAGTACTCAAATCCTTCTCTACCATAAAATATACTAAGCAGTAAACTACATGTTATCCCATAAGTCAATGGGAGATGATGATATCGGATGCCCTCATCTACAGAAGCCGGTAATTGCATACAAACGTAGCAATCCTTGGCTTCCATGGCATCGATATATTCGTATAATAGTTTAGCATATGCATTTGACCTAAAGTTTCCCTGTGACTCGTTTACATGTAATCTACGAGCTTCATCTACCAATAACGCTTTTTCACGTATAACTTTGCTCTCCTTCTTCTTCTCATCAAGAGCAGGTTTCAAAGTCGTTACAGGTTTTACCTCTGCTATTTCCTTATCCGTTTCATGTCCTATTATGTATGATATTGTCACTACTGTGACTATGAGACTAATTACTACTGCTATAAGTGTACCTACTATACATCTGGCTTTTCGGTTTGGGTTGTCGTTCTCCATGTTGTCAAAACAGCGCAACTCCTTCTTTTGCGAAAAAGTTTTCTTTTCAATCTTTGCTTGAGTTTTTCCTTCTCAGTTTGTAAAGTGCTCTTTATCAACAAAGTCTCTTTTTCGCAACAATGTCTCTTTACTGTTAACAACAGACAACCCTAACCCTTCTCCGTCCTCTAAATGTAATCCCTAAGTTTATTCTTCTTTCCACTCGGTGCTAGGTTATCTTTTTCTTTATAACTTATATACAAAAGTCTTTTATGCATCAACAATTATTCTCGTACCTGCAGCTCTCGCAACAAGTTCCAATAGTTCAAAACGAATGACTTTTTCTTCTTCTTCCGGAATTTGATGACCAAATGTTGGAAATTGTAGTCTGTTTAGCACTAAATCTTTAATCTGACTCAAGTATGGGGGTATAGGAAGTGTGAAAGTCAGTAATCCCTCAGTCTCGAGTCCAGGAGTCAACATCCATATCTCCACTGCCACAAATGGATCGAGATCGATTACTTTCACGTTCTTCACTCTCCCAGATTTCTGTCCCCAAGACATCTGCTAGATAAGTCCACTCTGGGGTGGCGTACCTTCTGCAGGGCACACGTACCCTTCTCGATCTTCTTGGACTCTCAGTTCCTGAGTCTGTAGTTTCTTCTTCTTGATCTGAATCTTCAGCGATCGGGACAAGAGTTTTCTCCTGTTGTGCCTTTAGGCTTGGCCTCCTTCTTCTCTCCGGCCAACTGGCTTCGTCACTCCTTGTCCTCCTGCTCCTTGTTCTGGGACTTGTCTCTTGGTCACTCTCCGCTTGTTCAGTATCAGATTCACTTTCCCAGTTACTTTCTTCTCCCGATACAGCTTTGGTCTCACTAGTGTCTTGACCTTCGTCGATCTGTTCCGACACAGGTTCAGCCTCTTCGATCACCTCTACAGCTTGGCTTTCCCCCTCTATGGCTTCTCCGCTTTCCGCTGGATTCTCATCCGAGAGAGGAGCTGTTTCTTCTAGAGGTGTTGGCACTCTTCGAGTGTGTGAAGCGTGTATCCAATTTGGCAGGCCTCCACACTTCACCGCAGTGTTTGTGACAAGTATGACTTGAAATGGTCCTCGCCAACGCACGTCTAAGCAGTTCTTCCTGACATGCTTCTTCACCAAGACCCAGTCTCCCGGACTCAGGTCATGGCACAAATCTTGTGCTGATGGAACCTCTGCAGCCTGGACCTGGAGGGACACAGAATTTATGGCATCAGATAGTCCCTTACAGTAGTCCAAGATCAAGTCGTCTGTGATGTTCAATAACGCTGCAGTCGGAACCGATGGCAATCTCATAGCTCTCCCCATTAGCACTTCATGTGGAGAGAGACCTGTTTTCCTATCTGGTGTGCTACGTATGCTCATAAGAACCACTGGAAGTGCGTCTAGCCAATTCAGGGACGTTGATGAACAAACTTTGGCAATTCTGGACTTAATTGTGCTGTTGATTTGCTCTACAATCCCTGAAGCTTCTGGTCGATAACTGCAATGGAGCTTCTGATCGATACTCAAAGCTGAGCACAACATCTTTACTATTTCGCTGTTGAAATGAGTTCCTCTGTCTGATTCCAAAGAGGATGGCACCCCAAACTTCGGTATTAACTCTCTAAGTAACAGTTTTGCTACTGTAAGTGTATCGCATCTACGTGTAGGGTAAGCCTCAACCCATCTAGAAAATATGCAGACAATCACTAAAACGTATCTGAGTTTGTTACATGGAGGCATTTCTATAAAATCAATCTGCATCCTATTGAAAGGCCCCCCAGACCTCCCAATGTGACTCAAGGTAACTGGTGTTCTCTTTCCCACATTTAGTTGCTGACAGATCGCACATCGCTGACATACTGCTTCTGCCGCTACTCTAAACTTAGGATTAAACCACGTTTGTCTGAATACTCTCACCATGGCATCTCTTCCTATGTGTGCTGATCCATGCAACTTCCTTGCCATTGGACTAACAAATTCATTTGGTAAAACTGCTCTCCCATCAGCAGAAACCCAAAAATTCATCTCGCTTTTCACACAACCCGCTGTTTCCCAACTCTTTTTCTCATCATCTGGTGCATTCTCTTGAACACTCCTTAACTCATCCCACGTATCTACAGTGTCTAACAACATGGTCAATTCAGTTCTTTCCTGTACTCCCCCCACTTTCACATCAGTGTGAGAATATCCTTGCTCTGCGCAATAACGCGCTACTTCATCAGCATAGCGATTACCTTGTGACACAAAATCTTCGTTTTTTGTATGCGCTGCGCATTTGACAACCGCAATAGCTGTCGGGCCTTGCAATGCCTCTAACAATAATCTCACGAATTCTCCATTCCTAATGGGAGAACCCGAGGAGGTCATGTAACCTCTTTGAGACCATAGCTGCCCGTAATCGTGAACTACCCCGAAACCATACTGGCTATCGGTGTATATGGTGACTCGAATTTTGTTACCTGCTAAACAGGCACGCGTCAAAGCAACAATATCAGCTACCTGAGCGGAGTGTACTCCTTCCAGGCAAGCGGCTTCTACGACTCTGGTAATCGTGCAAACTGCATAAGCTGCTCTCAGCTGACCAATATCGTCTCTTACGCATGAACCATCAACAAAGAAAATTTAATCGGGGTCAGTCAATGGCTCATCTACGATATCGGGTCTCGGTTTGGTGCATAGTTCAGTCACATCAAGGCAGTCATGATCTGTACAATTTTCATCATCCACCTCATTTGGAAGTGGCATCAACGTAGCAGGATTCAAGACGGAGCATCTCTTTAGGGTCACATTCTCGGCAGCCAGTATGACCTGCTCGTAGCGTGTGAGCCTGCTATTCGTCAGATGCTGAGTCTTAGTCCTGGTCATTAACAATTCCACAGAATGCGGTACGTACACCACTAACTGATGTCCCATTACCACGCTTTCAGATCTTTCAATGCTGACACCCGTTGCAGCTACGGATTTGAGACATCCGGGCAACGCTGCGGCTACTGGATCTAATGTAGCCGAAAAATACGCTACTGGCCTACGCGCATCTCCGTGGATCTGAGCTAATACTGCTAAAGCGCATCCCTCTCTTTCGCAGCAGTAAAGCAAAAATGGTTTGGTGTAATCAGGCATTCCCAAAGCCGGGGCGCGACATAAGTCCTCCCTCAGCTGTAAAAACGCCATCAAACAATCTTTGTCCCATGGTACCGGATCACTCACTCCTTTGTGCGTCAGTTGTAATAGCGGTTTTGCCTTCAGTGAGAAGTTGGCTATCCACTGTCGACAATAACCGACCATGCCTAGAAACATCCTGACCTCTCTTTGTGTCGTAGGCGCGTTCATTTTCATAATCGCCTCTATTCTGTCTGGAGACACCTTCCGTTTTCCTTTTTCAATCCTGTGGCCCAAGTATTGCACTTCAGTATGACAATATTGCAATTTACTTGGAGACACCTTGTGCCCGTTCTCGGCCAAGTGATTTAACAAGGTGATGGTGTCTATTCTGCAAGCTTCCTCTGTTTCTGACGCAACTAGGAGGTCGTCTATGTACTGGACTAGAACTGAGTTCTTGGGCAGTACTAGACTTTCAAGATTTCTCTTTAAAAGCTGGTTAAAAATCGATGGGCTTTCTGTATACCCCTGAGGGATACGACACCATGTTAAAACGCGATCCTCCAGCTTAAAAGCGAAAAGATACTGGCTCTCTTCATCTAAAGGAATTGAAAAGAAAGCCTGGCACAAATCTATCACTGTAAACCATTCAGCTTGGAACGGTATTTGAAATAATATTACTGATGGATTCGGTACCACTGGACAACATGAGACAACAATATTATTAATCTTTCGAAGATCCTGCACTATTCTGTATTTTCCACTAGGTTTCTGCAAACCCATAATCGGTGAGTTACATGGACTACCCACAATCTCCTTCAGTATTCCCTGTTTAATCATGGATTCGATCACAGGTTTTATTCCTGCAATCGTCTCCGGTGTCAACTTATATTGTGGTGTTCTTGGATACTCGGCATTGGGTCTTACCATAATCTTTACTGGTTCTACCCCTTTGATCAATCCTATTTCTTCTCCAGTAAAATCCCACACCTCAGCTGACACTTTCTCCCTCAAGTCCTGTGGAAGCTCCTCCACTGTTACGGTAGGATATAGTTCCACACATTCCTGCGAGTTTACAACTTTGAAATCGGCATCCTCATCATTGGTCTGCACTTCTACTCCTTCAGGTGTGCAATGTATTGTGCAATTCAATTTACACAACAGATCTCTTCCTAGCAAACACACCGGGCTAGAATCACAAATCACAAACTGATGTTCGTCACTGTAATTCCCTATCTTCACTGACACTGGTTCTGTCAGAGGATTCGTCATCCTCTTGTTTGCGACTCCTACCACCTGAATCATCTCTCCTGATATCGGCAGACCTGGGACTACCGCTGATCTCAACGTGGATCTAGTGGCTCCCGTATCCACCAAAAAAGTCGTAGGACATCCAGCTACTTCTGCCTCTACGTATGGTCCTCTCTGATCTACTTCCAGGGCTGCTCCTAAAGTACAGTCTTCTTCCCTATTCACTCGTTGCCCTGTAAGAGGATCAACGTAGTAGCATTCTTCTCCTCCTACGAACAATGGCATTTGTCTATAGGTTTTCCCTCCATTTGTAATGCGAGGCGGTTGAGGGAACGGGGCTCGAGGAGTCTGAGTCCCCCCTTTGATAAAATTTCCCTTGGGGACTGCAGTTCCTTTAACCACGTTATGCCGAACCTCTTCCTCCTCCTGTTCTAAATCCCCTGTCTCAATATTGTAAGGACACTCGCGTCTCCAATGTCCCACCTCGTTACACTGATGACACCTTGTTGTCCTTTTCAGGGTCGCGATATCCATTCTCGGTCTCGGTCTTTCTTCCTCATCTCTGCTCTGGTTATTCTGTTTCTTTGCTTGCGTTCCTATTCCCTGTTGCCGCTGTCCACCCTTTCCGGCTGCTTGCATCTGTACTAACATCAGCTTTTCCTTAAGCTTCTTCGCCTTGGTATCTATCTCATCGCTACAGTATCTAGCATACCTCAGAATCTCGTCCAAAGGTTTGTTCTGCCAACAGATCAAATGCTGTTGAATCATCAGGCTTATGTCTGGTCTCAATCCGAGAACGAACTTCGACACAAACTGTCCTATGTCCTTAGGATCCATTACGTCCAATCCACTGTACTGCTTGAATGCTTTCAGTAACCTCTCATAGAACTCGTGAACGGTCTCTTTAGGCTCCTGAGTTGTTCGATCTATCTTAACCCAGTCTATATCCTGCACCGGCACTTTCTCTTTTAGCCATGTTATTACTCTCTCGTATTTTTCCATGACTCTATCTGATGGACCACCTGTCTGGGTATCTCTCGGAGGCTCACAAGTAGGCCATTCAATACTAAGTTTGCATGCCGTCCACAAATCTCCGGGTACCACGATGTCGAACAAAGTGTTCAAATCGATCCATAGTACCTTAGAGATCTTCACGAATCTCTCTACCTGCTTGTACCACTCCACGGGATTTTCTCTAAGCTTCGGGAAGGAATTAGTGAATGCCGCTAAATCCCCCCTACTCCATGGTACATGCACGTAGTTTCCGTTCGCGATTTCTCGCAAAGGGAAAGCTTCCATTCGCATTAGGTCTGTATCCTGAGACTTCATGAGTGTACTCCGTCTGACAGATCCCTTTTTGGACCATCTTTCCTCCCATCTATCCAGATCTCTCCATATTCTAATACACATGATTAGTTCCCTTATGTGTACTCTTAGCCCAATTGTTCTACGCTCATCCAGATCTTGATCCGTGCAATTCAGCCTATGGTTGGCCTGTAAAGCCTTAGTTCGTGATATGTCTATCATGTACTTTTCCGCCAATTCAGATAACTTTTCATGAGCTGCCCTTGCTTTTCGAGTAATATCTTTAGACAAGAACAGTATCTCATCTGGTGCGTACAGCTCTAACCTCTCGATTGCCACTGTGCCGTCAATTATTTCATCTAAGTCTGATTTTAAACTCATTACATCTATGCGTCTGGCTTTTATTTCAGCTCTCAGTACGTCAGTCCTAGGTTGTTCTCTTACATCCCTCTCTCCTCCACTATGCGCCCTACGCCTGAGCACAGGTGAGTTATGAGGAATTTTCCTTCCATCTCTTTGTTCCCACCTCTCTAGATCCCAAGCCTTTCCATCTTCTCTTGGGGTGTGGTGGAACAATACTCCATCTTTTAATCCCACATTCTGTCTTTTTGATTCGGTCTCTCCAGATACAAGATAAGATCCTCCGTGCTGTTCTAAACCACTATAACTCGCTTGCTGTCTGGTATCGCTCAACAAATGGTAAGGACCTTCATGGCTCTCCATGCTCCCGCGATCTCGTTCGTGATCACCGGATGTATGGCGAGACGTTTCGCAATTCCCTATATTCCCCTGACTTCGTTCCTGGTCACCGGACGCATGGCGAGACCCTTCGCGACTCTCCATGTTCCCGTGATTCCAATGTTGCACATTTTCATCCGGGGTATGGTGTGTGCATCTGAAAGTGTTTCGGTATTCCTGCGTCCTTCGTTCTCCTTCACTAAAGGTGACGCGAGGCACTTCGCCACACCCTGCACTCCTGTCGTTACACATTTGCCTATTGCCGCTAATGGTAGGGCACGTATCTCTTCTGCTTTCTTGACTCCCTCTCTCCCACTCTGGGCTGCTTTCGCCAGCTCCACAATGAGAGAGGACCTTGTTACCCTGGTCTCTCCAATCTGCTCCTGTTTCTAAACTTTTATTCCGAGCCTCTTCTGCAGTATCCCATTCTTTCAAATATTCCCTTAATTCCTTATAGGATTTCGGTTTTGGTCCCCTCAAATCCATTGATCCTCTTTGACCCCCTTGTTCTATCCAGGGACCCGTTGCGGAATCTAATGGGGTACTCCGACTCTCTGGTGCTAATCTCTGTCTTTGAGGATTCATCGTGTTATTCCTATTCTCCATCTCTGCCCTTTCCCTGTCCCATCGTGCCTGTTCCTCCTGCTGGACCCCCTCTGGGTTGTAGATTGACACTATAGGGCCTATGGTAACAGGTACTTGCAAAGCATCTGGCATTTGGTACGACCTTGCACATTGCGTCTCTGGCACCTTCTGGACCACGAATCTTCCCACTACTCTCTGTTCAGAACTAGCTTGGGGTATTTCCTCACTCTTGTTGGAGTCCCACTCTGTTACTGGGATCGATTTATATTCACCCCATCTAGCTCCGTCCCCTTGCTGTAATATGGGACTTGCGGATTCACCGCTATATGGAGGTGGTCTATCTGTTAACAGCCTCTCTATCAGATCCTCCTCCGTCTCGCTTTCCTCATCTTCCTCCTCTGGAGGTTTCTTTTCTCCCGTAGTTTCTATCATGGTGAACAGTTTGTCTGCTTCTATCTTTTGCACTCTCCACTTCTTAGCTTCTTCATCCCATTTGGCATCTTGCACTGCCTTTACTGATCGTCTCACTCTTTCCTGGCGCCTCTTTACGCTCTTTTCGTGTGCCGCTCTAAACCATGCACTAAGTGCTTCGAACTGTGTTGGCCTCGGTAGAGGTCTCGTTGCAAGCATCACTGCTTTCAGTTGGTTCAACACGTCTAGCTTGAATGTTCCGAATCTCGGAAACATCAGTTCCTTTTCCCCTTCTGTTAACCTATTCCACTCGCAGATCCACATTATCGAGTGTAAGCCTACATTTACTGCCATATGATAAGCTGGTGTGCCTTCTGGTGGAGCTTCTTCTCCAGCATATAAGTTTCTTCTTTTTCTCCTAAAAAATTTTCTTAAACCCTTAAAGCACTTCATTTTTGATAATGTACGATTTCCCTTTATTAATTCTCTTCCTTGTTTACGTCCCGATGACAACTTCCACCAATCCCTGTGCGACTCTCGCTAGTCAGCCTATCCCGACACGGTTCTACGCTAACCAACCAATCTCAACGCGACTCTACGCTGACGTCACTCGTTCCTTCTACAGCGATTTCCGTCGTTTCTCAACTCGTCTCACGATCCCACATGCGTTTCATTCATACGCCGAAAAATGACTACTTCCGTCCAAGCGATCACTTTTCTCTGACTGTACAGCCACAGTCTAACTGTAATTGTCACCTCAACTGGCGAGACGTCTTTCCTCATACGGTTGGACGCTTGCCTCAACTGATAGGTTACTTACACACAGTAAACGTACGACCAGCATGCGTTTACTCATACACTCACTCAAACGCTCCCCCTATCATCGGTCTGCGGGCGATCAATGGTACCTCATGACCCCCTTCAAATGGTAGACAAATTACTCTGGGTGTTCGATACACCCGAACCACTTAAGCCCTCTCTGGACATAAGATTTTATCCGGTTGCGCGCGCTCACAACCTTCCCTCAATCACACTACAGGCATTCAACTCCGCTTGACATTACAACACAGGAACAACATAAAACACCGCAATCTTACAACGCATGACCCTTATACTCACTCTCGACCGATTCTGCTGCTTTTCTCTCGATGCACCGTCAGCACTGTCTTCGGCAGGGATTCTTCTTCTGGTCGTCGATGACTAGGGACCTTGGGGTAAACTAAACCTGGCCTAGGTCATCTTCCTCAAGAAGATAACCATCATTACTCTGCTACCAACTGCGGGGAATGAGATTTTGGTATCAATTTATAATCAATTTAATAATTTATCTCATTCGTTAATTTTGGACCGCTAGTATCTGTCGTTGAGTAAAAGACAACCCCCACATAGGTTTAGTTAAACCCCATTAACTGACGCCACTCTGAAGAACCACCAACAACTGATAAAGTTTTAAAGAGTTTATATGAAAGTCTAATTTATACGCAAATACAATCTTCTCAGGATAAACCTCAAAGTATACAAAGAATACAAAATCAATTCCAAAATCAGCAATTTAAAGTTTCGATGTAAAGTGGTTCCTTTGCGTCGTCTACAGGAAGAGAAAATAATCAAGTTATCTCTGTCCCTACTCTAAACTTGGTGACATCCCTAATTCGCAAGTTTCTTCCCTAAAAAGGTGTCAGCAGTTTGACTCCCTAAGAAGTTCAAACTCTCTTAGCCTCTAAAGGTAACTTAAGTTTAAGAAGCAGTACCCTATCTGCCTACCCATCAGCTCTTCTAAGGGTCCTCGGCCTACTGCTCCCTTGCGCTCTGATCTCTCTCAGCGCATCTGCTCAAGGCATCTACCCTTGCCTTCGCTCTGAGCAATTCGCCCCGCTGTTCCTAATCTCCAATTGCTACCTTCTCCCCGGGGTGCTGTCCCTAAAATACACAATCACAGTGTGGGTGGAACGCCCCTTGACGCCCACCACGGACTTTCCCCATGAGGTCATCTTCTAGCTTTTTCCATGGCTTCATCTTTTCGCGTCGTCCGTTAGGTTGACCCTTCTCCTTAGATGTCATCTTCATCTTCTTGTTGGTGACTTTAATCGACACTTTCCAGATCAAAAGTCAAATGAACTTAAACAAGACTTTAACCTAAAATATGATTCTTGACCTTACTAGATCCTGTGAATGGTCATTCAAAACAAAGCTCAAATTCCAATCGTCTCCTCTCATGTTTAGGCAATAAACTTCGTTCGACATTTGTCACCTTAAATCTAACAAATGCTAGACTCTTCGGCTCGCACATTCAAGTGAAGGCTATTCACGACTCCTGTGAGCCCACTAAATTACCAACAGCGGACTACACTCCTGCGAACCCTTGGTCAGCCAGGTTATAATCACAAATGACCTAAAGTCTTCTAACGTTCCTACAAATTCTTCTACACAGTATAACCTTTAGCATACATTTATATATTGTCGCATCTAGCAAATCCCTTACTCCTGTGTAAATACATTTTACCTAAGATACAAATACGTAGAATATAACTTTAATACATGGAATATAATCTACATAGAATATAAACTCTATACATAGAACATAACTTTATATTCTTCTCCATTATTCATGCTATATATGCCCTTGCACGTTTCTCCATGTTACATTTCTCGCCGTTTCTACATTTTAAGTTACACACGTTCTTCAGTTCATAAGCATTTCTACACATTAGCCCACTGCGTATACGGGCCTTCTATCTCTAATACATTCTAAAGTGAATACAGTTACATTTATTTCTTATACCACGTTGTCACTTCTGTTGACCTTTATGTTATAGACGTCAACTTTACATTCGATATACATTTCATTCCTACGTTTATACGATATACTCCTAAATATGGCCTATACATAATTTTCATTCAAATTTGCGCTCTCTCAAGTACTATAGCAAATTTTATTTGTTGACCCAACATGTTAAAAGGTCCTAGAACATCAATACCCAACTTCCCCCAAGGTCTTTCAGGAAATGGGATGGGAGGGAGAGGGGGATTAGTGGTACGTAGACCTTTGTCGCTGCTGTCACATATATTACATTCAAGTACAATGTCATCTATGTCCCTATCCATTTTTGGCCACCAAAAGTTCTCTCTAACTCTTCTTTTAGTGAGAGTTGATCCCAAATGTCCCTCATGTGCCTTAGTCAAGAGAGTTTTTCTGACACTTTTCGGGGGAACAATTTTGTCACATCTGAAAATAAGCCCATCTTCTAAAGATAGCTCATCCCAAACCTTTACGAACGGTTGAAGTTCCTCACTTACACTTTTTTCTTTTGGCCACCCTTTTGTAATGTATAATTTAACATCTTTCAGTGTAAGATCAGAATCATTGCAGTATGCCAGCTGCTTTCAAAGACGGAGCACACGTTATGTAACTCAACACTTGCTATAATGCAATCTTCTTGCTCATAGTCTTCCATTTTGTCTTGGCACTGAGACGATGGAGGTGGGTCAGAAGGATCCGTGATACAGCATCAGCACGTACATTCTTTCCCCCTGCGATGTGTATGACATCAAAATTGTTTTGTAGGAGTTTTGGATGCCAAACGGGCTATGCGTGGTGTTGTGTTGTTGTGACTGGCGTTTCCTAGTATGCTTACTAAGGGTTTGTGATCAGTTTTTAAAATAACTCTTGAATTTTTCAGTGCCCCACCAGCATGCAAGTAGTTCTTTCTCCATCACCGAATAATTTGATTCTGAATCCCTCAAAACCCTCGAAGCAAAACCAATGGTCTTTTCTTGAGAGGCAACATTTTGGGTCAAAACTGCTCCCAACCCATAACAACTTGCATCAACAGTCAAAGTGCATGGAACAGAAGGTTCAAAGGGTTTTAATGCTTGAACATTGCATAGTTGTTCTTTTAGCCACGCAAAAGCTTGAACGCAATCTTCATCCCATGCAAACTCAGTATGATTTTTAAGAGATTAGAAACGGGCAGCATAATCAGGTATGAATCGAGAATAGAATTCTGTCAACCCTAAAAGTGACTTAACTCCAACTTTGTCCTTAGGAGTGGAGGCATCCACTATTCCTTGAACTAAGCTAGCTTCAGGTGTTACACCTTCGCTGGATATTGTGTGGCCCAGATATTCAATTGAGTTGTTTGAGAACACACACTTGTCTCGTTTAAGAACTATGCCATGTTCTTCAAAAATAGACAAGATTCGATTCAGTGTTTCATCATGTTCTTCCTGGTTATTTGCGTGTAAAGGTACATCATCTTGAAAAATTGCTACTTTTTTGATCTCCTTGAGTAGATTGACCATTAGCCTTTGGAAAACTGATGCTGCCAAAGCTAAACCAAATGACATTCAACAGAATTGATACATGCCAAAAGGTGAATTAAAAGCAGTGAGATGACGTGACTCTCTGTCCAATTCTACCTGGTGGTATGCAGACGCCAGGTCAAGATTTTCGAAAATCTTTGCACCAGCAACTACTCCCAACATCTCATTGTTGATGGGTAAAGAGTGTGCGTCTACCCAAATAACTTTGTTCAGACTGCGCAAATCCAGGCAGACTCTTAATTCATTGTTCTTTTTTCGTGCAATAACTAACGGTGATGCCCAATCAGATGATTCAACGGGTTCAATCACTCCTCTCCTGTGCATAAATAATAAGTATGAGCGTAAAATCCGTACGGCTAGCGGAATTTGCGGATTTTCGGCAAATTCGCAATCCGTGAATTTTTGCGAATTTTCTGACAATTCGCAAATTCGCGTGCAGCGGAATTTTTTGCTTGGTCACGCTTGACAAATACAATATTGTGGCGCGCGGCGTTCACTTACCGTCATTCAGCGTTTGAAGAGTTGTTTTTCTCCATGTTTGCGTGTGCTGCTCCATTTTGGATCTTGCTGCGTGATCCTGCAGAAGTTTGTCGTCCGCGATTACGTTATCGCGGCCCGCCACCTTGAACAGCGAGAGTTTGTCATAGCGAGTACGTCATAAAGGCTCGTGATCAAGTATCGCAGGAGTAAACAATTGCGAACACGTAGATGCGGCGAGCAGCAACAATCTCGCACTCGCGAAATTGCTAAATTTGCAATTCTGCACAAGTAATCCACCAGCAGGCAGCATAAACCTTCTGAAAATGAAGATTTTTATCAGAATAACTCCTCAGGTTGACATTTGCCTGCACTTTTTTTTTTGCAAGGAGTCCATTTGGGGGGGGGGAGGGGGGGGTAAGGAAGTGCTCCAACTTCCTGTTCCTGTCTAGCAGGCTATTTCCAGTGCTTTGTTCATGTCCTGGTCACTTTGATTTGGATCTTGACCTGGAAGGATTACTTTTTGTGGATGCTGCTGGATATTTGGATTTGAGGCATTTTTTACATTCTTTGGATCACTTTTGGATTAGAAATTTCACAAGTAAGTTGATGTTGTTTGTTTGGGGCATTACAGTTGCTGCAACTACAATTTTGGAACTTTTTCAGAACAATTAATAAAATATATTGTGGGTAGCCACAGTATCCAGTAGGACCAGGGTTACTTATGGGTGCATGATACAACTCTTATGTTGAATTTCAACATCATTTAGGGCATGGATGGCATTGGATTGGGGTGATTTTTGTGTGTTTTTCGATTTTCTGGCTGTTGTTGGGGGCCTTTTGCCCAGGGGTACTCAGTGGTGCATCGACTGAGTCTTTCTGTGGGGTCTCTTGAATGTAAACATCATGGAGGGCATGGATGGCATTGGATTGTGAGGATTTTTGTGTGTTTTTCTATTTTGTGGCTGTTGTTGGGGCCTTTTGCCCAGAGGTACTCAGTGGTGCATGGACTGAGTCTTTCTGTGGGGTCTCTTTAATGTAAACATCATGGAGGGCATGGATGGCATTGGATTGTGGTGATTTTTGTGTGTTTTTCGATTTTTTGGGGTGTTGATGGGGCATGGCCATGTGGGTGGGGGCCGTTTTGAGGACTGGTACAGGCAGGGCCTGGCCATGTGGTGGGGGTCTAGGGGCCATTTTGAAGCCAGGCAGTGTGCTTTGTTGTGCCATATGCCTGCACCCAGTCTGCCATGCTTTCATCCATTATGCCCAGGGGTACTCAGTGGTACATGGGCCTAGTCTTTCTGTGGGGTGTCTTGAATGTAAACATCATTGAGGGCATGGATGGCATTGGATTGTGGTGATTTTTATGTGTTTTTCGATTTTTGGGGGTGGTGTTGGGGCCTGTCTATGTGGGTGGGGGCCATTTTGAGGCCTGGTCCAGGCAGGGCCTGGCCGTGTGGGTGGGGGTCAAGGGGCCATTTTGAAGCCAGGCAGTGTGCTCAGGCCTGCACCCAGTTTGCCTTGCTTTCAACCATAATGCCCAGGGGTACTGAGTGGTGCATGGGCCTAGTCTTTCTGTGGGGTGTCTTGAATTTAAACATCATTGAGGGCATGGATGGCATTGGATTGTGGTGATTTTTGTGTGTTTTTCGATTTTTTGGGGTGGTGTTGGGGCCTGTCCATGTGGGTGTAGGACATTTTGAGGCCTGGTCCAGGCAGGGCCTGGCCATGTGGGTGGGGGTCTAGGGGCCAGGCAGTGTGCTTTGTTGTGCCATAGGCCTGCACCCAGTCTGCCATGCTTTCATCCATTATGCCCAGGGGTACTCTGTCAGTGGTGCATTTTATTGGTCTTTCCATTTTGGGGAGTGGGTATAATAAAATGCTTACTTGCAAACTATTAATTGAAGCACTACATATGCAACATGTATTTAACTGATGTTCCTCTGGCTTCATTTGCTTTTAGGTGCAGAAAGATGAATCATCAGCCTCATCGTTCCTCATCAGTGCCAGGAACAAGTCCTGCTGCGGTGTGTGCAGCACAACGTCACATGTGGCCACAGACAACTCTGCAACTTGTGCAACTACGGCCTGCTGTTCTGATATCTGGGGGCTTCCAGGTTTTTGTGGGTGGGTTTTGGGGTCTGGGAGCACTGCTGGTACAGTCTAATGTTAATTGCATTTGTTTTTCAGAAAATCCGTGGTGGGAAAGGGGAGTTAGGGCCTAGCTACAGAGCTCATTTGGACTGCATTCCAGGTAGGCCCAAAGTTTCCTAAGTGTGGCTTTTCCCGGTTTTGCTTTTCGGCTATTTGGGGGGGGGGGGTGAAACTTGTTTTTGCCCGGGTTCACGGGTCTGGGGGCCTTACTTGGAAGGTGTAATACTGGCTAAAAGTGGTTTGGAGAAAATCGGAGCAGAAAAAGATTTTGCGCTTTTGATCACTTGCCTGTCTTTGGGGTGCTGTTTGGGGGGCTTTTAGGTTGTTGGGGGTTGGTTTTGGGGTCTGGGAGCACTGCTGCTAATGTTGATTGCATTTGTTTTACAGGAAATCCATGGTGGAAAATGGGAGTTGGTCCTAGCTGCAGATCGCATTTGGACTGAATTCCAGGTAGGCCCAAAGTTTTCTAAGTGTGGCTTTTGCCGGGTTTTGCCTTTTGGCTTGTTGGGGGTGTTAAACTTGTTTTCGCCCGGGTTGACAGTTCTGGGGCCATTGCTGGGAAGGTCTAATACCCGAAAGAAAGTGTTTTGGAGACATTGCCTGGGGAAAACGTTTTTGCATTTTCTGAGATTTTGCTCACTCTACCGTTTTCGGGGGCTGTTTGTGGGGGTTCCTGGTGTTTGTGGGGGGGTTTGCGAGTCTTGGAGCAATGCTGGGTATGGATACTTTTGCTTGCTTGCAAGTGGTTTGAATACAATCCATGGTGGGTAAGGGGGTATTTGGGCCTACTTTACTTTCAAAGTACGTTTTGTCACCATTTTCTACTAGGCCTCGTTATTTGAGATCTGATTGGGGTTCTTCTACATTTTTGCGACTGGGTTTAGTAAGGGTCTGGGAGCACTGCTGGGAAGGTCTAATTATGTTCTAAAGCACAGTTTACAGTACACCTAGCTTGAGGGGAAAGATCCGCTAAATTAATTCGCAAATACTTATTTATCCTTCAAAAGGAGACTCAGACAGAGTACGTACGCACTTTCAAAAATATTGTACTCTCTATTAGGAAACTCAAAGTGTGACTTTTTGCACTACACAGTGTACATACCTTTTATTTATTTGTCAGTGGTGTTCTAATATCACTTCCTGTTTTTTCCATCTATAATTACAGGCCGGGTTTCTGCCTGTGCAGTGGGAAAAAAGGGATGTTAGTCAGGCTTCACATTAGCGAGCCGCAATTCTGCATCCGCCAGGCAGGCAGTGGACAGGGTGTCTTCTGGTGACCAACATTGATGGACGGAGCGTCAGATAGAATGGAGGAGTCCAGCTAATAAGAGGAATGGTTGGATGCATGCAACTTCCCAAATTCAACAGGACAACTACAACGACATACAGATACAGTATCCGTTCTTTTCTAATTATCTTTTAAGTAATGTTATTGCTGTGAACTTCTATGAGTGTGACTATGCATTTCTTTGATCTCTGCTTCTAAATTCATCCCTATAGCCATTGTATAGGTTTTATTTCTGCTATTTTTCAAACCTAATTTAATGTATGAAGTGTTTCTCTGAGTGCAGAGATAGGCAAGTGAAAACGCATAATTATTACTGCAGCCCTGTACTGTCGCATTCTTTCATTCACGGTTGTCGAAATAACTACTTGTCAGTAACCATGCTTGCAGTAGTGCATGAACTTCCTTTATGTCACTTAAAAGATTTATGGATAGCTTTGTACCCAAAGATTTGTTTATCTTCAATTAATGTTTGTCCATGCTGTGCTTTTTTTTTCTTCTCTCAACAAAACTTTCCCAAAAAACCCCATTCCCATCCATTTTCCAAACCCTAACCCTCTTCCCCCGGGCTGTGTGGTTTTGATTGATGTGTGACTAAATGACAGCAATAATTCCACACACTTGCTGGGGAGGATAAGGTCATAGCAGCAGGCTGGTGAAGGAATCCGAGGATATATTCTTACTCAGCTTGGCACAGACCCATGACTATTGGCAAATGAAAGCTGATTTCCATGTGCGCTATCAACTTGATTGATCATCAAGAACATACTCCTCCTAGACTGGCAAATGATTACGCTGCTGTGTCCTTCACCTTCAGTACTATTTCTTGTAGTAGTAGCCAATGTCAAAGAAATTCAACGCAAGTAGTAGTTATACTTTCAATACTTTACCATTTGTTAGGCTACATTGTGGCACTGTTCTAGTGTACTGTCACCTGCTATATTCTCTATCGTACCATTCTAATGCTACGGTAAGGGCAAACAAGGTTTCATTTTCTTTTTTTTTCATATGATGCAACTGCCACTGTGTAACACCACTAGTACCACCACAATGATGACATTTCATCCGCCCAGGATTGCAAACCTTAATCGCCATTTCCAGTGCAGCCAGCCCAGTGCCTAGCCCTATTTCCAAACACAAATTACAGGTAAGATAAGCGTTTGGGGGGAGGTAGTATAATGGAGTATTAGGAGAGACGAGAGACTGACGGTAGTACTAGTAAAGTCCTAGGACTATTGAATTCACTTACTCCCTGAGAGGCACCTAGTTTTGAAAACATTTGGGCAATTACTTACACAACTTCAAGATGCCACTTTCTGGAAAACAAACTTACTGTTAAACCCCCACCCACCAGCCTCAAAAGCAGTAAAAAACACGTATGCTAAGATAAAGTTTAAAGTATAGTTATATCTCTAACATAAATAATCTCCTGCAAGACCCAACCCACCCCTACTCCCTAACCCCAACGAATGTCCGTGAAAAGTAAAAAAAAAACAACTCCCAATTCCCACCCCCAAAAGTCTTTAAAAAAGGGGCAAGGGACAGTCTCCTCCTACTGCTGGCTGCTTTTCACTTTTCGGGCCATGTCGGCATGCTCCTTGCGGAGGGTCTCGAACAGGGTTTTGGTGTTCAACAGCTCCTGCTCGAGGTAGGACACCCTGAGTGAAAGGCGGTGCAACCTTTATTTGGTACTGCTGTGGGGGGCAGCTGATTTTTTTGCTGCTCGGCGTTGGCAGGTGGCTGCGGTACCCCGGCTCTATACCGCTGGAGACCTGCTGCGCTGACTGGGTGACCCAGGGAGCGCGGAGGAGGATGCAACTGTCCCGGTCGATGTTGTGGTCGACTGCGTGTCCCCCTCCTTCTGGGCCACCAGCCGCCGATATTCGGCGACAGTCACCTCCATCCTCCGTTGCCGGGCCCTTTTAGCCAGCTCCTTCCGTGTTGGTTTGGAAAGAGCATCTATATGAAGAAAGAAAGACATAGTCTATAACCAATGCCCTTTAAGATTAACACAAAATGATTCAGCAGAAAGTTGTGTCACAGTAGAACTAGCAACTTGCAAGCGCAGTACATAACTATTGTGGTCAGTATCCACCTAACCTTCCACTTCTTCATCCTTGCTCTAACATTAGTGGGAGTTTAAGGAATCAATTCTACAAGGACTATGGACTCACTCCATTAGAGTCGACTATGACAGTACGCCAGTCTTCTTCTTCTTCTTCTTTCTTGTTTAGCAAAATAGGTACATTAACTTCTGCAAGCCGGCATAATGCCAGTGCAGTCAACTTGCACCCAAGAAAAACAGACGCCCGCCATGATGAGTGAGACAGACTTGCGTTACTGTACCAGTCCAGTACATGCAGGTGGTGATGCTCTTACTTTTCTATTACGGGTGGCACTGAGAATACTCTGTTACAAGGGCTACTGCTTAATTAATTTAACTTTCACCCTACAGTGCCAATGAATACTAGAAAAGGAAAATGAAGAAGCTAAATAATCTGATTATCTATCACTGCACATGGCATGTATTTGCTTACATATGGGATGACTTTAGGTGCTTTGCTTTTTATTGAGTGAACAGGGATACATCCACACATGAATGACCGAGTTCTACTAAACTTATTAATAGAGGTAGTGAGTGGCCATTGTAATAGCTGGATATATGCTGTGCTTGCAATACAAACTACTGCTACTATTCATGGTAGTATTCGGACAAAATTAAAACTTCTTTTCCTTGCCTTTCCTACACTGGAACGGACGTGCGGGTGCGGTGTTACATGCTCTTCAAAGTAACACTTAGTTCATCCAGTGACCATCTACTCTCTCTAGATACACATATGCTATCTAAGAGTCAGATAGTACCATGATCCAGGCATGATCCAGGCATCCATCCATTCAAACTATATGTCAATCATTCTTCATGTATCTCATCTGGACAAACCTTACGTTTTCTCACGTTTTCTCACGGGAAAACAACCTTTTCATTTTATTTGGGAAACCGCAAGCCATACATCTGTGCTTGACTTGCATTTGAATTTCAACCAAAGCATATGTTGCGCACACATACAGTTTCTGTTTCACCCACCCAGGCTGTTCTCCTTCCACCCATCCTTGCTTCAGCCTTCACCCAGCCATGTATCATATTCCTTCCCAGCCACCTCGGGCACCAATCAAACATGTATCATTCTTCTTTGTCAGTCATCATTACTTTTAACTTGCTCGTCCTTCCACACTTACTTACACCCTTCTTTCGCTTTTCGTTCATCTCATCCATCAAGTTCATCTCAGATCGGATTTGCATTCTCGAAAAAATGCTGATTTGAAGTAAATTTAGAGGAGGCTACTACCTGGTTGATAAAAACTTTGTTCTAAATTTGAAAGTCTTCTTAACAGTATAGTAACTTAACTGTACAACATATATACTACACCTGTCCAGAGAGCACACTCTGCAGTCTGCAATCTCAATAAGTAAGGAATATAAGAGCTTACCACTGCCCGCCACTACAGTGGCAACCCTCACAGCAGTTTCCTCCGGCACTTGCACTGCCACCTCCCCAGAAGTGTCCTCTTCCACCGGCGCTCTGGGCCCGGCACCAGATGCTCCACCTACAAAGTACATTTAAGAATGTTAGATGTCATAGACATACACCTCTCACTAGTATTTTGTCTAGGAATGAAGAAATGTGAATACAGAAACCAATCTAATAATTTGTGACTGTCTACTCTAAAGTAAAAATATCCCTTTTTCCAGGGAAGGGTGTTGTCTTGCTGAACGTTTTGTCACAACTGATGAATGCTTGCTTTTTAACACGCACCATTTTTCTCATAACAGACAGAAGCTCCACTTCTAAGAACAAGAGCAAGATCAGATCATCATCACTAGGACGGAGTGACCAAGGATTCAGCACCAAAAAGAAAAATTAAAGTTCAAACCAGGTGAGGGCCCGGCCGCCCACAATGAATGTGTGAAATAAATCACTAAGCACTTTTCCATTTTTTATCAACCGTTTATGTTTTATGACAAGCTTGATTTTAATAAATGTTTTTACTTTTAATAAAGCTTTAAAACTTAAATAGACTCAGTGGTTTTTGGTCAAGAGTGACTGAGCAAAAGGTTTTGCAATTTGCAAGCATGAGTCTGGATTCTGACTCCGTACTCTTGTCCTGTGTTGGATAATCATCATTGGGGATCAATCATCGATGAATTCGGGAGCTAAATGATTCTGCCACACTATCTAGTCAGTAAGGAGATTGGGGGTTCTTCAAAGTTTGTTATCACTGAGGTATGTAGAAAGTCTACCTGCGCCTATTATAATTGATAAACAATGCACTATTTAGTGTTCATAGTTTTATTTGTGCAGATTTGTCCCTGCAACAGTAGAAATATGGATGGATTGTCCTCCTATCCAAACCAAAAGTAAAGTAGTATCTTATTCTTTCTTGGTGGTCATTCACATTTTATTATTGGGAATTGTCAAAGCAAAAACATTTAGAAGACTTGAAAAGACATTATGGACAATCCCAGAGGACTGCACTCAGTGCATAGAGATATTGCTGACTAGAATGGGAGTTTTGTTTAACACCTTTTGCCAAATGTGCAATCTTAGTTAGCTACACAGACAGACTAATAAGAATAATCTAGTAATACCACAGGGAGTCATAGTAGAGGCAGGATAAGAATTTAGATACAGTCTACAAGAAGATCAAAGACGATTTAGAAAAAATCGAACGAGGAACACTGTATTAAAACGAAAACTTACCGGGGCCAGCAAAGGAGCCCTCGCCTGACCGATCCTGGACTTCTACAGCAGCAGCAGCCGATACCACCTCCTATTCTGTCCTCTTGCCCCTGGGGGGAGCTGATGTACAACATGAAAGAATGAAAGACCCGAAAGCATGGATGATTGTTGTCAACCAAATCAAACATTTCAAAAGAACAATAACAAAATATTTTGGCGAAATAGCAAATAGACAACTATTCCACGGGATATATTGACCTATCTCATGTGGTGTAGTACGATATATTAGTATTGCTTGATTTGCGGACCGTCGACTTGGAAAGTTATGTAACTCACTAAACAAACTACTAAATAGGTTCGCCTAGGACTGGCAGGCAGCAGTTCGCAGCACGCGAAGTGACAGACAAACTCCATCGTGATTGCAGATCAGTGACAACACTAAAAAGTTTCCTACTACATTAACCAGTCATTAAAATACTCAAACTATCAATCCACCACCACTATTTCTTCTTATTGCCGGGTGTACAAAGGAAGGACTGGACTTGAGTCTGTAGGGGCAGATTTACAAGCCCCTTGCGGCTCTTTTGCTCTGTTGTTGCGTGACTTTTGTGATGCAGCGGCAGTACAAAAGAGGCGCCATGGTGCGGCGTATATTAACTTAAATGCCCAAGTCCGAGTGACAAATAAGATGCAGTCAATCCAAAATGCAGCCGCACGAATGCTGGCTGGGATCCCCAAGTTCGCACCAGTTACAAACATCATTAGGGATCTCCATTGGCTCCCGATACGCAGCCGTATCAAATTCAAATCACTGTGTATTGTTTACAAGTCACTCAATAATCAAGGTCCCCACTTTCCCAAACAGAATCTTCTCCATCATGTCCCAACCCGATCTCTTCGTTCCTCTATTCAGAACTTCTTGGCTGTGCCTCGCACTAGAACAGTCACCTGGGGCGACAGGCGTTTCCTGGTTGCCGCCCCTAGACTCTGGAACACCCTTCCTGCACATATCCGAGCAAGTCCCTCCCTGTTCACATTCCGCAAACAGCTAAAGACGTGGTTATTTGACCAATAGCCTTGTATATCTTCTTTACCCCAGTTGCTGATCCATCCCTTAACTAGCGCCGAGACCCCCACGGGTATTCGCCGCGCTCTACAAATGTCAATAAATAAATGAATAAATAAATTAACAGGTAAACAGACATAATATTGATTCCAAAATATCGTTTGGATAAAATATCGAGTAAAAAATATTGACTAGCCAAAATATCGACCAGACATAATATAGACTACAAAAATATCGAGTAATATCGATATTAATAGCCAAAATATCGAATCAAAAATATAGAATAGACATAATATCGACTAGATAGAATATAGACAAAAAAAAATCGAAAATAAGGCAGTTTTAAATATTTTTTAATAATTGTGTAATATAAATCTGTAGCGGGTTGTGGGTTTATAGGGGAATAGGGTGGGAAGTAATTTAATTATAATTAATTAATTATGTAAATTAATAATAATTGTTAATTAATTAATAATTGGTAAATAATTAAAATATAATTGGTAAAAAATAATCATTGATTAATAATTAATTTTTAGTAAATTATTTTCTGTAGTGGGTTGAGGGTTTATAGGGGAATAGGGTGGGAAGTAATTTTATTATAATTAATTAATTATGTAAATTATTAGTAAGTGTTAATTAATTATTAATTGGTAATTATTTAAAATATAATTGGTAATTAATTATAAATAATTAATTGATAAATAATTAATATTTAGTAAACTATTTTCTGTAGCGGGTTGTGGGTTTATAGGGGGATAGGGTGGAAAGTAATTTAATAATAATTAATTAATTATGTAAATTAATAATAATTGTTAATTAATTATTAATTGGTAATTAATTAAAATATAATTGGTAATTAATTATAAATATTTAATTGATAAATAATTAATATTTAGTAAATTATTTTCTGTAGTAGGTTGGGAGTTTATAGGGGGATAGGGTGGGAAGTAATTTAATAATAATTAATTAATTATGTAAATTAATTAAAATTGTTAATTGTTAATTAATTAATAGTCATTTTAACCCGTACGCTATCCACTGGAGTGGGAATAGTAATTTTTACCTATACGCTATCCAGCGCTTTCCCTACTGTTGCACCCACTGGAGTGGGAATAGTAATTTTAACCCCTACGCTATCCAACGCTTTCCCTACTGTTGCAGCCACTGGAGTGGGAATAGTAATTTTAACCCCTACGCTATCCAACGCTTTCCCTACTGTTGCACCCACTGGAGTGGGAATAGTAATTTTTACCCCTACGCTATCCAACACTTTCCCTACTGTTGCACCCACTGGAGTGGGAATAGTAATTGTAATCCCTACGCTATCCAGCGTTTTTCTACTGTTGAATTCACTATAGTTGTTACAATAAATTTTAACCATTGTGCTATGCTACGGTAAAAATATTATATATGTTTAGTTATTAATATATATATATATATATATATATATATATATATATATTTAATATTTTTGTTATATATTTTTGTAATTTACATTAATTATTTATTAATATTACATTTATTTAATCATTTTAACTAAGTTTATATTAAATATATTTATTATTATATTAGTTTTAACTTAATTTTAAGACATATAAAAAAAACGATATTTTGACAGTCTATATTACTTACAGTCAATATTTTAGAGTCGATATTTTTGTAGTTACCTGTATGAAGATAGAAACTCGATATTTTGTCCCTCGATATTTTGTCATCGATATTTTTGTAACTCGATATTAATGGGCTTGATATTATGTCAGTGATCCATATTAACAACGTGATGCATATGGGAGATGCATCACGTTGTAAAGCCCTGCGCCATCAGGGGGCGTACAGGCGCAAGGGAGGGCGTTCCTGCGCAGGAACGCATCCTAAAAGTGGCTGAGGGAAATCTACAAGATTTTAATCAGTCACTTTTAGGACAATGATGCATCACTCAAACCCTGCGCCTGCTTGAAGCAGACGTACGGCTTGACGCAGCATTGGGGAGACAGGGCACCCCAGAGCATTGCTGGAGCTGCGCCATCATTGCGACGCAACTCCAGCAATGCACCTCCTTTACGGCACAGATGCGTAATGCTTTGGTGACGTTTTGGGCACATGGTGCGCCGCATTGTAAATACGGCGTACCATGGGTGGTGGTGGCGTGGCGCACAATTACTGGCGCATCCCTGCTACTTTGCAGGGATGCGCCGGTAATTGCAAATCTGCCCCTTAGTGTCTAGCATTAGGCAGTTCTGTAAACTACACACATACATCTCAGGCCAATGAAATGAACACAAAAACGAAAACAAATAAGCATAGTAGCAACGCTACTGAGAAGGAGAGCAGTGCACCTGAAATGCACAGAAGATTTTGAAATATAATTTACCTGCAATGTAATCGGTAGCATTATTGCTCTTGGTAAAAAACAAAAATTTACAATATAATAACACACAGAGCAGGAGAAAACAGAGTAGTGATGAAATAGCTACCACTACTCACCAAGCCCGGTGATCTCGACGCCGAGCAGGTCGAGCAGGTCGCGTTCCCGGTCCAGGAGATCCGTCCAATGGTGGGTGGCCTGGTTGTAGGTACGCCTGACCCGAGAGTGTTCATACATGTCCCGGCACACCTTCTCCCACCGCTTCCGGCGCTCCCAGAGCCCGTAGCCGCTTGCGATCCTGCCGCCTGCCGCGATGGTCCTGGGGAGGCGGCGCTGTACCATTATCATTTTCGGAAAGCCATATCCAAAACTTGTTGGCTAATTCCCCCTTCACTGAAGTTTCTTTAAGTTCTTCTGCCCAACAGCAGAATGAAACAGAAAAATTGACCAGGCTTCGTAAAAAACACATCCGCACAGAACTGCACAGTTATTTTCTTCTGAAGCACCTAAGGGGTGGGACCATCCCTTGGGGACTTCAGGTGAAAAATGTGCCGGTGATTTTTACTGATGATGCGGACTACAAGAAGCTGCATAAATACGAAGTGCAGCAGGGACCTTATGGTCCATACCATAGAAACAGCGCAGAGACTGTGTGTAAAAGAACTAGAAGAGATTGATGAACTGACTAAGGCCATTGCAGAGAGCCAGGTGATTCCAGACTCTAAGGCATTGTTAGAAAAACTAGATAAAGAACTACAAATTTTCAAGGTACCCTTATACTTTACAGGTCGCACGAAATAGGTAGAACGAGCAAACTGAGGACTTGATGTAGCATTCAACGCCACACTCGATGAAGGTATGAGTGTGCAGCTTTGGGTCTGTAGCAGTCACTCGGTACCGCTCTAGATGGCTTTGTAAGTTTGTGAATTACTTTTTTACAGAATTAGACTTCTATCCCACTGATTTTCTGCGGCGCACAGCCCCTCGTGTACAACTGAACCACGAGAGCCCACCGCATTCTGCATAAAGGTAACTAATTCAGCATAGTGTAGCAATAGTAGGGGTTTTTTTCAAAACAAGTCGCAAACTTTTAAAACAAACTTCGTTTTTTATTTATTTTTGTGCAGATTTAAAACACTGAGAGAGCCCTGAGGAGAATCTGTAATCATTTACAGATTCGAAACGCGTCGGCAAAACGGCAGACAGATATCCCATAATAATTGCCCTCTATGGGTTCAGTCATTTTTGTTGGAATTAACTGTGAATTGTTTTATGATTACTGCTGTTGATACTTCTTGAAATCTCCTGGGTTTAATAGCGGTTTGATTATCTCTCAAAGATTAATTATTTTTGCATACAGAGTTGCTATACACTATCCACACGAGAAGTTTGTTGATTACTGTTTGATACAATGTATATGTGACATTTGTTTAGTAGTTGTAAATATGTATAAATGTTTTTGTATTATGTGTAAGTGTCTATAAAGTGTTCTTCTTGCCCATGAAATAGATACATTTCAACAAAAATTATGAGTAAAAGGGTCAAATTAAATTACCCATACAAACAAAGTGACATGGATTTTTGTTTGTGGTCTCATAAGCTGTAAGCGAGACGAAATAAGTAGGAGGGCTAGCAATCTGTTCTGTTTACTGATTGGTGACGTTTTGGGCACATGGTGCGCCGCATTGTAAATACGGCGTACCATGGGTGGTGGTGGCGTGGCGCACAATTACTGGCGCATCCCTGCTACTTTGCAGGGATGCGCCGGTAATTGCAAATCTGCCCCTTAGTGTCTAGCATTAGGCAGTTCTGTAAACTACACTCATACATAATTTCTCAGGCCAATGAAATGAACACAAAAACGAAAACAAATAAGCATAGTAGCAACGCTACTAAGAAGGAGAGCAGTGCACCTGAAATGCACAGAAGATTTCGAAATATAATTTACCTGCAATGTAATCGGTAGCATTATTGCTCTTGGTAAAAAACAAAAATTTACAATATAATAACACACAGAGCAGGAGAAAACAGAGTAGTGATGAAATAGCTACCACTACTCACCACGCCCGGTGATCTCGACACCGAGCAGGTCGAGCAGGTCGCGTTCCCGGTCCAGGAGATCCGTCCAATGGTGGGTGGCCTGGTTGTAGGTACGCCTGACCCGAGAGTGTTCATACATGTCCCGGCACACCTTCTCCCACCGCTTCCGGTGCTCCCAGAGCCCGTAGCCGCTTGCGATCCTGCCACCTGCCGCGATGGTCCTGGGGAGGCGGCGCTGTACATAGTACACTAGTGCGGTCACCTCCTCCACGCTAAAGATCTCCCGTGGCATCACTAACTCCCCTCTCAAATGCCCGCCCGGGAGCCGGGCATGGGGTGCTGGACCCTTCCCCTTCTCGGGCTGCTTCCTGGCTCCCTTTACCATGGTCTGGGCAGAAAGGAAGGTAAATAATAAATAAGAAATAGAATAGGGAAGAAGAAAAGAAAAGAGTTTAAAAAAGTAGTTTAAAATTAACCAAAAGTAGCAGAAAACACAAAAATATAGAGCTAGAAAAATAGAGGGATAGATAATAAGTAAAGTAGATCAAAAAAACTTCAAACAAGCAAAGGATGGCAGAGATTGAGAGAGGATACAGAAAGTATGCCCAGAACCGTAGCAATGAATGAAAAACAAGATGGCCGCGCCCGTTCACGACCGCGTGGGTAAGTTCGCGCGAGATTTCCCCCGCGATCACATGTGAACTTGTACTAGTGAGCCGCAGACTTTGCGAGATTACACATAGCGCCCGGAAATGGAAATACGTCACGCAAACAAGATGGCCAAGCCCATGTACGACCGCTAGGGTAACTTCGCGTCGTTGCGCTAAGAGCGGCTCGCAAAATCGCAATAAACCAGGCGAACTAACACGCTGCAAAAAAACAAATCGCATATTTGCACGAATTCGCGGGTTCCGAATTCGATCTCGCGTAAATTCGCGCCCCGCGAATCCGGCGAAATTGCAGAAAAACGATTTTTGCAAAACTGAAAGCACTCAGCAGGTGCAAAAGTTCAAGCTCATCATTAGTAACCATTCCCTGTAGTGCTTCCTGAGGGCCCCCTCCAGAGTTCAGTTGCCTACTTGCAACTATTCTATGACCCTGCTCTGACCCTCCCAGCAGGCTCAGAGAATAGCTACAAGTATGCCACAAAGGTCCTGTTAAAAAAAATTACACTGCAACAGAAAGCATTTACAGATAAGGAAGCAGGTGCCAGACTGGAAGTTCAAATTCAGTGACACATTAATCAGCCCCTAATTCATTCATGTCAGTTGAGGCAGGGCAGGTGTGCTAATGAATTTTGCAAAACTGAAAGCACTTAGCAGGTGCAAAAGTTCAAGCTCATCATTAATCAGGAAGCACTTACAGCTAAGGAAGCAGGTGCCGGCTCAAATTCAGTAAATTTTACAGGAGTGTAACCCATATACCAATTCAGGACTGGGTAGGTAAGTTGCAACAAAGAAACAATGTTTTGAGAGGTAAGGATATGTAGACAATTAAACATGCATGCCTATAGCATTACTTGTAAGGAAAGAAGGAGAGTACTCATTGGTATGAAAAAAGATAGTTAATCATCTTTATGTTATGACATTAATTTCATGGTCAGACTTTTATACAGTTAGAAGCAGCACTGCATAGATTGAATTAGTGACAACCATATAGTACTTTATGCATAAAGGTGTACAAAGTGAGGGTGGCGATGCAAATGGAGGAGTGAACAGCGTGGATGGCGCACTGTGAACAAAGTGCAGATATTTTACAGTGAGTGGCTCAAAAAACATGTGACAATGTGATATCACAGTAAACAGAGGTTCTTTCAATTCGATGTTGAGCCACAAAGAAGGGGTGCAGCTATTATTTGGCTGTTAGGTCGACGGTGTTTCGATCCCCATAGTTTAGGATCGTCATCAGGACATGGTTGTCTGATTTGGGGCGTGCTTGGTTGGAATCCTGTAGCCCGAAAAGTAGGTTGCTTGTTAGCAAGCCATCACGATTATGAGGGGCAGCCTACAGTACATGTGGCTGGTCCAGTCAGGGATCATCTGGGGCCTGCATGCAGGCACTTAGAAGAATCTGTGCGTAAATCGGCCGGCTTAGTTGAGTTGAGTTGAGTTGAGGGAGAATTTGTAGAGCGCTACTTTGCCCAGGGGCGTCAAGGCGCTATAGATGGAATGAAGAGCTGTATGGTGGAAAGGCAGAAGGGAAGGTCAGTGGTAGGGCTGCCTGAAGAGCCAAGTCTTCAGAGCCTTTCGGAAGAGGGGGTGGGAGGTGAGTTCCTTAATCTCAGCCGGGAGAGTATTCCAAATTTTAGGAGCACAGGAGCTGAAAGCTCTGTCGCCCCATCTGGCTTAGCTGGTTTTAGTAATAGACAAAAGATGTTTATTGGCTGAACGAAGTGCCCTGCCGGGGACATACGGGGTTACCAGGGGTTTAATGTCTTCAGAGCCAAGCCCGTGCAAAGCATGATGGGTGAGACATAAAACCTTGAACTCTATTCTGTCCTGGATAGGAAGCCAGTGAAGGTCCTTCCTAATAAGAGTGGCTGAGGCGAGTTTCGGGGCATCAGTGACAAACCGAGCTGCTGCGTTTTGAACTGTTTGCAAACGCTGTATCTGGGATTTGTTGATTCCCAGGTACAGCGAATTACAATAGTCTAGCCTTGAGGAGATTAGGGCCGTCGTAACCAATTTACGGGCATCGGTGGAAAGACTATGTACTAATCTCCTCAAGGTTCTAAGAACACCACAGCAGGTAGAGGTCGTTCTGCTGACTTGTTTTTAAAAGGAGAGTTTGGTATCAAAAATGACGCCTAGGTTCCGAGCAGATTGTGAGGGAGATGGACAGGCTCCTAAGGAGGGAGGCCACCAGTTCATTGACCAGATCTCCTCCTTGCCTCCGAAGGTCAACACCTCAGTTTTTTCCCCATTCAATTTAAGGGAATTCCTCACCATCCAATTTGCAACCGCTTCCATGCAATTCCTGAAGTTTCGAGATGTAATTTCAACAGTTTGAGAAAGAGAGACCATAATCTGAGTGTCATCAGCATAGGAGAGAACTTCCAGCCCAAAAGATCTTACAAGCCTGGCAAGGGGTGTAACGTAAATGTTAAAGAGCGTGGGGCTCAGGGACGAACCCTGAGGCACCCCGCACTGCACAGGCTTGGCTGGGGAAAGAAAGTCACCCAGCTTGACCCGCTGTGCACGGCCATCCAGGAAAGATTCTTTGAGACTAGGTGCAGGTCCGTCCACACCTATCTCCTTGAGCCGTTCGACTAAGATGGAGGGGGATAGGGTGTCGAAAGCGGCAGTAAGGTCGAGCAGGACCAGAAGTGTAGTCTGGCCACTGTCGACCTTAGCACGGATGTTATTAGTGACGACAGTCAGGGCGGACTCAGTGCTGTGAGACCTGCGAAAGCCGTGCTGGGAGGGATCGAGAAGGCTGGAGTTCTCCAAGAAGGCACTCAGATGGTGATTTAAGTGGGCCTCTAGCATTTTTGCGGGTGCTGGGAGTAGTGAGATAGGCCGAAAGTTTTTAAGAATCCTAGGATCAAGTGAGGCCTTTTTAAGAAGGGGCTTAACTATGGCCATTTTCCAGAGGGTCGGGACAGCACCTTGATGGATGGCCAGATTGATGACTTCCAGGAACACACGGAGTAGAACATCTCTGCACTCTTTGAAGACCTTCAGAGGGCAGGGATCAAGAGGGGAACCTGATTTAAGCCTATCCAAGTACCCATTGAGTTGCTCTAATGTGATCAGGGGGAAAGTAAGAGAGCTACCCTGTGGTGACTCTGTGGGGTATTCGGTGACAGGATAAGGCGGAGGGGCAAGGGGGGATCCTAGTGCTTGGCTGCAAGCTTCTAAGCTGGAGTAGATGTCAGCTATCTTTGTGTGAAAGAAGGTGGATATCTGGTCAGAGAGCTCCTGAGATTCTGTTACCGGATTAGGGGATTGCAAGACTGACAGAGAGTCAACAATTTTGAACAGTTCCCTGGAGGAGGTGAGGGAGGCAGTCAATTTAGAGAAATGTAATTTCTTTCCTGCGAGCACCGCAATTTTATAATCTTTGAGTAGGAGTTTGTGTTCGATCTTTTCATCTGGGTCTAGATTGACTCTCCAGAGCCTCTCTTGTCTCCTACATCCCTGCCTCAGAGATCTAAGAGTATTGGAGTACCAAGGGGCCGAGGGACGTTTTCTAGCGGAATAAATCTGTTTAATAGGAGCCAGTTTATCCACCGCTTTTGAAATAGCATTATGCAGATCGGAAGCTGCAGAGTCAATGTCATTTGTAGGAGATTGGGGTTGGGTGGGCAGAAAGGGCGCTAATAGATGACTATTTAGCGCTCTGAAGTTTCTTTTGAATTCCCACTTACAAGGGCTTGCTAAGGAGATGGGATGGCTGGGATGTGTAAAATCCAGGGGGATGGCCATGTGGTCTGACCAGGACAGAGGAAGGGGGATCCCGGGCTCTACCGTGGGGTCATTGGTGAAAACCCCGTCCAGGGTATGATCGGCTGTGTGTGAGGCCTTCTACTATCTGGTTTAGACCGAAGGAAGCCAAAGAGTCCATCAAGGAGGCAGTGTCAGTGGAGTCCTCTATGTCTAAATGAAAGTTAAAATCTCCAAGAATGGTAAAATTAGGTCTGTCTATGTAGGGTTCAAGCAGCTTAAGAAGCTTCTGAACGAAAGGAGGCCGGGGGCCAGGGGGCCTGTAAATCAAGATCCCCGCAAAGGAGATTGATGGGGGAAGGGTTGAGCACAAAGTGAAGAGCCTGAAAGGAGTCAGATGGCAAAGAGAGGGGCTCAATTCTGCATCTTATAGAAGATCTATGTAAGATGCCAAATCCTCCACCATTCTGGACAACGAATAACCCTCGGGATAGCATCCAGGAGTTCAGGTCCAGAGTGATCTGCAGCCCAGGTCTCCGTGATGAAGACCCAGGGAGGTTTTTTGTAGGAAGTAAAGTCTCTGAAGGCGAAAATATTTTTAATAAGGGATCTAGTGTTCATAAGGAACCCTGTCTCTTTACTGGGCTGGGGAAGCTTGTGCCTTCCCGGTCTCGAGTGTCTGCTTCAGGGGACATGTAGGCGGTGGCTAACCTCCTTTCCTGAACATAAGCAATTAAGGGCTTCCAAAAAGCCCTTAGTAGGGCCCATATGATGAAAAGCCATCTCTGAGGGTTTGAAAGACAGCACGGTATGTACTGAATAAGTGCATCTACCAGGGATGGGGGCGATCAGGCTACCCAGCATGTCCGGCCTCCGGCGCTTCCTCAGCGCTGATGGGCGCAGACAGGCAGGACTCTGGCACGACTCCGGCGCGGGTCCGGCGCGTCCGCTGGTTGCGTCCGCTGCATGGAGGCATCCCCGCCCCCTTATGTATGTGACTAGAGCGCGTCACAGCACTCCAGCACACCCAATATGTCTGCCGTGAAAATCCTGGCCGGGACCACCTCGACAGCATAAAATTTTCAAACCCACAGTCTGCTATCATTTTTCTAAGTGATGTAATATATGTGCCTACGTCCTCATCACTCTTTTGCACATGTTTGAAAAATTTGTGTCTCAGAACAACTAAGCTCGGTTGTGAGTCGTATCGTTTAGCTAACTTCCTAACTGTGCTCAAGTATACATCAGGTTCTTCCCCTTCAATTGGTTCTGCATCAGTAAGTGTTTCAATGTGTCTCTTCCCTCAAATCCTAATGAATTTAACAATACAAATCTTTTTCTTTCAGGTCTGAACCTGTGTGCCCCTATGGCACCTAGATCAGGCGCTTGGCTCAGGGGGAACACTTATGTACGTGACTAGAGCGCGTCACAGCACTCCAGCACACCCAATATGTCTGCCGTGAAAATCCTGGCTGGGACCACCTCGACAGCGTCAACGCTCGGCTGCGAGTGGCCCGGACAGCAGGGAGGTAAAGGAAGGGGAGTAAAGGCTTTGCAATCAAGCCTGAGCCCTTGGAAATAAGTTTTAAAATTTGTTTGTTATAAAAATCAATCGTGGCTAACAACATGCACAACCTCCCGGCTTCCGCCTCAGGCGGATACACACACACAAACATCTATCAGGCGCTTGGCTCAGGGGGAACCCTTATGTACGTGACTAGAGCGCGTCACAGCACTCCAGCACACCTAATATGTCTGCCGTGAAAATCCTGGCCGGGACCACCTCGACAGCGTCAACGCTCGGCTGCGAGTGGCCCGGGCAGCAGGGAGGTAAAGGAAGGGGAGTAAAGGCTTTGCAATCAAGCCTGTGCCCTTGGAAATAAGTTTTAAAATTTGTTCGTTTTAAAATCAATCGTGGCTAACAACATGCACAACCTCCCGGCTTCCGCCTCAGGAGGATACACACACACAAACATCTATCAGGCGCTTGGCTCAGGGGGAACACTTATGTACGTGACTAGAGCGCGTCACAGCACTCCAGCACACCCAATATGTCTGCCGTGAAAATCCTGGCCGGGACCACCTCGACAGCGTCAACGCTCGGCTGCGAGTGGCCTGGGCAGCAGGGAGGTAAAGGAAGGGGAGTAAAGGCTTTGCAATCAAGCCTGAGCCCTTGGAAATAAGTTTTAAAATTTGTTCGTTTTAAAATCAATCGTGGCTAACAACATGCACAACCTCCCGGCTTCCGCCTCAGGAGGATACACGCACACAACAGCTATCAGGCGCTTGGCTCAGGGGGAACCCTTATGTACCGACTAGAGCGCGTAGATTTTAGCCGTGTTCCAGCATGTTACCTGATTAAATCGGCGTGCTGCTGCTTGACTCGATCAGTGACACATTAATCAGCCCCAAATTAATTGTTGGGGCAGGTGTGCTTTCCCCCCCATAATCTACAGTGATGAACCAGAGGGTGGCAGTGATGTACCAGAGGGTGGCATGGGTGAACCAGAGGGTGGCAGTGATGAAACAGAGGGTGCTGTGATGAACCAGACGTAGAAACAACATGGTTGCGACCGTTGCGACCCAACAAGTAAGTTCCCGTTTGCGAACTGGTAAAAAACCCTCGCGAACTGGCAGAAACCCTTGCGAACAAAAAAAATAAAATCCTCAAATTTGCGAAAGTTCGCAAATTTTGCGGATTGCGAATTCATAAATATGCAAATTCGCGAATAGCAAATTCACAAAATTCACCCATGCTTAATAAATAACAACTCTTTCTCAAGATCTTCCCTTATGCTAAAGGGTACACTTCTTTTTTTATGCTTTACAGGGTTGCCTCATTCGTGACTTTTATCTTATGTTTGAAACCCTTAATTTTCCCTAATTCTCCTGAAAAAACTCTAGGGTAATTGTTAAGTAGATCTTCAATATGTGAGAGATCACGGATCACCAAAACTTGTTCTTTCTTACCAGGACATAACATCATGTTGAACAGACCTTGGTGAAACCACCCAAGAATATTTAATCCATGTAAGGCTACATACATTTTTCCATAGATGCGCCTATTTTTGATTTCCAAAACATCCTCAAAGTAGCCAGAAAGTTCTATTTTGCGTCCTTCATACAACACTGGTGCACGATCAGGGGGAAGTAGTTCTCTACTACTCCATTTGCTCTTAAAAAGGGAATCTGTGATCATGGTAATTCGTGCACCAGAATCGACCAGGAGGCGTACATTTTTATCACTAACAACTATGTTGACATAAGGGTCAATACAATCATTAGGGTCACCAGTTATGATGTCAGGATCATGTACCACAAGAATCATGTGTTTCAATTCCTCTAACGGATCGTCATTTTCACTGTCACTGTAATCTTTCACACGACTTACATGTATTTTTTCTCTTTTTTCTTAGTTTGGCAAACTTTGTCAAAGTGGCCTACTTTACCACAAGTTCTGCAAACAACATTTCTAGCAGGGCAAAGCCTACTATTTTTTGTTTGTGGTAAGTTACCTCATCTAAAACAAATGTCAGTTCTCTTGAAGAAGTAATTTTGTTGGTTTTCTTTTCTTTTCTTAACCTTTGAAAACGTTTCCCAATTTACAGACTCGTTGTTCTTATTTTCCAATTCCCTCACAGACACACGAGATGTTTCAATACTTTTAGCAATACGGATAGATTCTTCAAGAGAGGGATTTTCTAATGTGAGAAGTTTCTGCCTGATACTTCTGTCTGAACATTAACTTATGAATTGGTGACAAACTATTTGTTCACTAAAATTTTCAAACCCACAGTCTGCTATCATTTTTCTAAGTGATGTAATATATGTGCCTACGTCCTCATCACTCTTTTGCACACGTTTGAAAAATTTGTGTCTCAGAACAACTAAGCTCGGTTGTGAGTCGTATCGTTTAGCTAACTTCCTAACTGTGCTCAAGTATACATCAGGTTCTTCCCCTTCAATTGGTTCTGCATCAGTAAGTGTTTCAATGTGTCTCTTCCCTCAAATCCTAATGAATTTAACAATACAAATCTTTTTCTTTCAGGTCTGAACCTGTGTGCCCCTATGGCACCCAGATAATTTTCAAATGCATCAAGCCATTTGCACCATTTTATTGGTGGTTCCCCAGGTGTGTCAAGGAAAGGTGGTGGTGCCTGAACTGCTTGCATGTTTGATCAGAAAATACTTTGCTACTTCCTAAATGATGTTTATTCACAAAGAAAATGTAAATTTACCACAATATATATTGCTAACAATATGCTGGAAAGAATGTCTTCATAGAATTAATTTTTCAATATCTATGACAATATACATGCAAACAAATGAGTATACAATCTTTTTTCCTCACTGGATTGTTCAAAAGTTCTATATATTTCCAATTTAAAAAAAAAAAAGTCTAAACTGTAAAATAAAATTGGTGTGTGTGTCACCGATTTATCCGCTGCACGCTGAATGTAGTTCCTTGCGTTAATGATTTGGTGGGAGAAAAAAAACACACGGAGCTGTATAGTGTTTCTGTAGTAATAAATTAAGGTGTGCGTGTCACCGCTGAGGAAAACTCGGACGACATTGTGGTAAAAATATGTTCAGAATTAACTTTGAAAAACAGTACCTTAGTGCCTTCTTATGTCTCTACACTGACAAGGTGAAGAAAACAAGCTTTCTTTGAATAACTTAGTTTTACCGCTTTCAGACACCTGGGGGCAGCAGATAACTATCTTCACCAGACGTGTGTAGTGATTGAGTCCAACGTTGATTTTCTGACAGGAAAACAAAGCAAGACGATCTTCTTCCATGCTGTCTTACATTTGTTTCCTACATATATTTCCTGTTGTCATCGAAGAAAGTCGAGTGATAAACACGCTGAGATCCTCCAACTGCAAAGATCCTCTCACGTCACCTTTACTCCGCGTCCAACTCCAACACTGTTCCAATTATGTCACTCGTTGACAAGGTAACGATAACTAATAAATCTTTTGTTTTGATTTTACCTTGTTCCATAAAAATCCGGTAAAGAGATAGCCAAAATTTTAAATAAGCTATTTTTTATTCCGCGTGGAATGTAGTGGAAAATTCTTCGTCCTCGTCGCCAATCAACGATGTAATGAGGACATCAGCAAAAGCTCTTTTCATTAATTTTATTTCGTTATATGAAGTTCCCACAGGGGGGATTCACGGTGCATGCAAGCACCAAAGAGAGTCAGGCGTCCAACTGACCCTCTACATCAACTGTCGATATAACGGAATCTCGCATGCCAACGGGCAGCGCGATATAAACAGAACAAAATGCCAGTACTGCAGAAATCAGTAAATAAACTTTCAATGTAATCCTCGGGGGGAGCTGAGCGAAGCAGTCTCCCCCCGCGGATTTTCGCCCGGTGGTACAGACCCAGAGCGATGACGCGTTAGGCAGGGCAGCGCGCGCGAGGCAGTGCGTAGGAGTTAGTCAGGAGCGCCATTTTAGGCTCCGTAGTTGAGGCAGGAGCGTTTTTCGGCGAGGCGGACCACTCCTCTTGAATTGCTGGCATTTATTTGACAAATTCAGGGCGGACATGATTACTCAAGAGGCACTGCAGGAGGCGCTCCGCGTCATAGCGGCAGCTGGCAGGAGTGACCTTTTGGCGGCAGGCACCGGCGACGCAGCTGACTCCCCTACACCTCACAGACCCCCGAGGAGACAGGCGGCGAACGGAGTCAAGAGAGCCATTGACGCGTGCAGGCAGACGTCAGCCACGAGGAAAGGTCCGAGGAGAGCGCGGTCAGCCAGAGGGGCTCGGCAGGCAGCGGGGAACGTCCGGCAAGCAGGTCTGTGGAGGGGTCAGTCTTCCCGCTCCTTATCCCCTGCATTGCTACGAGGGACTGGCTGTGTGGTCAGGCTGCCGGGTGAGTTGGCTACTCCCCCATTTGGGAGGGAGGTTTTTGAGGTGGGTGGGCTTGACACAGGCACCCAGCGAGTGGGGGCGGGCAGGGGCAGACAGGCCAGAGCAGCTACAGTCAGGCCGCCCCGCCCCAGGCCAGTGCCAGTATTTACAGGGCCACAATGCTTTGAGGGCCGCAAAGAAACAGTTGGCCCCAGTTGTACCCCCCCCCCCCACCCTGCCTTAGTTACACAGCCTCCCCAGCCCCTAGTGGATTATTCGAGTGGCAGTGATGAGGAGGCTGCGGGGGGCGCCTGCACAATTATGAATGTACCACGCGCCCCGTCCAGGCCCAGGGAACAGGACTTTGAGGATGCAGAAGATGTTTTTGGACTTTCAGACCCCCCCACTGAGGACCTTTCTGAGTTTTTCACAACAGGGCAGGTAGGCTTGCTGCCACAGGAAGATGGGCAGGTTCCTCAGATTAGAGATGCGGTTTTGGCAGAGCAAGGCCAAGACGATTTTATACAATACATGTACGATAATGGGCTGGAGCACACCAGATTCAACAGAGAATATATTTTTCCAGAGGCGCGCCAGGCACCATTAGTTTTTGCGCCAGATGAGACAGAGTTGGGCCGCAGTTTATCAGGACAGTGGGTGTGGGTAGAACATGCCTCCACTGCTGAAGCACAGCGGAAACATAGGGAAGTAAGGAAGCCCAGCAGCAAGGTACTTCTAGTAGACGGGGCAGATAAGGTGTCAGGTGGCTCTGGAGCGGAGCAAGGTCAGACCACGAATACGACAGGTAGCAGGAGAGCGAAAGGTAAGGAATTTGCAAAGGACAGAGCGGCCACTGACCAAGGTGGTTTTAATGTGGAATTTATGGCGGATCCACAACAGGCGGACAGGTTTTTGGAGCGAGACCCTGTTTTTGATTGGGACACTTATGATGGGGGTGTAGGAGATGGTGAGCGTCCGGGAGGAAGCAGCCAAATCTTCGCTCCACAAGGCACAAGGGAGAGAATAGCGACATTTCCACAGCAATTAGAGGAGCGAAATGTTAGTAAACAACTGAGAAGTTTTCAAAAGGGACAATCAGCTGTAGCAGTGGGCTCTGGGAGGGGGGCTGGGACAACAAGCTCTGTTCAATCGTTACAGGTTCAAGATGAAGATGGGGACTCTGGAGTGCAGAAGGAGAATCTCGAGCGGATCTCTAAAGAAGAATTGAGACGACGCGAGGAACAGCTTCCAAAGGGTAAGCCACGTTGGTGGGGGGCATGGGATGTCTCTTCACAGGTTAGGGAAAAGGCTCAGGACAAGGTACCGCAAATACACAGTAAAGCGGCGCCCGCACAGGCAAGTGGACAGGTTGGTAAGTCAGCCCACTACATTAGTCTAGAACACACGGAAGATAGTTCACCTGTGCCAGGTAGGCTGCCATACATGGGTGTGTCAATGCCGCTAGGTACTCACCTGTCTCACAAGACAAAACAAAAGATATGGCAACATGACTACGTAGATGTTTTCCGTTTGCTACACAGAGATGTCCAATCTAGAGAAGGGTCCAAGGAGGAAGAATTAGAATTGGCAAGACGTCCCAGGGTGCCAAGAAATATAGACAATTGGTCGTCGGCATTTTTAATTTTCTCCAGCATTTATTGTGAAAAATATCCGGAAAGGGCAGTTTCACTCTTTAATTACATGGATGTGGTACGCAAGGCCCACATGCATTTTGGCGGTTTTTCCTGGTTAAATTATGACGAGGAGTTCAGGGCCAGAATGAGCATGAACCCTTCAAAACCTTGGGGTGATATAGACACAGAATTATGGTTGCAATGGATGTCATCCTCTCAGCTATCGGAAACCACCCACACAGCTAGTGGTTTGCCGGTGGCGTACCGGCCCTTTCCAGGGCTCGCCGCCCAGGGAGGGGCGGGGACTGTCACAAGGGGGCATACAAGCGGATTGGGCTCCTGCTGGAACTACAACAGGGGGTATTGTAACCGGCCATATTGTAGATTCAAACACGAATGTTCCCAGTGCGGAGGCAGACATATGCTATTTCAATGCCTTACGCCTGCAGCAGACACAACCGAGCATACCCCACAACCACAAATCCAGGCAGCCAGGGGCAGGGGAGCTCCACTCCCTCCTATACCAAAAGGCTTTTACCCCAATTAAATGGGAATTGCTCATCCCTTGGCTGGACAGGTACCCGAACAGCGAGGCGGCTGCCAAACTTTATTGGGGGTTTAAGGAGGGATTTCGAATTGGTTACCAGGGCCCCAGATACAGGCGTTGGGCGGAGAATTTGAGGTCTGCTAGAGATTTCCCGGAGGTGGTGGGCAGGAAGCTGGGTGAGGAAGTAGGCTTAGGCAGAGTAGCTGGGCCTTTTGAGGAGATGCCGTTTGTTCATTTCATGGTGTCGCCGCTAGGGGTAATCCCCAAAAAAGCGGCGGGCGAATTCCGCATGATTCAACACCTTTCGTGGCCGGAGGGTAGTTCTATTAATGACTTTATTGCTGATGAGGACTCAGCAGTCTCGTACACTACAGTGGACGAGGCTCTAAAAATGGTACGAAGTTGAGGAGATCAGGCCGAGCTTGCAAAATGCGACATTCAATCTGCTTTTCGATTAATACCGATACACCCCTTAGATTTTGAGCTTTTGGGCATGCAGCTGAATGGTTATTTTTATTTTGACAAGGTTTTACCTATGGGATGTGCAGTTTCCTGTGCCCTTTTTGAATTGTTTAGTTCATTTCTACAGTGGGTTTTTCAGCAAGAGTGTAGGGTAGGCAAAGTGTGCCATTACCTTGATGACTTTTTATTTATGGGACTGGCGAAGTCCGGACATTGTGAGAGGGCGTTACAAGTTTTTCAGAATATGGCAGAAGCATTTGGGGTGCCTTTGGCACGAGACAAAACAGAGGGGCCCAGCACACAGATTAATTTTCTTGGAATTGAGATCAATACAGTGGAAATGGTGGCACGACTTCCTAAGAAGAAGTTAGAGGAAATTAGGTCATGTATTCAAGAGGCCCTTCAAGTAGACAAATTACAACTCAGGCAAGTACAAAGACTATTAGGATACCTGAACTTTGCGTGCAGAGTAGTGAGGGCAGGAAGGACTTTCTGCAGGTTGTTGGGTATGGCCATGTTAGGAGCAACTCTGCCACACCATAGAATCAGGCTCACCAAAAACATAAAGGAGGACTTAAGGATTTGGTTGTTATTCTTAGCGGATTTCAATGGAGTGCCACTGTTGTTCATCGAAGAAAGTATGAAGTGGCAGGTGCAAATGTACTCAGATGCGTCAGGTTTACATGGATTTGGCATTTTTTGGGATGGGCGCTGGTGCGCTGAGCGGTGGCCAGAAGAATGGATTTCCCAAGGTCGCAGTATAGCGTTTTTGGAGCTTTTTCCCCTTTTAGTGGCTTTGCAGGTATGGGGCCAAGAGCTTAGCAACAGAACAATCCTTTTTCATGTAGACAACTTGTCAGTTGTTCACTTAATAAACAGGCAGAAAGCCAAGGACAGGAGGGTGCTAGGCCTTTTGAGGGCTTTCATGCTGTTAAGTCTGCGTCTGAACATTGTTTTTCGCGCAGCACACATTGCAGGTATCAATAACTCAATTGCTGATGCGCTCTCTCGTTCCCAGTGGGACAGATTTCGCGAGCTGGCCCCGGGAGCAGCAGTCAAGAAATCATCGGTACCTATCAGCATCTGGGCTCTAGGGGAATGAGGATACTACGGCTGGTGGAGAACTCAATAGCGTCATCCACTCAACGAAGTTATATGCTGGCATGGCATGAATTTCTAAGTTATGTTGACACTTATAACTTTGTACAAAGAGAAGAGATGTATATCCCCCTCATACTTGATTTTGTTTTACATTTAATTGACAAGGGTTTGTCACATAACACCATAGCGGGTAAGCTAGCGGGGATTTCCTTCTACGGACAATTGTATTGGGGCCGGGATCCAAATAACCATATATTGGTGAAGAGAGTTTTGAAGGGATTGCAGAGGGTGAAGGCGTCAAGCTCACACACAAGAGCGCCAATAACATTTGAATTGCTCCAACGTATGTTGGGGTACTTACACAAAGCTTGTTACAACGCTCATGAAATTAAGCTTTTTAGATTGGTAATGATATGGCTCTTTTTTGGAGCTTTTAGAGTTTCTGAACTTTTAGGTTTAAAGAATGATTGCGGCTTATGTGGCAGGGATGTGTGCTTGGAAGGTGACACTTTGAAAATATGGTTAGGCAAATCAAAAACAGATCAATTGGGGCAAGGGGTGTGGATACACCTAAATGTGACTCACATACAAGGTTGTTGCCCAGTACAAGAGTGGAGGGATTTTCAGTTTTTTACAGGTGTTCTGGGTGGACCAATCTTTGTGCACGAGGCAGGCGGTAAGCTTTCGAGTCACCAGCTGCTGGTAGTCATGAGAAGAACACTTTTATTGTTAGGCTTTAATCCAATGAATTATGCAACACATTCCTTTCGTATAGGAGCAGCGTCTGAAGCAGCCTGTTTGGGTTTGGGTTGGAATGCGATCAAAAGGATAGGAAGGTGGAGTTCTAACTGCTGTGCACGCTATGTAAAAAAAAAAAAAAAAAAAAAAACCAGCACATATGCTGTAGAAGAAGCATGGACAGTAGTCCAAACTAGAAGTTGTTAAGCATAAAGTTGTATGTTGAGTTTTTCTTATTGGGTCTGTTTTCTTTCATCTAGGAGACATTCGGGGTTTGAATCCGGCCAAAAAACAAATCTGGATCGTGGGACACTCATTTGTGAAGTGGGCAGCGATCTTTGCGGATCATCAAATCTATGGAAGGAACCTTGGTATCCCCAGCGCTGGACATGAACTTTACTGGTGCGGTAAAGGGGGTATGCGCTGGGAGAACTTGTTTCCTCTATTGGCTAAGATAAGGTATGACAGAGGCGGTCCTGATATGCTCATTCTCCATCTAGGGGAAAATGACCTAGTGGCTTTATCGGGGCTAAGCATAATCAAAGCCATGCAATTAGATTTAGCTGTGGTTTCTAACAACTGGCTAGGGACCAGTCTAGTATGGACTGAATTTGTGTTTAGGCAGCAATGGAAAAATGCAAGGAGTCAGGCCGCCATAGAAAAGGCCAGAAAAAAGGTAAACAGGGCTATGAAGATCTTCTGTGTGGGTTTAGGGATCCAGACAATTGCACATGACAGCATCACTGGAAAAGACGGCCATCTGTTTAGGGAAGACGGTGTCCACTTAACACAGTTGGGGATGGCGTATTACATACTGGAGATCAGAGACATGCTATCAAAATATTTGAAAGTTGATCTGTGGGTGTCTGCTAGAAGGGAGGAGTAAAAAAAAAAAAAAAAAAAAGAGCAAGGGCAAAGCAATCTGACATGGGTAACAACATACTATGATAAGAATGGTTTGGGTTTGTTGGTGGGGTCAGGAAAAATCCAAGGTTTTTCCTGTGTGGCGGAATAGGGGGAGGTCAAGATTTAGAGCGGACTTGACCGTCCTTCAGGAGAGAGGGTGGTGGGAGGTACAAGATGGGGGAAAAAGAAAGAAAGAGGGAAAGTGAAAAGATTTCGAAACATGGGGGTGATTTCAACGAAAAGTAAGTTATATTGGTTTGGAACAATAACGTTATAAACAAACAAGTGCAAAAGAAAGGTTATGGTTTTGGCATAATATGCAAATTCATTGGTTTGAAGACAAGTAAAAATTACAAATGTTTATTGGTTTATGGATATAAAAATTGCCTGATCTATGGAATAAAAAGTGGCCTTTTATGCTATCCAGTGGTGTTGTCTCATTGTGTATGGGTCTGGATTATTCTGGGCGATGTAATCCTCGGGGGGAGCTGAGCGAAGCAGTCTCCCCCCGCGGATTTTCGCCCGGTGGTACAGACCCAGAGCGATGACGCGTTAGGCAGGGCAGCGCGCGCGAGGCAGTGCGTAGGAGTTAGTCAGGAGCGCCATTTTAGGCTCCGTAGTTGAGGCAGGAGCGTTTTTCGGCGAGGCCCGCCCACCCACCCCTGTTGACAAAATGTTAAATAATAAATTGTATACTGTTGGAAGGGTGAGATTTTGATCAATACCTTATCACTATCGATCTAAAACCCCGATCTGGTCGACTGAACCTTTATTGCCTGTCTTTGAGGAAAGAAAGTGCATCTCTTACCAAGTTAGTTTCTCCCAATAAAGGACTCTGCTCAAAGGATCACAAACAACTTCTAGCTTTCAAAGGTTTATTATAAAGTCAAGATAAGTTGTAGATACAAGCATCTCAAAATGAGATTAACCAGATACACAGGCCCAACTACGTACATGTGTTCTCTGAAAGCCCTCAGACGAACAACGGAAATTACCAATACCAGTTCTAAGAACAATAGTGCTATCAGCATAGACACATATTGAAATCTGTCGGTCATTACAGGCGGAGGGAAAATACAGGTTAGGCTGTCCCTACCCTGCTCTAGATGGTATCCCTACTTAACCAGGTCCCGACCTATCAAAAGGTGTCAGCAGTGAATGACCCCCAAAGGAAGTCACCCACTCTCAGTCTCTTGGTGAAAACCTAAAGTCCTCCAATCATGGCCCCTCTCTGCCTACCCATCCGCTCTCTAAAGGGTCCTCAGGCTTCTGCTCTAACCCCACCCAGGGGTGCTGTCCCTAATACAAAATCACAACAACATTTAGGACGCCCCTCGCGAGACGCCCCTCACGTGGTGTAGCTTCTGGCTTTTTCCATGATGAGGCCTTGTGGTTAGAGTCGACCTTGCTTCTCAGACGCTTCTCCGGCCCGCTGATACCCCTTAAACATTCCGGAACCCTCCTCCATGTCTGGTCCATTTCAAGAACAGGCTTCTATTCATATTTAATAATTGAATACCCCCTTTTCTCTTCCAGACAGACATTTGGAGCCAAATCCCAAATCTTATGGTTTTCCAACTGCGTTGCAACATTCCCCGGTCCAGACTAATACGTGTAAATCAACGTTTAAGGCTTTCCAGCTCTACAACAGTTTTATAATATTCAACTTCTTCTTTAATTGTTAGCATGTTAATACTCTTATTCTACTGATTAAGTAAACACATCTATAAATCAAACCTACTCATTATTACTAAACATTAGTGCAATCCACATTGCGCAATTTACTCTCCTTTCCCCTCCCCCTTAGCTCTGGCCCTGAGGCCTACCACGTTCAACGTTTCCGTATGCCATCGTACATTTTAGCAGCTACACAACATGGATTCAGGAATAATCACGTTTAATAAGCCTTATTACTTCATACATTTCTGTATTAGTTCCACTTCTATTTAAACTTCTATATTAACTACACATCAGAATATAACTGTGGCTTCTATCAACACTCATGGCATTTCTCTTCATGATTTGTGCTTGCTACGTGTAAGTGTGATGCCTTTCTACATTTTGGTCAGTTTGCGCTCTCTCAGTTCCCCCCTTTGATGACCTCTCGGGGTCATCACTAAATATTTAAACTGCGGTGATTGCTAGCATAACTCGCTTCTGAGTTTCCAGAGCCCTCAGACTCCGGTACTGACTATCTTGTATGGCAGCCAATCTCTGCAGCTGCTTTCTCTGAGCCCTCGCTGACCTTCTGGCTTTGTTCCATTTAAATACCCTCACCAAACCCCATAACACGATTCCACAGATCAATATTATGATGATAGGTTTTAGTATTTTCCACACAAAGCTTTTGCCTAAAGCGGTGAGCCAGCTTCCAGCTTCACTCATTCCTTGGCCCACCTTTTCCCAGACATTTTCTCTGCTCAGGTCTTCAATCTCCTTGTGAATATCAGTTATATTTCTAATAACTTTCTCAAGGGGCTTTGAATTGTCTGGAATGTAAGTACAACATTCTTGGACCTTCAAAGCCTTACAGACTCCACCCTCTTTTGCTAATAGGACATCTAACGCAAGGCGGTTTTGAAGAACCATAGCCCTTATCGATTGCATCTCTCCTTCTACTAGCATTAAGGACTGAGCAGTGCTAGCAGACAACCTGTCTACGACTGTTGCTAGCCGTCTAATTTTAACATCATTAAGAGCTAATCCCAGAAGTGGGAACACAGCTCCAAAGACATCTCCAACCATTTCTGCACTCACATCTCTCCTTCCTCTCGATGATGTCTTGCCCTCAATGATCTCTAAGTCTTGGGCATGATATATTTTAGGGAAGATAATTGCCAAATAACATGAGCCATACCAATTATCAGGTAGCCTCACGTAGGCATTTCTCCCACATACAAAATATACGTTAGGAATCACCTGCATTCCCTTCAGGAAGTCTTTGGTGTAGTACTCCAAATTGAAAGCATGTTCACAGCTAACCTCCCCCACGTATACATTTTCATAATACGTTTTGGCTCTATGAAGACACAACTTTCCTCTCTGCGTTCTATCTAAAGCTATTGGACCACTACTACCCTTTCTCTTGTGTGCCTTTTCTTCTTCGGTCCAATCTGTTTTCCATTGTCCTGATTTTTTCAAAATCTTTTGTCTCCTATTCCGATCATCCACCTGCCCTATGAACTTTTTCTCGACTTCTGACACCTTGCATGTCAGGTTATTTCTGCGGGCATGTGAGGTATCTAAAGTAATCCAAGGAATGAGAAACTTTGCCAACCTGTCTTCACTCTTCCAGTAGTCCCACTTATTCATCTGTTTATAATTTGGGACTTCTGGTAACACAGAATCATAATTGGAGAAATAGTATTCAAAACTATCTCTCCCATAAAATATACTAAGCAATAAGCTACATGTAATGCCATATGTCAGCGGGAGGTGATGATATCTAATGCCTTCATCTACAGATGCCGGCAACTGCATGCAGACGTAACAATCCTTGACCTCCATGGCATCCACGTATTCGTACAATAATTTAGCATAAGCATTTGACCTAAAGTCACCTTGGGACTCATCCACGTGTAACCTGCGGGCTTCTGCAGCCAATAACGCTTTCTCGTGTGTGTTTTCCCCTTTCTCACCAGCAATGGTAGGTGTAAGCGCTTCTGCAGATGCCACATCAGTTACCTTTGCCTCCTCCTCACGTCCCTTTACATAAGAGACTGTTACCACTAAAGCTATTAGTATTATCACTCCTACTATTAGTGTACCTATTATACATTTCGCTCTGCGGTTCTGGGTACCGGCCTCCATTTCGTCAGATAGTGTGGTTCTCTCTCAACTCAGCACAAAGTTCCTTTCTTTTTCGTTCCTTTACTGTCTCTTTTTCTCCTTTTGTCCTGAGAACCACGCAACTGGAAGCTGACAACCCTTTCCGCCAAAGTTCTTTTTAGTTCAAAATACAGACAACCCTAGCCCTTCTCCGTCATCTCAGGGAGTGTCCCTAAGAATCTCTGCTTCCTAGGCGCTAGGTAATCTTCTTTTCTTCACGCTTATTTACAAAGTCTTTTAAGCATCCACTATCAGGCGCTCGCCTGCAGCTTCAACAGCAAAATTCAATATTTCCAGGCGAAGATTGTGCTCTTCTGCGGCGGATATCTTTGTACCAAAATCGGGGAATTGCAATTCTGTGAGAAACATGTCCTTTATCTTGCTGAGGCGGGGAGGTCGGGGAAGCATAAATGTCAGTGACCCTTCTTGTTCAACTCCGGGTACTAACAGTCGTATCTCCACTGTTACAATGGGCTCAGAACTGGACACCACCACCGCTCGGATCCTCCCTGTCACTGGCTTCGAAGCCATCTGTCGCCAGGTATGTCCACTCAGGGGTGGAGTATCTTCTGTTAGGCACACGCACTCTTCTTGACCTCCTCAACTCCGGTGCTTCAGCGCCCTGAGCACCTTCTTCGGGGTCTGAGTCTTCTGATATCGGAGGAAGGGTTCTTTCCGGAGTTGACCTTAGGCTAGAGCTCCCTCTTTGCGGCCAATCAGCTTCTCCACGTACCCTTCTACTCCGTTTTCTTCTTGTTCTTTCACGCTCTCTGTCAGACCTGTCAGCGTCTGACTCGTACTCCCAGTTACTTTCACCTTCAGTAGCGTCGTCTGTCTCGCTGTTGTACTGACCGTCCTCAGCTTGGTCAGATTCGTTCCCTGCTTCCGCTGGCACCTCTACAGCTTGGCTAGCCCCCTCTGTGGCTTCTCGGTCCTCAGCTGGACGTCTATCCGAGAGAGGAGCTGTTTCTTCCAGAGGTGCTGGAACTCTCCGCGTGTGCGACGCGTGGATCCAGTTGGGCAGGCTTCCCACCTTCACTGCCGTATTTGTGGTCAGGATGATCTGGAAAGGCCCACGCCAACGAACATCCAGGCAGCTGTTTCTCACGTGCTTTTTCACCAGGACCCAATCCCCAGGAAGCAAGTCGTGACAAGGGTCCTGGCACGACGGTACCTCGGCAGCCTGCACCTGAAGGGACACAGAATGAATGGCGTCAGACAGCCCCTTACAATAGTCCAGGATCATATCATCTGTGATGCTAATCAGTGCAGCAGTTGGAACAGATGGTAACCTCATTGCTCTTCCCATCAACACCTCATGTGGTGACAACCCCGTTCTTCTGTCTGGGGTACTGCGGAGGCTCATAAGAACCAATGGCAACGCATCAGGCCAACTCAAGGATGTTGATGAACACACCTTTGCAATTCTGGCCTTGATGGTGCCATTTATTTGCTCCACAATTCCTGAAGCTTCTGGTCGATAACTGCAATGTAGTTTTTGGTCTATATTTAAAGCGGCACAAATCATTTTCACAAGCGAGCTGTTGAAATGCGTTCCCCTATCTGATTCCAAAGAGGCCGGCACCCCGAAGCGCGGTATAAGCTCCCTAAGCAGTAACTTAGCCACTGTGAGGGTGTCGCACCTGCGTGTAGGATATGCCTCAACCCATCTGGAGAACACGCAGACAACCACCAGGATATAACGGAGGCGGCTGCACCTTGGCATTTCGATAAAATCTATCTGCATTCTATTGAATGGACCTCCTGACCTCCCTATGTGGCTTAGTGCAACTGGTGTCTTTTTCCCTACATTCAACTGCTGGCACGTCACACAACGCTGGCACACTGCTTCGGCTGCTACTCTGAACTTGGGGTTGTACCAGGTCTGTCTAAACACTCTCAGCATAGCGTCTCTTCCTAAGTGGACAGGACCATGTATGTGTCGGGCCATTGGGCTCACCATTTCGTTGGGCAACACTGCTCTGCCATCTGCTGAGACCCAGAAATGGGCCTCACCCACCACACATCCTGCCTTCTGCCATGTCTCTTTTTCACAGTCAGGAGCGTTCTCTTGCATCTCCTTCAGTTCGTCCCAAGTATCAACAGTTTCCAAAATCATAGCTAATTCAGTCCTTACATTTATTCCACCCACTTCCACCTCTGTGAAAGAGTATCCTGTCTCCGCGCAATACCGTGCGACTTCGTCGGCATATCTATTGCCTTGTGACACGAAGTCCATATTTCTGGTATGCGCGGTACACTTCACAACGGCAATACCTGCTGGACATTGCAATGCCTCTAACAGCAGGCGCACAAACTCTCCATTGCGAATGGGAGAGCCTGAAGAGGTCATGAACCCTCTTTGAGACCATAACTGCCCGTAATCATGAACTACCCCGTAACCATATTGACTATCAGTGTATATGGTGACTCGAATTTGATTGCTTGCCAGGCAGGCACGCGTCAGGGCAATAATCTCGGCTACCTGAGCGGAGTGTACTCCTTCCAGGCATCCAGCTTCCACTACTCCAGTAATTGTGCAAACAGCATAAGCTGCTCTCAACTGCCCAACTTCGTCTCTTACACATGAGCCATCGACAAAGAAAATTTCATCTGGGTCGGTCAGTGGCTCATCTACGATGTCGGGTCTTGGTTTGGTGCATAGTTCAGTCACATCGAGGCAGTCATGGTCTGTACATTCATCATCATCTTCAATATCGTTTGGAAGTGGCATCAAGGTAGCAGGATTTAAAACAGAGCATCTCCTGAGGGTCACGTTCTCTGCGGCAAGAATGACTTGCTCATAGCGCGTGAGCCTGCTGTTTGTCAGATGCTGTGTTTTGGTCCTGGTCATCAACAGTTCAACAGAGTGGGGCACATGCACCTCTAACGGGTGCCCCATTACAATATTTTCACACCTCTCAATGCTGACACCTGTTGCAGCAACGGACTTGAGACATCCGGGCAACGCTGCGGCTACTGGGTCTAAGGTAGCCGAGAAGTAAGCGACTGGTCTACGGGCATTCCCATGGATTTGGACTAACACAGACAGCGCGCATCCCTCTCTCTCGCAGCAGTAGAGCAAGAATGGTTTATCGTAATCCGGCATTCCCAGAGCTGGAGCACGACACAAGTCCTCTCTCAGCTGCAGGAACGCCATCAAACAGTCCTTGTCCCATGGTACCGGATCACTTACTTCCTTGTGCGTCAGTTTTTGCAAGGGCTTTGCTTTCAGTGAAAAGTTTGCAATCCACTGTCGGCAATATCCCACCATTCCTAGGAACATTCTGACTTCTCTCTGAGTTTTAGGCGCATTCATTTTCATGATGGCCTCTATCCTGTCTGGTGACACCTTTCTCTTACCTTTCTCAATTCTGTGTCCCAAGTACTGTACCTCTGTCAGGCAGTACTGCAATTTCCCCGGGGACACCTTATGCCCATTTTCCGCTAGGTGATTTAACAAAGCAATAGAGTCCTGTCTGCAAGCTTCTTCTGTTTCTGACGCCACAAGGAGGTCGTCTATGTACTGGACCAGAACTGACCTCTGGGGCAGCACTAGACTTTCAAGATTTTTCTTTAAGAGCTGGTTGAAGATCGATGGGCTTTCTGTATACCCCTGAGGAATACGACACCATGTTAGGACGCGACCTTCCAGCTTAAATGCGAAAAGAAAATGGCTTTCTTCGTCCAAAGGGATCGAAAAGAAAGCCTGGCAAAGATCAATCACAGTGAACCATTCTGCTTGGAACGGTATCTGAAACAGTATCACTGATGGATTCGGTACCACTGGACAACATGAAACGACTATGTTATTAATCTTTCTGAGGTCCTGCACTATCCGAAATTTCCCATTTGGTTTCTGCAAACCCATAATCGGGGAGTTACATGGACTACCCACGATTTCCTTCAGTATTCCCTGCTTAATCATGGACTCAATCACGGGTTTTATGCCTGCAATCGTTTCTGGAGTCAATTTATACTGAGGGGTTCTTGGGAACTCAGCATGTGGTTTCACTACAATTTTCACTGGGTCCACTCCTTTCACCAACCCAATCTCTTCCCCAGTGAAATCCCATACTTCTGGAGCAACTGTCTCTCTCAAGTCCCAGGGGAGCTCGTCTACTGTCAGAGTGGGATACAACTCCACACATAGTCTGGAATTCGCGACTTTAAAGTCTGCATCATCATCATTTGTCAGTACCTCCACTCCTTGCGGGGTACAGTATATAGTGCAGTTCAATTTGCACAAAAGGTCTCTTCCTAGCAGACATACAGGACTAGAATCGCAAACCACAAACTGGTGCTCCTCACTGTACCTCCCTATTTTCACCTGCACGGGCTCAGTCAAAGGACTGGTCATTCTCTTGTTAGCGACCCCCACCACTTGTATGGTCTCCCCCGATATGGGCAGGCCTGGAACTGCGGCTGATCTGATCGTGGATCGAGTGGCTCCTGTGTCCACTAGAAATGTCGTGGGGAACCCTGCCACTTCGGCCTCAACATAGGGTCCCCTTTGGTCTACCTCCAGAGCTGCCCCGAGGACGCAGTCATCTCTTTCCACTCTCTGTCCCGTTAGTGGGTCCACATAATAGCATTCCTCTCCTCCTACAAACAGGGGCATCTGTCTATATGTCTTACCCATAGTCCCTACTCTGGGTGCTTGCGGGAACTGGGCTCGGGGAGGAGGCCCCCCTTTGAGCACCTTTCCCTGGTATTGCGTTATCCCTCTCGTAGGCGCACTCTGGGTCTCTTCCTCTTCCACCTCTTGGTCTCCTATCTCAACATTATAGGGACACTCGCGTTTCCAATGCCCCACCTCGTTACACTGGTGGCACCTAGTCGTTTTCTTTAAGGTAGCTATATCTATCCTGGGTCTAAAGGTGGAGTTCTCCTCATTGCCCTTGTTCTGGCTGTATTGTTTCCTTCCTCCAGTACCTGTTCCTGGTTGCTGTTGCTGTGGTCCCCCCTTCCCTGCTGCCTGCATCTGTACCACCATCAGTTTCTCCTTTAGTTTCTTAGCCTTGGAGTCTATCTCATCACAGCAGTACCTGGCATACCTCAGTATTTCGTCTAGGGGTTTATTTTGCCAACAAATCAGGTGTTGCTGGATCATTAAACTGATATCCGGTCTCAGGCCTAGGACAAATTTGGACACAAACTGCCCTATGTCCCTCGGATCCATTACATCCAGACCGCTATACTGTTTAAACGCCTTCAGCAATCTCTCATAGTATTCGTGTACTGTCTCTTTGGGTTCCTGTCTTGTTCGGTCAATTTTTACCCAATCTATGTCTTGCATTGGCACTTTCTCTTTCAGCCACGTCATTACTCTTTCGAATTTTGCCATCACACTCTCGGACGGCCCATTAGTCCTAGCATCTCTGTCTGGCTCTATGATGGGCCACTCAGCGCTAACCTTGCATGCGGTCCACAAATCTCCTGGCACTACTATGTCAAACAGCGTGTTCAAATCTATCCATAGGACCTTTGAGATTTTTACGAATCTCTCAACTTGCTTATACCACTCCACAGGGTTTTCCCTCAGTTTGGGGAACGAGGTGGTAAAAGCAGCTAAATCCCCCCTACTCCAAGGGACGTGGACATAGGTCCCATTGGCGACTTCCCTCAAGGGGTACGTTTCTACTCCCTGCTGTCCTCCTGGTGTCATCCCCAGTGTGCTTCTCCTAACGGTCCCCCTCTTGGACCACCTCTCTTCCCACTTATCTAGGGCCCTCCATGTCCTTATTCCAGTGATCAGTTCCCTTATGTGTGTTTTCAATCCAATGGTCCTCCTCTCATCTAGATCTCGGTCTGTGTAATGTAGCCTGTGGTTGCCCTGTAACGCTTTGGTTCTTGACAAGTCTACCATATATTTGCCTGCTAGTTCGACTAATTTCTCATGGGTTGCTCTCGCCTTCCGAGTTACGTCCTTTGCCATGAACAGAATTTCATCCTGCTCATACATGTCCATTCTTTCTAAGGGCAGGGTACCGTCTACCATGCCATCCAGATCTGACTTTAAGCTGGAGACATCGAGTCTTTTGGCCTTTATTTCTGCTCGCAATAATTCCTTCGAGGGAGGTTGACAGGTGTCTTTCCCATCCCAACTCCGGGCCCTACGTTTGGGTTCTGGAGAGTTGGGGAGTGCTCTCTCTTGTTCCCATCTCTCCAGATCCCATGCTCGGCCATCCGATCTTGGAAGGTGATGGAACACGGGCCTGTTACCCCCCTTCTCACCTTGCCCAATCTCTCCTCTCTTCTCACAGTAAGTCTCTCTGCTACTCTCCCTTCGGTGCCCATTCTCCCTCGGCCTTGTATCACTCAGTATCTGATACGATCCTTCCTGGTTTCCCGTCTTCTCTGGGCTGCGCTCATGTCCGTCTTCACAAGGACTATGGTGTGGTCCCACGCAACCCCCGCTCTGTTCTCTCCTGCCGGGCACGCAGTGGATACACTTAAAGCTGTCCCTGTACTCCCGAGCCCTCCTGTCTTCTCCATTATGTATCGGGCGAGACACCCCCCCGTTCTCTGGGCCCCCATCTTCCAGGTCCGATCTATCTCCACTCCGGGCCCAATGGGTGTATCTCCTACTGTCCTTCTCCCTCCCGTCCCACTCCGGACTGCTCTCTTCAGCCCCGCAGTGAGTCCGGGCCCTGCTGTCCTGACTTTCCCTTTCAGCTTCTGCCGCTATGATGTTCTTTTGAGCCTCGACTGCCTCATCCCATTTCTTCATGTACTCGCTGAACTCTTGAAAAGACTTCCGTCCTGGTCCCCTCATATCCTCTGGCCATCTAATATCCCCCAGATCGCCTGTTGTGTGTACTGGGGTGCTCCAATCTCTTGGTATCGGCAACTGACTTGGGGAATTGATCGTATCTTTCCTTCTTGCCATCTCTGCTCTTTCTCTGTCCCTTCGTACCCGTTCTTCCCCTCTAGCCCTGTCTGGGTCATATACCGACACTATAGGACCTATGGTAACAGGTACCTGTAGTGCATCAGGTAATGCGTAGGATGTGGCACACGCCGTTTCTGGCGCTCTTTGCACCACAAACCTCCCGACCACCTGTTGCACTTGGCTAGGCTGGGGCAGTTCTTTCTTTGCAGCGGGACTCCAATCGGAACTGGGAAGCGGCCCATGCTCTCCTGCATTGCCCCCCCCTTTCTCGCCGTTCTCGGCATCTCCCCCTGCTCCGTTATACGGAGGTGGCCTGTCTGTCAATAATCTGTTTATCAGGCTGTCCTCTGTCTCGCTCTCGTCATCCTCTTCTAGGGGGCTTTTGTTCCCGGGCATCTCTAACACTGGATATAATTTATTAACTTCCATGTTATGCACCCTCCATCTTTTAGCATCCTCATCCCACTTGGCATCCTGTAGTGCCCTTACCGAACGTTTCACTCTTTCTTGCCGTCTGTTCATGTTCTTTTCATGCGCTGCCCTAATCCATGCATTAAGGGCTTCAAACTGAGTTGGTCTAGGCAAGGGTCTAGTTGCGGTCATAATTGCTTTTAATCTGTGCAACACCTCTAATCTGAACGTCCCGTATTTCGGGAACGTAAGTTCCTCATTTCCATCTGTCATCCTACTCCACTCTGAGATCCACAGAATCGTGTGCAGCCCAACATTTATCCCCATGAAATGCGCTGGCGTACCCTCCGGCGGGGCTTCTTCCCCTTCATACGATCCCCTGCGCTTTCTTTTAAACAGCGCTCTTAACCATTTAAAACACTTCATAATTATGCACAAAATTTCCAGCTTGAATACTTTGTTTACTTCCTGATGACAATCCACCAATCCTAGCGCGGCTTTGCTAGCTGGCCTATCGCAGCGCGGTCTTTCACCGGCCGGCCAATCCCAGCGCGGCACTTTCTGACGTCACTAGTCTCCGCTTTGCAGCAGCACCCCTCCTTTCTCAGCTCTCCTCGCGATCATGCATGCGTCCCATTCATACACCGAAAAATGACTACTTCCGACCAAGCGGTCACTTCCCTCGACTGTACGTCCACAGTCTATCTGTAATTGTCAACTCAACTGACGAGATGTCTATCGTCTCTCTGATAGGTTCTTTTCACACTCAGTAACTTCCGACCAGCGTCCGTTACTCACGCACTCACTCTTACGTTCCCCCTATCTGGTCCTTCGGGTGATCATTGGTACCTCATGACCCCCTTCACACTAGTTAACAATTACTCTGAGTGTCCGATACACCCGAACCACTTAAGCTCTCCTTGAGCTTAAGATTTCCACCGGTTGCGCGCGCTCACAACCTGTTCCACAGTCTCTCTACAGTCATTCAACTCCGCCAGACATTACAACATAGATACAATACAAAACACCGCAATCTTAACACGCATGACCCTTTATACTCACTCTCGACCGATACTGCTGCTTTCCTTGTCTCACGTCATCCGGTCCTTCTTCCGCGGGCGGTTCTTCCGATCATCGATCTCTAGGGGCCTGGGGGTAATCTAACCTGGCCTAGATCACCTTCCTCAAGAAGGCAACCATCCTCTATAGCTACCAACTGGAAGGGTGAGATTTTGATCAATACCTTATCACTATCGATCTAAAACCCCGATCTGGTCGACTGAACCTTTATTGCCTGTCTTTGAGGAAAGAAAGTGCATCTCTTACCAAGTTAGTTTCTCCCAATAAAGGACTCTGCTCAAAGGATCACAAACAACTTCTAGCTTTCAAAGGTTTATTATAAAGTCAAGATAAGTTGTAGATACAAGCATCTCAAAATGAGATTAACCAGATACACAGGCCCAACTACGTACATGTGTTCTCTGAAAGCCCTCAGACGAACAACGGAAATTACCAATACCAGTTCTAAGAACAATAGTGCTATCAGCATAGACACATATTGAAATCTGTCGGTCATTACAGGCGGAGGGAAAATACAGGTTAGGCTGTCCCTACCCTGCTCTAGATGGTATCCCTACTTAACCAGGTCCCGACCTATCAAAAGGTGTCAGCAGTGAATGACCCCCAAAGGAAGTCACCCACTCTCAGTCTCTTGGTGAAAACCTAAAGTCCTCCAATCATGGCCCCTCTCTGCCTACCCATCCGCTCTCTAAAGGGTCCTCAGGCTTCTGCTCTAACCCCACCCAGGGGTGCTGTCCCTAATACAAAATCACAACAACATTTAGGACGCCCCTCGCGAGACGCCCCTCACGTGGTGTAGCTTCTGGCTTTTTCCATGATGAGGCCTTGTGGTTAGAGTCGACCTTGCTTCTCAGACGCTTCTCCGGCCCGCTGATACCCCTTAAACATTCCGGAACCCTCCTCCATGTCTGGTCCATTTCAAGAACAGGCTTCTATTCATATTTAATAATTGAATACCCCCTTTTCTCTTCCAGACAGACATTTGGAGCCAAATCCCAAATCTTATGGTTTTCCAACTGCGTTGCAACATTCCCCGGTCCAGACTAATACGTGTAAATCAACGTTTAAGGCTTTCCAGCTCTACAACAGTTTTATAATATTCAACTTCTTCTTTAATTGTTAGCATGTTAATACTCTTATTCTACTGATTAAGTAAACACATCTATAAATCAAACCTACTCATTATTACTAAACATTAGTGCAATCCACATTGCGCAATTTACTCTCCTTTCCCCTCCCCCTTAGCTCTGGCCCTGAGGCCTACCACGTTCAACGTTTCCGTATGCCATCGTACATTTTAGCAGCTACACAACATGGATTCAGGAATAATCACGTTTAATAAGCCTTATTACTTCATACATTTCTGTATTAGTTCCACTTCTATTTAAACTTCTATATTAACTACACATCAGAATATAACTGTGGCTTCTATCAACACTCATGGCATTTCTCTTCATGATTTGTGCTTGCTACGTGTAAGTGTGATGCCTTTCTACATTTTGGTCAGTTTGCGCTCTCTCACTGTTAACAAAGTTACTTATGAACATTAGATATGTCAAACAAGAAAGATGCCACATTAGGTCAGGCAATGGTTGTGTATCCTATTAGCTGAATTTGGCGGAATAGGGGGAGGTCAAGATTTAGAGCGGACTTGACCGTCCTTCAGGAGAGAGGGTGGTGGGAGGTACAAGATGGGGGAAAAAGAAAGAAAGAGGGAAAGTGAAAAGATTTCGAAACATGGGGGTGATTTCAACGAAAAGTAAGTTATATTGGTTTGGAACAATAACGTTATAAACAAACAAGTGCAAAAGAAAGGTTATGGTTTTGGCATAATATGCAAATTCATTGGTTTGAAGACAAGTAAAAAATTACAACTGTTTATTGGTTTATGGATATAAAAATTGCCTGATCTATGGAATAAAAAGTGGCCTTTTATGCTATCCAGTGGTGTTGTCTCATTGTGTATGGGTCTGGATTATTCTGGGCGATGCCCAATGACGTTAAACAATTGAAGCATAACCACCATACACAGTGTGTTTGAATTAATTATTTTTATTTCTTTTTAGAATGTAGAAAAAATATTCACAAAATTGATTGAATTCTTACTATTTTGTGTGTTAGGGAGGGGAGTGGTTTGTTTTTTTTTAAATTTGAAGGAATGTGGACTAGAACGAACAAGTGAAAGACAAATGAGGGGTAAGTGGGGTAACACTCATACAATTCAATTAGCAATCCATCATTTGCTCTATGCAAAACTCTCGTACAACAATTCTATTTCAGGACAGGAGGCTCCGATTATGCTTATACTCATTTCTTTACTGACATATAGCAGCCAATCACAGAACAGTAAAGAAAACAAAAAACTACGTTACCCATGAACCCAGGGTAACCATAGAGTACACCAATAGTATATAAACAGTCCCAGAGGTAACCACTTCCTCTTTCTTTGCTGCTCCGCAGCCAGTTAAGTGCATATTTGTTATTCTACTGTTATTTGACTTGTATTTTGATATTGTTATTACCGCTTTGCATGCGCTGTGTGCTGCTTTCATCGGCGCTTCTCTCGCGCTCTTGCTGACGTTTTTGGTCGTTCGTTTCTTCGACCGGCGCGCGCGGTGGGGAGCGTGTGTCACCTCCCTGGGTCGGGCACTTGCTGCCGTTTGTCCCGTTTCCTTGTGGAGGGAGTTTGGGGTGGTCCTGCCTCGCGCGCGTTTAGCGCGAGCGGTTCCTTGGCTGTCTGGCAAGCCGGGTGACTGCGCATGCGCGACCTTTGTCACGCAGGGCTTTCCTCGCGCTGCTGCGTTTGTTTACATCGCAGCGCCGGCTCCTGACCTCGTCTGTCGACGAAAACGCCCACTGCCTGTCAGCTGGCCCCATTTGACACCGGAGCTTGAGGAGAAAGTCCCGGTTGATTTATAGCATAGGCTTTGCCGAGAGTGATTGTGTTTTTTGTCAGCAAGCCTCCCTCCACGCTCTACTTGTTGTTTTCTATGCAGTTTTTTCTGCTTGTACTTGCTGGCTGTGAGGTTTTTTCACTCCCTCGGACTGTGTCACTGACATACCAGATTTCTAGTCACCTGGTGGGCTATATTCACACGTTCCCTGTGTACCATGAGTGGCTCCTATTATTATGAGGAGGAAGGTGACTATGAGGAGGAAGGGTCCGAATTTTTTGAGCAGGACCTTGTTGAGGCACTGGACAAAGGGGTTCAGCATTCTATGAACAAGGCGATGGTTCGCGCCATTACACCCTTGAAGCGCCATTTGACGCAATATGCGCAACAGCAAGGTTGGGTGCCTTCCAAGAAGTCCTCATCCCCTGGTAATCCCCATTCTTCTGATTTTCGAAGGCTGGCTTGGTCATTGTCCTCCAAGTCAAAGACTGTCCCTCTAATTGTTGAGAGCGACGACCATGATGCTTCCTCCTCCTCCTCGGAGGTTTTGCCTCCTCCTCCCAAAAAGCGTAAATGTAAAGAACATTTTGTTGACGCCTCCTCGCAGCCTCCTGTCTTGACTTTTGAGCCTGAGGATATTGTGCACCCTAATTCTTCTGCCTGGCTCCCCTCCCCAGCTGTGGGGGAGTATGTTCAACAATATATCCGCCATTTGATAAGGACGTACGTGCACGTCTTCGCTCGGAGTGTCCGCGGCCCGATTTAGCGGATAACCTTGCGGACACGCCTGAGGTCGACCCTACAATGCTGACATACATGAATAAATTTTCTAAGGACCCCAAGAAGGGTCTAGACCGTTCCTGGCGGGCTTGCCAGGATAAGGTCTTGGACCTCCTAGGTCCTATCACTAAAATGTTAGATCTGGGCTTCCGCGCCAAGGAAGCATCTTCCACGGTTGATCCTGATGAGCTCATTGAGTGGGCACAGCGGGCCGTCTGCTTTTTAGGGAACGCCAACTGTGCCCTCTCAAGTGAACGTCGGCGTTCAATTCTGCTGAAGCTGGACCCGAAATTGTCTGAACTTTCTTCTTCTGAGGCAGGGGCTGCAGCTCAGGGTCTTCTTTTCGGCCAGCCCTTCTTAAAGGAGCTCACGCATTTTGTCAATACCTTTAGCAGTATTGACAAGGCACAGGCCACCTTGAAACGGGCCATGCGTCCGGTTTTCAGCAAGGCCGGACGAAACAGGGGACGCTCGTCCGGCCGTGGTCAATACCAACCCAATCAACGTGGGTACCAGTCCCATAAGGGAGGCCAGCAGGATTCCAGTTATGCCCAGCGGTCTAACTTCTACCCTTCCAGGAAAGGACGTGGTCAGTACAGAAAAGGAGGATCAGGCGGCAACTCCGGCGGATATCAGGATTCCGCCACTTCAGGTGAGACTTCTTATTGCATGCAGTGTTGTTCTGGGGGGCAGGATTCGCCATTTTCTAGCCAATTGGCGCGCAATCTCAAGCGATGCTTGGGTGCTGGAAACGGTTCAGGGATTCAAAATCGAATTCTATCATCCCTTCCACCAGTCTCGTCCTCCCTTCCCTCTTCACTTCTCAAGGCAAAGTCAGGAGTTCATCACAGAGGAACTCAAGTCTCTGGTATTGAAGGGGGCCATTGTGCTGACAGTACGCCATCCTCAGGGGTTTGCCAGTTCGATCTTTCTGGTGGAGAAGAAGGGAGGGGGATCAAGGTTGGTCCTCAATCTGAAGGATTTCAATGCAGGAGTAGTTTATCGGCACTTCAAGATGGAGGGCATCCATCTGTTGCGAGATCTCTTGAGGGAGCGGGATTGGATGGTTCGTCTGGACCTCAAAGATGCTTATCTCTCTGTCCCGGTCTTCCGTCCCCATCGCCGTTTTCTGCAGTTTCAGTGGCTGGGGACTTGGTATCAGTATCAGGTCCTGCCCTTCGGCCTTTCGTCAGCACCGTGGTGCTTCACGAAACTGTTACGTCCTGTGGTGGAATCTCTCCGCAGTCGCGGAGTTAGTTTGATCATTTATTTGGACGACATCCTCCTACTGGCGGATTGTCCGGTCAAACTAATGACTCATCTAGACTGGACCATAGACCTTCTTCAGTCACTCGGTTTTCTGGTGAATGTTCCCAAATCCGTACTTCATCCTTCTCAAGTGATCGATTTCTTGGGGTTCAGAGTCAACTCCCTCACTTGTCAACTTCTGCTTCCCCAACAGAAGATTCGGTATATCAGGAGGGAATTGAATTCCATTATCTCGAGTCTGACTGTGTCATTGAGGTTGTTAGCACGAGTTGTCGGTCTCTTGGCGTCTTCCCTGCAAGCGATATTTCCAGCCCGCTACATTATCGGGCCCTTCAGCGTCTGAAGATTCAACATCTTCAGCGGGGTTTGCGATATTCCGACCTGATTCCTCTCTCGGAGGAGGCCAGATTGGAGATGCAATGGTGGTTGGATCACATGGAGGCCTGGAACGGCAGGGCTCTTTTCGGCTCCTCTCCGGAGATTGTGATCGAATCAGATGGCAGTCGTTGGGGCTGGGGAGCTCGTTGCGGTCCAATCTCGACGGGGGGACGGTGGTCTCCGCAGGAACTTTCACTCCACATCAACTGTTTGGAGTTGCTGGCGGGGTCATTTGCGATCAAATGCCTGTCGCCTCTTCAGTCCCACTGCTGCATCCTTCTCCGGATGGACAATGTCTCCACAGTGCGTTACATCAACAAGCTGGGGGGGACTCGATCGAGGTTGTTGGCAGAGATTGCCAAGGAAATTTGGCATTATTGCCTTCAGCACAAGATCACAGTTATTGCAGAGTACCTTCCCGGTTCTCGCAATCTTGTGGCGGACTGGAACTCCAGGTATCTGAAGGACTTCAGCGACTGGAGACTCCATCCTCGGGTGTTTCGCCAACTACTTCGCAGTTGGGGTCCGTGTCTGATTGACCTCTTTGCGTCCCGTCTCAACACCCAACTTCCCCAGTTTTTCAGTTGGAGACCGGACCCAGAAGCTCTGGCCACCGATGCTTTCCTCCAGACGTGGCCGTCGTCCCTCTGTTATGCGTTTCCCCCATTCATGATGCTCCCAAGAGTTCTGGCCTATGTGACGCGCTTTCGGGCGGAATTAATTCTGATTGCCCCTCTCTGGCGGGCTCAGCCGTGGTTCCCTGTTCTTCTGGAGATGGCATGCGACCTACCATTTCTTCTTCCTCAGAAGGAGAATCTCCTTCTAGATCCACTGCAGAATCCGCATCCCCTGGTTCAGTCCGGATCCCTCCTTCTCCTGGCGTGGCGAATTTCGGGGAACGTTGGACGGTGCCAGGCCTTTCTGCGGACGCTACCAGATTCCTCAGCAACGCCTGGGCCCCAAGCACTCACAAGCATTACAGAAGCTCCTGGAAACGTTGGAGTGATTGGTGTGCTCAACGGCAAGTTGATCCCACATCGGCTGATATCTCTTTGATAGTTAATTTTTTGGCTTCTCTGTCCTCTTCTTCGGGTTTGGCTTACTGCACAGTCAACAATTTCCGTTCCGCCATTTCGGCGGGTCATCTTCCTGTGGATGGGAAACCTGTTGGTGAACATCCTCTTGTGGCCAAGATTCTAAAAGGTATTCGTATGGCTACTCCTCCTCGTCCTAAATATGTTTCCTTATGGGACGTTTCAGTGGTCTTACGTTTTCCGGAAGCTTGGCCGGTTAATTCTTTATTGACTCGTAAACAGCTTTCGGCCAAGCTTACTATGTTGTTGTGTTTGCTTTCCTGCAAACGAATATCAGACGTCGGCGCTTTAGATCTTGCGGGTCGTAGCTTCACGCCTGAGGGTGTTTCCTTTCGCCTTTCCCGGCGCACTAAAACTAACACTGAGGTCATCTCTTACCCTTCTTTTCCGGCTCGACCTAACCTTTGTGTGGTCCAATGTCTTAAAGATTATGAGGTAAGTACTTCTCTTCATCGATCTGATATGCAAGGCCAATTGTTGCTTGCCTTACAAAAGCCCTTTCGCCCCGTTACTCCGGCCACTTTGGCTCGTTGGGTACGATGGCTCATGGGGGAAGCGGGCATTGATGTTTCTGTGTTTGGTGCTCACTCGGCTCGGGGAGCCATGGCCTCTAAGGCTTTTTCGTTGGGTGTCACTTTATGTGACATTATGAAAGCTGCTGACTGGTCCTCAGATTCTGTGTTTAAGACCTTTTACTTCAAGCCTGTTCCTACTGTTGCTTCTGTTGTGGTGGAGGAGCTTTGAACAAGCATAATCGGAGCCTCCTGTCCTGAAATAGAATTCAAAATTTGCTAACATTCGTGACAAGAATTTTCAATTCTATTAAGGACAAGGAGGCGAGGATTATCCCACCCATTGTATATGCATGCACTATATCTTATATTGTTACTGTGCAATGATTCATGGATCTTATTCCTAATGTAATGTGATGATTGCCTTGTTTTTCTCTACCCACCCTTTATTTGCTCATGATTACACGGAATGTGTATTACGGCTTTGTGTCTCTTTTCAGGCTCTGATCCCAAGTGATGTTCCTCCGGCACCGTCCTTGTGGAAGATGTGCTGCGAGATTCTTCTCCTCGTTGTCCTGCTTTTGTTCCTGTGGCTTTGGGAAGTTCCTCCGCCTCCTCGTTCGGCTTTTGGTCCTTCCGGATGATGTTCTTCTTGGATTTATGATGTTTAAGTTGTTCTTCCTAATGGATTTTGGACAAAGAAAGAGGAAGTGGTTACCTCTGGGACTGTTTATATACTATTGGTGTACTCTATGGTTACCCTGGGTTCATGGGTAACGTAGTTTTTTGTTTTCTTTACTGTTCTGTGATTGGCTGCTATATGTCAGTAAAGAAATGAGTATAAGCATAATCCTCGCCTCCTTGTCCTTAATAAAATTGAAAATTCTTGTCACGAATGTTAGCAAATTTTGAATTCTAACTCACAGGGATGGGTAAACAAACACTAGGTCAGAAAAAGTGCGTGGTGCAAATGAAAAGAAGTTCCTAAAAAAAGAAGGGGAAGTGATTTTTAAACGATTGTAGACTATTTTTTGGGGAAATAGGTATCCTCACCAGAGTTCATGTGAACAGATTATTCAAAATGGTGGGGTACCGATATTTTTTAACATAACTTTTGAACTTGTTATATAACAGGCCATCTAACCTATATATAAATTGATTAATATACAATAACATTCATTGCTAAGATTGGCAATATAACAAACAAAAAGCAGGTTGACGTGTTTCGAAACCCCTTCAATGTGGGGATTCTCCTCAGGACCTCAAGGGAATTAGTCCTGCAACAACAAAAACAAAACGACAATGTGTTACTGAACTGCAACTGAGCTAAACCTTCTACTTGTCTTCGGACCGGCAAAAACAAAGGAAATACCTTGTCTTCGAGAAAAACTCGTCTTCTCATAAGGATTTAGAAAATCTGGTTTTCCATGTGATGCAGGGCACCTGTCAAAGCTGTGGGCAAAGAGTTGGCTGTCAGCTATATCTCTATATCTCTATATATAGTCAGCTAAGTGATTGTTGGACACACAACATGGACCACAAAAGCCTCCTACCTTCGTAATGTGGTAGGTGACTTACACGCAATGATGATTTCTTTTAGTTCTTTGTGTTCATGGTTTGGTAGACCCCTGCGATACAAAAGGAAACGGGCGGTAAAACTTAAAATATCGGCGATGTATTGCCTTCCTAACTCGCTGTGTGCTGCTTTAAAAGCTACAGTTTTCAAGTGGCACAGTGATTCGACGGTCGGAGTTGAAGGGGCTAGATGGCGGCTTACCTTGACCAGGGCAAAGTGACTCCTCTCCCTCGCTCGCCGTTTTCGATTCTGCCGTCGCGTCGTGAAAGCTCACGAAACCGTCATAAGAATGATGCGCGTGTCCTAGTCCCGAGAATTCTGGGATTTGTAGTCCAAGAATGGCGACGAATATTTATTCAATAAAAAACGGGTGGCCGTCTGTGTTGGTGTTCATGATGGAGTAGATCGCCAGTCTCAGGCAAAAATCTAGTGTTACTAGCAGGGTTGAGGTCAGGGGTAAACCAATAAACTGTCCTATTCAAGTTGTGTGCACAGTAGTGTCCAAATGGCCAGGTCCTGCTTATGAAAGGTGGTCATGCTCTTATAATCGGTGTCTGAAAAAGATATGTTGCTACTAGTAATCCAGTCATAAATGGTATAATTCGGACATCTCATTCAGTCCTGTGACTGCAGAAATATATTTTAAAATGAGTGTCGCCTCCCGTGTTGATAATTTGGCCTCAAGGTCACCGCCTCTCTGGTCGGGTTCCACCTTTAAGATTACTGTCCATTTGATATCATTTTCTGTGTGCGCGTGATCTATCCAGTGTTGCACAAGTGGTGCGGTGAGGATGGCTTTTTTGATTCTTGATTTGTGCTGGCTGATCCGCTGTCGCACTCCTTGGCTAGTCTTGCCTATGTACAGACTATTACATGGGCACAGTACACCATAAATGACATACTTTGTCTTACAATTTGTAAATTTACAGTGCTTCCATGAGATTCCATTGTGCTCGAATAGATCACCTTCTATCGTTAAAGGACAACATATGCATGTCCCACATTGGTGGTGGCCTGTAATTGGTGGTAAATTGAGATAATCTCTCATTGATAGAGGTGTATGTTTGGGCATGGCTGCTCTTACTATGTGATTTGCTAAGCTCTTATCCTTTTTAAATGCAAATAATGGTAGTTCTGCCAATTGTCTGTCCAAATCCTATAGCAAATGCCAGTTCTTGCATATTTCTTTTTTTATTTTTTTAGCCAATTCGATGTTGGACAAAATATAGAAACACAAACTATTCTAGTTTGGTTAGTTTTTACTTTCTTAGTTAAGAGTGTATCTCTGGGTGTCCACCACGCTCTTTTCAGCGCACGTTTCAGTAATTTTGCTGGGTAACCTCGAACAAGTAACCTCTCTGTCAATGTTTTAGCGTGTTGCATATATTCATCTTTGTAGGAGCAATTCCTGCGAATACGCAGGAATTGTCCCAGGGGTAAATTCTCCTTCAAGCTTCTCAGATGGTAACTGGAAAAATGCAGTGCTTTATTGTGGTCTGTTTCTTTCCTGTATAATGTGGTTACTAGAGCCCCATCCGTACAATATACTTCCACGTCTAGAAATGGTAGTCGATGTTGGACACTGAATTTTATATGCTCAGTCCTGTTATTGAGCCATTGATGAAAGTCTAACAGTTGGTCTTCTGTTCCTGACCACGTGAAAAAGATGTCGTCTATATTGTGGAGCCAACCTCCGATCCATTGTCCATAGGGGTTGTTTTCATAAATATATTTCTCTTCAAATTGGCTCATGAAAAGTACTGCTAATTCCGGTGCAAAGGGACAACCCATGGCTACACCTCGGATTTGAAAAAAGAAATCCTCTTTAAATTTAAAAAAGTTGCTTTGTAATGCCAATTTTGCCAGATCTAGGATGAATTCGGTTGGTATTTGCATAGGTCTCTCTCTCATGTTTAGGAAGAGTCTTAGTATTTCCAGTCCCTCATCCTGGGGAATCTGGGTATACAGGGATATGATGTCCATGCTCACCAAATAGTCTTTATTTTCTTCGAATGGTAGAAGGGCCAGCTTATTGATGAAATCAGTAGTGTCCTGTAAAAAAGATTCAACTTGTGCCATGAAGGGTTTTAAAAAGAAATCAATGAACTTAGAAACCGGTTCAAAAAGGGAGTCGCAACCAGAGACTATGGGTCTCCCAGGTGGTTCTTTCTCATCCTTATGAATTTTTGGTAATACATAAAGGAGAGGTGTACACGGGTGTCTATTCTTGAGGTACTCTTTTTCTTTTTTGCCTAGAAATCCATGTTCAAAACCTTGGTCAACAATGGCGAAAAGTTCGTTCTGTAGGTCATGAGTGGGGTCTTTCGCTAGTTTTTTGTAGCATCCTGTGTCTGATAGTTATTTATTAATTTCAGATGTGTAGGATTCCATTCCCCACACAACAATGGTAACGATAACTAATAAATCTTTTGTTTTGATTTTACCTTGTTCCATAAAAATCCAGTAAAGAGATAGCCAAAATTTTAAATAAGCTATTTTTTATTCTGCGTGGGATGTAGTGGAAACTTCTTCGTCCTCGTCGCCAATCAACGATGTAATGAGGACATCAGCAAAAGCTCTTTTCATTAATTTTATTTCAATATAAGAAGTTCCCACAGGCGGGATTCAGGGTGCATGCAAGCACCAAAGAGGGTCAGGCGTCCAACTGACCCTCTACATCAACTGTCGATATAACGGAATCTCGCATGCCAACGGGCAGCGCGAGGCAGGGCAAACCACAGTGTCCTCGTGCTGGGAGGTGCGTGAGGAGAAACCACTACACAAAGACACGTAATAAATATCAAAGTAAGTGACAATTGTAAGTCAAAAGTCACTGCTGCTTGGTTGTAGATGCAGCTATAGTGGAGAGAGCTCAGGCCAAATGGGTCTAATTTGTCTCAATTTTACCTTGAGACTTTATGTTTTCTTGCTCTCAAAGTCCTCCAGCAGGGCAATGATGCCTCCGTCAAATCAAGGACACATGGTTTGGAGCCATAACTTCAAAGTGGGACATAACAGGATTTTTCAGCCTCTGAGGCTGCTTCACCACTGAGGTAGATTTGCTTCCTACTAGGTTTTTACCTTCAGAATTAGTCACTTTTCTGGTTCTCAAAATCTTACTGAATTGCAAGGCGTTAAGATGTATCTGGGGTGTGCTGAAGCCTTTTTTTGCAGCAAAAATCTATGAGTAGGACAAAACAGCCAGATGCCCCCTCTCTGGAAAAGATTCAAGTTCAAGTTCCAAAATTTGTATAGCGCACTACTCACCCAGAGGGTCTCAAGGCGCTTGAGGGAGGGAGGTGATTTACTTATCAAATATCCAGGTTTTTAGTTGCTTTCTGAAAGAGAGGTGGTTCTGAGTGAGGCGGAGGTGGTTGGGGAGAGAATTCCAGGTTTTAGCCGCTAAGTAGGAGAAGGATCTTCCCCCCATGGTGGATCTGTGGATGCGCGGAATTGCAGCGAGGGCTTGATTGGACGATCGTAGTTTGCGGGAGGGGGTGTAGAAGGATAGACGCGTGTTGAGGCATTCGGGTCCTAGGTCGTAGAGGGGTTTGTGTGCGTGGGTGAGGAGACGGAACGTAATTCTCTTGTTGACTGGGAGCCAGTGGAGGTCTTTCAGTTGACTGGAAATGTGGGCTTGGCGGGGGATTTCTAGTATGAGTCTGGCTGAGGCGTTTTGGATGCGTTGGAGTTTTTTCTGTAGTTTGGCTGTGGTTCCTGCGTATAGGGTGTTTCCGTAGTCCAGTCGGCTTGTGACCAGTGCGTGGGTGACAGTCTTTCTGGTTTCGGTGGGGATCCAACGGAAGATTTTTTTGAGCATGCGTAAGATGTTGAAGCATGATGATGAGACGGCGTTGACTTGTCTGGTCATCGAGAGGGAGGAGTCCAGGATGAATCCCAGGTTACGTGCGTGGTCCGTAGGTATGGGTGCGGTTCCGAGGGCCGGTGGCCACCATGAGTCGTCCCAGGCAGAGGGGGATGGTCCTAAGATGAGGACTTCTGTTTTGTCCGAGTTTCGTTTTAAACGGCTGTTCTTCATCCACCCGGCTACTTCTTTCATTCCTTCGTGTAAGTGGGTTTTGGCGGTGTTTGGGTCTTGGGTGAGGGAGAGGATCAGCTGGGTGTCGTCTGCGTAGGAGATGATGTTGAGGTTGTGTTGGCGCGCGATGGATGCGAGGGGACTCATGTATACGTTGAAGAGGGTGGGGCTGAGTGATGATCCTTGTGGTACGCCGCAGATGACTTCAGTGGCCTCTGAATTGAAAGGGGGAGGCGGACTCTCTGGGTTCTTCCGGTGAGGAACGATATGATCCAGTCCAATGCCTTTCCTTGTACTCCGATGTTGCTGAGGCATTGTATGAGGGTGCTTTGACAGACTGTGTCGAAGGCTGCGGAGAGGTCAAGTAAGATGAGAGCAACTGTTTCTCCGTTGTCCAGTAGTGTTCGGATGTCATCTGTTGCTGCGATGAGGGCGGTTTCGGTGCTGTGTTTGGCTCAGAAGCCTGATTGAGAGAAGTCGAGGGATTTGTTGGATTCGAGGAAGGCTTTCTCGATGACTTTGGCAGGGAATGGGAGGAGCGAGATGGGGCGGTAGTTCATAAGTTCGGTTGGGTCAGCCGTGGGTTTCTTCAGAAGGGCGCTGAGTTTGGCATGTTTCCAGTTTTCCGGGAAGGTGGCGGAGTTGAGGGAGCAGTTGATGACGTCTCGGAGATGGGGTGCGATGATGGAGTCTGCTTTGTTGAAGATGTGGTGGGGACAAGGGTCGGTTGGCGATCCTGAGTGGATGGAATTCATCAGGCGTATGGTGTCTTCAGTGGTGATTGGGTTCCAGGCACAAAGGTTCTTAGAGGGGTGTTTTGGTTCGAAGGTGGGTGGAGTGGGCTGGTCTTCGGACTGGTTTTGAAAGCTGTTATGTATTTCGGCGATTTTGTTGTGGAAGAATGATGATAGAGAGTCGCAGAGGTCTTGGGAGGGGGTGATGTCGTTACTGCCTGCGGAGGGGTTAGTGAATTCTTTGACAATGTTGAATAGTTCCTTGCTGTTTTGGGCATTGTTGTCAAGTCGATCCTTGAATGCTGATTTCTTGGTGGATCGGATGAGTTGGTGGTGTTTGCGGGTGGCGTTCTTGAAGGAGGCCAGGTTGTCAGTGGTAGGGTTTTTTCTCCAGGTTTTCTCGAGAGTCCGATAGAACTTCTTGGATTTCTTGAGGTCATCGTTGAACCAGGGGGCTTTTTTGTTACCTTGCTTGATTAGATGGTTTTTCAAGGGTGCTAGTTCGTCTGTGCTGTGGGTGATCCATTGTGTGAGGTTGGTGGCTGCTTGGTTTGGGTCCGATGAATTGGCAGGGGGGTTTTGTTGAAGCGACGAGAAGAGCTGGTCGGTGGTGATTTTGTTCCAGTTTCTTCGGGGAATAGGTTAAAAAGGGTTATGGGTCGTGGATTTTTTGTAGTGGAAGTGAACGAAGCAGTGGTCCGTCCAATGGAGAGCTGTGGTGTGATCGAATGAGATGTGTTTGCTGGAGGTGAAGATAGGGTCAAGCGTGTGTTCTGCAGAGTGGGTGGGGGTGTCAACAAGTTGTTTGAGTCCGAGATTGGCCAGGTTGTCCAGAAGGGTGGTGGTGTTGTTGTCGTTTTTCTTGTCTAGGTGGAAGTTAAGGTCTCCCAGTAGAATGTAGTTCTCGGATGGGATGGCATGTGGGCTGATGAAGTCAGCGATGTCTTCACTGAATTGTGAGCAGGGTCCTGGGGGTCTGTAGATAAGGGTGCCTCTGAGTGTGGTTTTGGGCTTGGTGTGAATCGGGAAGTGAAGGTGTTCGGCGGTAGCGAGGTTATCGTCGGAGCTGGTCGTGATGCGGATGGTGTTCTTATGGACGATGGCGATGCCTCCTCCTGTTTGGTTGATGCGGTCCTTTCGGATGATCTTGTAGGTGTTCGGGATGGCTACGGCGATGTCGGGGGCTGAAGAGGCGTTCATCCATGTTTCTGTAAGGAAGGCGACGTCCGGCGATGTAGTGTCGAGTAGGTTCCAGAGTTCGATGGAGTGTCTGTGGACTGAGCGGGTGTTGAGCAGTAAGCACTTTAGGTGGTCAGTGTCCGAGCTCTGTTTGGAGTTTGTGGATTTGGTGTGGGTCCTGATGCAGTCGAACTTGCAGGAGTGACAGGTGAAGGGTCCGTGGGTGTGTCCTGGTGCGGCTTGGTAGCAGTTTGGGAGTGGGCCGGGGTGAAGTGCTGTATGCGTTGCGGCGTCGTATATTATGCGGGTGGAATGGGATTTGCGTGGACCAGGGGGTCTGGCGCTGGGCGCGGTCCAGGCGCGGACGGGCGTAGACGGGCTTACCTTTGGCGCACCTTCGGCGCGCATAGGGCGCGACCGCTGCGCGTGAACGCTGCGCGCGTAGGCATCTGTCCTATGTGGATGGGGAGGGGCGAGGGAGGATCAGCTGGGAGGCGGGAGCGGGGTGGAGATCAGGGCAGGGAGGCACAACAACAAAATGGCAGCAAGCCAATATCGAAACAGGATTGGGGCACAATCGGAAATAGCGCAATGCAAATGGCAGTGGTGCCGGCACAATCAGGTACAAATGAGTCTGCAGGCAGCACAGCACAAGTTCAAATTATCGTAAAAGCGCACCTTGGCAATCAAGGGCTACGATCTAATTTACATCAGCAATTAATAAATAATAAACAGATGGGGCAATCTAGCGCTACGAACTCAAATTAATAATTAATCAGGCTACAGCAGTTGTGGGAGCAAGGCGAGATAAGCACTCAGCAGTCTGGCGGTAAGCACTACGATACCAGGCGTAGCAGGGAGCAGCGTGTGGAGCGACCGCTTCTGATGGGAGCAGGACGGTCACAGCGCTACCACGGCAGAGCGGGGTAAACAGTATCAGTGGGAGGGAGGATCAGCTGGGAGGCAGGAGCGGGGTGGAGATCAGGGCAGGGAGGCACAACAACAAGAACAAAATGGCAGCAAGCCAATATCGAAACAGGATTGGGGCACAATCGGAAATAGCGCAATGCAAATGGCAGTGGCGCCGGCACAATCAGGCACAAATAAGTCTGCAGGCAGCCCAGCACAAGTTCAAATTATCGTAAAAGCGCACCTTGGCAATCAAGCGCTACGATCTAATTTACATCAGCAATTAATAAATAATACACAGGTGGGGCAATCTAGCGCTACGAACTCAAATTAATAATTAATCAGGCTAAAGCAGTTGTGGGAGCAAGGCGAGATAAGCACTCAGCAGTCTGGCGGTAAGCGCTACGATACCAGGCGAAGCAGGGAGCAGCGTGTAGAGCGACCGCTAGCAGAACCTTTCCCTGGTGAAGAAATGACTAGGGGCCAGATGTAGGTAATTCCTATTTACCGACTCTTAAATACCGAATTTTACCGATTCGGTATTTAAGAGTCAGTAAATAGGAAAGGGGCAGATGTAGGTAATTCTAATTTAAGAATTACTGAATCTGTATGATTCGGTATTTACCCATTCGGTAAATACCGAATCGGTATTGCCCATTGATTCCTATGGACGATTCAGAAAAGGGGGTGGTGATGAACAGAGTGTCTGAATTGAGCAGACCACTCTTACCCAGTCCAAAGATCAGGGCTTGATCCATCACCGTTATTTATCTCACTGCACCATCCCAGCTCAGAACCTGGCTATATGCAAATCAGTCTGTCCCTGGCCCAGTGCATCATGGGAACAGGGCAGACTAAACTACCAAGCCAATTCTTCACCAGAAAGGAGACAAGCTACCGGGGACCGGTTTCTGGCATTTCAGCCTTCTTCGGCCCGGCTTGCTTGAATCCTGATGGTGCAGTGAGAAAGGGACTCATGTCTGAGTATACCCTACCACACCTATAGTGGCCAAAAACGATTCAGAAAAGGGGGTGGTGATGAACAGAGTGTCTGAATTAAGCAGACCACTCTTACCCAGTCCAAAGATCAGGGCTTGATCCATCACCGGTATTTATCTCACTACACCATCCCAGCTCAGAACCTGGCTATATGCAAATCAGTCTGTCCCTGGCCCAGTGCATCATGGGAACAGGGCAGACTAAACTACCAAGCCAATTCTTCACCAGAAAGGAGACAAGCTACCGGCCTTCTTCGGCCCGGCTTGCTTGAATCCTAATGGTGCAATGAGCTAGGGACTCACATCTGAGTATACCCTTCCACGCTTATGGTGGACAAAAATGATTCAGAAAAGGGGGTGGTGATGAACAGAGTGTCTGATTTAAGCTGACCACTCTTACCGAGTCCAAAGATCAGGGCTTGATCCATCACCGTTTTTTAGCTCACTGCACCATCCCAGCTCAGAACTTGGCTATATGCAAATTGGTCTGACCCTGGCCCAGTGCATCATGGGAACAGGGCAGACCAAACTACCATGCCAATTCTTATACTGGGAAGGAAACAAGCTACCGGGGACCGGTTTCTGGCATTTCAGCCGTCTTCGGCCCGGCTTGCTTGAATCCGGATGGTGCAATGAGCTAGGGACTCACATCTGAGTATACCCTTCCACGCTAATGGTGGACAAAAATGATTCAGAAAAGGGGATGGTGATGAACAGAGTGTCTGAATTAAGCAGACCACTCCTACCGAGTCCAAAGATCAGGGCTTGATCCATCACCGTTTTTTAGCTCACTGCCCCATCCCAGCTCAGAACTTGGCTATATGCAAATTAGTCTGACCCTGGCCCAGTGCATCATGGGAACAGGGCAGACCAAACTACCATGCCAATTCTTATACTGGGAAGGAAACAAGCTACCGGGGACCGGTTTCTGGCATTTCAGCCGTCTTCTGCCCGGCTTGCTTGAATCCTGATGGTGCAATGAGCTAGGGACTCACATCTGAGTATACCCTACCACGCTTATGGTGGACAAAAATGATTCAGAAAAGGGGGTGGTGATGAACAGAGTGTCTGAATTAAGCAGACCACTCTTACCGAGTCCAAAGATCAGGGCTTGATCCATCACCGTTTTTTAGCTCACTGCACCATCCCAGCTCAGAACTTGGCTATATGCAAATTAGTCTGACCCTGGCCCAGTGCATCATGGGAACAGGGCAGACCAAACTACCATGCCAATTCTTATACTGGGAAGGAAACAAGCTACCGGGGACCGGTTTCTGGCATTTCAGCCGTCTTCGGCCCGGCTTGCTTGAATCCGGATGGTGCAATGAGCTAGGGACTCACATCTGAGTATACCCTTCCACGCTTATGGTGGACAAAAATGATTCAGAAAAGGGGATGGTGATGAACAGAGTGTCTGAATTAAGCAGACCACTCCTACCGAGTCCAAAGATCAGGGCTTGATCCATCACCGTTTTTTAGCTCACTGCCCCATCCCAGCTCAGAACTTGGCTATATGCAAATTAGTCTGACCCTGGCCCAGTGCATCATGGGAACAGGGCAGACCAAACTACCACGCCAATTCTTATACTGGGAAGGAAACAAGCTACCGGGACCGGTTTCTGGCATTTCAGCCGTCTTCGGCCCGGCTTGCTTGAATCCTGATGGTGCAATGAGCTAGGGACTCACATCTGAGTATACCCTTCCACGCTTATGGTGGACAAAAATGATTCAGAAAAGGGGGTGGTGATGAACAGAGTGTCTGAATTAAGCAGACCACTCTTACCGAGTCCAAAGATCAGGGCTTGATCCATCACCGTTTTTTAGCTCACTGCACCATCCCAGCTCAGAACTTGGCTATATGCAAATTAGTCTGACCCTGGCCCAGTGCATCATGGGAACAGGGCAGACCAAACTACCATGCCAATTCTTATACTGGGAAGGAAACAAGCTACCGGGGACCGGTTTCTGGCATTTCAGCCGTCTTCGGCCCGGCTTGCTTGAATCCTGATGGTGCAATGAGCTAGGGACTCACATCTGAGTATACCCTTCCACGCTTATGGTGGACAAAAATGATTCAGAAAAGGGGGTGGTGATGAACAGAGTGTCTGAATTAAGCAGACCACTCTTACCGAGTCCAAAGATCAGGGCTTGATCCATCACCGTTTTTTAGCTCACTGCACCATCTCAGCTCAGAACTTGGCTATCTGCAAATTAGTCTGACCCTGGCCCAGTGCATCATGGGAACAGGGCAGACCAAACTACCATGCCAATTCTTATACTGGGAAGGAAACAAGCTACCGGGGACCGGTTTCTGGCATTTCAGCCGTCTTCGGCCCGGCTTGCTTGAATCCTGATGGTGCAATGAGCTAGGGACTCACATCTGAGTATACCCTTCCACGCTTATGGTGGACAAAAATGATTCAGAAAAGGGGGTGGTGATGAACAGAGTGTCTGAATTAAGCAGACCACTCTTACCGAGTCCAAAGATCAGGGCTTGATCCATCACCGTTTTTTAGCTCACTGCACCATCCCAGCTCAGAACTTGGCTATATGCAAATTAGTCTGACCCTGGCCCAGTGCATCATGGGAACAGGGCAGACCAAACTACCATGCCAATTCTTATACTGGGAAGGAAACAAGCTACCGGGGACCGGTTTCTGGCATTTCAGCAGTCTTCGGCCCGGCTTGCTTGAATCCTGATGGTGCAATGAGCTAGGGACTCACATCTGATTATACCCTGCCACGCTTATGGTGGACAAAAATGATTCAGAAAAGGGGGTGGTGATGAACAGAGTGTCTGAATTAAGCAGACCACTCTTACCGAGTCCAAAGATCAGGGCTTGATCCATCACCGTTTTTTAGCTCACTGCACCATCCCAGCTCAGAACTTGGCTATATGCAAATTAGTCTGACCCTGGCCCAGTGCATCATGGGAACAGGGCAGACCAAACTGCCATGCCAATTCTTATACTGGGAAGTAAACAAGCTACCGGGGACCGGTTTCTGGCATTTCAGCCGTCTTCGGCCCGGCTTGCTTGAATCCTGATGGTGCAATGAGCTAGGGACTCACATCTGAGTATACCCTTCCACGCTTATGGTGGACAAAAATGATTCAGAAAAGGGGGTGGTGATGAACAGAGTGTCTGAATTAAGCAGACCACTCTTACCGAGTCCAAAGATCAGGGCTTGATCCATCACCGTTTTTTAGCTCACTGCACCATCCCAGCTCAGAACTTGGCTATATGCAAATTAGTCTGACCCTGGCACAGTGCATCATGGGAACAGGGCAGACCAAACTGCCATGCCAATTCTTATACTGGGAAGGAAACAAGCTACCGGGGACCGGTTTCTGGCATTTCAGCCGTCTTCGGCCCGGCTTGCTTGAATCCTGATGGTGCAATGAGCTAGGGACTCACATCTGAGTATACTCTTCCACGCTTATGGTGGACAAAAATGATTCAGAAAAGGGGGTGGTGATGAACAGAGTGTCTGAATTAAGCAGACCACTCTTACCGAGTCCAAAGATCAGGGCTTGATCCATCACCGTTTTTTAGCTCACTGCACCATCCCAGCTCAGAACTTGGCTATATGCAAATTAGTCTGACCCTGGCCCAGTGCATCATGGGAACAGGGCAGACCAAACTACCATGCCAATTCTTATACTGGGAAGGAAACAAGCTACCGGGGACCGGTTTCTGGCATTTCAGCCGTCTTCGGCCCGGCTTGCTTGAATCCTGATGGTGCAATGAGCTAGGGACTCACATCTGAGTATACCCTTCCATGCTTATGGTGGACAAAAATGATTCAGAAAAGGGGGTGGTGATGAACAGAGTGTCTGAATTAAGCAGACCTTATCTCCTTTCTGGTGAAGAATTCGCTTGGTAGTTTAGTCTGCCCTGTTCCCATGATGCACTGGGCCAGGGTCGGACTAATTTGCATATAGCCAAGTTCTGAGCTGGGATGGTGCAGTGAGCTAAAAAACGGTGATGGATCAAGCCCTGATCTTTGGACTCGGTAAGAGTGGTCTGCTTAATTCAGACACTCTGTTCATCACCACCCCCTTTTCTGAATCATGTTTGTCCACCATAAGCGTGGAAGGGTATACTCAGATGTGAGTCCCTAGCTCATTGCACCATCAGGATTCAAGCAAGCCGGGCCGAAGACGGCTGAAATGCCAGAAACCGGTCCCCGGTAGCTTGTTTCCTTCCCAGTATAAGAATTGGCATGGTAGTTTGGTCTGCCCTGTTCCCATGATGCACTGGGCCAGGGTCAGACTAATTTGCATATAGTCAAGTTCTGAGCTGGGATGGTGCAGTGAGCTAAAAAACGGTGATGGATCAAGCCCTGATCTTTGGACTCGGTAAGAGTGGTCTGCTTAATTCAGACACTCTGTTCATCACCACCCCCTTTTCTGAACCATTGATTCCTATGGGCCATGAAGCCCATAGGAATCAATGGGAAATACCGATTCGGTATTTACCGAATCGGTAAATACCGAATCCCGCAAAGGTGCAGGGGGTGTCACTTTGACACCGTCTAGCACCCCAAGTACAGGCTTGTGTGCCATGTGGCACACATACATGCCCTAAGGGCATGTCTGTGTGTCACATGGCACAGGTGTCCATGCACAGAAGTGCATGTACACCTGAATTCGGTATTTTACCACCCAATTGGATTGGGTGGTAAAATCCCGAATTCTGAAGGCCTGTAGCACTGTAAACAGTGCTACCTACATCTGGGTTTTACCGAATCGGTAAAAAAACTGATTCGGTATTTTACAGAATCAGTAAATTTACCGATTCTGTAAAATCAGGGCCCCTACATCTCAAATTCCCAATTAGCGGTTGGTAATGGCCGAAATCGGCCGTTACGGACCAGTAATTGGCGACCTACATCTGGCCCTAGGTCTCACAAAGTATCTGCTGTGACTTTCAGTCCCTAGGTGTCAGAAGTCTGGAGCTTTGGGTCTTCTTTTACAAGCATTCACACAGAGGTTTCTTTCTTTTGGGTGTTTGACCCAGGTTTATGAATGTTCGGAGTAAGTTTCTGTGCAGTGCCATTGTTTCCACAGTACATTTACTCCTTTTTCAGCAGTTACTTTGGAAACTTACTTTAAACCTTCTCGCAGTTCCTCATCTAAAATGGCCCCAAATGTCTTCCATCTACAGGAAAGTTGTGTTCCCTTTTAGACACTCTGACATTAAAATTAGGCACCCTTTCCTCTGCCAGTGTGGGAATTAGTTTTTCCTCCTACTAAAAGCATAGACTGAAAGTTTAGGGTGGCTGAGAACCCATTTGAGATCTCCACTGCAAAAGGATAAGTAGGAAGGGAATGGCGGGTAGCCCCATCCAGGATGGCTGCCCCCGCATTGGGCTTAGGAAAGCACACCCCAAAAGGGTACGACTAGTAAGAACAGGTGAGGTGAAGATATCATGTGTTTTAGTTTCCCTCTCTCTTTCTTATTCCATACCCCTTGTCCCAATCTCTTGGTGATCAGCATAGATTTCTTTACATGGTAGTCAGTGGTTTCAGCCAAGTCTGGATACTCGCTCCTTTTAGTTCTGGATTGCTGGTTACTGTAACCTTGACTGCTTGCCTAGCACACGTTATCATTTCAAATGATATATTCAGGAGGGAACCTGTCTCAAACCTTAGACGCACTTGCTATGTTACATTAGGAGGCTAGGGTAATGAAATCAGAGAATAAGACTTTATGTTCTGAAGCCATTCAAGTCAAAAAGGAATTGAGTTTTCTATTAGGATCAGAGAGTAATAACGCAAGTCCTTGGGCATTATCACCACCAGAAAAGGACTCTAAAATAGACTTCTATGCACTTGCGCCCACAAGTAAAACTTGCAATGCCACCAACACATCCAGAGAGGTTTTCTGGTGAGCCAAAAAATATGTTTTCCTTACCCTCTCCTCAGTTGCATTTCCTAAGTAAACCCATGACTTTTCCTGATGATCAAACTAAAGTAATCTTTGTCCTATGCTATTTGAGTAGGAATGCTGCTAATAATAGGGTTCAATTAGGTGAGTGCAGCAGCGCACTATAAGTTACTATATGTGGCCTAGTGTGCGAAAATGCTAGTGAATTATTGAGCTTCACTTAGGGCGAACAAGATTTAATAAAGTATATATCCACTATTTATCATCTGGTAGTTGGGCTGAATAGATAGAAGGTAAGAGATTTACTCTATTTTTTGAAGAGTGTTTTACTTGGCATCCTTGGCATTATTTCCCCTAATGTTTTGCCTTCAGACCTCCTGTTTTTGCTGACTTTGTTTTTGCTATCCTTAGTATTCTGCACACTTTACTACATCTACTCACTCAGTGCTAAAGTACTTATGCGCTTTCCCTAAAATATAGTAGCATTGGCTTATCCATAATCAGCACTTTACATTTACTTATAGGTCCCTAGTATAGTACACTAGAGGTGCCAAAGGCCTATAAATTAAATGGTACTAGTGTGCCACCCACTTACGTAGCCCTGTAAACATGTCTCAGGCCTGTCTGTGCAGTTTTAAAATGCCATGTCGACCTGACAAAATAAACATTTTACCAGGCCCAAGCCTTCCTTTTTAATACATATAAGCTGGCCCAAGTAGGCTCTGGATAGCCCAGAGGTCAGGGTACAATGTATTTAAAAAGCAGGTCATGTACTTTTTAGTTTTACATGTCCTGGTAGTGAAAAAACTCTTACGTTCATTTTTCACTACTGCAAGGCCTAGATCTCTCATAGTATAACAGTATGATAACCTTACTAAATTTTCTCAAAATAATTCCCACATGGGAAGATATCACTGGTTCATGTTTGCTGTTTTCTGAATCCTAATTTAAAATCCTAACTTATGGTGAAGTCAGATGATTTTAAATTACAATTCTGAAAATGCTACTTTTAGAAAGTTGGCATGTTCTTGCCATAGGTATTTGCACCTGCAGCCTGTCTCTGATCACACAACCAGATGTAGTTGCCAGTTGGGGTTTATGCATTCCACCTAGACAGCCACACACAATGGGAGCGTAGGTGTGACTTGATAGCCAATCCTGGCAGGATGGGATGGGATGAGAGGAGCTGAGCACAGCCTAACTTATAACTAAATAGGATGTGTCCTGTCCACATACAAAGGTCTGTATATTCCCCTGCAATAAGTATGGAGCTAGGGCAGGGAGGGGGGGCTGCTGTGCACCCCAAACGCATGTCTTTGAAGTCTCACTCACTTCGAAGGCACCACTTGCTATAAGTACTAGGTCTCAGTCACCACGACTTCACTACACTTCTGAATGGACTGCTGTGCTGCTGAAAGGACTATCACTCTGCTGGACAGCTCTACTGGATTCCTTCTTTGCTGTGCAGAACTGCCACCTGCTGCCCTCTTGCCTGGGTGAGAAGGAGTGAGCCTTCATCTCTTGAATCCAGGGCGACTCCAAGGGCTAGTTGTCTGGCCTACATAACAGTCTTCCAACTGCTGCACCTGGACTCTGCCAACTGTGAGTCTACTCTGCCAAGATGTGCCATCCCAGTCCTGGACCCTTGGAAGTGGGCCTAAGGTTCCTGCCAGTTGAACTGATGCATCTGCTCTACTGAGTGACGCATCCACAAGCAGAACCAACACATATCCTTGGCTGAGCAGTGCATCCTGAGGAGAACCAATGCATCATTGCTGCTGCATGGATTGGACCTGTCGCAAAAATCCCACATCACCTCTGCCTCTCGCATCTTAGGACCAACACATTGCATTTGGAATGGCTACTGCACAATGCATATTCCCGTCGCAAGCTCCTTTCATCCCTCATCTCTGGCAGCCTCGATGATGAAGCACTGCATCGCAGCTACACCCCTTATCAGAGCTGATGCATTGCCTCAGCTGCACCTCGCATCCTTGCATCCTTGACACCGGACTTCGCATTGCAAGCCCAGCAAAAAGGACTCTCAATGCTGACGTATCGGGACCTCACACTGCAGCCTTGCTGAATCTCAAAACCAATGCCTTGCCCCGGCTGTGTGATGGATCTTCAATGCAGATCCATGGAACGTTCCACAACCATAATTCAAGGTACTTTGTTCAGCGGTCCTAACTGGGTCCCTGTAGCAAGACCGTGCTCCATCACAGTCCGCCTAAACGTGTGATAGCGATTTGTGCATTTCGGTGCTACTTTTCTTTAGAACCTTTAAAAATCCATATCTCCATTTCACTAATAGGATTTTTGTCATTTTGGTTGTGCATTATTTATGAAAGCCAAATCTATTTTTCTAACTTCGTGTAGGATCTTTTTGTGTGGTATTTTCACTGCTTTACTCTTTGAAGTGTTACACGAATACGTACACAGTTCCTCTAAGTTAAGCCTGACTGCTATGTGCCAAGCTACCAGGGCGAACGTAGGTTAATTTAGGGTTTACCTGCCTCTTACCCTGACTAGTATTGTGATTTCTGCTTGAACAGGAGTAACACCACAGTCAACCGGCAACCCAATTTTTAACACCTATGTTGAAGTATGCTTGCTTTGTTTCTCCTGCCTTTTGGCTAAGTTCTAACCCTGGGTGTAGTTTGCAGAGTTTTGTTACTCGGACCTCCGTAAAGTGACAAAAAAACTCCCCGGAGTTCCGCCAGTGGCGGGGTGCAGTGGGAACTGCCATGCGCGCTAGCTTTCCTGTCACTCGGGTAGAAATTCTACCAGAGCAGCAGCTCGCGCTCGTTAACTTACCGTTCGCGAGCTGGGGGAAAACTCAGCTGCACTTCAGAAAGCCTGTGGAGTTTCTTGAGCTTTGGGGTGATGTGGGGCCATCTAGTGAGGTCAAGGATGAGTCTGGCCACTGAATTCTGTATGATCTGCAGTCGCTTTATGAGGGTGGTGCTGATTCCTGAGTAGAGTGCGTTTTTGTAGACCAGTCAACTGATGATGAGGGCTTGAGTGATGGTGTGTCTGGTGCTAACTGGGAGCCATTTGAAGAGCCTATGGAGCATGCAAAGAGTGACAAAGAAAGCAGAGGAGACGTCTTTGTTCTGTTTTTTTCATGGTGAGTTTGCTGTCCAGGATGATGCTGCAGTTCTGGGTGTGGTCTGTGGGAGTGGGTGTATGTCCATGTTCAGTAGGCCACCAGGAGTCGTTCCAAGGAAGGGTGTTGCACACGAAGAAGAGTACTTCTCTTTTGTCTGTGTTGAGTGTGAGGCAGTTGTTTGGTATCCAGTCCGTGAAGCTGGCCTTCATAGTGGCTGCTTCTTCAAATAGAGAGAAGATGAGCTGTGTGCCGTTGGCATAGGATAGGATGTTCAGCCCATTTGTTCTGGCGGTGTTGTCCATGGGGGTCATGTAGACGTTGAACAGAGTTGGGCTGAGGGATGTGTAAAGACTTAGATAGGGAAGTTTGTCTGTCCATTAATGCAGAAGTATCAAGTGTTATTGCAAGAGCAGGCAAAACGAATGCTGACCATTCTGTTCTAGCTGTGCATATTTTTTCTATATGCATGTAATTCAACCTAGAGGATTGCTACTGCATCCAAATTCATGTGCATCAATTCCTTCTGGACAAGACCACCTAAAAGAACTTGAGAAAATTCAAAAGTCTGCACGAAGGTTTTTAGAGAAAGCTAAAGCTAAATAAAAGTTCCTTCATAAATATCTTTTTAAAAATCTATGCTGACAGGTAATAGTATACTGTAAGTGAAAAAGTCTGATTATTCACAATACATTTGCATTTGAAAAAAGGTTCAAAGTTAATACACAAGTTTTTTGGGACATTTACCATTGAACAAATCATGAATCCTGTAATGATTCAATTACATTTGCCAAAATCTATGGAGATACATTCCGTGTTTCATGTCTCTTTAGTAATACTTTGATCTGAAAAGACAGATCTTGCTCCAAACTTTCCTTCTATTCAGGTGGATGCTGAAAACGAATGCAGACTACTTAATATCTTAGGTGCATGAATTGTTAGAAGACAATTGCAGTGTTTATGGGAATGGAAAAAATATTGCCTTGAGGAGAGATCATGGGAGCCATGTTTAATCTGCTTGCTCCACAGTAATTAAGGGGGTTGTACTGAAATCATTCAAATAATCCTGGATCCCTGCCACAGGATGTCGACCCTTGGAAGGAGAACTGTTATAATCCATGGTACATGCTCACCTGTGCTTGCTGGATATGTGTGGAGATGCATACCTCCAAACCAAAAATCAGAGGTGCTCAAATCATCTGCTTCAAGGGGGTCTGTAGTGGGTGCAAAGTGGGAGTGCCTCTTGATGTGAGGCTTTGTGGCTGTGAGGGTGGAACTACAGGAAAAGTGCAAGTGGAATCGAGACAACATTTACCAGAGTGACATGTGACACACTCAATTAATGGCAGTGCCAATATTCTAGCGAAAATATCAGCAAATGGACTGTGTACCATTTGTTGATCTCAGCTGGGACTCAACCTAGGTAGATCATAATAGAACCTCTTCATATGATTTCGCATGATTTAGGGCAGATGAGGGGCATGCAGACTGAGGCTCTGGCTATCTACTGATGCATTGAAGGCCTTCAGATTTGTAGACTGGGAATACCTTTTCTGCTCCCTTGAAAGGGCTGGTCTTGGCAGTATTTAATCTCCAAAGTCTTCTTGCTATATTAATCCGCTACAACAAATATCAATTTGGTGGTGTAGTCTTCTCCTGTCCAATAAAGGTTGACCAAGGCACGTGACAGAGAGGCCCGCTATCCACCCGCTTCTTTTTGGTCTTGCAACCATTGTCAATCATGATCCGCTAAATAGAAATGGTACACAGAATATGTAAGGCAGCCGGCCCTGTAAGAGCATTCATCTATTCAGATGACATTTTGCTCTCATTTAACGCTCCTGAATCTCTCTCCCCACAGTAAGGTCCTTCTTTTAAAAAAAAGTTCTTGTAAGAAATGCACATTGCGTAATGGGTTCTAGTCTAGTTATGTACTCCTGTGAAATAAAAAAGGAAACATGAACAAGTTTGGTTAGCAAAAGTAAGGTTCACCAACTAGAAGGCTCTGTGTAGCATTAAAACAATAAGGAACATGGGGTATGCTCGGCAGTTATACAAACAAAGGGCAGGGTTCCAGATAATGAGGACTCAGACTTGAGGGGGGAATGGACATTGGGGCTATTTCCAGCCTCATCAGTCGTGGGATTATGTATATGTTATTTATGCAACATCAGTATGCAGCTTGGACCAGGGTGTATCACAGGATGGAGCAGGTACCTCCTCCTTAGGGGATAGAGCAATTAATAGTTACTTAGTGGTTGCCATATATTTTTGGACCTAGAGGTGAGGGGCTGGGGCGTAGCATATGTGTCACTCATAGTATCACAACACACTAGAGCACAAATCCATCCTTCAGTCTTCGTAACTGACACGGCCCCTCCAATGCAAAGAGACCTGGGGCCTCATTTATGAGGCTGTGCGTCACTTTTACGCCGCTGGTGCGTCACTTTTTGTGACGCACAAGTGGTGTAAAAAAGCGCCTTGTTGCGACATATTTACAAAGTAACGCATCTAGGTAGATGCGTCACTTTTTAAACCCCTGGGCCACATTATACCTGCGCCAGGTATAATGTATGCAAAGGGGGCATTTTGACGCAAGAAAGGGTCATAGAAGTGGCGCAGTGAAATCTATAAGATTTCACTGCGCCATTTCTTGCCCGCTAATGCGTCAAAATCTTGCGCCTGCCTCACAGCAGGCGTAAAACTGACGCAGGCACTGACAACATGGGACTTGCCCATGTCAAAGTATACATTGCTGGAGTTGCGTCACTTTTGTGACACACTCCAGCAATGCGTCACTTTTGCGCCTACAGATACGTCAGAAATACTGACAAATCTGTAACTCCTTGCGACATGATGCGTCATATTATAAATATGACGCATCAATCATGTCGCAAGGAGTGCGCACTGAGAAGTGACTTATCGCTGCTTTCACGCAGCGATGCGTCATTTCTCATAAATGAGACCCCTGTTGTTTTGCTAATAAAAGCACAATGGCTGCAAAGTGCCTCACTCCAGTGGGGAGGGGTTTGACATAAGCTAGCAGCGCTGTTAAAGGAGATGGGGCGAGTTCGAATTCAACACTTTGTTATAGAATGCATTATATTTGCTCCCTGTAGGTAAACACCAATGCACAATTCCATGGCAAATGTCAAAAATCTGCCGGTTCTCTGGCACATCTGGCACAACTATGTGGTTTAGAAGGATCAAACTTAACCTTTTAATAAGGAGGGGTATACACGCGACATAGGTATTTGAAATGTAAGAGTTTGTGTTGGTGGTTATTGGAAACTTATTTGGTCTGTTCACAGCAGAAGCACCATGTCGTGTCAGGTAGAGGGCCACCTAGATCTCTCTCCCAAGCTGCCTGTGCCCCCCTTTCCATCACTGGCTTTAGAAGCAGAGCTGTGTGGTATAATTGCGAAACTAAATGGGAGCTGTCCAGTGCTGTAATAATTAATGACCATGATGTAAATTCAGTGGGCTCTGCTGCTGCAGTCAGGATTTTGCCATGTATTGTGTTGTGTTGTGTAGCCGGTATAATATGAATCTATCCATTTGTTACATTATGCCCTTCAGCTAGGGATGTGACAGGTCACGTTTCTTTGTTTGTGCTATTCGGAGCAAGCGGCAGCCGGATAAGGTGCCTTTAGTATGAGCCTCGAAGTTAGCAGTAACCAAGAATTATCAGCAGGGGGGATATGTGGGGAGTATAAATGATCGTAACTTAGATACGTTGAAGTTCAGCCCAGGCCCAGCTGGTAGTGAGGTGAGTTTTAGACCAGTACACAAAAGTGTGTTGTAATTCCAATGCAACAAATGGGAAAGGCCATTCTTATGAATCAAACGCTTTTTCAGCATACAGTAAGACCTCTACTGTGAGGAGCTTGGGATTGATTTGATTGAGAACAGCAAATCTAGTTTGAAGGTTTATTTATATGGAGCAGTTGGGGATGAACCCTGATTGCAATAGAGAAATTATTTTATCCATTAGTAAAGAGAGGTGGGTAAGAAGAATCTTGGCTAAAATGTTATTGTCATAATTCAAGAGGGACAGTGGCCTGCAAGAGATCCATTGGTCTGGAGGTTTGCCCAGCTTGAGTAGCAAGGTAATGACAGCTTTGCACAGTTTTGGTGGGAGGCTTCCTCGCATCAGGGATTCTGCGTAGAATTCGAGTAAGTATCGATTTGTAGGCCTTATATAAAACACCGGTAAAACCATTGAGGCCTGAGGCACGAGGGTCATTCAAGTTGTCAATCTCTTCACATGTAATAGGGGAAGCGAGGGACTGCTGTTGTCCAGTATAAAGCCACATCATGGCTATGTCAGCCAGGTAGTTTGCGATCATTTCTGTGGCAGCTCCACATCTCGCTGTGTACAAGTGAATATAATAATGAAAGAAAGTGTCTAATATAAAGTCATCGTTGGTGACAATGGGGCATTCATCAGGGTGGATTTGTGTGATTAATGAAGCCTGGTACGGTGGGTGGCATAGTCCAGCCAACGTGCAACCTGGCCTCTCCCCTTCTCCATAGGCAGAGCATATGCGTATTTACAAAGATAATTAACTTCTCATAGTGCTACTTCCTGGAATTCCTGCAATAAGGAAATGTGTCAACATGATAATGATGGAGAGTCATTGGCCAATGTTTGTATTTCTAGGTCTTTCATTGATTGTTCAATGGTTACTAACTATCTGCTTATGGAGCATAATACTCCTGAATGCTTGCCGATGCATACCCCTCTGATAGCATCCCAAAGTGTGGACTAGTGTTGTACAGTGACAATATTGAGCTAGAAGTATTTGACTATTGTATCTCGTACTTCGGAGCGGAGTACATCATTTAGCAAGGCATTCGAGGGAAAGCACCAAGGGGCTCATGGCAGTGTAGCTTCAGGGATATGTAAGCTTAGGACCACCAGAGGGTGGTCCGATAGGGTCTTGGGAAGGTGTTCAATGTCAGTAAGTGTTAGTGTTAGATTTGGTGTGAGATACCAATGTTCAATACGTGACCAGGATCCATGTGGGGCAGAGTAGGTGTAACTTTTGGCAGACGAATACCTATAACGCCAGGCGTCCGTCAATAGAAAAGACTGAATAAGAGTGGAAATACTAGGGAATAGTGGGGTTTAGTGATTAGTCCAGTGCCAGTTGTGTCCATAAAGGGGTCTATAGTTAGAACAAAATCTCCTCCCATGAACAATGTGTGAGCTTGCATTCAATTAAAATGTACGGATATATCATAAAAAAATTCTGGGGTATCCATGGTGGGCGCATATATGTTAACCAGGAGGAAGGGTACAGCAGACAGAGTGCCAGATATCATCATCATCATAAAATCTTTATTCGTCTGTGGCCAGCCATAAAAGAACACATCATTACATAATAATAAAATGCAGTACAAGAATCCAATATAAATGCCATGAACAAGGAGAAGACTGTAAGCGTAACACGCATCAATAACACAATTAATGAGTAGGTTTAAAAAATAATCACTGTGGGATAAAATAAATAAGATAAAAAGTCATTTTCCAATGATATTTCGTGACCGAACTGCAGAAGAAATATATTTATAGACCATTAAACAGGTGTACTCATCATTTAAAAGCTGAAGATGACACAGAGCAGCCCGACATTTTCTAATATCTAGAAATTTTAACAATGGTTTTAGAAAGGCACGTCTTTCATTAATATACAGATTACAAAAATACAGAAAGTGCAATGTGCTCTGTACTGATTCTGAGTCACAGGGCATTAATCCAAATCGGCATCAGAATATACTTCTCGGGATATGAATCCAACAGATGGGAGATTCCAAACCTGAACCTAATAAGCTAATACAGTTTGGCGTGACTAAGGTGAAGGGATAAATAAAACTCCATACCAGGAGAGCAGACTAGAAGTGAATGGTCTACAACCCTTTTCTTCGTTGTACTTGTTTCCTGTCTGTCTCTCAGAGAATATAATTGAGTTAGAAAATCCCTTTTCAACTTTGCCCTTGATATTTTGGCAATGTTCCAGGGATTCTCAAGACAATCCAACAACCCCAGAGTCTCCAGTTGCGCTCTGACATTAGAGAACCATGGGATTTTACTCACCCAATCCAATTTTAAGCAGTCTGTGATGATGGCGCGATTTAAGACTACCGCTTCCTTTGCCCAAATGTTATGCCACAACAACAAAGAAGCCAAATCTATATGGAAGGACAGAAGAATCCCCCTGAGCACGCTATTACAGATGGTAGCAGCGGTGGATTTAGGGATGCTCAGAAATCGTTTCATAAACCTATTCTCGGCTCCCTGCAGGCGTTCAACTTTGCAAGAGCCCCAAACTCCAGCACCATAAAGGGTGACAGCACACATACATGCTTTATAAATTTCAGTCTTTACCTTAATAGGTCGAGAGCCTAGTTTTTTTGTAAACCTGAAAATTGCCTCTGAGCTTTGATTAAAACCCCTAATCCTAGCCTCTAACAGGTGGGACCAGGTGTTATTTGATTAAAAAAGAATTCCCAGTAAGGAAAAAGTGGGCACATAACGCAATTTCTCATTATTAATAACACATGTCTTTAACATTGCTGGGTATTTACCTACCACCATGACATTGGATTTAGCTACTTTTGTCTTCAGGCCAAGGTCATCCATGTAATTGTTTAAACTGGTTAAAAGCCTCTGCAACCCCATTCCCGTTCTAGATATTAAAACACTGTTGTCTACATATAGTAACGCTAGTAACAACCTGACACCTATTTGGGGGACATCCACGTTCCCAGTTTTAATATGGCTCTCTAGGTCATTTATGTACAGACAGAATAAAAAAGGAGCGAGCACGCAACCCTGGCGTACCCCGCTGTTCATCTTAATTGGAGCTGAAAGTTCGCCGTCTGCTCCATAACGTACCGTCCCTGGGACATCCTGATGCATTGCTGCTAAGAAGTGTACAGGGAGCGGTTCAATGCCCTTTTGCAACATCTTCTCCTAGAGCCCCCCCTCTCTGCGCCCAATCAAAGGCGGACATCAGGTAAATGATCCCTAGGTAAAGGGATCCAGGCTTGGCTAAGGTGTATTTACCTATGACTAGTTGCAGGTTAAGGCACTGTTCGGCTGTGCCCAAGCCTCTCCTGAAACCATATTGGATGTCAGAAAATTTTCCAGTTTCCAAAATCCAGTCCTCCAACCTTTCTAAAATAACTCTTGCAATGATTTTACAGGGACAGTCAATTATGGATATTGAACGATAACATTTGGGATCCGCCCAATCGCCCTTTTTAAAGATGGGGACTATTATCACGGTTCTCCAGGAGTCAGGGGGACCTAGCACAGTGTAGCAGCTTAATATGTTTGTAAGCAGCGGGAGCCACAGGAGAGTATTAGCTAAAAACAAATCCGCAGGGACACAGTCAGGGCCTGAGGCCTTATTCCTCACAGTCTTTCTTAAAGCCCTGTTCACTTCATCTAAGGTTTGAAATGCCAAGGTTGAGGCCACAGAGTTAAAATTGCTAGAAAGATCTAGTTCACTACCAGTTTTATAGAGATTTGAAAAGTGGTTGACCCATGTCTCAGGCATAATTATCGTGTCAGTCTTCCTGTTGTCATTCCCATTGAAATAGTCCTGGTTGACAGTTTGCAAGAAAAGTTTGGAATCCCAGCTTTGGCAGGCTACATGGAGTTGCACCCAAGCCTCATGTCTAATCCCTAGCTTGCGTTTTTCTATTGCCTGCTTATATTCGTGGCGTGACTGCTTCACATCTAGTATATTTCGGGGTGTTGATTTCAATGCCTTAATTAGTTTTTTGTGAAAAAAAGTGCAATTGCTGTCAAACCACCTCTTATTACTCTGAGTAATTGACTTTATTTTTTTAGTCAGTATAACATTTATTGTCTCTTTTATTGAGTCAAATTATATCGTCATAACTGGAGGGTTTATGGTGTCTTCCAGGCAGACTAAAAGTTGGGTCAAATTAGTCGTTATAATTTTGGATAGAACCAAGTCGGGATTTATAGTAGACCACTTCCGAAGCAGCCCCTTATTTTTAACATTGGATAATGGACCCGATCTGATTATATCAATTTGTTCATTGGATTGTGTATTCAGTTCTAACGACATAGGGTAATGATCACTGTAACAAATTTTATGAATTTTAAAAGTCGGGGAATGAGGTTTAAAATACCCTGAAAGAGCAATAAAATCAATTAGAGTGCCTTGTCCTTACCCTATATATGTAACAGGATCCGTACTAGCAGTGATTATAGGATCCACAGTAAGGAATAAGGAAAATTTAGTCAAAAGTGAGTTAAAAATATTACCACAGGGATTATGATTAAAATGGCAACTACCATCAGTCGCCCCATCCACCAAGTGACATGCAGCCTGTTTAGACAAAGGGCAAAGTTTACAGTTAAAGTGCCTCCCAAAAGGACTGCAAAATCTGTTCTCAGATCTTCAATATGGCTTGACAGGACATTGTCCAGCTCTTGGGCAATGCTAACATTTGTCCCATTAAAGTTGTTGTGATAGAAATTTACAACCAATGTAAAGTTTTTTCTGAGATATCAAAAGGCAGCAACCCACTGGATCCTCTTCTATTTCACATGGTATGAAAGAGATTGCTTTGTGTGTTAGTATGCATACACCTCTGGAATATATGCAGTAGTTTGCAAAAAGATGTTCTCACCCCAGTTGTCGGGAAAACGGGGAGTAGCAGTTGTCGGAAAAATGGGGGAGTAGTCCCTGGAGCGAGGTGGGTTTCCTGTAGGTAGGCTATCTGTATGCTGTGCCTAGTCAGGTAGGACAGGAATTGAAGCTCATTCTATGGATTAGAGAACCCAAATACATTCCAGGTAATGCGTTTCAGCAACACAGTATTGACCTTGGTAGTGGGTGCAGTCATTTAGAAGGGTATAGAATAAAAGAAAAGAATGTGGTCGTAGGAGTAAAATTGTCACATAGCTATTATTGTGTGTTCATTCCCTTTCTTAATATTAAAACTAAAAATATCAAAATACAATAGAACAAATCCAACCCCCCCCCCCCCCCACACAGATAGCTAACAACCCACTTCCGGTGAAACCCATCAGTAATTTAATCAAACAATACCAAACATAAACAGGCTGAATCTTCCTTGGTGAGAGGCAACACTCTATGAGAAATGAATGAAGATAATTAGTTATTAGGCTTTACAAGAAGTAGAGACTGTGTCCGTCAGGGATGAAGGCATCGTCATAACAACAAGTTGTGCATTGGCTTATTCCAGCTTCAGATCCAGCATCATATGGACAATTAAGCACATGAACCGGTTTTGAGAAAAATGGTGCGCAGGATGAGTTTGAGTTCATTAGATTGCCGGATGGGAGCCATCTGACCCATCGTCACCTGGTGGGCTTCGTGCACCATGGCGCTGTTTGCACAGGTTTATGGCATCCACTGGAGTGTCACAGATGTGGGTTCTGTCATCTAGCTTTGTTCTTAGTAAGGCCAGGCAGAGAACTGCGCTCTGTCAGTGGCATGTGCAGAGATTTGCCTACTCTGCAGTCAGCTGAGAACGCAGAGTATAGGGAAAACCTTGACTCCACAGTGATGTGAAGTTAGCCAGCCCCCGCTAAATTGGCTCCCCGCCTCCACCCCAATAAAAAAGCGCGGGGATGCCGCAGTAAAGTTAATTGACCTTTTTTCTTTTTAAATGCCTTTTCAAATATTTTTTATTGGGGGGGTTGAGGTGGGTGGGGAAGCAGAGCGGAGTTCCACAGAGTTTTTTTCCTACTCCGTGGACCTCCGCGCAGTGGTACTATGACAGCTCCTCCCAGGGTTAATTCTTAGTCGCGCCGAGTAAATCATGGAATACTTTCTGTTGGCCTTTCATGGAAAGCTTTTAGCATCTGTGAATTTGCAATGTGCCTCCTGCACTGTGGGAGTGAAATTGGCATAGAAGGAAAGTGTCATACTTTGACACATACGATCCAGATCCTTTGGTAGCAGACAAGCAATTCACAACCTGGACAGAAAACTCACTTGACCTAGTATTGCCTAGAAAAATCCTTTCAAAAAAAGCAGACCCTTCAAATCCCCTTGGTTCACCCCAGAACTTTGTGACTTGAAAAAACAATGCAAAAAGTTAGAGCGCTCATGGAGGAAAGACTGGGCCACTAATAAAAAAACAGAATACAGAGCAGCCATCAGGTCCTACAAAGCCTCCCTTAAAACAACCCAGGCAGCCTTCTTCGAAGGGAAAATACAAGCCTCCGCCAACTCATCTAGGGAAACATTCCACATTGTTAAAGAACTTTCACCCCAACTCCATGTGGCCGACATGCATGGGGCCAGCCCCCCTCCCAAAAAAAGAAATAAAAAGTCTTGGTGTCTGGCTCGACCAGGACCTCACCTTCCAAACCCAAGCCAGGAAAACTGCTGGTGTCTGCTTTGGCCTGCTTCGCACTGCATGGAAAATCCTCCCTCTATTACCACCTTACTCTAGGAAACTCCTCATTCAGGGTCTCATCATATCTCGACTGGATTACGGCATCGCCCTTTATTTAGGCACCCTGGAATCGGTCCTAAACAAACTCCAACTCGTCCAGAATTTGGCAGCCAGACTGCTCACAGGGACAAAAAACGGTTCTCAGCCAAACCTGCCCTCAGCTCCCGCCACTGGCTCCCAATCCGGGAGAGAATCAAATTTAAGTCCCTCTGCATAACGCACAAAATCCTTCAGGGCAAGGGCCCCCCTATCCTAGGAACCTTGATTACTCCTTACAAAGCCAACAGAGAGCTAAGATACGACCACCTCTTTCTCGCAAACACTCACAGAATTAGGAAGGCACGAACAGGAGGACGCCTATTCTCCTATAACGCAGCAAAGCTCTGGAACTCTCTCCCCATTAACATTTGCAAAGAAGCCAACCTACTGAAATTGCGTAAACGCCTGAAAACTAGCCTCTTCCCCTAGGTCACCCCTGCTCCTTAGCCAGCTCCACAACTCAGTGCTGGGATGCCCCCGGGTAGCCACGCGCTTTACAAATCCAATTCCATTCCAGTGCAGTGGAGCATGCTCCAGAGGAGTCACATGACTTTGTTGTGGTCTCGATAACTGAGAAGCTTAGCTATTATAAAATGGGAGGGTGCTCAGATGCCGGTTGCGGGCCAAGGGTTCTGTGGGCTCTTTTGATTGTAAGTGTGGGTGAAAAAAATCTTTCCTGCCAAATTGTTCCCTAAGCAGCCGAAGTTAATAGATTCTGCGACCCCTAATGCATATGTTATTTCTGCTTGACCTTGCCTCCAAGTCCTCTACTTTCACAGCTGTTTGTTTAAGTATTTAATTAGTCTCTCAAGTTTATCCATACGTTTAACAATGGAGGCACTGACGTCTTCGAGATCCGAGACGCACTATTTGTAAGTAGAGATAGAGATGCTTGTTTCATGTTGTTCGGATTTCTCGTGTATGCTTTACAGCCGAGCCGTTATTGCATCTAATTGGTTGTCAACTGATCGAACCCTGCATGTAGCTCTGCTAGGATAGTCGCCGTGCCTTCGAGGGCGGGTGTTTCAGGTTCTGTTGTATCTGAGGTTGTACCACATGGTCCCTCGTCCTCTCCACGCTGAGGGGTCTTGGCAACATCAAAAGAGAGTGGACGATCATGGGGGTCGGAGTGCCCCATGTCCCATTTGCGCAGAGAGGTAGGAGAGTCCCTAGGGTTGTGTCTGTTGATGAAGTCAAGGATGCAAGCAGCTTTCAAGGTAAATATATGTACAACTGAATTCGACCTGACTTGAGGCATCCAAATGGGTCAACTGGCCGGTGGGCACACGAGTAGCACAAGTAGCAGCAGTTGACACACGCAAGTGCATGAGCATCATAGAACCCCAAACGTTGGCAAATGATATTGGTAACTTCCAGTAAGTCAACAGGTCAAACTAAGGAAGCTTGCAGAGGACACATTGCGCAATGTACCATATTTATTCCAATATTTTCAGTCACTGATTCTGGGTAAGGTCAGATTAATTAATTCCCAGTTGTGGCAAAGAGAAGCACTGGCTCATAAAAATGCAAAGCTCATAGCCAAGTGTCCGAGACCGGCGGTGCTATTTGCGTCTTGTGTGTCTTCAGTAGTTTACCACCTCCCTGCATGCAGAGGCCAAGCCTCCAAGCCTCAGGGTTACGCAGAGTCCCTTCATCGACCACAGTCCCAGGCTCTCCACACCACTGGAGTCAAGCTATCCAGGCTGATGAAGGCTGATAGCCAGAAACCGGTCCTTGGATGCTTGACTCCGGTCTGGGAAAGACATGGCTGGGTAGTTCGGACTGGACTGTTCCCATGAGGCACAGGGTCAGAGCTGATTTGCATATGGCCAGTGTCTAACACAGGGTGGTGTGGAGTGCAAAAAAACGATGGATTTAAGCCCAGATCCTTGTACTGGGGTGAATGTATGACATTGTTCTCCATTCTGTCCATCAACTGTGTTTTTTGCAATTTTCACCCCGAGTGTGCTGGGTATATTCAGACGTGAGTCCTAGGCTCTCCACACCACTGGAGTCAAGCTATCCAGGCTGATGAAGGCTGATAGCCAGAAACCGGTCCTTGGATGCTTGATTCCGGTCTGGGAAAGACATGGCTTGGTAGTTCGTACTGGACTGTTCCCATGAGGCACAGGCTCAGAGCTGATTTGCATATAGCCAGTGTCTAACCGAGGGTGGTGTGGAGTGCAAAAAAACGATTGATTTAGGCCCAGATCCTTGTACTGGGGTGAATGTATGACATTGTTCTACATTCTGTCCATCAACTGTGTTTTTTGCAATTTTCACCCCGAGTGTGCTGGGTATACTCAGACGTGAGTCCCAGGCTCTCCACACCACTGGAGTCAAGCTATCCAGGATGATGAAGCTGATAGCCAGAAACCGGTCCTTCGATGCATGATTCCGGTCTTGGAAAGACATGGCTTGGTAGTTCGGACTGGACTGTTCCCATGAGGCACAGGGTCAGAGCTGATTTACATATAGCCAGTGTCTAACCCATGGTGGTGTGGAGTGCAAAAAAACGATGGATTTAAGCCCAGATCCTTGTACTGGGGTGAATGTATGACATTGTTCTACATTCTGTCCATCAACTGTGTTTTTTGCTATGAGGCATCTGGAACCGGCTTGACATGTTGTTGACTGAAAAATAGCGGTGCAGGTTCCAAAGCTTCAGGCTCGAGCTGCCATCTTGGTCCACGGCCAGGCCACACCCCCCCACAGTAATGTTCTTAATACAAATATTCTCACACTTTTAGAGCAACAAAATCATGTGAGAGCTCTCCCTATGTCCTGTATCTCTATCAAAACAAGTCTTTCTGGATAGGCAGTGAAGTAGATGGCCCAAGGTTTTTTTAGAATATTGGAGTATCCATATCAATAGAGGTCTGAATACTATTGCGCATTAAAATGACTACAGCTTCCCGTTACAAAAATGTTCTAGGAACACTGCTGATACTGATACACGCTGAAGCTTCTGACATAAAAACCTATGTCTAGGGAATAATGAGATCAGAATTAAAATCTGTGACACTTTGGATGCATGCCACACTCAGAAGCCTGAAACTAATCCACATGGAATTGTATTACCAAGACCATTATCTATCTCACCTGTAATCTGTTGTTCCTTAAACACTACATTGTGAAATAGGGGTTGAAATTGAACGCCAACTATTACTATTATTAAGACATGTTCAAAATCTATTTTAGAAAATACCTATCACCATCTATAAATAATTCTCTGTTACAGTGCATAGTCTCTAAATGTAAACCTGTGCATAAGAAGGTAGGAGTTGATCCCCTGCTCCACTACTCAGACCCCTAGGGCGCAATTCAGGCAGCCAAATAGTCAAATAGCCAGTGACTCCCTGGTGTGGAGGAAATGGCATGACAAATATTTTTCTCTTCTGGACTATCTATTCCTCAATGTAATGCCTAAGGACTTCCAATCCTAAATTATGAACACCATTAGCATTAAACACAGTCAATATATTGTTTGAGATGCCCATTATAAGCATTCATGACCAACCTACCTGAATCCTTGATTTTGAACTAACTGAAGACATGGGGGCCTCTATTGGGGTTTGAGTTGTGGATTTTTCATAGTTCTTACTAAATATCTATTCTCCAAATCCATTAGAAACTCTAAGAAATAAATGGAGCAAACATACCTTGGGTAGGGAACATTCAGCTGAATTTTCATCCCTTATTACAAGACTGTTGGACCTGGCTCTCTCTGCAGAGTCACCCCCTAAAATGTTGCCTTAACCCATCTGGTTTGCTGAATTATTTTCTGTTGGCTTTAGGACTCTGTATACTGTATCACTGCTAACCATTGCTAAAGTGCTCCATACCTCTCAACTAAACATGGTAACCTTGGTTTACACCCAACTGGCACAGTTAATTACATTATTTAGTCCCTAGCAAAGTGGTACTACATGTGCCCGGGCCTGTAAATTATGTGCCTCCAGTACTCTTATTAGCCTTTTTAAACATGTCTCAGACCTGCCATTTGCAGACTGTGTGCAGTTTAAACTGTCATTTCGATCAGGCAAAATAATCCTTTTGCTAGGCCTCAACCTTCCTTTTTGATATGTATATGTCACCCCTATGGCAAACCACAGACAGCCCTTATGGTGAGAAAGCTTAGATGTTTCTCCCACTTCAAAGCTGGCACCAGGTATATATATTGGACCATCAGACCAACTTGTCAGTACACTTCTGGACCTGTTGATACTACAGAAGGAGGTCTGCCCTACTGCCAGAGGACTACCCTGCTGCTGAAGGCCTGCCTTGTTGTCTGAGAAGGAAGACTGGACCTGCTCCCTTCCTTCCAGTCTCCTTGCAGTGACGTCAGCTATCTAACCTCCTGCTCAGAACTAATGGGACATAACAGGCCTCAGAGGCCTCTCTGAAACTGTCCAGCTGACCTGCTGCACTGCACCTGCCATGCAAGAGTAGGCCCCTGATCCCCAAGAGGCGTGTCTCTAGGTCCTGGGCCCTTGGTTGGCATCAGAGCGCACTGCTCTGACCCAGAAGGAGAAATTGTGGAGTTATGAGCTCTACATGACTGTGCACATGCCAGTTTGCAACAGGATCTTTTCACTCACACCAGCCAGCTTTGGTGAACCCAACTCTTCACACTACAGCGACTGTAAACGAGCACCATCAATGAGATATCTGCAATCTTGCACAACTGCATAGACTGCAGCGGTAACCACCAATGCAAAGCTCTAGCAACGGGCATCCGTGATGCCTGACCTGCCCCTCGCGCCACAGTGACGACCATCTGTGATACTCTCCTTGCTACTCGTGGCCTCCTCCACCACAAATAAAACTCTTGGTGCTGGACTTTGGAAGGTGATTTTTTGAGCTGAGCCATTCTCCTTCGCACAACCAGATGACCTCAAGTGCCACTTTATGCTTTTAGGTGCTACACTTATCTTAAATCTTTGAAATTGCACATCTCCTAATCTACTTCTTGCATTATTGTCGTTTTCAAATAATTTAGTAAATTGTGCTCTATTTTTTTCTAAATTGGTGTTGGATTTTTCTTGTGTTGTGCTTGCCCTTATTACTGTTTGTGTGCTACATAAATACTTTACACATTACCTTTAAGTTAAGCCTGACTGCTCCTGTGCTAAGCAACCAGAGGGGTAGGCAGAAGTTATTTAGTGATTTTTTTTGTGGTTCTCCCTGAGGATGATTGGGGCTGTTGCTTGAGAAAGGTTTCACCCCCTCAACCAACACACCAAATTCTCACAAAGACTGTAAAAGAGGTGCATGACTGGTACTGGTTCCAGCAAAATTTGCACAGAACATGCCTTTGAGCGCATGTAAAATATTTGAGAGACAACCAATTAGGGTATGATCTATTGTGCGTGCTGCTGGGTTGAGGGTTATTTGAGCCTACTTTCGTATTGGGTATCCTCGTGGACGGAAATGTCCCACACGTTCCCTCAACAGCTTACATGGCGATTGTTCACATTACTGACATCTCATGCTTGACCCTTAGGTAGTTTGTGACATGTGTGGTGGCGATCAAAATATGTATGCTCCTTCTCTGGAGGCAACTGTGTCCCCTCCATGGATGAATGGTTCATAGAACTAATCAAGAACACATCACCCACATCTGATACACTCACCCACAACATGCTGCTTCATCCAACTTGGATATGATTCACACGTTAGAAGCCTAGACTATGGCCCTATGACACCCAAGTGCTCTTGAAACAACGAAAATCCTCACGTTTTCTTTCCCACAAACCACTTCCTCAGTCAATAATCGCCTAAAATAGCTTTAGATTGCAGTCAGGTCTTCTCATTTACTCATTCATTCAGATGCTACCGCTTTAGTGGACATTGGAAGAGTAAAGAGTCATTTATCAGTCAGTTCCTGCTTGCAAATGTTCTAGCCAGCTAATGATGATTATGTAAACATTTAGAACATGCTGGTAGCAATTTCATCTGACCATTTGAAAAAAAACATATACAGCCTGATTCATGAACGGGCCGTTTTGCGAAGCTCAAATAGCGAATCATAAGGAATCGCTATTTGAGACTCGCAAAACGGTATTCATGTAGGAATCGCAATAGTAATTGCGATTCCGACTGATTCCTTATTTGCGATTAGCTAATTGCTAATCGCAAATAAGGAATAACTCCCCATGCATTCCTATGGGCCAAAAGGCCCATAGGAATGCATGGGGAGTCATTCCTCATTTGCGATTAGCAATTAGCTAATCGCAAATGAGATTGCGAGTACAAGGGTGCCAGGGGTGTCCAAAGGACACCCTATAGCACCCCTGCATGGAAATTAACACAGGTGTTGCACACACACATGTCCAAAGGACATGTGTGTGTGTAACGTGCAACTCAGAAAAATGCATTTAAATGCATTTTTTCTGAGTTTTCGCAATTTACCGCGAGGTTTGACCTCGCGGTAAATTGCGGGCCGAAATTGCGATTTCGCAATTGTAAAATGGATGATGAATTACATTTAAGGAATCTCAAATAGAGATTCCTTAAATGTAAATCCTCGCAAATATGCGAATTAGCAAATAGCGATTTTTGCATTTGGGATGTTGAAAATTCTCAGAATCTGGCCCTTTGCGAGCCGATTCGGCCTTGATGAATAAGGCTGATAATTCCCGCAAAGCACTGTCCTGCTGCTTTAGTTATGGCACGCTTCCTAAAGAGAGAGTGGATGCTAGCCCCAGGGTAGAGCTGACGCACTCTGCAAGGGGGCAGGAGGGAGGCATGGTAGCAACAAATTAACTACTGCTGTTTTTTCCTCTCCAAAACAGGATGCAAGTACTGTTAACAATCTGGTGTTTAGTTGTTTTGGTTTATTTTAAGGTCTGCTGAGGAAGGGAACACAGTGTACTGTATGTTTGCAGCATCGTGTCACAGTAACTATGACTTTGTAGAATGGAAATTTTTCCATGGTTTAAAATGTTCTGCTTTTGCAGTTGTATTGTTGTGCGTCGAGGATCACAACACTGATATTACATTTGTTGAGTTGTGTGCAGTCCATGGGAAGTTCTGCTCTCCCAGGGAGTCCCCGTATTTTCTGTAGAATGTAAAATAAATACCTAACAAAAGAAAACAGACGCATTATTACAATACAGGAAACTCATTTGTTCACTAAATTATAGATAGCATTTGTAAGTATAGAAAGTCCCACAACAGGAGTACTCTTTTAAGTACTCTTACTTGCCTTGGTGATTTGACCCCGAAACGTCCAATCCTAATCAGGCGCATTCCTTTCTATTACTACTAATTGTATATGACTATTTCCTGAATGTTCCCATGTTCTTCCTATTTTTATGGTTTGTGAGTTGTTCCTTTGCTGCCAACTATGCATGTGTTACAAATTGCGGCCGGCTTTATGTTTCTTTTTAAGTTAACTAACCCCCCCCCCCCCCCCCCCCCCCCCCCAAGAAATAGGCAGTATAACAATTGCATAATGAATAACGTCTTCTATACACAAAAAACACCAAGGTTAAAATGAAGGAAGTTATTGTTAGCCATGGTTTTTTTTTGTTTATATGATTTTAAATTATTTTTAAACTACCTCAGAAAGTCACTTAAAAAATGCACAGAACGTAGTTAAGGTTGCAAAACAAAATCTAAAAACACACTGACATTTGTGAGTTAAGGTTTGGTAAACTAACCATAATTGCACCCCTTTTGTGCACTTCTAATGACATTGCATATGACATCACTCATGACATGCAAAACCACATCTTTGATGACATCACTGATATTATCTCAAAGGACATCATTAATGGCATCACTGGTAGTGTCCTGCAGTGATACTTCGGTCATGCACAGCAGTGGTGAGGCGAAGGCCAAGCCCTGTCCCCAAGCATCTGCAAGTGACCAGTCCACACTGTGCATGGACTTTGGCAGTGTACAGTGGGGTTGGACAACCTACTCTGTGCTCAGCCTTCAGCTGTTTTCAATGGTGGTCAGCAAGGGGCATGGCCAACTCTCCAAAGGTGACCTATCCCTACTGCCCACAGCCTTTGGACCATGTGCTGCAGGGGTTGGCCAGGCCCTGTGCATGGCATTGTGCCTCGAATAGCAGCAAGTGAAATTGGTAGCAGGACCTGGCCTATGGCAAGACTCTGGGACTAAGCCATAATGGTCAATATTTTCCTTCAACACTCGCCGCATTCAGAAGGCCCGCCACTGCCGAGCAAAATGCATTTTGGGAGGCATTTAGGTAATTCTGAATGCGACGAGTGTTGAAGGGAATTATTGGATAAAGGATTGATATACGATTCAGACACTCTTTTGACACTGGAGCTGGAATAACACATGTGGTTCATAACATTGGATATTTTCATGTTTATTACAACATTTTGTATATGATGTAAATTTTTCCAAAAATGTGTTTTGCATCAGATTAATGTAAACATTCACTTGCTGATTTTGTCATGTTGTAAGCTGTTGCTAATCATTTTTTCACAGTGTCTAAGTATCCATTGTTGTCTTTAAGTGTATGTTATTGTGAATTGTACATACGTGTAAGTTCGTGTGTGAATTTGATAAGTCTGTGTTTCTTTTTCAGTCCTAAAAAATTGTTTTGATCAATTTTTAAATTAATAAGAAACAGGAATGGTCTAATAGAAATTCCATTCGGACAGATAAAAGAGTTTACAGTTTGTTACTGCATGAGTAGTAGGAGTGTACAGTAGTACGGAGCCGGGTTCATTGTTTTGTGTTTTGCACTTTCTAAAGTTGCATTTCTAAAATAGTATTGTGAAATCCAACTTTACCAGAACAGATGATTTATCATTACCATTCTAAAGATATGAAACATGACTCCTTCTCAATCAGGAATTTCGACTTAAAAATGGAATAAGGAATTCCTTATGCTAACCTACGAGAGGAGTAGGCCTCACAGTAGTGAAAAACGAATGTAGGTGTTTGTCACTACCAGGACATGCAAAACTTAAGAGTACAAATCCTACCTTTGACTTACAAGGCACCCTGCCCTATGGGTTACCTAGGCCCTATCTTAGGGGTGACTTTTTTGTAATAGAAGGGGAGTGTAAGGCTTATCAAAGGATTTTAAATACCAAGTCAACAGGGCACTAAACTGCACACATAAGTGGCAGGGCTGGGACATAATTAAAGGGCTACTTGTGTCGGTGGCACAATCAGTGCTCCAGGCCCACTAGTAGCATTTCATTTACAGGCCCTGCGCACATGTAGTGCACTCTACTAGGGACCTACAGATAAATTACATATCTCAATTGTGGATATACCAAATGTAACCATGTTTAGGGGAAAAGCACATGCATTGTAGCACTGGCCAGCAGTGGTAAAGTGCTCAGAGTCCTCAGGCCAACAAAAAGAATCAGCATGAAGAGGAGGTAAACAGGCAAAATATTTGGGGGAAGACCACCTTAAAGCGGACAGGTCTATCAGCTATCCAGCGTGGTTGCTCTGGGAGAGGGGAAAGAAGAAGTGGTACCTATTTTGGTTTTCAACTGCCACTTAGGCGGCATCAGGAAACACAAACCACTGCAGGTTCCCTTGGCATATAAGGAACACTTAGCCTTTTTTTAACAAAGTGCAAATTTTACCTATCTAATTTGACTGCGGGCAGAATTAAAAGTCGACCTCGTCTTAAATAGAGAAATGTGGATGCATACACCCACTTCACTTCGACATACAAGTTAAACATTTTGCATCAAAGAGAGAAGTTAAAGATTTGAAGAGTAAGATACAGATAAAAGAATAAACCTCATTGGAAATGTGGGGGATTTCCTTCACACAATCATGTGCTCACTGTTTCTTTTTTTATGCCAGTGATTTATGATTACACTAGCTTTTGAGCTCAGTGCAGTTTTAAATAATCTCCGTTTTTGGAAACAGTCCAAAACTTTGTAATTATACTGCAAGAAGAAAACATCACCTTCACCGAAGCTCAATTTGATTAATAATAGTTTATTTTTCCGTTAGAGCTAGCCTTAATCCATTCACTGCGGCGGCAATTCCGCCGCAGTGCTAGGAGGTTGGGGGGGTCGCACAGGTCACCTGTGCTTGTGACGGAACCGCTCCGTCACGCGCCTCGGGTGAGCTGTGCTAGTGACGGAACGGCTCCGTCACGAACGCGCTCGCTCAATAGAAAGCACCGCGCAGGCGCGAAATCAGCACTGCGCAGGCGCGGCGAGCAGGCCGTGACGGGACCGTTCCGTCACTAGCACAGCTCACCCGAGGTGCGTGACGGAACGGTTCCGTCATAAGCGCCGAACTGGTTAATTTGTTTAGAAAACACTATCAGGGTTAGCTGTGAATTTTCAAGAAAGATGTGTAAGGTGCGTGTCATGACTTGAATTCCTAAGTGTGTTTGTACAGGTTCTTTTAATGAATTGGAAGCCTATTTTGTTTTGAATATTTCATTTGAATGATAAATTCTGCTGACTGGCAGATTCCACCTGTTTTACTAAAATATAAGGAAGTTTCATTTAACACCAGGGGCATACAAATGCCCCGGCAACCCAAGGATGCCAACTAGGGGTAGTAGCAGTTACCTCAGGCTTGCCTATTGGCTATCCTGGCACTGACATTGAAGGCAGCAGCTTGTCCCACCTCCGCCCATTAACAGCAAACACAATGTTTTTGATGAGCAAAGGGTGAGACAAGGGATCAACCTGTGATGTCATCATAGGTGAAAAGGAGTATGATGTCATTCCATTATCCCAGGGCTATTGGTAAATTGCTGATCATGCTGCAGCAGCTGCACTGCATATCCTCTCCTTGCCCCTTCCGTGGGGGGCCGACGCTCTGATTTAAGGGGCTGGGTGGGTGCATACAGCTTCCAAAGTGCTACACTGTGGCGCCCCTTATTTCTGATGAAATCTCGTTGCATTTGGTCCAGCTCTCGGATTTTTTTTGCCTGGACATAAACAGTTAGATTTATGAAATAGTACAATATCTTGGTAAAATCACCATTTTAGTCAAGGGTATTCTGCCCATCACATTTACCAGCGGTGTTTTCCAAAACTTTATTTGGGATGGGATAGAGAAAATGGCTCTGACCATGTTGCCTTCTAATATGTCTGTTTAACTATGGTACACGTAGATGTCCAGGCAACAGAAGGCAGTTGACGGCCATCTAGTAGGTACTTTGTTGACCATAAGTCTAGGATCCTGTGTCTCGGTCTTAAAGGGATAAAGACACAACTTGTTCCAGTCCACTTTCTAGCCCGAAAGCCCAGTGAATCGGTGTAGGATCTCTGCTATAGTATCTGGCACATCATTCATGTCCCTGACATACAGCAGTATATCATCAGCATACAAGGATACCACGTGGAGTCCATCTCCCAAGGGGATGCCCCATTCACCTCCTTTCCGATTCTGAGTTGCTCAGCTAGGGGCTCAATGGCCAATGAAAATAATAATTGGGAACAGGGGGCACCCTTGTCTGGTGCATCTGTCTATGGCCAGGCTCTCTGATATTGTTTGACCTGTGCGGACCCAAATGAGAGGTTGTGTATAGAGTAGCTTGACCTGACTAAGGAACGTGACTCCGAAACCATAGTGTCAGAGTACTGCAAACAGGTAGGGCCATTCAAGAGAGTCAAAGGCCATCTCTAAACTGAGGACCAAACCCCCCGAGCTAGACCAGGACTGTGTGGCATATTCTTGAAGCCAGAAGAATCTGCGTATGTTGAGAGAGGGGTTGTGAGTTGGCACAAAGCCATTTTTGATCAGGGTGTACCATTGACTGTACCAGCTGTGCCAATCTCGCAGAGGTTACAAAGGCTAAGATTTTGTAATTGGTATTACGTAGCACCAGCAGTCTGTAGGAGCCTTCCTGAGTTGGGTCTCTGTCTGGTTTGGAGAGAAATTAACAATGCTTCACATTGCTATCGATAAGCTTGTAGGCTGACAGTGCAGCATCATACACCATTTTTTATTGGGGTACTAGTAGCGTGGCGTATGCTTTGTAGAATTCAGTTGGAAGGCCATCATGGCCTGGGGACTTCCCTTTGGCCAGAACCCCTATGCTAGTCAAGATTTCCTCTGGGTAACCTGTGTATCAAGTTCTATTCTTTGCTCAGGGGTTAAGTTGGGAAGGGCAATTTTTGCAAGGAATTGTTGAAACTCCTCGGATAGTACTGTGGTGGTGGATTTGTACAGTTTTGTATAGTGTTTTGTAAATTCCTGTACTGTATACATAAGTGAGCCCTGTGGGGATTGGATTGATGTTATGGGGTGCCTGAAGTCCTCCTGTCTGAGAAGCCATGCAAAGCCCTGCTTTGTCTGCCGTACTTTGGGTACGCACTGAGTGTGATGTATAATTGAGACATCGTAATCGTTCTAGCAATCTAAGGTGTTCTGCTCTGTTCTCCTGAAGTTGTGTTCTAATTTGTGGATCTTCAACTACTTATTTTTCGAGGCGGATTAGCCCTTCCTCCACCTTCTTAAGGTCTGTCTCAATTACTCTACAAAGTCCTATTTGCGTACCTAAGCAGTGGCCTCGAATTACCACTCTGAAAGCATCCCACTCGAGCGATGTTGCAGTGCCTGTATTTTCATTGAAATAGCTTGTAATTGTTGTGCTGAGTGCCTCTCGAAATGGTCTGTCTTCCAGTGTCTTAGGCTGTAAGCGCCACCTGGGGATCGTTGCAGTGGCGTTATCCCATGCAGTGTGTGTGGATTATGGTCAAAAAGGGTTCTCTTCAGATATTCAGTTGTAGTCACTGCTGTTAAGACATCTTTCATGCAAAGCAGACTATCCAACCAAACCTGTGAGCTGTGGGGTCCTGAATAGTAGAAGTACACCTTATCTGTGGGATTTCTTTGTCTCCATACATCTACAAGATGCCACTGTGCCATCCAGGCACTTAATGCCCTCATGGCAATTGTTGTGGGTGCGCCAGGAAGGGGATGAAAGGCACAGTCAAGAGACACAATTAACACACACTTAAAATCTCCACCAAGCAGCCAGGGTATACCGTACCAGTCGGAAAGTTTGCCAGACAGTGTGTCTAAAAATGCTGCCTGATCTGTGCTGGGTGCCTATATTGAGCCCAGTACGATGTGCCTACTGTCTAAGCAGCTCTTTACAAGCACATATCGCCACTCAGCATCTATCACTGATTTGTCTGCCTGAACGAGAGTGCATGGTCTAACCCATCTCAAGGCGCCCCTGGCAGAAGCAGAATATCTAGTGGCATAAATCTGTCCTCTCCACCTTCTCTGTAAAGACATTCTTTCAGGAGCTACAAAATGCCTGATGTCTCTTAATATAAGAATATATTAAGTACCTATGGGAAGGTGAATGTATTCCCCGGACATTCAAGGTGCATACCTTAGTGCCTGTCATGGTGGAGGAGAGAGTAGAATCAAAGAGTTGTCTGGCAGCAGGAGAGTGGCTAGCTTTTGTGAGAGGGGCCACTGCGGTGGAAGTCTGACTCTGCAAGTGCATAATCGGTCGATGTGTCATAGTTAACTAAACTTACATAAACTAACATGTGAAATACCAGTAGGGCTAGAGTGCAACGTGCATCCGTCTGAAACAGGGTGTCATGCCAACGTTGACTGCTGGGGCCGGGCAATGTTTTTACTAGGTGTCAATAAAATGTAAAAGTGTAGCACCCCCAGTGTTAAGGCTGTTTGCGAGAACCAGAGCTACACACTACATTATCTAGGTTGTGAATAGGGTCAGTGTTCACACTTTTGAAGGCTATGAGCTAACTCAGGGTACCTTCTCTTGTGTGTACCCTAGTAGTGTCAAAGGTGAGTTTATATATTGATTACAAGAATAAGACAGATAAGCAGTTCAAGAACATATTGTGTCCTGTTATACTTGCATGGACTTAGTTGTTGTTCATGTGATTAGAAGAAAAGAGGATTCAGTGTTCAGCTACATGATGTCATCTGCCGTTGTTGGTGTGACCTCCGGGAGAGCACTTGAGTCCTGCGAGTAGGAGGCTGCATCAACTGACTCCATATCGCTTACTCAGTCTGGCAAGCTTTCCTCTGACATCGAGTCAATGTGGTGACTCATAATTTCAGCTGCTGCTTGCAGTGCACTGCGCCAATCCTGGATCATTATTTCCAAGTTAGATCTGTGGCACATGGATGATTATTGCTGCTTGCATCGCTTCCCCTTGCGAGGTGCCAATTTGGCAACTAGATGCAATCTCCCCTGTGCGTTCTTATCAGGGGTGGTACCCCCTATGTTGGTAGAGTCTAGCCAGTCCCATGCAGCAATGGGATTATCAAAGAAATGTGTCTTGCCTTTTGCCACTACTCAGATGCATGCAGGGAACAACAGTGAGTATTTAAGGTCAAGGCTACGGAGATATTGTTTCACTTCCAGAAAAGAGTGTTGTTGTTTCTGTACCGCTGCTGTGTAATCTGAGAAGAGCATTAGATGGTTGTTTGCTACCTGTATTGTTTGCAGCTTCAGTTTCTCTTGCAGGATCATGTCTCTGTCTTTGTAGTGTACTACACAGAACAGTAGGGTGCTGGAGCCGGCTTCCAGGGGTTGGTGGCCTTGCCGGGACCCTGTGAGCTCTTTCTACGGCAAAGTGCTTCGTTATAATACCTTCAGGTAGCAGTGCTTGTATCCAATTTTTGACATATGTGGCAGAATCCTCAACTTTCTCGCCTTCTGGCAGGCCTATCACTTGCACATTGTTTAATCTGGATCCGCCTTCGGAGTTCTCTGCCCTGTGTTCAAGGACTTTCACTCAGTGCGACCTCTCCTTCAGGTGCTTTTCGCTTCCTGAGGCTTGGGAGATAGCTCGTCTATGGCCATCTCTAGCACTGGGCTTTGCCTGCCAGCTTCAGCTGGTCAGCATGCAAAAGGTTCAGAGCACTGACTACTTTATCGATCTTGTTCTCGAAGGAAGTACATATTTTTTCCATGGTGTTCACCAGCTTCTCCACTGCATCCAAGACTGCGTCAAGTTTGCTCAACATGGGGTCTGTAGATGACTCCCCAGATGTTTTATCCATCTGGGATTGGGTTGGAAGCGGGCAGCCAGCAGGTCCTTCAGCATCGGAATGAAGTCGGCCCATGTCGGTCATGGGCCGCCTGAATATATAATGGTAAATGAATGCACCTCAGCCCCGCAAGAGCTCCTGTGGCTCATAGCTTTATGTTGCCAGTTCAATTGCAATGTTCACTCTCGTTAGTCTTGGATCCCAGAGATGTGCTTACCATCTTATAGTTCCAGGGCCTATCCGATCTTCAGGTCATTATCTGAGACCTCTCCAGATATATCCCTCTGCTCTATAGGTTTGTGAAAGTGTCCGGAGGCACCTTACTTCATGGCGCAGTGCCTGTTTGGGCCTCTATTTTCAAGCAGCATGAATGGCTGTCTCACACCCGCCTGCAGCATGTGCTTTATGCTCCCATCATTGCTCATGTGTGGCTGGGGTGCCTGGGCAAGCACCTGTCTTACAACATAGATGTACTTGCCAGGTGGTTAACTGCAACTCTTTTCCACCCCCTGCATATAGGCGGGAACCAACTTTTCTCCCTTGGGAGTGTCACACTCCTCGGGAATTGTATCTTTGCTCTCTGCTAAATGTAGCATATAAACCTATTCCGGGGTTACGAACCTCATGGTCTGCTGGGTTGGTCCAGGTCCTAACCTTGTGTTATGGAGAGTTTGCTATAACCTTCTGTTTTCTCCCTCTTCATTGGATTGTCGAGGGACGCCGCCAATGGGCACGGCCACGTTTTGCTAGAGAGGGTGGTTCATCTCTCCGTGGCGGCCCCTCACAGCAGTATGCTTCGTGTGGCTGGGTCCATGAATATAACCCGTGCCAAGAGCGCAGCATAGCTCCAGCAAGTGGACTCTCTGCAGGCTGTCAATATAGATCCCTTGCAGCCCTAGCTCGTTCTGCTCCAGCTTTCCACTGACGTATGCCGTGGAAGGCAGGCCTGATCCTCTACGATTATTGGAGCCCCGCCACAGAGCACGCAACAGCCTCCCTTCGCTGTCCCAGCTCCGGTTGTTTCTTGCCTGCCTAGGTATTTTCACCTTACTGCCATTTGTTGCAGGCCCACCAGAGGGTTGCCAGCTTGATTGCTAGTCAACCTTTAGTGTGGCTTGCTGTGCCTCATGCGAGGGCTTGAACTTGTGTGATCCATCTGGGCCCCACCTTTGATCTCACATAGCCTTGCTGTTTAACGGTGGGCTTGGACCTTCACTATCAGTGGGGGTGTGCTGCGCGACATGCAATGGCTCCCCACTGATGTCCCAACTTCGGCTGCTCCTCATCTTCACAGGTGTTTACGCCTTCCTCCGAAAGTTCCCGACACATCAGATGTTCATCAGTGTAGTTGCAGTTTGACTGGCCTCAAAGTGTACTGCTCCTAAAGAAAAGTTGAAAATCTTGAAGTATGGGCTGCTTGCAATTGTGAACGGGCCAGTTTGTGTCGAAATTCTGCTGCCCACGACGACTGCCAATGCAGAGCTCCCGGCAATTAGAGACCTGCACTACGCACTACAGCAACAACAGCCTGAGATGACTGCCAACATGAAGCTCCAGCTAGGACTGGATCATCGCGATATAGCGGGGACCGTCTGTGATGCTCAACTTGCTGTTTGTGCTAAAAGCCTCCTCTTCTCCATCTCCTCAAACATGAATGGAACTCTTCACACTGGACTTGAGAAGGTAACTCCTCAGTGGGACTAACCGGATCCTTTTATCACTCTATACTCCATCGCTGTTGGCCTGAACTTGTGACTTTGTTATCACTGAGTCCCGCTCTTTTTAAAATATCAATGCATCCACTAGCAGACATTGTCTTGCCATACAAAATATCATGGGTGTCGTATATTGTTGGCACCCAACTGGCGAGCTCTCTAAACCAAGGACTGAATCCTCTTTCCCCCAATCTGGAATCATGTCTAGAGAGAGTAGCAAGATGGGTGGCTGATTCCTGCCTCAAATTCAATGGGGAGAAAACACCAAAATGCCTAATTGTATACACGTTTATGTAAATACTTACCTGTGAACCATAAGTACTTCTGTCTCATTGTCACATTCTTACCTTGCGTGCCCTAACGCTGTTCCACTTGTCACCTCTGCTGTCCACCTTGAGTGTCATGAGCACTTGTGTGCACAAAGTTCCTCGGGTTATTTACGTATTTATTTCCTACAGTGCTGTTACAACTGTTCCCAATTTGTCAGTTTTCACGAATTTATGTTTTCCCTTGTGTTTTCTCAATACATGATGCCATTGGCACGTTTAACAAAACAATGAGGCCCCCTACTGTTTTTTTCTTGCAATGTCTTGTACATGCCGATTTACCAGTCTTGTAAATGATACCGGTTGGGATATTGTTGTTCGAATGGACAAATCACTAAGCACTCTTTCTGGTGTGAGCTAAAGTTTTATATCTCCTGGCACATATTATCACAGCATGCTTTCCTGGCTCTCACCTCACAGTCTCTGGACACATGGAACTCATCATTAAGTTCCTCTACCTCAATACCAATATTTTGATGGTCATGTAGTGTTTGACATTCTCTGTGGTGTACTCTTTTAGCTGGGCTTCTTCTGTACGTTCTTCTGCCGTATACTTTCCTCTACCATTGTTCTAGTACAAACCAGTAATGATTCCAGTTTCATCCCTCACCTTGAGTATGGTTAGGGACCAGAGTCGGCTTTAACACTGGACGCACCCAGTGCAACCATCTTTTTCTGGTGCCCCCATCGCAATGACCTCCTTCTCCAAGGATCCCGTGACTACCCTCCTCCTACAGTGCCCTTCATGTAACCATAGCCCTTCTCTTAAATGCATTTCATTTGTTTCATAGTTCTACTCATACCGGTGTAGGGTGCCAGAGCACTTCACATTACACACACATTATATAGAGACAATGAACCATACATGTGTAAACCAGCCTATAGGAAATGTTACATAAACCAATGAGGATGACAAGATGTAGGAATCATGTAGTTCATACTAGTATCATATTTTAAGAGTGCTTGGTCTGGAGAAGGACAACATCAGGATTGAAAATGTACCACAGTAGCTGGGGTTGTCTTTACTAATAAGAATGTATCTCTACCCAAATGAACATTTTTAGCAACATTAGGGTAATAAAAGACTGGAGGGGGGGAATAACCCTCTAACCTATACCATGCAGTTTGCATGTAGCTCTTTGAAGACACTTCATAGGTCATTGTGCTTTATTAGGTTTATAACATATGAACTGCAAGTAACAAAAGGATATCTGTGACAAAAGCAATAACCCACTGAGCTTTCCACATAAAAAACAGTTCTGTGATCTGCTAACCCTGTGCGCTACTTTATGATGAGTTAAAGCTGCCACTAGAACAAATTCTGATATCTCTCCAGCAGAAACATTAAACACCAGAGATGTCATGACATTGTTATTGTTGTCTGAAAACTGTTGGACACATAAGGAACTCTGCAGCAAGTACTTTTAAACCCATAAGATATTTCTAAACATAGCGCTACCCCCAGCTCAGCGCCAAGGGCGGTTGAATCTGTCGCACCACCCTAAAGCCGGCCTTGTTGGTGCATGTGCTCTTTCTCAATTGTCCCACAGCGGAATTCCACCATCCTTTAAACATAAAGGGCTGCAGTTTTTTGTTCGCCTGTAACAAAGGATATCTTTTTTCCCCTAGACCAGGTTCCTTCGTGTAGTCTTTTCCTTTTTGTTTCTTGTCAGCATCGTATTGCAAAGGGAGTTACTGAAGTTCTTCCATAATGACTGCCAGGGACAGTCACTGTTCTACATCCCTGAAGATTTTTAGAGAGTTCTCAATGATTACTATTTGATGTTCTCTTTTTTTCATAGCATGGGGCACTTTTCTTTGCATTCCAGGGCTGTGTTCTACGAGAGAAATTCAGATCTCTTTGTGCGGACCAGGTGAGTTGGTGCCACCTCATTCTTTTTCTTTTAAAAGGCCATGCCCTTGAAATTAGTGTAAATTTGTATCCGTCGGCTTCCTTGCAATATCAGTCTTTGCAAATGCATGCTTCCTAGGTTATTACTTTGAATGTTTGCTCATTTAACTGTCATATATGTATACAGTGCCTGTGACTTTTCTTTATTGTTGTCTTTTCCTACCCTTTAGCCTTTTCAGTGCTAGCCATTGTCCATATTGGTCTCTTACCATTTGATTCTGATGAGGTACCTTAGTGCACCCTTGTGGCACAGGTTTTTATGTTTTTCTTCCTTTTTTATGTGTTTTCTGAGTTGGCAACCTTTTTACACCCTAAAGCTTCAGGGGAAACGTGTCCTTACTGATGATGTTGTCTTGAGTAAAAGACTTCTGCTTTCTTCACTGGCAGAGAATGTTGTAATCTACCGCTGTTAGGGGCAGATTTACCAGCCCCTTGCAAAAACTTTACGCTGCCGTTGCGTCACTTCTATGAAGCAGCAGGGTCGTAACCAATGCGCCACGCTGCGACATATTTACACCGTATAAAGCCCTGTGCTACATTATACCTGCGTCAGGGATAATGTATGCAGTGTGGGCGTTTGGACGTGAGAAAGCCTCGTAAAAGTGATGCAGTGAAATCTACAATACCAGTGCGTCAAAACCTTACACCTGCTTGAGGCAGGCATAAGGAGTGACACAGCATGGTAGGAATAGGTAGTCCTAACCATTGCTGGAGTTGTTGGAGTGCCTGCGACACAACTCCATGAATGCGTTGCCTGTACGCCAAAAGATGCTGACGCATCTGTCTATCCTAGCCCCATGGTGCAACACATTGTAAATGCGAAGCATCCATGGTGGCCCACGTTTTTTTTCTCGGCGGGACCCAAATGAATTGATGCATCTCTGCTAATATGCAGACATGTGCCAGTTCTTGTAAATCTGGCTCTTGGTATTTACTGGTAAGGCCGCTGAGCATTTTCCAAGAACTTGGACTACTCTAGCACCCATGAATATTGCATTTCTCCTTTGCGTGCCTACGGAATTTGCAAGACTCTGGTGTAACCCCAGGAAACCTCATTTCAGAAGCATCATGCCCAGTGCGTACCTCCAGCATATGCACTCGGGAATGAGATGGTACAAGCTGCTTTTAGCATGTTTGCTCATGGCTGCTTGCAGTATTTGCATTTAGGGCGCAGTTGACACTATGGACTCCAGTCCACTAACTGGGACTGTGCTGACCTCTGTGGGCACTTCGCATGATGTATATTGATTTGTGTTTTCTCCTTTAGGTGCAACTAGTATTTGCACTTGAAAACTGTATAGGCAAAGTTGTTATTGGTGGTTCCCCCGTGGGTGTCACTCAGTATTTGTTTTTAGGGTTTTGTTGTGTTAGAAAATTGGTTCTTGGTTGAGGGGAGTGAAACTATACTGAAGCTGCAATCACAGTGTTTGTCAGGGTGAAGCTACAGGCAACCCAAATTAACCTGTACGTAACCCTCTGAGAGCAGCTTGGCGCAAATCAGTTAATCTTAACTTAGAGGCAATGTCTAAAGTATTTATGCAGCATTTCAAACAATGAAAACACAACACAAGAGAAATTCCACAATAATTTAGAACAATGACTGTTTGAAGTGTTGCATAAATACTTTAAACATTGCCTCTATGTTAAGCTTGACTGCTGTGTGCCAAGCTACCAGAGGGTTATGCACAGGTTAATTTGGGATTTGCCTGTCCCTCACCCTGACAAGGATTATGGCTGCTGCTTGAGTAGGGTTTCACCCCTCTCAACCAGTAACCCAATTTCTCACTTTGGTAATCAGCGGTAAGGATTTAGACTAGTGTATGGGCATTGCCATAGAGTGATTGTCAGGATTCCTGACACAGCTCGCCTATCTTGATTATCACAATATAGCGGTGATCCAGCGGAAAGAACTAGGGATGAACAATTAACCAATTAACAAACCAGATATCTCAATAGGGCCTATACACATTTACTCAAATGTTCGTACACACTCCCTGGACAAATCCGCCTGGGGGGTCAAGTTTTATAATTCGCTTAGGTTCTGATTAGTTCATTCCCTGTAACCACAAACAATTTGGAGTTAAATGCCTAACTAATCCTTCACAAATCAATGCTCTTTCCTCTGGTCGATGGACCATTAGTTGAGTTAGTTGATGGTGATATTAACAATTAACTAACTAATTTACAGATCTCATTGAAATAACCGCAGACTCTGGGTTAGATTCATTATTTTATCTAGGATTTCAGTCATAAATTGAACGCTCATTAATACGGTTTCACAGTGCAAACTCGATCATTCTTCATATGGGAGAGAACAATTCGTTTTTGCAAATATATTCATTGACACAAATTAATTCAACAAATCAATGCATAAGAATGGATTGATGAAGAGACAAAAGATACAAATCAAAAATATGCAAACTTTGAGATTGAATACTATTTACCTGTTAGAAATTGCGAAAACCAACCCTCTGGCCATAGGACTGGTGGGGGTCTCCTGAATTAGAATCAGGAGACAAAGACTATAGGACAGGATTTGGACAGGGCAGATACCTACTGGTTTTCTCTACAAAACTTGACGCATCAGGGTGCATCCCTCTCTTACACTCTCCCCTCCTCGATGTTCTTCCACAATCCTTGAATCTAATCAGGCTGTCATTTGGATCTGAATCTTCCCAGACTGTTCTCTTCTTCTCTCTCTCTTTTCAGCAGCAGTAGCTCCCTCTGAGTTCTGTTCTCTCCGTGCTCTTGAATCTCTCTCTATCCAGCAGCCGTCTAAGCTCTCTTTCAAAGCAACTCTAGTTATAGTCTGCATTTCAACATGTCCCACCCTCAATAGTTGCAAATATTAATAAAATACAAAATATGATTGGGCAAGGCTAGAGGAGTCTTCATCACACTATGCTGACATGTTAATTTTTATTAAAGTACTGTTGTCTTGCAAACCCTTCCCCTTTAGCTCATTGCTGATTTTCTCTTCCCATACATATATTGTTAGCATTGTAATCATTTCATTCAATACAAGCTACATGGACGAGTGATACACAACTTCTCTTTCTCACGTCTTCTGTCCTTGACATCTGGCAGCTATTCAGCTTTTCGGTCATTGGGTCATCTCACGTAATCACTGAGCATGCGCGACTGGTTTCATCCATCGCCATTTTCTCCTTCTGTTATTGGCTTAACAAGCCCAAATGCACTCTATTACTAAAAGAAACATAAACAAATGTTATTTTCTTAATCACCCACTCTATTCCATGTTAGTATTATTTCCATGAGCAAAAGCATTAACAGCAGCTTAGTTCAAGCAACCATATACCGGACATGTGGTGCCTCATGTTAGTCCTTTTTACACATGTGTGAGAGTTTTTCCCTTTCAAAGCAGGTTAGTCACATTATCTCTACGTAATTCCAGTTTGCACATGCACAAAGCATTTTTCTGATTTAAAATGTGTTTTGATTGTGTTGCATTTTATTCCACATTAATTAAGCATGCGTAAATCTTTCACCCCTGGTGTTGGTGATTGGTGCGTATTAGTCTTGTCTCATCCACAGTTTTAGTGGTTAGTAAAAGGTAATGAAGGTTTACTCCAAGCAAGTTTTATTTTCTTGAATCCTTGCTCCATCCCTGGCATGCCACATATCAATGAACAAACGTCTTGTACCCTGACATTTGACCACATTACATGCTGTTGGCAATAGCTAGGTCTTGCTGGTGTTCCCCAGTTTGTTTGAAAAGGCTTAAAAGCTTTTACAAATGTTTTACCTTGCATATACAATGTCAGGTTTCAGGCACCACAGAAACATCCAGAAAACCCACCAGAACAAACATCAAGCAACCAGCATAGATAACCTCAATGTGAACCTTCCGGTAGACAGCCCTCATCAAGTGAATTTTAAAATGTGACCTTTATGAAAAGTTCTAAAGCAGTCTTATTCAAAGATCGTCCACACTCCTCCCCTTCGCTTACCTCTTCGCCTGCCACATCAAGGGAAATACTAAGTACTCCAAGAGAGCACAGGCCACCCGGTGGTGGGCAGTCCCAGGGGTTGGCTAGTGTATCATTTGATGAAGAAATGGCCCCAGTAAGTGGGTGGGGGCAGCTGAGGTTACTTTAGTGTCCCTGCATGATGGAGAGATGATACCTAAAGCCCAAAAGCCTGGCAATGCATCCAAGTATAGGCACTGGGTGAAAATCAATTGGCAGAGAATGGAGGCTCTGAAAGACACAGGAGCCAGTATGACTACTGCCAGGTGCCATCTGGTGTACTCAGACAATGTGATATCCAATAAATTTTACCAGATTGTAGAAGCAGAAAACAAAGATCAACTACCCAGTGTCTCTCATTCCCTTCTAGTTAGGGGGAGTTGTGTGTCATCTTTGCGTAGCTGTGAGCCCTGCTATGCCTGTGGATTATTTGCTAAGGGCATGACATGAAGCACACTGCCTGGAAGGAAGTCAAACTCTGGTTGATCCTGGAAGCATTGGGGTTGCCTCAGTGGGTCTGCGCAACCACTCGGTTCATTGCTGCCTGAAAGGAGAATTAAGAGAGCAAGGAAACATGGTCCAGGCAGCGGCAGGGAAAGGGAAGGGCAGGGGGCATGGGAAACCAGCCACTGACACTCCCCCAACATACTTGTGGATGGGGGTCCAGAGGACGCAGCCCTGGAGCTGACCAAAGAGGACATTGGGGCATATTACCAAGCAATAGCGATAATTATCGCTATTGCTTGGTTAGAGACAAAAATTTACCGCTGAGCTGCGGCGATTTTTATCGCAGATAAACCTTGGTATTACCAAGGTTTATCGCAAATGCGATAAAAAACGGCCGCAATGCATGAATATCGCTGAAAAGTCAGCGATATTCATGCATTGCCGAGCTAATGCTCTTAGCCATGTTATCCACCTCCCATTGGATAACATGGCTAAGAACTGCTCAGGGCAGGTGTTAGCTTTTGGAGATATTCGCACTTAGCGCGAATATCTCCGAAAGTTGGTAATAGGAGATAGCGATGTTAGCGACTGTTTCCAATCGCTAACATCTTGGCACGCCCACTTTGCATGTCATTAGTGAAAAATATCACTGACAAGCAAAGTGGGGGCCAAGATGGTCGCTATCTCCTACTATCTGTCGCTAACTGGTGTTAGCGACAGCTAGGTAATAGGGAGATATTTTTATCTCCGTTTTCTTGGCTTTTAAAGCCAAAAAAGCGGAGATAAACCCCCTTGATAATATGCCCCTCGGTCTCTCTAGGTGACCTTCCTGGGCTTGCTTGGTGGAAAGTTAAGGGTTGGTCCACCACGGAGGAATTCTGCAAAGCGCAGAGAGTATGCCCAACCCTAGATGGGCTGAGGTGGCAGGACGAAGCCTAGGCAGCAGTAAACACCTCTGGAGATCATCTTATTTACTGGGCGAACAAACTCTTTTATAGTCAGCCTTAGGTGATTGTGCATGTGACAACAAGCATGCTGATGGGCCCCAAGTGTTGCAGGGTCTGCCTACAGGGTCTGTCTCATGAGATAACCTTGGCAGGACGTCGGGGGCAGGCCACATCCATTGACAGGCTTGTTACCCATTTTTATTGGCCCTTTATGAGAACAACCTCATATTCTTTCTGTAGGACTTGTCTCACCTGCAAAGCAAAAAAAGTAGGAAGACAGGGAAGATGTTCAAGGCTCCCATGCCTGTCATTGGCTTCCCCTTTGAAAGGGTTGCCATAGATATTGGTGGGCCCTTGGACCGCAAAACTACCTTGGTCAACAAGTTTGTTGTGGTGTTGGTGGAACATGCCACACAGTACCCAGAGGCCATCCCTCTGAGGGCCATAATTGCACCTGCAGTGGCTAGGGCCCTGATGGGGATTTACTTCTAAGTGGGTTCCAACAGGAAAGTCAAACAGGGATACCAACGTCATGTCTGGGTACAGGAAGTCAATGCGGGAGGAATGTTGAATAACCTACACATTCTCCACACCTTACCACCTCCAAACTAATGGGCTTGTTGAGAGGTTCAACAAGGCCCTCAAAGGCATGATTATGGGCCTACCACAGCTGATGAAGCAGAAGTGGGACTTCCTCTTGCCCTGCCTACTCTTTTCATATAGGGAAGTACCACACAAAAGAGCAGGGTTCAGTCCTTTTGAACTACTCTATTGTCTGCCTCTTAGGAGACCTCTCAGCTTGGTGATGGAGGAGTAGAAGCAAGTTCCCAAGAAACCCCTCCAGGACTTGGTTAGCTATATGCTAGCTTTCTGCAACCAAATGCAGAATTTCTGGAAGAAGGCTTCCAGAGAACTTAATAGCTAGCTAGGAGGTGATGAAGCAGTGGCATGACCAGAAGGCCACTTTTTTTGAGTATCAGCCTGGCCAGAAACTGTGGAGGATGGAGACAGTTGAGCCCTTAGCCTTCCAACATCATTTAACAGGGCCCTATGAGATGATTCAGCAGAAGGGGCAGGCCATCTACCTACCTAGTGGACCTCACGATCTCCACCTCAATCCCCTGAAGCCTAACTATCAGAGGTCTGAGATCACCATGTTGTTGGTGTCATATGATTGGAGTAGAAGAGAAGCGTGAACCTCTCATTGATCCCCTTTCATCCAAGGAGAAAGATGGGTCAGTTGAGGATGTCAACCTCTCCCCTACTCCTCTGACCCGAGGGCAGCAGAGGGACTGTCACCAGCTATTGGTACTGTTTGCTTTTTTTCTCTTTCCTCCTTGGGCGTTCAAACATACGCACCTACAATATTGACACTGGTGGCAGTTCCCCTGTTAAAAACATAACTCATAGACTGTCAGACAAGGTGAGGGCCAGCATCTGGGATGAGGTCTGCAAGGTGCTGGAGTTGGGAGTGAGTGAGCTCCCAGTTCCAGGGGCCAGCCCAGTGGTGCTGCTTCCAAAGGCTACCCCGCCGGGTACCACACGAGAGCTCTAGTTCTGTGTGGACTACTGGGCTGCAAATCAGTCACAAAGATTTGTAGTGTAGTTCCTATATTCCCAATAGGCTCTGCACATTGGAATAATATATCCTATAGATTAGACGTTGGACTGATGTCTACTAGGTCTCTATCGAATATACTAGACTTAATTGTGAGTGCCAGCTAGCTCAGAGGTCACTAGAAACTTTGTCAGATTTACAAGAAGGGATTAGTTTCTGACAACCGCATAAACATGACAACTTTGTTTCCCCAAGATAAAACTGATCATTCAGAGTCGTGGAAACAATAGATAGATATTTCACTCAGTCAATCGTGCATGCTTCGTTTCACCAGAGTTGTAGAGAAATAGATAGACGGGCAAAGGATTTATTGAACAGTCTTCTTTCTCAAGCATAAGAAATTAACTGCTACAATCGTAAAACTGGTTGTGGAATATAACGCATGCAGTATAAAAAGTAGAATGAAATAATACTTTAAGAGCATTATATGGTTCCTAAACCATAGAAAAATACATACATAAATAACAGAGGCTAAAAGTACTCAACTGGTGCTTCTAAAATACGCCTACCCGGGTGTACCTAGCCTAAGCTTAGTACGAGGGAAGAAGTAAGTGAGGTGTAGCATAAATGTAGTATTCTTTTGCCAAGAATCTGTCCAAGATTTCTCTTAGGGCCTAATCAGCTCCTTACCTTGGTTTAGAATGAAGGAGGTCTGGTATCTCTCTGTCTCAGGACTCGATTTCCCAATAACCCGCAAGGGTAGCTTGGAAACACTGGAGCTGGATTTCTCGGCAAGAGAAAATACAGCGTCTCTCTCAGTGCGTCTGCTGGAGGGTCGGCTTCCTTTGGCACTTGCTGCAGCGAGATGCGTCAGGCAAGTAGATAGTCGAACTGCTCCAAACCACTGTGTGTTTGCTAAGGCAAGTGTGGGCATATTTATACCTTGAAGTTGCCGAGTTTGATGTAAAGAAGGACAAAATATCGTCATCAAAGAGTCTCAGTTCTTTGAAAACTCCATGAGTTCTTGGACAAGTCAGTTCTCTAGCTGCTGAAGCCAAGTTTTCCAAGAAATCGCTGTAGATTTTCGGAAATAGTGGACGTAGCCCTGCCGTATTTGGACTGCATGAGCTATGCCTCAATATGGTTTTGATTTCTATGCCTATATAAGGATATGGTGATTTATACCTATATAGGGGCATGAATCGGGAAAATTACAATAGTGTCCTAAAATGGTTTACAACAGACTGATGCTCACCCAATTCCCTGAGATGATGAGCTCGGTGATCGGATAGGGGCTGCAAGTCCTTGAGTTCTTTTGACTTGATCTCAGGGTACTGGAATATTGCCCTAACTGTGGAGGCTAAAAAAAGATCGGTATTTTCCACACAAGAGGGCCATTTCCAATTCAAGGTTATGCCCTTTGGCCCGAAGAATTCCCCTGTTACTTTCTAGAGGCTGGTGAACCTGGTTTTGGATGACATTAAGGCCTTCAGTGCAGCTTATCAGGATGACATATCTGTCTTCGCAAGAAGTCAGGAGAACTACCCGCTTCATGCCCAGGAAGTGCTCTAGGCTCTGCAAACGACAGCCCTGACTGTCAAGGCCAGAAAGTACCAGAAAGGGAAGGTGTTTGTGTTATACTTGGGACACCTGAATGGCATAGGTAAGTTGAAGCCCCTCCAGGCCAAGATAAAACAATATCACAGCCTGGGAGCCCCTCAAAACAAAGGCAGAAGTGAGGTCCTTCCTGGGCCCCACTATTTACTACAAGGGGTATGGCACCATTGTTGCCCACTTGACTGAGCTGACTTCGAAAAAGTAACCAAGAAAGTTGATATGGACTGAGGACTGTCAGAAAGCCTTTGACTCCATCAAACAGGCAATGTGTATAGCCCCTGTACTCAGGGCCCCTGACTTTTCTATGGGATTTATTGTGCAAGCTGATTCCTCAATATGCAGAATAACACCATCAATGCTGATGGTATTCCCCTCCTGGTGCTGACCCTGATTTATTCCCATTGTTCATGACGAGCTCAGCTCGTCATGAGCACAGCTCAACCGTTCCTCATGATGAGCTCAGCTCGTCATGAGCATCGAAGGGGTTAAGGGCAGTATTGACACAGTTAAATGAAGAGGACCAAGATCAGAAAGTAGCTTTCATTACTGGGAAGTTAATTCACCGGGAACAGAGATGGAGTCCTATTGAGAGAGAAGCCTTTGCTAAGGTCTGGGCGCAGAAGAAGCTGAGGCTGTACCTGTTTGGTGCTCACTTCCAGGTTTAGACTTATCATAGGCCTCTCAGATGGTTGATGTAGATGATGGTTGAGAAATCCTTTTTAATACTTACACACCACCCCTACTTAGGCACTGTCATCCCAGAGGGAAGGGTGCAGTGCATTTAAATGTTAGACATGTACTTTAAAGCTTTTCATGTCCTGGTAGTGAAAAACTCTTACATCAGTTTTCACTACTGCAAGGCCTACCTCTCACAGAGGACAACATTGAAGTTCTCTTATTACATTTAATAAGCTCTAACTTCCATATGGGAACAGGTACCCAGTTCATGTTTGGTATCTGTGGAGCTGTAATTAAAAACCCTCTTACATGGTAAAGTCGAATTTTAAATTACAATTTCGAAAAGGCAACTTTTAGAAATTTGGCATTTTTCTGCCTTAGCCATTTAGTTCCTATAGCCTGTCTCTCGGCCTCATGATGGGGTGTAGCTGACAGTTGGGCTTCATGGGGCCGATTCACAGAACTAACTTAAGACAAAATCCTAAACGTACTACTTATGGTATTCACAGAAGTTTGAATTTTGTCTTAAGTTTGTCTTAAGACAAACGTAAGACAGACTTAAGATAAACTTACGAAAAAATCCTAACTTAAGTCTGTCTTAAGTCTGTCTTAGGACATACTTAAGACAAAATCATAACTTCTGTGAATACCAAAAGTAGTAAGTTTAGGATTTTGTCTTAAGTTAGTTCTGTGAATTGGGCCCATTGTATTCTTCCTCTGCAGCCTCACACAGTACATGGCTCAGGTGTGCCTGAATGGGCAAAAAATGGCAGGATGAGTGAACAGAGCTGGGCACAGTCTACTTACACTTGAATAGTCTGTGTCCAGCCTCCACAAAACGACTGCATATACCCCAGAAGTTAGTCTAGAGCCAGGGAGAGGGAAGCATGAAACCTGTGCAAATCAAAAAGAAACCTCTAGAAGCTTTTTCCACTTCAAAGGAGCCACAAGGTATAAATATTGTATCTCAGCCACCAACTCTTCAGTACGATTCTGGACCTGTGGAGACTCCACCAAGAAGAAGGACTCCGGTGCTGCTGAGAGAACTTCAACTACCCTGGACTGCTGCCCGGACAGACTATTGTCACGCTGTACTGCTGCCTTGTTGGATTGATGCCCTGCTGCTCTCCTGTCTGAGTCAGCGGGATTGGAACTGCATCTGAACCCAGGACTCCCAAAGTGACTCCAAATGCTTGATGCTGGCCTCATGTTCAGAGCCACAGGTACATAACAATGTCAAAACTACCTGAACCAGTGCCCAAATCCAGCTGGAGCCAGCATGCCGACTCCTAGGGGATGCTCCTCCTTCCTGAACCCTTTGGTGTGGCTCAGAGGGGCTGATTTAAAGTTTTTGGGCTCTTCACAATCACAAACGCTCCCATTGGCACTGGAACCTTCTCACTTGCCCAGCCCGCCTTCGCAAAGTTCCATCAACCCAACTCTTCACTCTACAGAATTGACCGCTCACATGAAGTGCCTCAACACATCTCCGGCCTGCCTGCTCATGATGACAACAGGATCTGAACCCTACAGTGACAACTGCCCATGATTCCTGGCTTGCTCTTCATGCTACATCGATGACCATCCACAATGCTTCTCATTTCTTTGAGGTTTCCTTCACAGTCATCGGAACTGAAGGCGACTTTTAAGTGGGACTAACCTGGTCCCTGTGTCCGACCCACCTTCATCGTGGTCGGCTTGAACTTGCAGGTTTTCTCCCGGTTTCACACCACTGATGGCCACAAGTGGTGCTTTGGGCTTTCTGGCACTATTTCCACTTAAATCTTTGAAATTGCACATATCCGGTTCTACTGATTACATTTTCGCCCTTTTTGTCTTGTTTTATGTATTCCATTACGCTCTATTTGTCTAAATTGTTGTGTGATTTTCTTATGTTGGGTTTTCACTTTATTACTATTTGAAGTGCTTCATGAAAGCTTGACAGGTTGTCTCCATGTTATGCCTGACTGCTGTGTGCCAAGCTACCAGAGGGTTGAGCACAAGCTAATTTGGGGTTTGATTGTGCCTCACCCTGACAAGGATTGTGGTTGCTGCTTGAGTAGGGCTTCACCCCCCTCAACAGTTAACCCAATTTAGCAGAAATGACAGTAGTCATCCTAGGAAGTTCTCAAACGGGTCAGCCCATAAATAGATCACTTCATAAAGACCCACATAATTTTGGATAAGATATCCAATACATGTTGACTTATTTACTTGAATTATGATCTTTGTATATTCTATCTCGGCAAATACATCTTGTAAATCCATACATTCAAAAATGTAGTTAGGCTTCCCAATATTTGCAATCTGATTTTGCCAGTTCAGCAAATCCTTCATGGACAATTCCCAAACTAACTTGAGCGATAGCTCCATCCTTAATACTTTGTGAAGTGTATGTGAAGTGTAGAGGCCCAAAGCTGAATATGCACTAAAACCAAAATGCTGTATTTTGGCCAAGGAATGCTGACGAGCAACTCATTTTTACATTTCAACAAAATAGAGGTGATTTCTGTACATAAATGTGTGTGTGTCTCAATAGACAACTGCCTTTCATGAACAAAAGGTTACTATAACTGCTCTGGCAGAAGATTTGGCCTATTTTAATGTGAAATGAAGTAGTCATTCATTGTTCGCCTGTTTGAATGCACACATGTCTAAGGTCTCCCCTGCAGCAGCTCATATATGACGCCCACACCTGGTTGATGGAATGTGGCCCGGCTTTGGAAGGACAGAAGGGCACCCACACGGTAAGTCTTTATCAATAGTGCTCTTTTTCCCCTGTAATGCGATGACCACTAAAGGCCATATTATAAAAGTGCCCCTGGGGTGCAGTTGACATTTGCGATACAGCTGGCACACATGAAGAACCAGCATTATCCTCAGAGGGCATTCCCTCATTTGCATGGGGATAATACACTGTGGGAGGGCTGCTCAGCTGGGAGGCGGGGCGGGTGTCCTTTGACCACAACAAACCACAAAATGGCAGCCGAGCGCTGGTGGATACGCGCAAGCACAGCCAAAGTTATAAACAATGCAGATTAAAAGCGGCAATGCAAGATATTACAATCACAAAGCGCTGAATGAGGCAGAATGCAGGCAAAGGCAAAGAGGCCCTGCACACGATACCAGGTGTCGTCAAGACGCTGGTGAGCGACCACTCGGCTCGGGAGAGTAGAGTGACACTCCCGAGCCGAGTGGTCGCTCACCAGCGTCTTGACGACACCTGGTATCGTGTGCAGCGCCTCTTTGCCTTTGCCTGCATTCTGCCTCATTCAGCGCTTTGTGATTGTAATATCTTGCATTGCCGCTTTTAATCTGCATTGTTTATAACTTTGGCTGTGCTTGCGCGTATCCACCAGCGCTCGGCTGCCATTTTGTGGTTTGTTGTGGTCAAAGGACACCCGCCCCGCCTCCCAGCTGAGCAGCCCTCCCACAGTGTATTTACAGCGCTCCGCTCCCTCGCTTCCCTGTGACTCACTCTACTCTCCCGAGCCGAGTGGTCGCTCACCAGCGTCTTGACGACACCTGGTATCGTGTGCAGCGCCTCTTTGCCTTTGCCTGCATTCTGCCTCATTCAGCGCTTTGTGATTGTAATATCTTGCATTGCCGCTTTTAATCTGCATTGTTTATAACTTTGGCTGTGCTCGCGCGTATCCACCAGCGCTCGGCTGCCATTTTGTGGTTTGTTGTGGTCAAAGGACACCCGCCCCGCCTCCCAGCTGAGCAGCCCTCCCACAGTGTATTTACAGCGCTCCGCTCCCTCGCTTCCCTGTGACTCACTCTACTCTCCCGAGCCGAGTGGTCGCTCACCAGCGTCTTGACGACACCTGGTATCGTGTGCAGCGCCTCTTTGCCTTTGCCTGCATTCTGCCTCATTCAGCGCTTTGTGATTGTAATATCTTGCATTGCCGCTTTTAATCTGCATTGTTTATAACTTTGGCTGTGCTCGCGCGTATCCACCAGCGCTCCGCTGCCATTTTGTGGTTTGTTGTGGTCAAAGGACACCCTCCCCGCCTCCCAGCTGAGCAGCCCTCGCCCCTCCCCCCCCCTATCCATATATGACAGGAGTTCCCGCGCGCAGCGTTTACGCGCAGCGACCGCGCCCAATCCGCGCCAAAGGTGCGCCAAAGGTAAGCCCGTCTACGCCCGTCCGCGCCTGGACCGCGCCCAGCGCCAGACCCCCTGCCCCTCGCGCTGCCCAGCCCTCCCGCATTACCTACGATGCCGCCACCCTCCTAGCCCTTAACCCCGGTCGCGCCCCCACCTGCGTCCAAGCCGCCCCTGGACATACCCATGGACCTTTCTCCTGCTACTCCTGCAAATTCAGCGGCACCGACAACATCTCCGCTACAACCACGCCACAGATTCCCGACCCCAACCACCTACAATGCATCCTTCTCAACACCCGATCGGTCCACAGACACGCCATTGACCTATGGAATCTACTAGACACCATTTCTCCGGACATCGCCTTCCTTACGGAAACATGGATGAACGCTTCCTCCGCCCCAGACATCACCATTGCCATCCCTGAAGAATATAAGATCACACGCAAGGACCGTACCGGCCACACAGAAGGAGGAATCGCTATCGTCCATAAGAAATCAATCCGCATATCAACCAGCTCTGACGCCAACCTCGCCAACTCCGAACACCTTCACTTCCAGATCCACATCGACCCCAAAACCACACTCAGAGGCACCCTCCTCTACAGACCACCAGGACCCCGCGCAAAATTCAGCGAAGACATCACGGACTTCATCACCCCACACGCGCTCCCCTCGAAAGACTACATCCTTCTGGGAGACCTCAACTTTCACCTCGAAAAGATCAACGACCGCAACACCGCCATCCTCGTGGACAACCTCGCCAACCTCGGACTTAAACAACTAGTCACTTCCCCCACTCACATCGCAGGTCACACACTCGACCCCATCTTCACATCCAGCAACCATGTCTCCTTCAGCCACACTATGGACCTCCTCTGGACTGACCACAGCTGCGTTCACTTCTCCTACAACAAACCAAAACCCAGCACCCACCTCCAACCTACCCTGCAAAGAAACTGGAACAAAATCACCACGGACCAAATCTCCGCATCACTCCTTCAAAACACCCCAGCACTCTCTTCTAACGCTAACGAAGCCGCCACCAACCTCACCCTTTGGTTATCCAACACCGCTGACACCTTAGCACCACTGAAAAAACGTCAAAACAAACCTGGCAGCAAGAAGGCCTCATGGTTCAACGATGATCTCAAGAAGTCCAAGAAACTCTGCCGCTCCCTTGAAAAGGCCTGGAAAAAAGACCCAACCACCAGCACCAAGGACGCCTTCAAAAACGCCACCCGCTCTCACTACCAACTAATCCGAAAAGCCAAGAAAACAGCATTCAAGGATCGACTTGACAACAACGCTCACAACAGCAAGGAACTTTTCAACATCATCAAGGAATTTTCCAATCCCTCGGCCAACTCCAACGACATCACCCCCTCTCAAACCCTCTGCGACTCCCTAGCCTCATTTTTCCACAACAAGATTGCAGACATCCACAACAGCTTTGACAACCAACCCGGAAACCAACCCACCCTACCATTTGCTGATCATCTTCCCCCCGTGAACACCCTCAACGACTGGAACCCAATCTCCACCGAGGACACCATCCGCCTGATGAATTCCATCCACTCAGGATCCCCCACAGACCCATGTCCTCACCACATCTTCAACAAAGCAGACTCCGTCATAGCACCGCACCTCCGAGACGTCATCAACTGCTCCTTCAACTCCGCCACCTTCCCGGAAGACTGGAAACACGCTGAACTCACCGCCCTTCTGACAAAACCCACAGCGGACCCCACCGAACTCAAAAATTACCGCCCCATCTCGCTGCTTCCATTCCCGGCCAAAGTCATCGAGAAAGCAGTCAACAACCAGCTCGCCGCCTTCCTCGAAGCCAACAAATCCCTCGACCCCTCACAATCTGGCTTCCGAGCAAAACACAGCACTGAGACCGCCCTCATCGCAGCAACAGACGACATTCGCACTCTACTGGACAATGGAGACACAGTCGCCCTCATCCTCCTTGACCTCTCTGCAGCATTCGACACAGTCTGCCACAGCACCCTTCTACAACGCCTCAATAACATCGGAATCCAAGGAAAAGCACTTGATTGGATCACCTCGTTCCTCTCCGGAAGAACCCAGAGAGTCCGCCTTCCACCATTCAAGTCCGAGGCCTCTGAAGTCATCTGCGGCGTACCACAAGGATCCTCTCTAAGTCCCACCCTCTTCAACGTATACATGAGCCCCCTCGCGGCCATCGCACGCCAACACAACCTCAACATCATCTCTTACGCGGATGACACTCAACTGATCCTTTCTCTCACCAATGACCCCAGCACCGCCAAAACTAACCTACACGAAGGAATGAAAGAAGTCGCCGAATGGATGAAACAAAGCCGTCTGAAACTGAACTCAGACAAAACAGAAGTCCTCATCTTAGGTACATCCCCCTCCGCATGGGACGACTCCTGGTGGCCGGAAGCCCTTGGAAAAGCACCCATCCCGACAGACCACGCACGGAACCTAGGCGTCATCCTGGACTCTTCACTCTCAATGAACAGACAAGTCAGCGCCGTATCCTCTTCCTGCTTCAACATTCTTCGCATGCTCAGAAAAACATTCCGCTGGATCCCCTCCGAAACAAGGAAAACAGTCACCCACGCTCTGGTCACGAGCCGACTGGACTACGGAAACACCCTCTACGCAGGTACTACCGCAAAACTCCAGAAGAAACTCCAACGAATCCAAAACGCCTCAGCCAGACTCATATTAGACATCCCACGCAGCGAACACATCTCTGGTCACCTTAAAGACCTCCACTGGCTACCCGTCAATAAGAGGATCACTTTCCGACTGCTTACTCACGCACACAAATCACTCTACAACATCGGTCCAGAATGCCTCAACTCACGACTGTCCTTCTATACCCCCTCCCGCCAACTACGTTCTTCCAGCCAAGCCCTCGCCACTGTACCTCGCATCAACAAGACCACCATGGGAGGCAGATCCTTTTCATACCTGGCGGCTAAAACATGGAACTCACTCCCCACTTACCTTCGCCTTACCCAGAACCACTTAGCATTCAGAAAGCAACTTAAAACGTGGATATTTGACAAGTAATCCTCCTCCCCTTCCTAAGCGCATTGAAACCCTCTGGGTATGTAGTGCGCTATATAAATTCTATGACTTGACTTGACTTTTCAGGCTGGTGTGGTCAAGCCCTGCACCTGCCTGCAAGGGAATCTCTATTCCCCCTTCAAAGTGCAGGTAGGGTCCTGCCTGCACTGTGAAAACACTGGTTGGCTTCAAAACAGCTGCTTCGTTTTTCACAGTAATGCGCTGGCCCCAGGACAGAGCAAGTTTGCGGCTGCCCTGGGTACAGAGCATTCACCATAATGCGGCTCATTTCCATTGTTTGCCTTGGGCGCACCTTTGGTGCAAACAATGAAAATGTGCCATGTGCATAATACAGGCACAGGCATGTTCTCTCTTCCTTGGTCAAGGAGGATTACTGGCTCTGTGCTACTACTGTTGGTTGGGGAGAGTACTCCAAATTCACTATTGTACGGAGGAGTTCAAAATAATTATCTTTAGATGTACTGTCAAAGTCCAACTCACCTTTTGCTGTCCATGTTCCCTTAGTCTGACCTGCTCTCTCGTCCTCTCTGCCTGCTAATTTAAATCCAATGTCTCCTTTGAATTACATGGGCCCCTGAATCACTGAATAGGAGATCATGCCATGCAGAGGACCTAACGTATCCCCTTGAGGACCCCTCTGTAATACAATGGCTGGTGGCATATGTTTGTGAAATTCATTTAATGTGGAAATAAATTGGACACAAAGTTCAGGAATGGCAGATGCTTAAGGGCATATTTCCATATGAGCCAATACACAAGCCCTGTAAAGAGATTCTAAAAAGACTTCTATCAACAAGTTTACACTTGAATGTTTGTGAAGACATAAGGAGTGTTTGCAGGTGAATGCTGCATAGGTGATGCAGAACAGAATTGTACTCATTTGAAGAAGGGCACAAAAGAAAGATTCTGCAAGCAGATAATGTGTTACATATATTAGCAGAAGCAATAAATGAGCTACAGGAAACTCTGATTAAATCAGTAAACCAAAGCATCAGGTTAGCAAGTATATGACGCTGGAGTCACCAATATATCAATAAACATGAGGAAGCTGCAAAGACCAAAGGCTTGAGCTAATACCACTATGTAAGGGAGGAGCCCAACATGCCTCACTAAGTTAGTCACTTGCAATCGATGGTCATATAATATTCACTGCAACGTGCAGATCAAAGTTGGAAAGCAGCTCTGTAGTGTGTTGGCAAAGGAACTCTGGCATACTGATAGAGTAATCCTGGTTTTACAGCATACCTAGCTTCCAACCCTCCAAAGCAAGTAGAGCTACAGGAAAGGTCATGGAGCGGAAGGGTTATAGCCCCATGTGGCTGCAGCCAAAGTCTAACTCGCACATTCACTAAAGGTCAGCGGATGCAATATGCATGGCTGTGTGGACACAATAGATGTTTCATGGTCTTCGTCCAAGCCAGGTCCGTCTTGCCTCCACTCTCATTGGCTGAGTCACTGAAAGGCTTAGCCAACAAGGGGAGAAGGCAGGAACTTGGGGGATGGACAAGTGAAGATAGAGGAGGAGGGGCTTGCTTCACCTCACCCAATCAACAACTGACAATACTGTTACTAACCTATCCATGATCACCACACTTCACCTTCACTAATATGATTTGTTTTCACATACCTAAATGGTTGTAGTCAGTGACTAGACAAGATCTGGGTCTGCATGCTGGATTGACACTGGACCCTCGTTATTTGGTCTGGCTTGACAGTGCAGATGTTGCCAGACCTTACATGAGAAACAGAAAAGAGCTATAAGAAGTACAACTGATGGAGTGATTTTGGCTTCACCCACATGTTGATAAATGTGAGCACTCCATTTATTTGGGCAGAAAGTGTGTGATTCCACTGAAAAAGAGTCTTTGTTGCTCTCTTTTCTGTGAGTGAAAGAGTATGCTCAGTACAGCAGGACTGAGATGGTTATGGTGTAAAGCCAATGATAATTGGAATGGGTTTGGCTTGCTTATTATGAGGAGGTATGACAAAGTCAGTAGGCCTAACATATTTATTGCGGAAGGTATATGTTAAAACTAAAAGACGTTTACAAATGGACAGCTATTACACTGTTTAAAGCCTTCAGAGAGGATTTTATCATGTGGAATCTCAGAATACAGTCATTTAGTGTAATTTTATGACTGTAAGACCTGAAGGGTGCATTGTGGAAGCACCTGTACTCAATTGATCACAGCAGTAGGCCTGAGTTTGTTATGGTGATGACAATTCTGCCTGGGTTTGGTAGGTTTCCTTGGGTGGTACTCAAGCCCATGGTATAGGCGCAACATAAGGGCTATCGCCCACACTCCATACTTGTGTTTCCAAAACAAACATTGGATGTCTAGTGGGTTTTATGCCTTCCAGGGGGCAGATTGGAGGTAAACACTCGCAATCTGCCCCAGTGGGAGGACTACTGGACCTGTTCTGGGGTGAGAGCACAGCCCAAGGTATGGGTAGATGGCCATACCCCTTCTTTTTTGGAGATCAGGTTTTTTTACTGGTGGTCTAGTGCGCTTTCTGCCACTTAAGGGGAAAATTGTAGGTGTACTCCCCTAAAGTACCCCAGGGGCAAAAAAACCTTTGTTCATTTGGGGCGAGGGCCCAGCCCAATGCCTGGGCAGCCCCACCACCACTTCATTGATTTGGGAGAATTTCTTCCCTGATGGTAAATTGGACTTACTGCCCCTAGAGAGCAGATTGGGGATGAACTCATCAAATGTGCCTGGGGCGGGAGGCAGGAGGACTGCCCTACAGTGGATAAGAACACAAGCCATGCCCATAAGGTGGCCACCCCCTCCCCAAAAAACTACAGTTACCATTCCATGGCTTTAAGTGAGCTTTCTACCCGGGGGGGGGCAGGCTGGGGGTAAACATCCCCTATCAACTCCCTAGGGGGGCAGAAAGACTGATATGGCTGGGTTGGGAAGGCCACTTACCTCCCCCTGAAAAATATTGCCTCCAATAAAGCCCTGAAGTCTAGTGCGATTTCTGACCCCCCCCCCCCCCCCCCCCTCTCCCGCAATCACTAATCCTGCTGGTATAGTGGTGTGAATACCTCCTTGGGGATCACCTGTCCAGCGTGTTCCCCAAGCAGGGATCCACTGGGAAAACGCAGCGCTGGAAGTGTAACATGGTCTTCTTTTTAATGCTGCCTCTCCCATGGTGATACGTGCTAGGGCTGAGTTATACGTCATTAGCGCAGACTGCTTTTCTCTTTCTTTTTTCTGAAACCTCAGCGTGGAAGCTGTTGCCTCACATCCTGGCTTTGATTTTGAAAAAGGAAATGCTTCTGATATTAAAAGCAGAAGCATTTTCTTTTTCAGTACTAATGATGACCTGTTGATGACCTCAGCACTACAGAGGTAGTGCTGAGGACGTCAATGACTCGTCGTGAGCACTAAATGGATTAAAGGTGAATTGTTATTAGATAGGGTTGAAAATTGCAGCATTTTGTTACATGGAATCTCACAGATTAGTGTAATAGGCTGGTAATCTGGCTTTCGTTGCCTCCTTTGAAAAGCCCTGGGTGGTAGATGATTTGACCTGTGATAATCTTTGGTAGGTGATCATACTATCATTTGCACTTTGTTTTGCTCACCATACTTTTGTATATATTTGTGATTATTTGTTTGTGTACTCAGTGATTACTTTCTGAGAAAGTTCATTCTCAGTACTGTAGGCCTTAATTGTTTAGGAAGGAACAGCAGTGGTAAACGCTATAGCCCTGATCAGTTCACTGTAAGAAGTTATGTTGAATGCTCTAGGTCTCATCTGTGTCTGATAAATAGTCATGACAAAGGGAAAATGTCCAACGTACTTAGGTGAAAATCATTTATTAAAATCAGCATGCCTTTAAGAGACTGTTGTTATTGCATTGTGTTAAAGGCAGTAGGCAGGAGTTCTTTTAACATGGAATATCATATAGTACTGTAGTAGTTGAAAGATTTGTTATTAGTTAGGTTTTCTAAAACTCTAGACTTATGAGAAGTTCACAGTGAAAATGCTGGTTGACCTCTTTCAGGAGGAATTGTATATTATTTGGCCAACTGTAGTGATGTATATAATTCTAATTTTATTACTATATGCCTGATAGTTGGCTTGTGGGAAAGTTAGTGCTCAATGTAGAAGGCCTCAGTTAGTTATGGTGGCTCTTAGTTTTGCCCTGAAAATAAATATAGCATTTTCAGCCTTTCCGACATGCCAGAGGACATCAACGAACTACCCGGGAAGCAGAATAATTTCATTTTGGGAACATTGCAAGAGTTTTGGTTTTGACTTTTGAAAAGTATACATTTTCTTGTCTGGCACATTTGGTGTCTGCAGCTTGTATCCTGGGTCACATGAATAGGTGTAGCTGGCAGTTGGCCTATGTGTATTCCTCCCAGACAGACAAGGAGGGCTTGTTGTTGGCAGAATGGGCCATCAGCCCAGGATGGGAGTGGCATACATTTTGATAGTCCCAATTAAATGTCCAAGGGTTGCTTCAGCACACACAAAGCCTATTGTGACTCCAGACAAACGGCAGCCAGGGTAGGGATGCACTGAATTCCAGAACCAACTGTGGGAGGAGAACTGCAAAAGTTTCTTCCACTCCAAAGCTGGCTCCAGGAATAAAAATTGGACCCTGAGACCAACTCTTCAGTTTCCTTTCGATCCTGCCTGTGGCCTGCTAGGTACTTCAGAAGACTGCCGTGCTGCTTGAGACCAGCTTTGCTGCTTGAACCCAGAGCTATCAAAGTGACTCCAAGGATAGTTGGCTACCCTCCCTTTCAGAGCCTCAGGAGCAGAAAAAGCTTTAACCAACTTGAACTTACCATACAACCAGCCTGAGTGAGTCCTGACCTTCCAAGTGGCACCCATCCAATTCTGGACCCTTGGAAGAGGTGCTAAAAGGGCCCATATAGCCCAAATCCAAAACTTTGGACTTAAAACAATTCACCCAAAAAATGCTCTAAGAACCAACAGGAGACCGGGACTTACCTGCTCACTGAACTGCCCAAGGTGCATTATCAGTCATCCTGACTTCATAGTAGTTCCCCCTATTTTCCTCTCTGCAGCAACAAATCCTGTTCAGCAGCTCCTCCCAGAAGGGGTATCCAGACTCCTGCAACTCTCGTTAGCTACAGGCTGAAGCCTCCTCCTGCTGGAGGTTTTCAACTTCCAAAAGAGTGACAAAGTCCAAACGGAGAAATCTTCACTACGACCGCTTCAAGCGCTACCTCCTCTGATGCCGGCTGCCTTGCCCCAATGAACTTTAGCTTCTCAGACATTTCTTTTGAAAACTTCTTCAAAAGTCCGAAGGTAAGCCAAGACCATGCACAATCCAATTTCGTGCTCCATCGCGGTCAGCCATAACTTTTGAATGTGGCCCGGTCGCATAGTATTGGGTGTCAGCATTGGCACTTTGATCTCTTAGGCAATAGATTTCACAAACATTTTTAACAAATCATAACTCTGGTTTTACTAATTAGATTCAATTTGTTTTGGTGTAATTTTATTTATTTCATTTTTCGAAATTTGTTTGGGATTTTTCTTGTTTTGTGTTTTTATTTTATGAGTATTTGTGTGCTGCATAAATGTTTTACACATTGCCTCCAAGTTAAGCCTGGCTGCCTTTGTGCCAGGCTAACAGAGGGTTACGCACAGGTTAATCTAGTGACTTTTGTGGTTCACCCTGACAAGGATTGTGGCTGTTGCTTGAGAAGGGCTCACACTACCCTCAACCAGCTACCCAATTTCGCACACCACTCATTTCATTGGCAGTGAACAGCACCCAATGTGTCCACCACCTTCTAAACCTGGTGGTCATCTTGAAATAGCATTGTTCATAGTTTATCGTTTTATTACAATTCCAAGATCACCTCCAGTAATCGGAATAATTTTGGTAGTTTTGCATTACTCCATTGACATAAAATCATAGAAAATTCAAGATTACACCTGCTTGATTTAGTGTGAGTAATTTGTTATAGATACCTTGCCTCAGAAGCATAGGAATGATGGAATTAGGGAGTACAAATCGCTTCTGGCTGCAGGTGCTAGTGTTTCGCTGCATTTAGAGCTATTTTCTTAGCACAAAATGCATCCTGGAGTCCATTTTGGACACAAGGGTGCATTTTGCGCTACGAAAACATAAGTACATGCTAGGGTACACTCTTCAAGTAATCCAGTGTAATTCTTCTGTAATTTCATGGAAATGCACTACCTCAAATTGCGTGTTATGCTCACCCTCACACAATACCACCAAAAAGCACCTGGTGTGAAGGTATTGAAATTGTGAGTTGTAGTTCCCTGAAGCACCCCTTAATTGATATGGAATTCTTCCATATTTCTTTGTGCATACCCTCTGTCCATGGGCCATTGTGAACAGAATAGGAATGCTAGCTGTCCTCAGAAACTATGGTCCCCAGGGCGCACTGCTGCGATGTGCAAACATTTGTATTAAAATATAATCCACTGTCCACAAAAAAAGAAAATGGAGAAGAACAGGCTTAGTTCTGGCAGCACAAAAGAGAGACAATTGTACCAAGATTTGGTTGTTACCAGCAGGAAAGAGGAAGGTTTTCAGGACATTGAGTCTGCATCAGAGCAGCAGAACTCACTAAAAAAGACAAATGTAGTCAAGATGTCATGAGCGGGGAACATCACTTACAACGCATTTTTTACAACGCACTACCATTACATCGCAACCATTACAACGCATACCATTACAACGCATTGCGCTGGGGGGCGCTCTAGGATAGGGAATATATTTAATTTACTATCCAACACCTTCCCTGCTATCCACGGGGACTGGAGTTGGAATAGTAAATTAAATAATTCACTATCCAGCGCCTAAAAGCATTATGCGTTGTAATGGACTGCGTGGTAAAAACCGCGTTGTAAAGGCATGCGATGTAAAAGCATGCGTTGTAGTGACACCAATCCTCATGAGCATCTTTTTGTTTTAAATGTATACTATATGTGGTCTGCGGGGTTACATATGTGAATACATTCTCATGGGAGGCTTCAAGCCCCATTCAAAGATTATTTTATTTTTTGATTTATTTGTTTAATTGTGGGGCATGATTAGCTTAACTGGATGAAAACATATGCTCCAAACTGGTTTTGCGTTTTACAGTGTTAGTAAAAAATAAAAAATACAATGATGAAATACCTGGTTATCATAGACACAGCTTGCTTTGCTACAATGCATCTAGGATCGTTATTGTAGATGGCTGACACATATTCCTAATGGCTGATCAACATGAATGAGCAAATCCAATAATTATTCTTAATCTTATTTGAAAATGCATTATTCCGAACCTCAATATTTCAGAGGCATGGCTCTCTTCCATTCTCATGCTAATCAGTATGGGAACCCTTGGTAAAGAAGACTGATATTTGTCATTGTACAGTGTTTACACTTATATCCCATCCACCTCATTATGTCCCCCACGTTTTAGCCCGTGAGGAGGAGTGACAGAGACCTCCTTCCCTGAGCCTCAAGCTGACACATGTTTCCACTGTTATTTTGTGAAGGGAACCCTCGAGGACAGCGCCACAACTGTTGTTATCTTTTTACAGCAAAACGCTAAAATTTCATTTTGGAAGTGATATGCTTAACACTGGTATTTTTATTTTTTTAGCACTGCTATTTCATTTGTTTTTGCCTTCTTGCATCGTTATGGGGGTAGAAGAGTAAAAGCAATCACTGTTTTTTTTTAAAAAAAAAGCAGCTATTGCTAAAAGCATGTTTATAGGTTGTGTAAAACATGCCTTCGTTTTGACCAGGATCTAAAAAATTTGACTTGTGGTACTTGATCTGAAAAGATTTAAATGGTTGTGATGGGGGGTTTGCCCTCACTTTGTTGGATGAAGATGTCTCTGCTCGAGCAACTCCCGTTGCTGTCAAGAAAGGAAGGTTGGAGGCCATCTTCTTGACTCAAAAGTAGACCTGAAGAACAAAATAAGAAGCAATGCTTTGAGCCAGAGCCCGAGCCAAGGTCTCCTTGTAGCCGGATACTATAAATTTGAATAAAGCTGAGGTAGAAATGTTTCCTTCCTTCAGGTAAGGAGGCGGCAACATCAAAAAAAAAATCAAGAGAGAAAAATGAAATTTCATTAGACTCCACAACAAAACAAAAGATGGGACATTCATTCACTGTATAAATCTTCATGTAATGTTTTTAATAATTTGACCAACACAGTCATCCTGAGTTCCTGCTCGACTAGTGTCATTGTGCCCATCTTCAAAAAAGGAGATCGATCCAACCCCAGCTGTTATCGCCCAATTTCCTTGATAGACAATACATTGAAGATCTTGGGCAGGGTTGTCTTCAATAAGATTAGGACTTGGCCTGAAGACAACCAAATTTTAAATCATTGTCAGCTGGGCTTCAGAAGTAATGTTGGAACTGTTGAACAGTGCTTGAATCTAAACCTTATTTTGGGTAAATACACGATTGCACAAAAGTCACCAGGCTACGTGGGTTTTACGGACCTCACATCAGCATTTGATTTTATTAATAGATCTCGTTTATGGGTGGTCCTTTTAAATTATGGGTTGGATGAGGTTTTAGTTTATTTTTTGGCTCATTTGCGCAGGGACTTAAAGGCGCGGGTGAGGATTAGTAACGTTGGGGAGGTCTCTCTGGCCATTGTTATTGGTAGAGGGGTTAGACAGGGATGTGTTCTTGCCCACATACTTTTTATTCTTTATATAAATGAACTACATAATTCCCTGTCTAAATTGACCAACGACGTCCCCAAAATTAATGGTAAATTACTCCCCGCACTTTCATACGCAGATGATGCGGTCCTGATGTGCCGCACACCCAATGCACTGCGCACCTTAGTCACAGGCTTTGTGGCCTTTATGGCCGATTTGGAGCTTTGTACCAACTTTAAGAAATCGTACATAATGACCTGCAGCCCGAAAAACCACTGCATTAACTTTATAACATCCATAGCAGAAGTAAATTCTCTAAAGCGATTAACTCTATTTTGAGCCTTCGGCAGCCAAAACAAGCAGAGGTGGTCTTAGTCATAAAGAAGATTTATAAACTGCAATGTCTCCCAACAGCCATTTATGGCGCGGAAGACTGGGGATACACAAACTGCAGCGGGATCCAAACAGAAGAAAACAGTTTCTGTAGAAAAATTCTTGGGGCCCAAATTTCTTCTCCAACCTACATATGTCATAGGGAATTGAATTTATGCTATGTAGAGGACTATTATCAGGTCCCGCCCTCCTGTATTTTGGTTAAAAATATGGCAGAATCCTGCAGCAATCTTAAAAAGAGAGATAATTGCAGATTGCCTTAAGTGCTTCAAGGGCGGCTCCATACCTTGGGTTGCTGCGGTCAGGAAAAGTTTAGCCAGCATGAAGTTGGAAAACATCTTCTTACATCCCCTAGCCCTAGAGGGTATAAGCAGAAAATCACTTAGGGAGGCGCTGTACGATTTGTACAATGAAGAAAGACATAACACTGAGCGTCTAAAACCATCGGTTCCTAGGTACATGCCACTTCTGGAGGTACCGGGCACCCAACCTCATATGCCACGTAATTACCTCTTGAAGAATATTGGGCGATGGAACAGGAGTTTACTCTTCCGCCTTAGGGATGGCAGCATAAAATATCTACTCTGTTTCCCTTTGGGATTTAGTAACAATCTTGAGCAGACATACTGACCTTGCGGCATTGGTAGCAAACAAACGGTGATACACTTCCTATTCTTTTGCAAGTTTTATGTAAAATACACTAAACACTATTTGATTCCTGTATTTTAAAGCATTGTCAATTCTTGATTTTAAATCCGCACATTTTGAAATTTTACAGCTTGGAAGTGATGATTTGATTTGCCGGGCAAGTGGGTTTTTATGCTCATGTGCCTCCATGCACGAATTCTAATGTGATAAGTATACATAACATTGCCCAGCAAAAGATATCTATCACCGCCCTTCTTTCTACATATAAACGCATCCTATGCCGATGTTGTTAATACTGCTCATAAACATAGTACTTTGCTGTTGTTACTATTGGCATGACCAAGATGGGTGGTTACAACTAATCATATCTGCACCACGCTGCTAATGCTGCTAAACACTATTGCACTTTATTGATAATATGCTGCTGATTTTGTATTCTTACCAAATTTTATATTTGCACTATGCTGTTAATGCTGCTAGATCTTATATGCCCGTCCAAACCTTTTTAAATGCTATTTTTATCATTTTTACGTAGAAATTTACTGTCGTAATATTGTATTTGTTTGGATTTTTATGTGGATCTACGCGCTTTGAAACTTGTACTGTATTTCTCCCGCTGCTGGTGATGAACTGTGCTTTTATGGATACTCGTATCTGAATAAAGATATTTGAAATTTGAAATTTGTATAAATCTTCATCGACTGTGCAAGTGTTGATGAATAGGCAAGCCCTTGAAGGGTTAAAGACTAAGTCAAGGCAGTCTTTGATAATGCTACAATCGAGGGCCTCATTGACAACCACTGCCAACAATGTGGGCATTTTCTTTCATTCCTCTCTATCCTTCAGAAATCAAGTTGGCCCTTTAGTTTTCTCATGCTTTTTTTCCTATTTCTGTGTGCTTCAGAAAAGTATTCATCTCCATTTAATGTCTTCAAGTAAAACTGTTTTCCAAACTATTCCAGCTATGAGAACTTGCTTACTTTGACTATCCTACTTACCTATGCCAATGTGTTCACATCACTCAGAATGCAGCTGCCATTTTATCTTCTGAACCCTCTGTATGCCACCATTACTAATCACCCCAAAGTTCTAAAATGGATTCCTATTGCTAAACACTCAATTTTGAAAGCTATTTGAATCTAACATTGGGCTCTTTTAAACACAGGCTCACCGTCTCTCAAGAGCAGATTCTAGCATTGCACTCCTGGCTTCTCTCTGTGGTTCTCTTTCCCAATGTCCCAAATCTCTCCCACATCAGGCACACCAGAATAAATGGCTTCAATTTTTCCTTCTTTATGGACAAACATTGCAACTCTTTGCACTCTAAGCTCTGTAACATTGACAATGACATGTCCTTCAGAAAACACCTCAAAAACATGGTTAGTCCAGCTTTCATTAGTTAATTTTTGTGCCTGGTCTTTTTCATGCCAAGACTCCCTATAGGGTATCAGCTCATGGTTTGTAAGGTTCGTTCATTCCATCCTTCAGCAGTTCCATTCAAGAGAAATTAGCTGAACAACTTACGGGACCAATGTCCTTTACTTAAGGTAAGTATAGGACATGGTCCAAGGCAGCTCCAAGAGGTCATGCTGGTCGGCACTGAGACTGCCAGGTGCAGAGGTGCAATTCCTTGTCGGGTGCCCAGTGTTGTCCTATGGCGATTGGTCAAGTTGAAAAGAGGCTTCAGGCTTCGACGGGGAAACAAGTTGGGTTGAACCAGCAAGTGGGCTCAGCTTTCATGCTGCTAGGGGATGTGGGGACACCTTTGATCCTCTTCTCCATGGGCCTGGGGCAAGTGGTGCAAAGTTGTCCATAGGCATCATGTTTTTTCCACCAGGAGGATTTGTGGGCGGCATTGAGGGGTCCCCTCCTGGCAAACACAAGAGGGGCTTCTTCTCTGGAGGGTTGGGGGACCATGCTGTAACTGTTGGACCTCTTCCACTTGGTCTTGGAATGGCATGTGCAGTGATGCCTGCCGGTGTCGGGTTTTTGCAATCTTGGAGTCCTCTCAAGTCTCCTTGGGTGCCTTCAGGATGCAGGGAAGCAGCTCTGCTGCTCCACTGCAGTTCTTGAGTCTTTATTGAAGGTAGGCTGTCCTCCCAGGCTTTGCAGGTACAGAAGCTGCAGGACAAAACATCTTTGGTGCAGTTTTGATGGGGAACTGCAGACAGGTTGTCAGGGCTGCTGCAAAGTCAGGCACTCTTCTTCAGTCTTCTGCTTTGACAGCACAGTGTCCTTCTTCTTTGTAAGTTGTCAGGATCTGATCTCTGGTGCAAAGGGCTACCCTAAATATTAAATGTAGGGGGTTTGGTGGGGTCTAAGGTAGTAGCCAATGGGCTCCTGGCACCTAGGTTCACTACTCCCCCTTTATAATCACTTTCTACTGGAAGTGGGCATAACCCTAACCCAGAATTCTGAAGTATGCCATCACAATGATGGCTACTTCTGAAAGGTTGTATCCACTTCAGTGTAACCCACCTTAGGGGTGATACTAGCCTGATGTGCTAAAGGCCTGATCACTTTGGGATCAAGTGACCAGTTGTTTTGTTTTGGGGAAATAACACTAGCACTGGGAACCTAGTTAGCAGGAATCCAGTGCAATTTAGTCAAAGTTGCATCAAATACCAGGCAAAACGGTATGCAACGCTTACAACGCGCGCGTTACCACGAGCTACCATTACAACGCGGTCGTAACAACGAAAGTTGTTACCACGCATTGCGCTGGGGGGCGCTCAAGGATAGGAAATTATTTAATTTACTATCCCAACACCTTCCCTACTATCCACGGGGACTGGTGTTGGAATAGTAAATTAAATTATTTAATTTTGCGCCCCCCCAGCGCAATGAGTGGTAACAACTTTCGTTGTTACGATCGCGTTGTAATAGTAGGTCGTGGTAACGCGCGCGTTCTAACGTCATACATCCGGCAAAACATTGAGAGTACTGGAACAAGAATGGAGGGGCAAGCCCCTATTGCCAAAGGGAACGTCACTTTTTGTGACTTTCCCGTTTCGATAGGGGCCCTGCCTTATGTACAATGCAGCGTTAAGCCACTTAACGTGGCTTAACGCTGCCTTGTACATAAGGCACCCTTTCACGCTAAATTTAGCATGAAAGGTGGATGCAGTAGGTGTTGTGGTGAGCATTCCACCGCAGCACTTATTGTATTTGACTCTGCCCCCTATGTACAAGGGTGGAGTACATAGGAGGCAGCGCCAAAATTAATACCAGGAAAACCCTGGTCTTAAGGTGGCTAAACGAGTACAAATGCAGTATTTCTCCCCGTTTTTGCTTTTTCCATGAGTGCTGCCTTGTGCAGTACACGTGGAAAAAGGAAAAAAATACATGGTTTGTTTATTTACAGGAAGGTGTTCCTTCCTGTACATAAACAATCCTTTTTAAAAATGCCATTTTGTAACTTTCATGTGTGCTGCACGAAGCAGCACACATGAAAGTGCATTGATGTACCAATGAATTGGCTGAGAAGTTGGCAAGTATTTATTCATTCACAATACCTTGGAATATTCTGTAAATTAAAAATGATATCCTTAATTTTTAGGTTTTGCCTGCAAATGCTCACGTAGTGAGCATTCGCTAAAAAACCTATTGAGTTCTATATATGATCGATGACCCGCCTCTGCCTCTCATTGGCTAGCTCCATAAATGGAGGCTAGCCATTGGGAGACAGAGGCTGTCAATCGCGCTTTCTCCCGAAAACGCGATTCGGGGGCGTTTCTGGTGCTTTTTTTAAGCCCCGCCCCTTTGTCCCGGGCCGCGCTGCGATTGGCTGCCGGCCCGGGACACCCCCGTGACGTCATTCCCGGGCCGCTCTGTGATTGGCTGCCGGCCCGGGACACCCCCGTGACGTCAGCCAATCACAGCGCGGCCCGGGACCTGACTTGTCTCTCTGTGCTCGAGCACCAGCAAGATGGCGCGAAGAACAAGAACTACGCGCGAGCTCTACAGGCTGAGGTTCTTCAAAAGGTGTCCGACCGTGGCACAGCGTTTGGCGCACACCTGGCCAGCGCCGGCTTCTTTCACGTGGGGCCAAAGGACCGGGTCCAGTGCCTCTCCTGTGGGGGCATACTGAACTGTAGGATCTTTTGGGTAAGTGCCATGCAGGTTGCAGGAGCATCAGAGTGTACATCCCGTACTGCCCCTTTGTCATGGGCAGGTAAGTGGGCAACATACCCACGCCTGCTTAATTTGTGCCGGTGGTTTCTCTTCATACTGTGTCATTGTCTGTCAGGTCATCCCCCAGATAGAACGTCCTCAAGCCAATGTGCACTGTAATATGCATTGACAATTGATTCACTGTACTTATGCCTAGTCGGACTACGAAATTATGCGAGTGTTAAGGAACCGGCATGCTTGCACTGTGCGAGGACGCTACTCTGAGCCACACGTTTGATTATTAATGTCAGGAATGTTAATCCCAGTAATGCACAGGGACACTACCAGGGCCTATAAAAAGAAGTGGGGGGCCTGATAGTATGCAAATGACCTCGTGACGTAACGTGCTGAACGTGTGCCGGTGTCTGAAATTTACACCGGGACACGTTCAGCATATTTCTGTGGGGCCCAGCTTCTTGGCAGGGGGGATGGCGTCCACCCTTTCAAAAGAGTGAGGGGACGCCGTCCACCCGCGTGGACCCCAGTCTCGCGCCCTGGACACTACTATGGCATTAATAAATAGGCCTTTGCAAATGCTCGTATGAGCCTTAAAGTACCTAGGTTCGTATACGCTAAAATAATACAGTATGTACCGGTAACGGACAGTAATTCACTCCAATGCAGGGAGCCATTAACATCATTGTTTTCAAAAGGAGCAGGTCACGCTCCGCATCATCTCGTGAGACTTCAGGAGTTACAGCCGCGCGCCGTTCAAACACAGACCATGTCCCGAGTAACGCGTTTGTGATTAGCGCTCAAGCAGTGCAGAGACTCCCGGCTGAACCAAGGTAGGAAGTGCGCCTCCGTTCTCATCTTCGTGTCGGTAGGGATGATTAGAACTGCAGAACTACCAATGTGCAGGTCCGTACAAAAGCATTTCGCCCAAGTAAGAGTTGGCAGTATTAACGAGGAGCGCCTATGAGCAGCGCCAGCCCAAATACTCCTCGATTGTTGTTAAGAGCACTGGTGGTGACAGACCGCTTTTGAATATCGCATTGGTAAAACCCTTAGCGAATGCACGAGAACTGCACAATGAGATGTAAACTTGAGGCTAAAGTGAGCACGTATTATACATTGGACAATTCACACTTTACTTAATCAGAAGTACCATGGCTGTGTAGTGTTGATTGCCGAACGAGTGCCGCACATTGAAGCTATGAACTGCTATCGAAGCACTAGATGCAAACCGCATGGTACAGGTATGGCCAGTAAATAGCACTAAGAAACACTGGGCCTCAGAGGCGGACCAAACCATATACTAAAAAAGTGGTATAAGAACCACGACCCAAGTGGGGCTCTGTCTGAGTGTGTGTGGGGGGGGGCTCTGTGTGGGTGTGTGTGTGGGGGGGCCTGTGTGTGTGTGGGGAGGCTCCGTGTGGAGGGGCTCTGTGTGGGGGGGGGCTCTCTGTGGGTGTGTGTGGGTGGCATTTGCGAGAGATTAGGCTATTGCCATTATAAATGACAATGCCATTTATTTATCTGTTTTCAAAACGAACACATAAATAAAAATGTTGTCATTTACAATGCCAATAGCTCTAACTTCTACAAAGGCAAAACCGTTGCATTGTAAATGCTTGTTTTATCTTGGGATGTGTGGTGCAGAAATTCCTCTCCTAGATCACGCAGGAATGGACAAACATAGGAATCTATAGTCCTTGGACCCTGCTTCGGCTTCATTGTGCTAGTGTAAAGTGCTCTGTTATCCACTGGTTCTAATCAGCGCATTATAAAACTTGTAATAAAAAACTGCTGATGAAAAATGCTTAAAATAAAATTATTGCGAAAAAAGTTGTGAATAAACAGTTTTTGCAGAGTAGGAGTGTTAAATGAACAAAACACACATTCATATATTTCATGAGGGCGTGGGACTCACATTTCTTGACAGAAAGAAAACACTGGAGAAAACAATAGACAAATAAAGAAAATCTAAACGTGCAAATGGATATTTGTGCCTGTTGTAGGTGGATAACCTGCCTCGTAGACAATTAACTTGACTATGTGGAGGAAGAGTACTGCTGGAAATCTGCTGTTGTAGGTTTCCCTGAGTATACTCTGGAGTATCCTGAATTTCTGTAATGATATTTATTAATCAATATATTAATCAACCAAAATCTATCACTTCTAGGAAAAAAAATGAAAATTCAAGCTTGTTTTAGGGGGGGGTAATCAAAATGGAAAACAACATTATGTTGACATCTGAATGAAGTGAGCAGTTTCAATCCTGTACCACTGGTTGAAGATGTGTGTTTGTGACCAAATGCCACTTGCTGACCGGTCACCATACATAGGCTTGCTTTTGCATCAAGGAAGATGTTGGAGCAGAGTAGGAGTGCAGTGCTCTGGTATGTGGCGCATATTTAGCATGTGCCTTCTAGCAGTACACAATTCAGGATGAACCACAGATGTTGATAGGAATCCTCCAGTCCCACCCTGCACCCACTCTGGAGGGAGCCTAACGATCTGCTAACAGGGTGTACTGGGAGCACATATTGTCAGTACAGCAAGTTGATCTTGAAGGAACCTACCCATGTGCGCTCCTCTACTTGGTTATGTATGGGGCCTGATGGTGCCAAAGGGAATATGTACTGTGTTGCCCTGATGCCACCCCTCAAGATGCTCCAGGCTCCACATCAATGGTTTGTGCTAAACTGCAGAAAGACAGGGAACATTTGGAGAACTTCTCTTCCCTGTGTCTGCTTCCCAAGGTTTTTCATGCATGGCGGAGCTAATTTTCTTTTGATAATTAAGCTCATAATCATATGCTGACCTCTATTTTGGATCAAAAAAGTAGGAGGACCCAATATACCCTTGTAGGCTTGGGCAATGAATAATTGAAGTAAGAAATGACTACAAGGGATTTTGTTTGAAAGTCAATTGTCTTCACTTAGATGGTTATTACTTCTAGGTTCTTTAGTGAATTGAACCTAATGTATCCACAGGATTACTTTGATATTAATCACCATTTTATAAAAAAGGTAAACCAATACAGTCATGAGAAGAAACGCACAGCAAAGAAAGATTATATTCAAAATTAGTTGTATTGAAGTTAATCAGACAGAAAATGTCATGGGGATAAAGCATAGAACAAAGCTCTTGACCTAAGACATCAACTCCTCAGCATTGTTTGCACTGAAGGATACCATGATACATTTATGATTTTGGTTTTCCTCTTTTATTTCCGGAGCTGATGTACTGTTATGAACTGACTAGTTGACATAGATATACTGCTTTTCATGACTTTTATGTTAAGAGTTTTGTTCTATGCTTGGGTGTGAGTGTTTGATTGATTCAGATGCTCCGTCCATCACCACCCCCTTTTGTACCGCTTTTGGCCGCCATAGGTGTGGCAGGGTATGCTCAGACGTGAGTCCCTTGCTCACTTTGCCACTGGATTCAAGCAAGCCGGGCTGAAGACGGCTGGAATGCCAGAAACCGGTCCTCGGAAGCTTGTTTCCGATCCAGGGAAGACATGGCTTGGCAGTTCGGGCTGGACTGTTCCCATGAGGCACAGGGTCAGACTGATTTGCATATAGCCATGTCTGAACTGGGGTGGCAGAGTAGGCTAAAGAACGGTGATGGATTAAACCCAGATCTTTTGACTGGGTGTGAGTGTTTGATTGATTCAGATGCTCCGTCCATCACCCCCCCTTTTGTACCGCTTTTGGCCGCCATAAGTGTGGCAGGGTATGCTCAGACGTGAGTCCCTTGCTCACTTTGCCACTGGATTCAAGCAAGCCGGGGTGAAGACGGCTGGAATGCCAGAAACAGGTCCTCGGAAGCTTGTTTCCGGTCCAGGGAAGACATGGCTTGGCAGTTCGGGCTGGACTGTTCCAATGAGGCACAGGGTCAGACTGATTTGCATGTAGCCATGTCTGAACTGGGGTGGCAGAATGGGCTAAAGAACGGTGATGGATTAAACCCAGATCTTTTGACTGGGTGTGAGTGTTTGATTGGTTCAGATGCTCCGTCCATCACCGCCCCCTTTTGTACCGCTTTTGGCTGCCATAGGTGTGGCAGGGTATGCTCAGACGTGAGTCCCTTGCTCACTTTACCACTGGATTCAAGGAAGCCGGGCTGAAGACGGCTGGAATGCCAGAAACGGGTCCTCGGAAGCTTGTTTCCGGTCCAGGGAAGACATGGCTTGGCAGTTCGGGCTGGACTGTTCCCATGAGGCACAGGGTCAGACTGATTTGCATATAGCCATGTCTAAACTGGGGTGGCAGAGTAGGCTAAAGAACGGTGATGGATTAAACCCAGATCTTTTGACTGGGTGTGAGTGTTTGATTGATTCAGATGCTCCGTCCATCACCCCCCCTTTTGTACCGCTTTTGGCCGCCATAAGTGTGGCAGGGTATGCTCAGACGTGAGTCCCTTGCTCACTTTGCCACTGGATTCAAGCAAGCCGGGCTGAAGACGGCTGGAATGCCAGAAACCGGTCCTCGGAAGCTTGTTTCCGGTCCAGGGAAGACATGGCTTGGCAGTTCGGGACTGGACTGTTCCCATGAGTCACAGGGTCAGACTGATTTGCATATAGCCATGTCTGAACTGGGGTGGCAGAGTGGGCTAAAGAACGGTGATGGATTAAACCCAGATCTTTTGACTGGGTGTGAGTGTTTGATTGATTCAGATGCTCTGTCCATCACCACCCCCTTTTGTACCGCTTTTGGCCGCCATAAGTGTGGCAGGGTATGCTCAGACGTGAGTCCCTTGCTCACTTTGCCACTGGATTCAAGCAAGCCGGGCTGAAGACGGCTGGAATGCCAGAAACCGGTCCTCAGAAGCTTGTTTCCGGTCCAGGGAAGACATGGCTTGGCAGTTCGGGCTGGACTGTTCCCATGAGGCACAGGGTCAAAAGAACGGTGATGGATTAAACCCAGATCTTTTGACTGGGTGTGAGTGTTTGATTGATTTAGATGCTCCGTCCATCACTTCCCCCTTTTGTACCGGAAGTGTATCAGTGTCATAAGTGTCATTTTAAATGTTGCATATGAGAGGCAGTGTGGAATTACACTGCCCTATTAGTAATTGTAAATGTGTGCCTTCAGTCCTCTCTTTGCAGCTCTGGGCTGCTGTCAGTAAACAGATTTTGACAATAACTAAATGGCATGTAAGTGGTGTTGGTAAACATGTACAAAATTGAGACATGCCTAATACATAGATTAGTTTGGCAATGTACAAAAGTTCTTTTTACTCCATAGTTGGCAGGCTCGAATATCTTATACCTGACTTTGTGAAAACCTCACCAAGTATGCCTTGCCCTACTGAGGGATTTGGATGTGCATAAATTAGACTGACAAGGTAAAACTATTGACCTGTATGCCCCACTAAACTTGCCTGTCACCAGCAGCATCACAGTAGGATTGAAACGCCATCTAGATCTTGGTGAAGTACAACGATTGATGCTTTGAATTTTCTTGGGGATTTTGGGGTTACAAAGTTAAAATATTAATGCCTTTGGTTCCCTTAATCATTTTTATAGAATTTTTTTCTTTTAATTATGTTCCCTTTTATTATATACTTAATTGGTTTGTTAAGTCTTTCAGGAGCAATAACCTAACATTAGTATTTAAGTTAAGAAATTAATCAAAAATATGAACCCCTGTTTCACTGTTAGAAAAGCATGCTAATTTGTACCATAGGTACCAGTGGTTAGGCCCAGGACGTCTCCATGAAGCTATACGGGGCATATTAGCAAGAATCTCATTGAAATTATCGACGTTTTAGCAGCAGGAAACTGCTGTTAAAACTGTGATAATAGGCTTGCTAATATGCGTTGTAGAATTCCAATAGAAGCCCTGGTTAGATGTCCTGCATATCTAACATGGGCTTCTATTGGAATTCTATAACGTATATTAGCAAGCCCATTATCGCCGCTTTAGCTGCAGTTTCCTGCCGCTAAAACAGCAATAATTTTAAAGTGGTTCTTGCTAATATGCCCCTACATTTTTCTAATAAGATACTGTATCACTAATTTGGTGGAACCCTTTCCCCATTTATTCTAATGCAGAATCTCATAATGGCATTACACGGAGCAAAAATGAAAAACAACATGTTCTTTCATTGTAGAAACATCTGACCTTTTCTTTGGAATTCAGTTAAAAAGTTGATGTGCCTAAAGTGACCAGTAGCATGATTTTACAATATGTATAGCTATTTGCATTTTTTTTGTATACCTGGAACTTAGACATCACAGTGTAGCACATCGATGAAAGGTGAGAAACTGAATGAAACAGCACGTGAAATCACAGACACCACCTAATCTTTTCAAAGTGTATTTGTTTAAATGTACAACTTCTAAAATAGAGTCAAAACATATCAAGGAGTTCAACACATTTCCATTAAGATTGAGTGGGAATTTAGCCAGTTGCACTTCTCACTGTGGACCTCATTAATGCAAACTACACAGTTCAGGCACCCCCAATCGTCATAACATTTTTCCAAGCACAAAAAAGTACCAGCACAACAACCAAGGACTCTGGGTGGGGGATACTGGCCACACTTTGCGCCTCCTTGAGGGCTGGGTAAAATATAGATGACTCCACACATACAAGATGTCAATCATCTTTTTGTATTTTACCCCAAAACTTGAAATATTTGTGGTCACCAACATTCACTGAACAGGGAAGACAAAGTGGTGGCTGAATAAACTCCCCCCTAACTTCCTAATCCTTATAGCCAGGCTGCAATGCAACAATATGACCCTCACAAACACTCTCCGTTTTCATGAATGACAGTCCTTCATCTTATGTTTTGTTATGTAACAGTGTTGCTAGGCCTGCTCCAAGCAACCTCACCCTTTAGAACACTACTCAGTTGTTCATCAGTAAGTCACAAAAACTTGCATTGAACTTTGACCGCTTCTTTACTGGACTCGGAATCAAAAGCAGTCCTGGCAAATGTTGTCAATCCAGTCCACATACTTTATTTAGCATGAGAGCACAGTGTGTGAGCTTACGCACTGAAAGGGGGATTTGGGAGCAGGGGAGGTCTCCCCCAGTAATGTTTGATAAAAGTGCAAAACTCAGTGTATTTTATAACACATTTTTCATTAGAGAACCTTGTCCTGTAATTGAAGGGGTAGATGAAATGTGAAGACCTGACTGCATGGCTTTATTATAGACTTATAGCCCGCCGTAGCGGGCTATACCGGTTATTAAAGGCCCGCTGAATCGTTAAAGGCCTGAGCCGAAGGCTCGGGCCTTTAACGATAGCCTTATAGCCCTGCTACGAAGGGCTATAAGGCTATTAGAACATTCTGCCACTAGAGGGCAGAATGTTCTAACAAATTAAACAAAGGGTTCTCGAAGCCCGAGGGGATATAAATCCCCTCGAGCTTCGAGAAGCCTTTGAAGAACATTGGAATGTTGCTCTGCGGGCCTTTACCGGCCCGTAGAAGCAGGGGGTACTCCATTGTCTGCAATGGAGCTCCCAACATTCCAATGTTCTAATAATGACTAGTTAGATGGTGAGGAGGAGGTGCGCGAAATGAAATGAAAATAAATTTTATAAAGCGCTCTATTGCCCATAGGTGTCTTGGTGCTGGCCTAGCAACAGAAGGATGACTGAGAAGAAGATAGCAGCCTATGTAAAAGTCTACAAATTAAACAGACGGGTGTTAAGGTTCTTTCTGAAGGATGGCAAGGAGGGACATGTTTTTAAGTGGAGTGGCAATGCATTCCAATGTCTGGTTGTCCCATAAATAAAGCCTTGACCGCTTGAATAGGCTCTTTTGACTTTGGGGTCCATCAGATTGAAAGGTAATGAGGAACAAAATGGCATAGGAGGAACACTCCTAAAGAATTTCTTTTTTAAATAGTTTGGTCCTACATCATGCACAGCCTGGTAAGCAATACACAAAGCCAATGGGGTTAATACACTTGTGAAGTGGCAGCAAGTGAAAATGGGCCAATGCCTTAGACGCAGACCGATACTTGGTATTCCAAGCAGCAGCCGTGAGCCATACAGGTAAGATCAGTGGGGCGCTGGGCCGGATGAGGGGGGATTTCGACGAACAATGACCAGGGAAAATTAAATAAATCATTAATTTGCCCTGGTCATCGTCCGTCGAAATCCCTCCTCACCCGGCGCCACCGCTCTTACCTGTACGGGCTGCCGCTGGGCAGCAGTATTCTTTCTGCAGGATCTGCAGCTTATTCAGGACACGTTCCTGAAGATTAACATACAAGGAATTGCCAACATCAATTTTAGAGAGGACAAGAAAGGTTACAACTAGTTTTCTCAGTTCTATCGGAATAAAAGGAAAGATCTTTCTCAAAAAAGTAAGAAAAAGCAGAGAGTCTAACTGCATTCACCTCCCAGTCAAATGAGAGACGGTTGTCAAAGACAAGTCCCACATTTTTCACTTTTGAAGTTGGGAAAAGAACATTGCCTAGCTCAGACGTCCACCAATTTGGATACCAAAAGGTAACTTCATTGCTTAACAACGAAACCTCAGTTTTGTCAGAATTTAGTTTTAGGTAATTTTTTTGCATCCAAATATTAACATGTTGAATACAGCTTAATTTGGGTATTATCTGCATAGCAGACAACCAAAAAACCAACTTTATTTAGTAAGGTAGCTAAAGGAGTAACATATAAGTTAAAAAGGGTAGAGCTCAAAGACAAACCCTGGTATACCCCGCAGGGAACAGAGAACGAGATAAAATGAAAGCTGTCAGTTGTAACAAATTGTTCTCTCTCTGAAAGAAAGAATGTGAGCAATGCCAAGGCAGTACAACTTATGCCAAGGACTTGACCCGGTCAATCAAACTGTTGTCCAAAGTTGCTCTCAATTTCTCCAAAGTAGTAATCAGAACAGACTCAGTGCTATGCTTGCCATGAATACCAAATTGAGAATGATCCAACAGTTTACTGGATTCCGAGAAGTAAGTCAATTCTCTGTTAATAGCCTCTTTCATAATCTTCGATGGGAAAACAAGACGCGAGATGGGACGATAATTACTTGTGACCAATGGATTAATGTGCACATTTTTTAACAAAGGTTAAATATAAGCAACCTTCAAACTTGTTGGAAAGTATTCTTGCTGAAACATTTCATTAAAAATCGTGGTAAGATAGTCAGCTATGGTGGCGGGGACCAACTGGAGGCTCACCGGTGGACAAGGGTCCAATGGAGAGTCCGAACGGGTGTTAGGATTAAATCGTGAGCTTGGTTCACCATCAAAAGGGAAAAGAAAGAAAGGGATGTGAGCTACAAGCTGATGGTAATGTTGTGGGAATCTGAGAAGAAATATTACCAGAAGCTGGAGCTTCTGCCATCTGCAATGATGCTTAGGCTGGGCCCATGCCACTGAAGAATGTAATATATCCAACACCTTCTCCTGGAAGGCAGATGCCATATTATCGGAAAGGGTCTGACTGCTGTTTGTTGTATCCTGATTGCTAAAATTGGCAAGTTTTTTAATCATGGCAAAAAAATTCTTTATTAGAGTCCTTAGTTGAGATTATTTTTTGTGAAAAGTAATCTGATTTCTCCTCAATAATCTGGGCCTTATATACTGAGATTTACAGTTTTTTCTGTGGGATTGTAGTTGAGTCCCCAACTATGCTCTTGAAGTCTGCAGAGCTGCTTTAAGTATCTGAGATTCTGTAAAAACCAAGATTGAGAGGGGGTTAGCCTCTTTGTAAGAGATGAGCTACATGGGGCTAATATAAATATGGCTAAATTCAGCCAGGAATTGTATTCTGAGATATCCTTTTCTAGTATTATAGAGGCCTTAGGAAAACAGGATAACAGTTTGTGATCAAACTGTTCAGCCTCTATTTTGTAAAAAGGTCGACAAGTCTTAACAGAGCTGGGAATAGCTTTCTCAGACAGCGTGGCTATGGAATTAAGATGAAACAATACAGCTGCATAATCAGACCAGGTAAGGGCGATGTCTCAGAGAAGACAAGAGTGTTATTGTCAGAAAAGATGCCATCGAGCGTGTGACCTGCAGAAGAAGAAGAGACAGTAACCACTGATGTAATTCAAGTCTTAATGTAAGGTCAATCAAGCTAGCTGAGTCTCTAAACTTCAGGTTTTCCAAATGGAAATATAAACATCTAATAACAGTGAAATAAGCAAAATTGACCTTATTCTCAAACAGATGACCAATACTACCAAGAAAAGCAGATATTGGACCTGGTGGTCAATTCAGGAATGGATGACAATGAATATCAACTTGTGTCTTTGTGGAGCAAATGGTCTCAATCCAGTGAACAAGGGTGGGTGCTGTGGTTTTCATTTTATCTTCTGCATTATGTCACCCTACCCAAACACAAATACCACTGACCCTTATAACACATTCAGAGCTTGGATGTATTTAGCGCAGTGCACTGATTTAACACCTCAAATTATTAAACACAAAACATTAAGCTTTGATCTAAAATAGGAGAGTATGAGATACCCAGGAATTGTTTGAATTGCACAACATGAAACCAGGAAACATTACATCAATCCTGGGTTGCACTTGACAACATTGGGTGATCCTCGGCAATTACTTCACAGTGTCTTCTTTGCCTCTCATTACACAAAAACACCTTGAACTACATCGTTTTGGGATGTGCACATATAAAAAAATTCTATATTGTTGCTATGTCCATCTTAATAAACTAGGCCATTTATAGGGGCAAAATACAGGGGACTTTCCTCTTGGTTCACTGGTAGCTTCATAGTCAGAGCAGCCTTGATAGAAGCATAAATATTTCTTAAGTTCATGATTAGAATCTATCACTTCTAACATTGCTATCAATCCGATGTTATAATTTGAAAGTGTCGCAAAGACCTCATTAAAAATATACACACTGCAATTTGAAGAGACTTTATTAAACATGTACACAACTCTCTGAGCCACTCAACAGAAGACTCTTCAACCCTGTCTGCCTCCGAGAACCCTGAAGGTCAGCACGGCTTGGAGTGACTATGCAGGAGACAGGAACAAATCAAAATGCAAACACAAATGGTTTTAAATCTCTTTAAAACCATTTTGATGTTTTTTTTAAAGCACCAAGTGCTGCAGGCAAGAAATGTGGCCGGATTGCCCCAATCCCCCACAACAAAACAGGCCTCCACCCTGTCAGCCCCCACTGGAAAGCACCTGGTATTGTGATCCTGGGCTTAATTATCCCTTTCCTTGCGCCTGTCGGCCAACGGCCGTCGCAAGCTATACCTTCGTAGTGCTGAGCACGTCCGTTGGCCGACGCGGCCCCGCCCACACAATAGAACGCCCCACACCGCGGTGGATTTGCCGCTGTGGTTAAGGCGTTATAAAAGTTTGTACCTTCTAAGCAACCAGTGCTTATTTCCAAATGCTTTATTGTTGAACAGTGTTGAAAAAAACAACCAAGCATGTTTGTAGGACTCTCTGGTTTAATGATGTTTTATTTTTTCAGACTATCCAGTTAATTAAAGTATAAAGCCAGCAACATGGAAGCTACAACGCCAAAATACTGTGGGGACCAAGAAAGAAAAACATGCTCCAAGAATCCCTTTTCTAGTATAAAGGTAAGACAGTTATGAAAGGCATGTTTTGGGTCACAAGCCAGGAGAATGGTGATAAAACGAAACGTTGCATGATAGTTTTTTAAGCGAGGTTTGACTTTCTTACTTGGGAAATTCTATTTGCATCACATGGCATAAAATGCTATATAAACAATTGATTAAATGAACGGCCATTGTAGACAAGCTGTCAGCGCTAAATTAAGCACAACACAATAGGGTAACCCAATATTCCCACAAGAGACTGGGTGTAAACATTATTAACACAAAGTAAATAGCAAAACTGAGGGCAGAGGCTGATGAGAACCGCACTCAACACTTGAATAGGGTTTTTAAAGTAACTGATGGTGCCCGGATCCAAGGAGTATTTCCCTCTCTACTCCCCACAATCTAGGTACAAAATCTAACAAACTTAGAACACAAAAAGGGTTCCAGCACTCCTTACAATGATGTCAAAAAGTTCTTCATTATCTCTAATCAAACAATTCAAGTAATTCAGCACATAGGGAAAAACAGGTATCCAAGTCCAGAGTATATTTTTCTTTATCCAAATGTTCTTTATTTTTCACAGACAGTTTTCTTCTTTCACAGATTAATACATCATAGCCGCATCAAAGCCAACGTGTTTCGTCTCTTGAGAGACTTCTTCAGGGCTAATGAAAAGACATACAAAAAAATATGTTTTAAAAAAAGGGGAGATGGAGCCTACTCCTTATCACAACAATATATACACAAAGTTTAAAATACATTTACAAGGTTGAGTAGCCATTATATACATAGATAGAAACATATCCAAATACACAAGAGCAGTAGCCCAAAAGCATTATTAGTTCACTGTGCAAAGCATTTTCAGTGTCCAATCACATATTGTAACATATCAGTTAGGGTGTAAAACAAAATTTAATAATGTTGATTAACATCCCTTCACAAAAACAAAATATGTGTGACACTCAAAACTTGATCCGTTTATCCCCAAAAAACATTTGATATAAAAAAACAATTAAAAACCCATACCTTCCAATACTTATCCTAAGGTGAAATTCCCATACAGAACACAGTGTTTCCAGTATCAGTATGGACAGGGTTTTTATTTATGCAATGTTCCAACAATCTACAGATGGAAATATTTTTGTAAGAAAAGTTCGTATTACCATGCTCCTAAGAGCTGAGATCAGAGATCTAAGATCATATTTGTACAAAGTCTCAAATTAATTACAATAATTAAATGGGAAAAGCAGAAAACCCATAATCATCATAATCAATGTAACTCTACAGATTAGTTTACATTTAACCAGTCAAAGAAAAGGATTCCCTTGAGAGTATAGCAGAATTAAGCTAAAGCATAGCCTAAAAAGTCACAATTAATTACAATCAATTCTATTACAAACACAAATATATAAAGTATAAATCATTTATGATGCATCAATTGTTAAAAACAGTTAATAGCACTACTAGACATTTTCTAGTTCCTAGGTAATGGTTAAAAAGCAAAACAAATTACACAATCAATTATGACCTGCACAATTGAGAAGACAGACAAAAACTGTAAAACATGAAAATTGTAAAATACAATTTGTACATTGTGGCTCCTCGATTATGGCACCTATGTTTTATCACTACAAATATTGTTTATAAACATTGGTAGTGGAGACTGTAATTGTACAGAAACTGTAATTATTTGTGCCCTATATTCCGCGACATGGTGATAGAAAATGATGCTTAGAGCACATATGAAAAATCAAGCTGAGTCTCTTTGCTCCTTCATGGATAATACTGTATAGATATCCTCTATATTTGTCTACAAATAATACCAGTTGGGATATTGTTTTTGTGCACTAATCCTGCAACCAGCACAGTTTACTTCATAGAAACTAAGTTATCCATCATACCCTTATCTTAAAGAAGTTATAAATTCGAAGGAAATATAAAATTTGATTATTGTATAGTGGTTTCATAATACAAACACAAATTAAGTAGTTAAATTAATAAACCCCCTATCTCTTCAAAATGAGCATTAAGATTATGCTACCCAAGATAACTCACCGATGCGGGTCATAGTAACCACTAGCAATTCATGCAGTGTTTCTGTATCACAAAACGGAACCGCAGTTGCCGCATATTTTTAAATGCACCCACCCGGAAGTAAATCATCGCATGGCTCGATTTTCACCCAATCTGAGTACACCTAAGGGGTGACAACGCCATCTTACTATTTGTAGTTTTTCAGTGTTCGCTTTTCGTGTATTACATAAGTTAATCAACAAGAGTCTTGTGCAGAGCGGCCATATTAGAAGGTCCAATTTTAATATAATGAAATCGTCTTTTTTACTCATATTTCAAATAAATGTATTTAGATGCATAAAGTTTAACTCATAAATTATTGGACAGTATTTGACATGTCTTAAATTCGAACACCAAAAATAATTAAAAATGTCGCAACACGTCCATAAATTGTTTGTTAAATCATTGTAAAATATTATGTGTGCTATAATACATATAACTGGGCTGTTAGCCCGAGAAAGTAATGCAAGCATCTTATAACGTTAGTTAACTAATCATCTCAGTTACCATGCTCAATTACTTTTTATTCCTATAGCACAGATTGCCTCCCTCTACAAACGGCAAAGAGTTTGTGACCACATAACCATAAATCCTAAAACATCGCACTATGTTACCTCATTTTATCGATCAACAATACTGGTCCATTATATAACGGTATGTATGCTATGGTGTGCATAACTGGGCTATGAGTTATCCTCCTCAGTTACTTTTAACTCCTATATTGCATTGTACCTTACTTTACATAGGGCAAATAGTTTGTGACTATATAACCACATATCGTAAGCATTTTACTATATTCCCTCAGTTTATTAGTCTGGTTCTAGTTTTCTACACTTTGGGATATTATCATACATTAAAAGCCTAATCAGGATCATATCATACATTAAAAGCCTAATCAGGATCAATGATGTGCATTCAAATCAAATTTCACAGGAAGTGATGCATCGCATCATTAATATTCAACCCATGTTGTACAGTTCTAAGACGGCATATCCAAGATGTTTCACGTTGCCTGAGAAGCAATTCCCTATTGCCTCCTCTCTCTGGCAACCTGACCTGATCAATGCCTAAAAAATTAAACGTCGTGTCATTAGGATGTTCACTTTGTATATGCATGGAGACAGGGTATCTTACGTCCATGTTCTTTATAGCTCTTGCGTGTTCCTGTATCCGCAGTTTGAGGCTATGTGTACTGCTCCCAATAAATTTCTTTTGACAGGAGCACGTAATCATGTATACTGTAAAGGTCGTATTACAATTGATGAAACAGTTTACTTGGAACTCCCTAGAATCTGTATTGTTCCCAAATGTCCTGCATGTATCCAAGACAAATTTGAAGACACTTCAGTTTCCACAAATGTGAAAACCTACTGGTTTGTCAGGTAACCATGTTAGTGACTGAGTCACAACATCCCTGATGTAACTCAGGCTTATTATGTCCTTTAGGTAAGTAAGTAAGTTTATTGTATATAGTTAATTAAAACCTTTACAATATTGTTCATATAAAAAGAAGCAACTTGTACTTTAAAATTAAAGTATACCAACTAAAGATACATTGAAGTAGAAAAACTTTCTAAAATGTCTGTGTACATAATATTTTTGCAGTTGTGCTTGCACTTCACACAGTCGGATTCGGACATTTGCAGTCCTTTATCTCAGTGTTCATGATTAGCTGAAGTGCCTTTTGGCAAAATCTAGCGGCCCTACAAGCTGTCTGCAGTTGGTAGCTGTTCAGGGCCAGCATGACGGCCGGGCGACATGATCTAATTTGAAAAAGTTGAAAAACATGCAGTAGAAAATAACGTCTCAAATTTGTTAAACATGGGCAAATACACAATATGTGCATCAAGGATTCTTCCATTTCCCCACATAGTCTACAAACGGGAGTCGGCCATGTTTGCTTCCATGCAGGTGTATGATTTTTTAATAAGGTGGTTCCCAGCCGTAATTTTAAAATTATTTTTTGGGCAGCTGGGGATATATGGTTGACTAAATATGGTTGTGGCTCCAGCTTCCCATACGTGGCCAACACAGTCCATCCATGTTTTTTGTTTGCTATGGCAGCTTTGTCTGCTGTCCATGATATTTGCTTTGCTGCTGCGTTAGTCTCTTTTTTGAACGCCACAAATGATTGATTTGTGTTCCATGCCTTTTCCATTTTAAGGCTCGAGACGGCGTTCTCCCATACCATTTTCCATGAATTTTTTGTCTTTTTCTGGTTGTTTATCTCAGTCCAGCAAAGGCCCATAAGGGTGTCCTCTTCAGCAGCTCTTAATTTCCAGCATGTTTTTAATATGGCTGCTTGTCTGATTTGGTGCTGGTTTAGTAGACCGAATTCCAATCGGATCTGGGATTGAGATACGAACCTCGGGATCTGAAAAATGTATTTGAACAATTCTGATTGTTGTGTGTTCAAAAAGTTAGCATCTTTTCCCTTGTACAACTCCGATCCATACGTAAGAGATGGGAGAAATTTTGCAGATATTATCTTCAACAAGTGCGAATTGGATGGACAATTTATTTTTCTTTTTAGCAAATTTAGGGCGAAGCGTAGTTTGATAGCTTGTGCCTTTCTGTAAGACTGATGATCTTTCAGCGACCACCTAGCATCGACTACAACTCCCAAGTATTTATACGTGGAGGTCTGCTCTAATGTGTTGCCTGCAATGTGCCATTTAAAGGATTTCCTCCCTGGCCGAGAGGCAAAACAGACAATCTTCGTTTTTTTATAGTTAATTTGGAGCCCTTGTGCACAGATGTAATCGTTGAGCTTTGTGATGGAACGTTGTAGACCCAACGGGGTCTGACTGCAAAGTAAGATGTCATCTGCGTACTGTATGCTCCTGATTTTGTGGTTGGCTAGCTTTGGTGGATCACTTTCTGTTTCCGCAATACACTTGTCCAGGTCTGCTGTGAAAATATTAAAGAGTGTTGGTGCCAATACACAGCCCTGTTTGAGGCCAACATGGGTGAAGATTTTACCTGTCGTTCTATCGCCGTTGGCTAGTTTTATTCTAACCCAGGTGTTCGAATATAGGTTTATAATGGCCAACAGCAGCTTTGATGTTAATCCCCAGTTGGCCATCTTTCGCCATAGTGCCTCCCTCGGGACTGTGTCGAATGCTGCTTTGAGGTCTACAAAGCATGTGTACAATTTCGCTGAGTTTTCCCTACTTTTTTCCACCATGAGATTTAGCGCCAGCAGGTTGCATGATGTACTGGTTCCTGGCCTGAAGCCTGTCTGCGTGATCGGCAGAATCTTATTCGTACACACCCAATCTTCAAGGTCCCTCAGAAGATTCGAAGCATAGATTTTGGCCTCGACATCTATCAGTGCAATAAGGCGGTAGTTCCCTGGGTCGGACCTTGTGCCTGCCTTAAAAATAGGATGTAAAATGCTACCTCTCCATGACTCGGGAATGCTACCGGTTTGAAATACATCATTATATAGTGGACTTGGAACTCCCTAGAATCTGTATTGTTCCCAAATGTCCTGCATGTATCCAAGACAAATTTGAAGACACTTCAGTTTCCACAAATGTGAAAACCTACTGGTTTGTCAGGTAACCATGTTAGTGACTGAGTCACAACATCCCTGATGTAACTCAGGCTTATTATGTCCTTTAGGGTCTTACTCTTGCTGTAGATTACTTTGGGTTTCTTAGTTATTACACTATTCAGAGACCCCTCTTGTCCTAGGAGATGCCAGTTCTTTCTCAGGACATTTATACATGGTTACTGAGCATATTACGTTTAGTAATGAAGAGAGTCTCAAAATCTGATTTATTGGCACCATGTTTCCTACCAATTTTTGGCATTAAAGTCTCATTTTTTTGAGAGATAACGCTCTCCTTTCTGCCTTATCCAGACAGGCTCGATTGTAGCCCCTCTTCGCAAAATTTGTCTTCATGTTACTGAGATTTGAAATGAAGTCCTTTTCCAGGCTGCAATTACGTCTGGCATGGACCATTTCGCCATAAGGTATGGCTTCAATGGTGGAATATGGATGTGCACTAGTTGCATGCAGATAACTGTTGCATGCAGTCTTTTTTCTGAATATATCACTCTGTATTGTGGCATCCTTAATAAATAATCTCAGATCCAAATATTGAATGTTTGTCTATGAATATTGAAAAGTGAGTTTCACTTTAAATCTATTTCTGTTCAAATAACAGAAATAGCTTTCAAGCTGTTCCACAGATCCATGCCATATGAAGATGATTCTGAAAAGGGGGTGGTGATGGACAGAGTCTCTGAATTAAGCAGAACACTCTTACCCAGTCAACAGATCAGGGCCTGATCCATCACCGTTTTTTAGCTCACTGCACCATCCCAGCTCAGAACCTGGCTACATGCAAATTAGTCTGTCCCTGGCCCAGTGCATCATGGGAACAGGGCAGACCAAACTACCAAGCCAATTCTTTTACTGGAAAGGAAACAAGCTTCCGGGGACCGGTTTCTGGCATTACAGCCGTCTTTGGCCCGGCTTGCTTGAATCCTGATGGTGCAGTGAGCAAGGGACTCACATCTGAGCATACCCTTCCACGCTTGTGGTGGACAAAACGATTCAGAGAAGGGGGTGGTGATGGACAGAGTCTCTGAATTAAGCAGAACACTCTTACCCAGTCAACAGATCTGGGCCTGATCCATCACCGTTTTTTAGCTCACTGCACCATCCCAGCTCAGAACCTGGCTACATGCAAATTAGTCTGTCCCTGGCCCAGTGTATCATGGGAACAGGGCAGACCAAACTACCAAGCCAATTCTTTTACTGGAACGGAAACAAGCTTCCGGGGACCGGTTTCTGGCATTACAGCTGTCTTCGGCCCGGCTTGCTTGAATCCTGATGGTGCAGTGAGCAAGGGACTCACATCTGAGCATACCCTTCCACGCTTGTGGTGGACAAAACAATTCAGAAAAGGGGGTGGTGATGGGCAGAGTCTCTGAATTAAGCAGAACACTCTTACCCAGTCAACAGATCAGGGCCTGATCCATCAACGTTTTTTAGCTCACTGCACCATCCCAGCTCAGAACCTGGCTACATGCAAATTAGTCTGTCCCTGGCACAGTGCATCATGGGAACAGGGCAGACCAAACTACTAAGCCAATTCTTTTACTGGAAAGGAAACAAGCTTCCGGGGACCGGTTTCTGGCATTACAGCCGTCTTCGGCCCGGCTTGCTTGAATTCTGATGGTGCAGTGTGCAAGGGACTCACATCTGAGAATACCCTTCCACGCTTGTGGTGGACAAAACGATTCAGAAAAGGGGGTGGTGATGGACAGAGTCTCTGAATTAAGTAGAACACTCTTACCCAGTCAACAGATCAGGGCTTGATCCATCACCGTTTTTTAGCTCACTGCACCATCCCAGCTCAGAACCTGGCTACATGCAAATTAGTCTGTCCCTGGCCCAGTGCATCATGGGAACAGGGCAGACCAAACTACCAAGCCAATTCTTTTACTGGAAAGGAAACAAGCTTCCGGGGACCGGTTTCTGGCATTACTGCCGTCTTCGGCCGGCTTGCTTGAATCCTGATGATGCAGTGAGCAAGGGACTCACATCTGAGCATACCCTTCCACGCTTGTGGTGGACAAAACGATTCAGAGAAGGGGGTGGTGATGGACAGAGTCTCTGAATTAAGCATAACACTCTTACCCAGTCAACAGATCTGAGCCTGATCCATCACCGTTTTTTAGCTCACTGCACCATCCCAGCTCAGAACCTGGCTACATGCAAATTAGTCTGTCCCTGGCCCAGTGTATCATGGGAACAGGGCAGACCAAACTACCAAGCCAATTCTTTTACTGGAAAGGAAACAAGCTTCCGGGGACCGGTTTCTGGCATTACAGCTGTCTTCGGCCCGGCTTGCTTGAATCCTGATGGTGCAGTGAGCAAGGGACTCACATCTGAGCATACCCTTCCACGCTTGTGGTGGACAAAACAATTCAGAAAAGGGGGTGGTGATGGGCAGAGTCTCTGAATTAAGAAGAACACTCTTACCCAGTCAACAGATCAGGGCCTGATCCATCACCGTTTTTTAGCTCACTGCACCATCCCAGCTCAGAACCTTGCTACATGCAAATTAGTCTGTTCCTGGCCCAGTGCATCATGGGAACAGGGCAGACCAAACTACTAAGCCAATTCTTTTACTGGAAAGGAAACAAGCTTCCGGGGACCGGTTTCTGGCATTACAGCCGTCTTCGGCCCGGCTTGCTTGAATCCTGATGGTGCAGTGTGCAAGGGACTCACATCTGAGAATACCCTTCCACGCTTGTGGTGGACAAAATGATTCAGAAAAGGGGGTGGTGATGGACAGAGTCTCTGAATTAAGCAGAACACTCTTACCCAGTCAACAGATCAGGGCCTTATCCATCACCGTTTTTTAGCTCACTGCACCATCCCAGCTCAGAACCTGGCTACATGCAAATTAGTCTGTCCCTGGCCCAGTGCATCATGGGAACAGGGTGTCGTAATTGGCCTGTTTGGATTAGCGGTTAGCTGAATCTACACGTCGTCCTCCTTAAATTGGCTATATACGATAAACGCCATTTTGAATGTTGCAGCGGCCATCTTAGACCATGAGCGGCCTCGTGGTCGACGTGCCCTTTAGTCCTTTGTCCGTTCCACTGACCACTCTCATCTGCCCAGCAACAGGCTATTTTTAGTACTGGTCAAGCCACACATGCGCAGTTCTCACTGACCCGTAAACCTTCAGGAATGTGCCGCTAACTGACCAGCGGGTTTGAAACCCTCCAATGAGCTGGCAGTGTTCCAAAACATGACCATATATGTCTCTAAAACTGTGTTTTAACTTGTGCCGCCTATCTTTTATTGCCCCAAAATTGTATATAAACGGGGTCACACCGGTGTTCGGTGTGATACCTCTTGCATTACCGAAGGGTGCTGTTTGAGTGTACCACCACCCCATGGGGTCTTAATAAACTTGTTCTTTGCATTTTACAGTTTCCGTGCCAACAGTTCTTGTGTGTAAGTGGGTAATCTCTGGAGCGTGTAGGCCTTGGGAACCCCGAAATACTTCAATTGGCGACCACGTAGGGACTCATCGGCGACTCGGATGCCCGAAGGAGAGGTCGTGACGAAGGCTTGGAAATCCGCCATGGGCGCGCGCTGCCACGAGTGACCCGAGTCTTGGCTGTCACGGTGTTTTTTCCTTTCCTTCCGATCTGACCTTCCAGGTGGCGCCGGTCTCCGACTGAGTTTTCGAAGTGTCCGCATCACTGAGAGAGTGCTGTTTGGCTGATTTGGCTTACAAGACCTTGGCAGTTGGAACCTGGACAGTTGAGTATTTGGTAAGCTTTGTGTTCGGTAAGGTAGTCTTCAGACGCTTACTGAAGTCCTACGAATTGTGTTCGGTAAGGTAGTCTTCGGACGCTTACTGAAAATCTGTGCTTTGTGATCGGTGAGGACGCTTGCCGAATTCTATGAACTTTGATTTGAGTTAGCTAACATTTTGAATTTGTGATCTTTGAACTTATATGTGTAGTGCACTTCACATAGGCAGGCATGTAGAGATGTTTCTCTAACTTTGTTTTTTTCCCTTTGAGCGGCACAATCGTGAGAAGAACTGTAAGTGCCATTTGGTCCGGTGTCACGCTTTCGTGATACTTTTTGAACATGCCTGTTTTCAGCACACTCCGGGGAATGTGTTGTTTAGGAGATGGTACCTCAATTAGGTTAGCGGAATCACAGCCGGCTCCCCCAGAGGGAACACCAAATAGGGAGATGTACATCAAGTTCGGCCTTCCACCTATTATGTACGGTAAATTATGGCATAAATACACTAAGGCCGATCCCGAATTGCAATGGCCCCTACACGGGTCGTACGATTTGAGTAAAATCCAATTTGTAGAGCAATGTATGTTTCAACGCAGGTCTAGACAAAACATGTTTGATTGTGTGCGAATGTGGGAGAAAGCGGCGCGTGAACAAATGAAGCGTGAGGTTGCCTTGGCGGACAAAGAGCAGCGCAAGGCTGCTCGGGATAAGGCTTTACAGCTGGAGGAGAAGGAGGCTCAGGAGAAGAAAGAAAGGGAGGAACGGGAGCGTAAATTGCAAATGACTGGTCAATTTCCTATTCGCCGACCACTCTATCCTGTCCTTAATAATGAAATGGATGATTTTTTCTTTGTTAGATCGGTCACTGCCTCCGTACGTTCTGCCGACGGCTCCGGCTGCGGATTCCGAGGATGATGGACAGGATAAGTCGAACCAAAAGGGTGTATCTGCTCTCAGGTTTACTGCGGATAGGTCCGCTCATTTGCGTAGTTGGGCTCGTAAAGTGAATAAGCATTGTGTTACTCAGGAGCAGTTGTTAACAGAGAAAAAAGGGTGGTCGGATCTTGAATTAATGTATTTTTTGTCCAGCCTAGCGGATGAAGTTGTAAGTGCATATCGTGAGCTTTCTGATACGTTAGAGCCTAAAGTTTTGTCGGTGTATCGTGAGAATTTAGCTAAAGGTGATTTTGATCTTACAGATGTTGATGACCTGTTCAAGCATTTGATCGCGCTGCGGGATGAGACAACCTATTTGCGACAGGAACGGAAACGGAGGCAAAAGGAGTCTGAGCCGGGAAATGATGAGGCGGTTAAGGAGTGTTCTCTTCGTGGTTCAGATAAGAACTCTGCGTTGCATGTTATGCCTATGCGTGAAGCTGCGCCTTTGTATGTTCCACCAAAAGGGGAAGGTACGGATGATGATAAGTTGTCGAAGGATGCAAAAGGATATTTTGTGTACAATTGGGTATATACGCCATGGAATAGGGCAGATGTCATGGCACTGAAAAACTCTTTACCTGATCTCCGAAAGAACCCAGCGGCATTCTATGAGGGGGTGGAGGGGGCTATATCGTCTTGTGTGATGACTCTTGTAGATATAGATTTGTTTTTTGGGCTAATTTTACCACCTGATATGTGGAGGCAAATTCGTAAAACTAATGACGAAACGATTTTGGGGGGGACTTGGAAAGAGATAAATGCTGCAGATTTAGATAGAGAACCAGCATGTAAGCCTTGTCAGCTAATTCTAGATCTTCCGGCAGCTATTTTGCATAAATTAAAAACGCTTGTTCCTGCTAAAAAGATAGATTGGACCATGTTAACGTCGTGCAAGCAGAAACTCGATGAAACTGTCTCAGATTTCTTTACACGCTTCGAGGAGGCATTTCATGATTACAGTGGTCAATCTTTAACTGACGATACGGGTCGGCATTTGTTTGTAGATAAGTATGTGGCTAATCTCCTTCCAGAGATTGCAAAGCGATTGAAGTCGAGTGAGAGTTCCTGGGCCACAGCGACCCCTGCGTCCTTGTTAACTATGGCTCAGTATTATGAGCGGCAGGAAGTGGAGGCTAAAGAAAGTGTAGAGAAAAAGACGAAGGAATTGAAAACGAAGGTGATGTTGGCGCAGGTTCGGGGAACACAGGGTAGAGGGAATGAGAGAGGTAGACGAGGTGGAGGTAACGCATCGTATGGTCGTACGGACATTGCGGAGGATCAGTGTGCTTATTGTAAGGAGTTTGGGCATTGGGCCGACGATTGTCCGGTACTTCGTGAACAGCGTAGTCAGCGTGGGCGAGGTAGTGGAAGGTCAAGAGGAGGACGAACATCCAGAGTATGTTCATTATGAGGTAGATTCAGCTAAACGCTAAAAGGGTCGTCTGTTGTAATTGGCCTGTTTGGATTAGCGGTTAGCTGAATCTACACGTCGTCCTCCTTAAATTGGCTATATACGATAAACGCCATTTTGAATGTTGCAGCGGCCATCTTAGACCATGAGCGGCCTCGTGGTCGACGTGCCCTTTAGTCCTTTGTCCGTTCCACTGACCACTCTCATCTGCCCAGCAACAGGCTATTTTTAGTACTGGTCAAGCCACACATGCGCAGTTCTCACTGACCCGTAAACCTTCAGGAATGTGCCGCTAACTGACCAGCGGGTTTGAAACCCTCCAATGAGCTGGCAGTGTTCCAAAACATGACCATATATGTCTCTAAAACTGTGTTTTAACTTGTGCCGCCTATCTTTTATTGCCCCAAAATTGTATATAAACGGGGTCACACCGGTGTTCGGTGTGATACCTCTTGCATTACCGAAGGGTGCTGTTTGAGTGTACCACCACCCCATGGGGTCTTAATAAACTTGTTCTTTGCATTTTACAGTTTCCGTGCCAACAGTTCTTGTGTGTAAGTGGGTAATCTCTGGAGCGTGTAGGCCTTGGGAACCCCGAAATACTTCAAGGGCAGACCAAACTACCAAGCCAATTCTTTTACTGGAAAGGAAACAAGCTTCCGGGGACCGGTTTCTGGCATTACATCCGTCTTCGGCCAGGCTTGCTTGAATCCTGATGGTGCAGTGAGCAAGGGACTCACATCTGAGCATACCCTTCCACGCTTGTGGTGGACAAAACGATTCAGAAAAGGGGGTGGTGATGGACAGAGTCTCTGAATTAAGCAGAACACTCTTACCCAGTCAACAGATCAGGGCCTGATCCATCACCGTTTTTTAGCTCACTGCACCATCCCAGCTCAGAAGCTGGCTACCTGCAAATTAGTCTGTCCCTGGCCCAGTGCATCATGGGAACAGGGCAGACCAAACTACCAAGCCAATTCTTTTACTGGAAAGGAAACAAGCTTCTGGGGATGATGTCATCTATATATCTAGCGTAAAAGATTACATTGTCGCTCCATGTGTGTGCCTGTGTGCCCCAGACATGCTCCACCTCATACAACCCCATAAAGAGGTTAGCATAAGATGGAGCGAATCTGGAGCCCATCGCAGTTCCAGGACGCTGTAGGAACCACTCACCACTGTGCAGGAGCGCATTGTACATTAGAATCAACTCTGCCATAGTTAGAAGCATATTGGTATGTTCCAAGTGTTGTGCCCCTTGCTTAAAGAGAAAATACTTCAAAGCCCTCATTCCATCCTGGATGTGGATGCAGGTATAAAGGCTTTCCACATCCATGGTGACGAAAAGCAAATCACCCTGGTCCCATTTAAAATCTTCAAGTTTGCACAAGAGGTCTGAGCGGTCTCTTAAGTACAAAGGTAAATTTTTCACAATAGGTTGAAGAAAATTGTCTACATATTGGAATATATGCTCTGTTGGCCCACCTTTCCCGGAGATGATAGGGCGACCGGGTGAAAAGGTCCCCCCGTGTGAATCTTTGATAAGATATAGATACAGGGTGACCTGGAATGATGGGCGTGTAAGAATTTATATTCCTGATCGGACAAGAGATGTGATTCATGCCAGTCCCATAGTTTTGAATTGATGTTGTCTTCTATCTGGGGCATTGGATTGGACAAAAGTTTATCATAGCATTCTGAAACATTTACCTGTCTATCGATCTCATGTATATAGTCATTTAGGTCCATGAGAATGATATTGCCGCCCTTATCAGCTTATTAACACAAAGGGCCTTATTATGCTGTCGGGCTGGCGCACTCCCGCCCAACACCGTTCTGGATTGGGACAGACCGGACTCCGGTCGGCGGTCCCGACTGCAGCATTACAACGCGATTGCACATGGTGAGGGTGCATACTTCCATTTCTCTATGGGTGCTTGTATTGCAGCAGCAAACCAGCCATAATACAAACTCTCATAGAGAAATGGGAGAATCTGTTCATCCCTGCACTGTGTGGCAGGCACCTTAAGATGCCTGCCACTTGGTGCAGGGATGAACAGGGGTGCACCATAGGTGGACCCCTCAGCCCCAACTGGAGTCCTCAAGGTTAAGGGGGCCCTAGAATTTCCGAGTCTCATCGTAATGAGGCCCAAAGTGTCTCCTGAAGGAGAGAACTATTTTCAGCTCAATTGAAGGATCTGGTAACTGTTTTCCCATTCCTTTATACATAATACTCATAAGGTAGCCAAGAACAATGATTTATACAAAACAAATCGCGGCTCATACAAAAACGTTAATCATAAAGACTATCAGTTGCATGGGTCAGATAAAAAGTACTTTTCAGCTGTCAGAATTAGATCACCAAATGTTATTTCTATCAATTTTGGAAGTGATCCTACACCAATTAGGACAATACCCAACTGTATTATCCTCTTTAAATTTATGAAATGTATCATCAGTCAGATGGGAATATTTCTATGCTCCGGCATAAATCTACTGAAGCCCTACTAGAGAAACTCTTATTATGGGTTCAGTTTAGTTTTTCATTGACAGATTATCATTCAGACATTTCCAGATATTCTTCTGTTTTGTCTCCATCTCAATAGGTCTTAAATAAATAGATCCTATTTGTGTGTGTGTGTGTTTGTGTGTGTTTGTGTATGTCTGTGTGTCTTCTATATTACCTACTGGCGGTCGGCAGTAGGTAGTTATAGTTAGGATTTTTTTCAATGCAAAATCTCAAAATTCTATTTGGAATAACTTTGGCGCCGGTTGACAAATCTGTCTGGAAATTTGCTCAAATTTGCCTCGCGGAGCTCCGGTTCTTTCTTGAAAGTTTCGGGGGGATTCGCCAAGCGGGGGCCAAGATAAAAGGGGGGTCCCAAAACGTGTTTTCCCCATGTTAATTTCCATAGGGCGGTCGAACTCACTTTTAGACCGAACGGCTGAATGGTTTTCCACCAAACTTGGCAAAATTGTAGGGACTGGTAGCCCGATGTGCCTTTGCTATGTCTCAAGATATGTGCTGCAGTGGATTTTGAGTAATTTAGGTTAAAAAAAATATATATATCTATAGGCGTGCCCCGGTACGCGCACCGGGGAGCACACCGGGCGTGCTACGCGACTTGCGCACGGAAAGCTGATTGGCTCACGGGTGTCTGTAAACATTCGAAACAGTCCGGAGCAGCCGCCATCTTGTGTCTCGGTAGGATCGAGACACAAGAGGTGGCAAAAAAAAAGGGGGAAATGACCATAAGGGGGCAGGGTAGACCCCCCCCTGACCCCCTAGGTTTGATGTGGGGGCTATAATAGGGTCCCGCGGGGCAAAAAAATCTTTTTTTTTAAATCGATTTGCGCGTGGGGAGCGCCCGGTACGCGCTCCGGGGAGCGGACCGGGGAGCGTAGCATGGGGAAAACCCAGTTTATTCACTGTGTCACCTCTACGACCCTTTCTTGCGTCAATACGTCCCTTTTTCATACATTACACCTGCCGTAGGTATAATGTGGCGCAGGGGCTTACAAAGTGACGCATCTACCTATATGCGTCACTTTGTAAATATGACTGAATATGGTGCATTTTTTACAGCACTGGTGCGTCACAAAAAGTGACGCTCCGGTGGCGTTAAAGTGACGCATGGCCTCATAAATGAGGCCTTCAGTCTTCTACTCATGCGTCATATTAAATTTATGATGTATTATGTCGGAAGTTCTTACAGATACGTCAGTATTTCAGACGTATCTGTAAGCGCAAAAGTGATGCATTGCAGGAGTGTGTCTCAAAAATGATGCAACTCCAGCAATGCATCCTTTCACATGGGGCGAGGCCCCATGTGAAAGGGCCTGCACGCCTGCTGTGAAACAGGTGTAAAATTTGGACGCACCAGCGTCATAAAAGTGACGCAGTGATATCTCATAAATTTCACTGCGTCACCTCTGCGACCCTTTCTTGCGTCAATACGTCCCTTTTGCATACATTACACCTGACGTAGGTATAATGTGGCGCAGGGGCTAACAAAGTGACACATCTACCTAGATGCGTCACTTTGTAAATATGACTGAATAAGGTGCATTATTTACAGCACTGGTGCGTCACAAAAAGTGACGCACCGGTGGCGTTAAAGTGACGCGTGGCCTCATAAATGAAGCCTTCAGTCTTATAGTCATGCGCCATATTAAATATATGACATGTTATGTCAGAAGTACTTACAGATACGTCAGTATTTAAGACGTATCTGTAAGTGCAAAAGTGATGCATTGCTGGAGTGTGTCACAAAAATGATGCAACTCCAGCAATGCATCTTTTCACATGGGGCCAGGCCCCATGTGAAAGGGCTTGCATCAGTCTTACGCCTGCTGTGACACAGGCGTACGATTTGGATGCAACAGCGTCATAAAAGTGACGCAGTGATATCTCATAGATTTCACTGCGTCACCTCTACGACCCTTTCTTGCGTCAATACGTCCCTTTTGCATACTTTACACCTGACGTAGGTATAATGTGGCGCAGGGGCTTACAAAACAACGCATCTACCTAGATGCGTTACTTTGTAAATATGATTGAATAAGGTGCATTTTTTACTGTACTGATGAGTCACAAAAAGTGACGCTCCGGTGGCGTTAAAGTGACGCATGGCCTCATAAATGAGGCCTTCAGTCTTCTAGTCATGCGTCATATTAAATATATGACATATTATGTCGGAAGTACTTACAGATACGTCAGTATTTCAGACGTATCTGTAAGCGCAAAAGTGATGCATTGCTGGAGTGTGTCACAAAAACGATGCAACTCCAGCAATGCATCTTTTCTTACCCTTCCACACCCCCGTTCCTTTTCAACATTTTCTTTGAATATCCACATTCCCCATATTCACTCTCCTTCTCCTTACTTTCCTTCCCAACACTCACCTTTTTTCAGTCCCCCTACTTCACTTCCTTTCTCCTCTCATACCTTTCTGTTCTTTCTTACTCATTGTCCTTTCCATTATCAATGCACTCCACTTCACTTACTCTTTTTCATTTTTTTAAGAATATAGCTCTTTGATGAGAATTGGAGGTAGTTCTGAAAAGAACTTTTTTTTTCTTCTTTTTTCTTTTTTAAGAACAGAAACAAAAACAGGGAATGGAAACTGCTCAACAGGAGCAAAAAAACCAAAAACAATTAGGGCTGGGAACGGCAGCGATGGTTCTCCGATGCTCGAACCATGAGCAGGACACTTTGCTCCCCAAAGGTAAGGAGTTGATTGAAGTATCTGCATTTCAGGACACCTTTGTTGAATGCAAGTTGAATATTTGGAACCAGCTCCTGCGATCACCCCCTTACAGAAGTAGTTGCTCCTCCGGTGGATGTAGAGGCCCCATCACTGGGAACATCTTGTGCCAGAGCCCTGACACTTTCCCGGGCAAAATTCTGGGGGTGCCTCCTCTCCACATGGCGTATCATTGTGAAGTTCCCAAAAGAATATTTATTTTTAGGGTCACCCCGTGACAGGACTTTTTTGCAGATCCTGCACTCCACTTTTGGAGCATTCACTTTTTCAGTCCTTCTGGTATAGAAATTTTTTTCCAGATGAAATGCTCTTTCACCTTTGGCTGAGGAGGCTCTTCATCAATGAATTCAGGCTCATCTTCACTGCTGGATGGTCTGGCAGCCATGATTAACCAAGAAAGATGCAAGAGCAAAAAGGCAGGTCTTTCAGTCACAAAAGTGAAAGAAGAAGTGAAGGAAATGGGTGGGGATTTCATTCTTTGTAAAAAAAACTGTTAGCAACCAATGAAAAGTGTTATTTTAAGGTCACATGACTTGACGCGCTGATGCTGAGCGCACCGGAGCGCTTCCAGGTGCGCATACGCGGTGCGAACGTAGGCGCTTCCGGGGCGCATACGTGGCGCGAACGTAGGCGCATACGTGGCGCGAACGTAGGCGCTTCCGGGGCGCATACGCGGCGCGAACGTAGGCGCTTCCGAGGCGCATACGCGGCGCGAACGTAGGCGTTTCCGGGGGCGCTTAGGTGGCGCGCCGAAGTGATGTTTTGATATTTTCACGGAAATGCAAAATTATTTTCATTTCCTTATTCAAAAAAACTGCTTTTATATGTATGGTACTCAATGTCTTGCGTTATTATTTACTTTTCATCCATATTTTTTTACACGAATGCAAGTAGCGCTCTGGGTGCGCTTTCCGGAGAGCTTACCGGAGCGCGGACCCAGAGCGCTCCCCAAAAAAATGATAAAAAAAATAAATAAATTAAAAAAAATATTATTATAAAAAAATATATACTAATTAATACTCACACAAATCAGCAAATTTAAAAATAAATCGTAGGTTACAAACTCAATATAGAAAGGAATTAGCATTTAAAAAACCTTTGAAATTCACTGAAAAAACCATAGGTTTCACACCAGTTATAGTTAGGAATTAGCATTTAAAAAATCTATTAAATTCACAGAAAAAACCATAGGTTTCACACCAGTTATAGTTACCTGGAAATTTTACTGACATAAAACCATTGAAATTCCCACGTTATAGTTAGTTGGACTCACTATAACTTGCGCGCCATGCAATGCACTGTGGATGATGTCACATATTACATCACTCATGACATGGTCAGTGACATCACTCATGACATCACTGATGACACCATCCGTGTAACAGAGTGACAGACCTCCTTTCAGTGTAATGTAACCCTTAAAACACATATTCAAAAATAGAAATTAACATTTTCAAAAAAATGGAGATACCCATACCAGTTACAACAAACAATTCAGTAATTCCACCATCTGTATACACATCCACTCATTCACCAACAGTTCTATATAGTCACTCATACATATACTCACTCATCATATGTAGTGATACACCTATACATCCTGTTACACACCGACAGTCATCCAAAAGTTACTCACACACATACTCACACATGCAAATAAACTATTGAACATCCATTTATTTGCATATAGAACTATACACACACTACCACTTTACTTCTATGGAAATTTACACATACTTACTCTCTTAAACAATCACTTATAGAAACACATACATATTTAAACAGGAACTCTTACAATCTCTCGCTCTGACATAAACTCACTTATATACATCAATACTCACATATAATTGATTAAAACATATGTAGTTACTGATAAACACACTAGTGAGACAGTCATTCACTCACTAACACACACATATGCACACTCATCCACCCATACAGTCCTGCACATACGCTGTCTTCAAAACACATACAAACAGTGAGTCAGTCACCAACCCATGCATCCACTTATACACAAAGTGAAACACTGATACATATATTTCAATATTTAAAAGTTACTCGCTAATATATGTATTCACTAAGATACACTTAATAAGGCAGTTAACAAATCATTTAAAAAAAAACACATCCATTTACACACTTATTTAACCATTTATTCTTCCATCGACCTTTACAAATATATATATAAAACAAATTTAATTTTCAGAAAGACACACATTCACTGGATGGTGTCATCAGTGATGTCATGAGTGATGTCACTGACCATGTCATGAGTGATGTAATATGTGACATCATCAGCAGTGCATTGCAGGCGCGCAAGTTATAGTGAGTCCAACTAACTATAACGTGGGAATTTCAATGGTTTTATGCCAGTAAAATTTCCAGGTAACTATAACACATATATATATATATATATATATATATAGATTCACTGAAAAAACCATAGGATTCAGGGACGTTATAGTTAGAAATAGTTAGAAATTAGCATTTGAAAACCCTTAGAAATTCACTGATGACGTCACATATTACATCATTCATGACATGACATCACTAATGACATCTCAAATGACATCACTGATGACATCGCTGATGACATCATCCAGTGACTTTGTGTTTCTATACATTTTAAATATGTTTTATATATATATATGCCAAGGTGTATTGAAGAATGAGTGGGTGTATATGTGTCTGGATGGATGATTTAGTAGGTGAGTAACTGACTGTATAAGTGGGTGATTAAATGTGTTTTACTGAATGCATGGGTTAGTGACTGATTCAGTTGCATGGGTGGTGAGTAGCTAAATGACGATCTATATGGGTTATTGATTGGTTGTCTGAGTACCTGTATGGGTGCCTGAGTGTCTGAGTGGGTGGGGGGTGTTACTCTGTGCATAGATGTGTGAGTGGATGATTCACTGAGTGTATGGGTTCAAGAGTGTATCTGTGAAGGGCTGTATGGGTGGGTGGGTGAGTGTGTGTATGTTATGTTATGTTATGGTATTTTATTTTATACAGTGCACAGCTACTCGGAAGTGTCCCGGCGCTAACAGCAAAAAGGCAGAGAATGCACAATTACCAATTAAAACAGTAGGGTTTTTAAGGCTTTCCTAAACAGAATGGCCCTCAAAGCCAAGGGCAGCATATTCCAGGCCAGACAAGCTTTGCGCACAAAGGAGTTCCCCCCCAGTCGCTGACGCTTAAACTTCGGAGTCTGCATCAGCAGCTGCGAAGACGAACGCAACTGTCTCCCTGGTGTGTAAAAAGCAAGTCTCTTCTGCAAATAGATGGGACCAAGACCGTAAAGGGCCTGTTGCACAATTGACAGGAAGTCAGTGTAATGACCGTAGAAGTGCCCGTACACTGTGCCTGGATGACAGCCCCCTAGGAGTCTGGCAGCCAAGTTTTTTACCACTTGTAATTTCATCACAAGGAAACCTGGGCTGCCAACTAGGAGGGCGTTGGCGTAATCCAAGCGAGAGAGAATCAGTGCCCGAACAACCGTCTCTCTAGCCGTGCTTGGCAAGAAGGGAAGGGAAGGGAAGCTTTTTGGAAGCACCATTATTCTCAGACGGGCAAGGAAAGCCAGGAGGCCAGAGTCTCTCTCTTAAATCCGGAGCGAAAGAGCTGAACAGCAGTACTTCCGACTTTCCCTCATTACATTTTAGCTGCGCATTGGCAAGCCAATGAAAGACAGATGACAAGCACTGATGGGGTCTCTTGACCGAGTCCTCCTCCTTGGTCCAGGTAAACAGCAGCTGGGTATCATCGCCGTAGGCCATCACCTTATCCCCCAGTGCCCAAAAAATCAGCGGAGTCACGTAGATGTTAAATAACAGGGGGCTAAGCGATGACCCCTGCGGAACCCCAGTGGAAATCCTCATGGGCACAGAGGCACACGGAAGGAGCCAAACCTGCTGCAACCTTCTTTCCAAAAAAGAATTGATCCATTGCAAAGCCGTCCCAGAGATTCCTATTTCAGATAAGCGGGTCCAGGAGCATGGCGTGAGGCACAGTGTCGAACGCTGCAGAGAGATCAAGCATTAGCAATGCTGCTCTCCCGCCGGCATCCAGACACTCCCAAATCGTTTCTGTGACCTCTAGCAAAGCGGATTCCGTGCTATAAGAGGCACGGAAGCCAGACTGCGCCGGATGAAGCAAACCAGCCCCCTCAACAAAGTTGGTAAGTTGGAATGTGATCGCTTTCTCACAAACTTTAGCCAGACTTGGCAGAAGCGAGATAGGACGATAGTTTTCTGGGAGCAATGGATCAAGTGACGGTTTTTTAAATAAAGAGAGGATCAAGGCATGTTTCCAAGCTGTCGGCACACACGCTTCCTGCAAAGATTAGTTGACCATAAAATTCACATCCAAATTAATGGTGTCTGCCACATCCGATAGTAAACGGGCCACACAGGGGTCGTTGGGAGAGCCGGACTTGAGGGCTTTGAGTATTCTGAGAGAACTAGCGAGGTCAATCGGACTGAATTCTGAGAAAGGGGAGACCGGTACCGCTCTGGGCAAATGCAATGGCAACACAAGGTCGCTGTATCCGGAAGAGGACAGAAAAGTCTCCTGGATGCTAATTATTTTATCCCTGAAGAAGGACGCCAGGGTGTTGCACCAGGGCTCAGTGGCAGGAGCAGCCGCCACCTGGGCACTGGGGGACAGGAAGCTCTGCGCAATTGCGAAGATTTCTTTGGAATTGTTATTAGCCCGCTCAATACGAGCGGCATAATACTGTCCTTTGGCCTCTCCTATCGCCACATGATAAAGTGTTTGTTTGGATCTGAGGATGTTTTTATCAGAGTGGTCGTAGCCACCAAAACGCCAAGCCCTCTCCGCAACCTTACAGGCATGTATGGGTGTGTTGGTGAGTGAATGGATGCCTCAGTGATACATGTGTAAGTAACTGCATATGTGAAAGGCAGTATATGTGAGTGATGGAGTGTATAAATGACTATATGTGAGAGTGAGTAATTGTGAGAGTAGCTGCATGGATCAGTGTGTGCTTGTAGTAGTTATTGTATAAGAGTGTAAGTATGTGTTAGTATATGTTTGAATAAGTGAGGTGGTGTGTGTATAACTGTGTAGGTAAGTAAATGGGAGTGTGATTGATTGTTTGCATGACTGACTAGATGTGTGAGTAACTCTATGGATGAGTGGCGGTGTGTGAGTGTCTGTATAGATATGTGAGTGCATATGATAATGCCGTATTGATGGTTGAATGCATGTGTGAGTGACTGTATGGGTGAATGAGTAGATGTGTGTGTAGACCAAGTTATTAGTGAGTGGGTATGTCCTAACTGGTATTGGTATGTCTAGGGTTTCAAAAATGGTAGTCTATATTTTAGAGTGGGTATATCAAAGGTTATATTATGGTATGAGGAGGTGCATCAGATTATCACATGGACGATGCCATCAGTGATGTCATCTGAGAATTCATTAGTGATGTCATCAGTGACGTCACTGACCGTGTCATGAATGATGTAATATGTGACGTCATCAGCAGTGCATTGCGGGGGCAAGATTTATAGTTAGCTGAACTAACTATAACGGCTGAATTTCTCTGGTTTGGTACGAGTGAAATGTGCAACTAATAATAACGTCCCTGATCCTGTGGTTATTACAGTGAATTTTTAAGGTTTTTTAAATGCTAAATTCTAACTATAATGCCCCTGGAACTTATGGCTTTTTCAGTGAATTTCAAAGGTTTTATTTTTTTTATTTTACAACAGATTACAATCGGTACTTTTTTGTATAGTAACAAACAGTAGTCATTTCTACTCTACATAGGTACACATTTACACTTCCTCTTAAACATTCCTGTATTAGTTGATAGTTTATAAAGAGGGTATACAGTTAAGTGGGCTTGCCTCTCAATGCACATTTTTCCCATTTTAAACTCTGTTAGTCACTAGCATCAGGTAGTGTGTCCTCTTGGGGGGGTTCACATATATTGCTCCCGAAAGTGTTCCATTTTCCCCATATTAGGGCCCATTTTTGTGGTATCCTCTATGTGCATATACTGCTTTTTCAGTTACCATTGTGGTGTCCATGTCTTGGCACCAATTCCGCAGAGTAGGAGTGTGCCTTGATCCCCAATTACGAGCTATGTTCTGTTTTGCCAGTGTCAGGCCAAGTGTTACCCAGGCATGGCCCGAGTGATTCAGGTTGGTTGGTTCCCAAAATTAATAAGGCAGCGTTTTGGTTCCGGGAGGATTTCCACCCCCGAAACTTGGGACGTTGTGGTCATGATTGCTTTCCAGTATGAGATGATGTTGGGACATTCACGGATGGTGTGCAGGAACATGCCAGGGAGGCCGCACTGAACCAGGCCAAGCGGTGTGTCAGTGGTCCCCAATATATGAAGTACTGTACAAGTGTAGTATGTTCTGTGTAAGACTTTCAGTTGTAGTAGTCTCAGCCTTGTGGGGATTGCCACCTCCCTGGGGTATGCCCATGCTTCCTGTCAATCTGCCTCGTCTAGGGGCCCCAAGTCTATCTTCCATCGTTCCTTGAGGGCTATTATGTGGTCTGGCTGATTGCTTACTATTTTTCGGTTTACGAGGGAGATGGCTTTCTTATGTAGATAGTTTGTGAGGAGTCTATCTTCCAGTGGTGAGGCTTCTGGCAGTTGCATGCCCTGTTGCAGGATACTCTGGAGTGCATGTCTAACCTGCAGGTATCTAAACATCTCAGTCTGCGCTAACCCGTATGTTTCCTGTAGCTGTTCAAATGGGATTACTTCTCTTTTTTGCCAAACAACCCCTACCTTTATAATGCCTATTAGGTCCCATTGTTGGATTCCCTTTGTGTTGCTCAGTTTGCCTAGTCGTCGGGTGTTCCATATAGGTTTGGCTTGTGTAATTACCCACTCCCATCCCAGCGCACGCTGTACCTCAAACCAAAGTTTAATCGTGTGGGCTGTCGGGCCTATAAGTGTAGGTCGTCGCTGTTTATTGTATAATGTCCCCAAAATTCCTCCTTTTTCGAGTAAATGTCTGTCCATGCGGAACGCTGGCTCTTCCTGTGTTACATGAAGCCACTGGTTGATAACCATAAGCTACGCCGCCCAGTAGTATTGTTTAACATTAGGAAGGGCAATACCCCCGTCGTACCACCCCCGCAAGAGCTTTTGTATTGCTATCCGACTTGCTTTACCATCCCATTGTAGCATGGTCATTTCTTCATTGATCATTGTGAAATATGTGGGCGCTACTGGGAACTGCGTATTTTGAAGGGCGTATATAAACCGAGGAAGCGCCTTCATTTTAAAAAAGGCTGTTCTCTCGAGCAGTGTAAATGGGAAGGAGCGCCAATGTTTGACATCGCTTTGGAGCCGTGTTAGTGATTTTGTGAGATTTTCTGCGATAAAGCATGTATGATTATGCGTGATGTATATTCCTAGGTATCTGAATCCTTCTGTCACAATTTGCATGGCACAGTGTTGTGGGAGTTTTGGCATGGGTGGGTGGAATATATTTAGAAGGGATTTTGCCCAGCTTATCGTGTAGCCTGAGGTACGTCCATACGCCGTGCAGATATGCAGCAGGCTGTTTATGGAACATGCAGGGGTAGCCAGATTTCGGAGGATATCATCCACGTAGAGCGAGATACAGTCTTCCCACCCCATTACCCACCATCGTCCCCAGATGCCCAGATCTTGTCGGATCCACGCTGCTAGGGGTTCCAGCACCAGTGCAAAAAGTAACGGACAGGGGGCAGCCCTGCCTCGTCCATCTCCCCAATTGGAAATCGATTGAAGTATGACTTTTTACCACCACCTGAACCAGAGGTTTTGTATATAAGACTTCTACTCATGCACAGAATTCTGGGCTAAAGCCCATGCACCGAAGAACCGCAAAGAGGAAGGGTCATTCCACCAAGACGAATGCAATACGTGCATCCATTGATAAAATCACTGCATCCTCCTCTATAGTGTCCTTGCGTGCCATTATACTGTGCAAGCTTCAAAAGTTGAGCGCTGTATTACGATTCTGCATGAATCCCGACTGGTCCGGTGGATTAAAGTCGGGAGGTGTGCCTGGAGTCACGCGGCTAACGCTTTAGCTACTATTCTTGCCTCCGCGTTTATAAGGGAGATCGGTCTGTATGATTCGCAGTCATCCGGGTGTTTGCCTGGTTTAGTGATAGTAACTATCGTAGCCAGACGCTGGTCCCTGGGCAGTTCCCCTTTGTGCAAACTGTGAGTAAACATATGGATCATATGTGGCATAAGTTGTGGTGCGGCTTTTTTATAGAGTTCTACTGGTAACCCGTTGGGCCCCAGTACCTTCCCAGAATATAATGCTCCGACCGCTAGTTCAAGTTTATCACTAGTCAGATCTACTTCTAGCTTTTGGGCATCTCCCGGTTCCAGTGATGGCATCTGTATGTCTTTGAGGAAATCTATATTTTCGGCAACAGTGGCGGTTGCGAAGGGCAAGCATACCTGCTGAAAGTGTGCAGGTAGCGTCTCAACTATTCCTAGCGGGTCCGTTGTGAGTTTGCCTGTTTGTATCCGGAGCTTCCCCACCCATCTGCCCGCTTTTTCTTTTTTATTTAGCCACGCTAGCAGTTTCCCTGCTTTATCTCCCATCTCATATAGAATATTTTGAGTGTTTGTATTCTTAGATTTCGCTTCCTCCAAAGTGTACGCTCTGTATTCTTGTTGGGCTAATTGTATCCTATGTGTCATGATTTCTCCAATGTCAGCTGTACGGTCTGTCTCGGCCCTGGATACTTCTTGTTCCAAAGACTCGACATGTTGCCATTGGTCCTGTTTATGTTTTGTGATTAGGGATATGGCCTGACCTCTTATCATCATTTTGTAAGCCGGGGATGTCACTGTGTGTTCATTTTCAAGGAGAAATTGGTCTGAGGGTTTGAGCAGTCCTTTCCCAATTTTCGTATTTTTAAGATAGCCTGGGTGTAGTGGGAATACGTGCCGTCTGCCCGAGGTGTGTGAAACATAGGTGATTAATACCGGTGAGTGGTCCGATATTCCCCTTGGGAGGTGTGTGATCTCTCCCACCTTTTCCACACCTGTTGCCAATGTTAGGATATGGTCAATTCTGGAGAGACTACTGTGTGCTCCCGAAAGAAACATATATTCCCTCTTATGCGGGCGTCTGGCCCGCCAGACATCTATGAGACCAGTCACCTCTATAAATTCCGACAATAAGCAATTGGGCCTGGTAGGGGCCCTAGGGAGCTATTTATTTATAGATGCATCCATCATAGTATTAAAGTCCCCCCAATATAAATTCTCCTTCCGGGAGTGATAAGAAAAATTTCCCCAATGCCGGTAACGCTGTGTGATGTAACGCTGGGGGAATATATATCGATACCAGAGTGTAGGTGAGTCCCTCCCATTTACAGGCTATGGCCCCAAAGCCTCCCTGATCATCTGTTCAAGACCCCTGTCATCTCAGTGGAAAGCATGTATTAATTAAAATGCCAACTCCCGGGAGCCGGAAGTGAAGTCTGAGTGTACTGCCATCTTGTAGCCCCATCTAACTAATGCTTTGCATGTGGAGCTTACCAGGCGTGTTTCTTGTATGAGAGCGATTGCAGGCCCTTTACGTTTTATATATTGAAAGACCAATCCCCTTTTTATTTTGTCCCCGAGCCCATTCACATCCCATAAGTTTATTGTAAAGGGAAAGTGTGTCATTTGCTGTGCCGCTTCCCCCGTAATAGGACCATCTATTGATGCTGTAGCCTGCACTTTTTCCATCATCTGCGTTAGATTGAGTGTGTGCCACCTCTCAGTGTAGTTGTCTTCACGCCTATGTGTACATTGCATTGGTGTTCAGTACAGTTACACTTAAAAACAATCATTAACCCCTTGATCATACCCTATTCCCCCCTCCCCCTCCCTGCCTCCCTGCATTGCAGATTTGGAACTACCTGCCACCCCAACTTGGCAGAGTGCTTCTGTCCCATAACTCTATACTTGTGTCGGGGGTGATGCTGCTTAGCGGCCGTTTGGCATTCGTCCCCTGAATTGTCCCCAGTCTGTGGCGGCATTAGAGTGAACCAAAAAAAAGACCACCCTTAGGTCATGGGAACGAGAAGTCAATCAGCATTCTCCCAAGGTTGTCACGTCGATATATTGCTGCGAATCAATGTGTGTCCATCGGTGTTATCTATGCTGAAATTTCCTAGGCCGTTCTTGTCCAATAGTTGCTTTCCAATCTACTCAGAGTCTGCATCTGCGATCTATTTTGCGTTGGGCAATCAGTCCTTCCACTAAGCTGACGCCTTCACCTCCGATGTCGAAAATTGCAATCTTTTCTGTTCAGGCCTGATGCAAGCCTCCCGACCTCCAGCCAGTTCTGTGATTCCTCTGGGGTCGAGAAGAACCAACTTTTGCCTTCTGTCTCCACCCTAAGCTTTGCAGGAAAGAGCATAGCATATTTTAATTCTCGATTATGCAGCTCTCTTTTTACTTCTAGGAAGCTTCTATGCTAGTTAGTGACTGTCGCCTTGTAATCTGGGTACAAGGACACTGTAGTATTTTCTATCTGTAATGTAGGGGGCAACATGTGCTGTTTGTATAATTGTTTCCCTGTCGCAATAGTTGAAGATGTGGGCCAGTATAGGCCTGGGGGGGCTTCTGGCTTGGGTTTACCCTCCGGAACTCGGTGGGCTCTTTCCACTGAGAAGAAGCTGGACAGACCTTGTGGCTGTAGCTGCTGTTTTACAAGGTCTTCCACAAAGAGATCCACCGCAGGCCCTCTGATGCTTTCTGGCACTCCAACTTCAAAGGTTTTTTAAATGCTAATTTCTAACTATTTCGTACCGGAAACCTATGGTTTTTTCAGTGAATTTCATAGTTTTTTAAATGATTATTTCTAACTATGCCTACAAAGGTAGGACATGTGAAGAAAGAGGAAGAAAAGTGCAGAAAGAAGCAAGACAAACGCAGAAAGAGGCAACAGAGGTCCAGAAAGATGAAGAAAAGTGCAGGAAGAGGCAAGAGATGTGCAGAAAGAATCAGCAGAGGAGCAGAAAGTCCTCCTGTGCCCCTAACTTTTTGCTGACGGGTACTGGTGGTAACTGACTCTGACTAACTAGGCCTAGAGACAGTGCTATGCTAAAAGTCACTTAGAATAAAGTGAAAACACCTACCTACACTAGGGAACACTATTCATTGGGGTACCCCTGTGAATAGCATGACCTCCTTTGTATTTGCCATGAGTTAATGCCTGGGTCATTGCATGAGTACATGAGTAGTGACTGGATGATTAGAGTGCTACAAGGAGAGTGCATTGTGATTTTATAAGTGCCCCTATTTTGGTGGAGTGATTGGATAAGTACATGATGCTGGCTGGGTGATTGGAGGAGTTCATGGGTAGTGACAGGGGGATGGCTTGACTGCATGGGTTACCACCTGTGTAATTGCAGGAATGAAACAGTACTGTGTAGAGGTCTACATGGGTAGTGCACAGGGGATTGTACCAGTGCATGTGTTAGTGCATGGGTCATTGCATAACTACATGGGTACTGACTGGTTGAAGGGAGTACTGCAAGGAGAGTGCATGGTGAATGTATAAGTCCTTTGGTTTTGGCTGAGTGATTGGATAAGTACATGGTGCTGGCTTGGTGATTGGAAGACTGCATGGGAAGTGCATGTGTTAGTGCCCGGGTCATTGCATGACTACATGGGTAGTGACTGGATGATTAGAGGACAGCAAGTAGAGTGCATGGTGAATTTATAAATGCATGGGTTTTGGTGGAGTGATTGGATAAGGACATGGTGCTGGCAGGGTGATTGGAAGAGTGCTCAGGGAGTGACGGGGGATTGCTGGACTGCACGAGTAGTGCTCTGGAGATTTTAGTACTGCATGAGTTAGTGCCGTGGCCATTGCATGAGTACATGCATAGTGACTGGATGATTAGAGTGCTGCAAGGAGACTGCATGGTGAATATATAAGTGCTGGGGTTTTGGCAGAGCGATTAGAAGAGTATATGGTGCTGGGAGAGTGATTGGAAGAGTGCACAGGGAGTGACAAAGGGATTGCTGGACTGTATGGGTAGTGCTTTTGGGATTGTAGCAGTGCATGCGTTCGAACCTGGGCCATTGCATGAGTACATGGGTAGTGACTGGATGATTACATTACTATAAGGAGAGTACATGGTGAATTTATAAGTTCTTGGGATTTGGCGGACTGATTGGATAGGTACATTGTGCTGGCTGGGTGATTGGAGGAGTGCATAGGTAGTGACAGGCAGATTACTGAACTGCAAAGGTAACCCTCAGGAGATTATAGCACTACATCTGTTAGTGCCTGGGTCAGTGCATAAACACATGGTTAGTGACAGGATGATTAGAGTGCTGCAAAGATACTACATGGTAAATTTATAAGTGCTTGGGTATTGGCGCAATTATTGGATACGTTTACGGTGCTGACAGGGTGATTAGAAGAGTGCTCACGGAGTGACAAGGGCAATGCTGGAGTGCAAAGGCACTGCTCTGAGGATTGTAGCAGTGAATGTATTAGTGCCTAGGCCATTGCATGAAGAGTGCACAGGGAGTGACAAGGGGAATTGCTGGACTGCATGGGTAGTGGTCTTGGGAATGTAGGACTGCATGAGTTAGTGCCTGGGCCATTGCATGAGTACATGGGTAGTAACTGGATGATTAGGGTGTTGCAAGGAGAGAGCATGGTGAATTTGTAAGTACACATGTACTCATGTAGTGTCCCAGACACTAATACATTCACTACTACAATCGCCAGAGCAGTACATATGCACTCCAGCATTCCCCCTGTCACTCCGTGAGCACTCTTCCAATCACCTTGTCAGCACCGTGTACTTATCCAATCACTGCTACAATACCCTAGCACTTATAAATTCAGCATGCACTCTCTTTGCAGTACTCTAATCATCCAGTCGCTAACCATGTACTTACGGAATGACCCAGGAACTAACAGATGTAGTGCTACAATCCCCTGCGGACTATCTATGCACTCCAGCAATCCCCCTGTCAGTCTTTGATCAAGGTAGGTGTTATAGTTGTTTGGATTAGTACAATATAGTGGCTGGGTGACTGGAGGAGTGCACAGGGAGTGACAGTGTGATCGCGGGACTGCATGGCTACTTCCTGGATAATTGAAGGAGCAAATAAGAAGTGTGTAAGTGGTTAGAGGACTGTATGGGTAGTGCATAAGGGATTGTAGCAGTGATCAGTTAGTGCCTGGATCATTACATCAGTAGATAGTTACTGACTGAAACATTAGAACACTGCAGGGAAAGTGCCTGAGTGAATGTATAAGTGCTTGGGTATTGGCAGAGTATTTGGATTAGTACATAGTAGTGGCTGAGTGACTGGAGGAGTGCACGGGTAGTGGCAGGGAGATTGCTGGACTGCATGGGTACTACCAGGGGAATTGAAGGAGCGAATGGGAATTGTGTAGGTGGTTTGAGGACTACATGGGTAGTACACAGGGAGTGTAGCAGTGCATGTATTAGTGTATGGATCATTGCATGACTACATGGGTAGTGACTGAATGTTTAGAGTACTGCGAGGAGAGTGCATGGTGAATTTATAAGTGCTTGGGTTTTGGCACAGTGATTGGATAAGGACATAGGACTGGCTGGGTGATTGGAGGACTGCATAGGTAGTACCAGGGAGATTACTGGACTGCATTGGTGGTCCTCAAGGGATTGCAGTAGTGCATGTGTTAGTGATTGGGTCATTGCATGAGTACATGGGTAGTTACTGGATTATTAGAGTGCTGCAAGGACAGTGCAAAGTGATGTTATAACTGCATGGGTTTTGGTGGAGTAATTGGGTAAGTACATAGTGCTGGCTGGGTGATTGGAGGAGTGCATGGTAGTGACAGAGGGATTTCTGGAGTACATGTGTACTACCTGAGTGAATCAGTAGTGTGTAGGTAGTTAGAGGTCTGCATGGGAAGTGCTCAGGGGATTGTAGCAGTGCATGTGTTAGTGCCTGGGTCATTGCATGACTACATGGGTAGTGACTGGATGATTAGAGTACTGCAAGGAGAGTGCATGGTGAATTTATAAATGCTCTGGTTTCGGCAGAGTGATTAGATATGTACATAGTGCTGGACGGGTGATAGCAGGGGTGCAAAAAAAGAGGCAAGTGAAGTGTAGAAAGAGGCAACAGAGGTGCAGAAAGACGCAAGAGAGGTGCAGAAAAAAGCAAGAGAAGTGCAGAAAGAGTCAAGAGAATTGCTGAAAGATGTAACAGATGTGTGGAAAGAAGCAAGAGAAGTACAGAAAGAGGCAAGTGAGGTGCAGAAAGAGGCAAATGAGGTGCAGAAAATGGCAAGAAAACAGCAGAAAGAGGAAAGGGATACAAAAAAGGGGAGAACGGTATAGAGAGAAGCAAGAGAGGTACAGAAAGAGGGAAGACAAGTTCAGAAAGAGACACCAGGGGTGCAGAAGGAGACAACAGGGGTGCAGAAAGAAGGAAGAGAGGTACAGAAATAGGCAATAGAAGTGAAGAAAGAGGCAGGTTAGGTGCAGAAGGAGGCAAGAGAACTGCATAAAGAGGTAGGAGAATTACAGAAAGAGGCAAGAGGGTTACAGAAAGAAGGAAGAGAAGTGGAGAAAGAAGCAACAGAGATCCTGAAAGAGATGTGAAGGGCAGAAAAGGTGCAGAAAGAGGGACCAGGTGTGCAGAAAGACACAAGAGAGGTGCAGAAAGAGACAAAAGAGGTGCAAAAATAGGCAAGAGGGGAGCAGAAAGAAGCAAGTGATGTGCAGAAAGAAGCAACAGAGGTACAGAAAGATGCAAGAGAACTGCAGAATCACCCATAAGAAGTGCAGAAAGAGGCAAGAGAATTGCTGAAAGAAACAACAGAGGTGTGGAAATAAGTAAGAGAAGTGCAGAAAGAGGCAAATGAGGTACAGAAAGAGGCATGAGAAGTGCAGAAAGAAGCAAGTGAGGTACAAAAGGAGGGAACAGGGGTGCAGAAAGATGTAAGAGAAATACAGAAACAGGCAGGAAAGGTGCAAATAGAGGCATGAGAGGTGCAGAAATAGGCAGGAAAGGTACAGAAAGAAGGAACATGGGTGGAGAAAGACGCAAGAGAGGTGCAGAAAGAGAAAAATGGGTACACAAATAGGCAAGAGAGGTGCAGAAACAGGTGGGAAAGGTGCAGAAAGGGAACACAGGTGCAAAAAGAGGTTAGTGAGGTGCTGAAGGAGGCAAAGGAACTGCAAAAAGAGGCAAGAGAGTTGCAGAAACAGGCAAAAAGGGGTGAAGAAAGATGGAACGGTGTGCAGAGAGGGGCAAGAGAGGTACAGAAAGCGGGAAGAGGGGTACAGAAAGAAGAGAGTGGTACTCAGAAAGAGGCAAGAAAAGTGCAGGACGAGGCAATAGAAGTACAGAAAAAGGCAAATGAGGTGCAGAAGTAGGCAAGAGAACTACAGAAAGAGGCAAGAGAGTTGCAGAAACAGGCAAAAGGGGTACAAAAAGATCCAACAAAGGTGCAAAAAGAGGCAAGAGGGGTGCAGAAAGGGGCAAGAGAAATGCAGAAAGAGGGAAGTGAAGTGCAAAAAGAAGACAGTGAGGTGCAGGAAGAGGAAGAAAGGTGCAGAAAGATGGAAGATAAATGCAGAAAGAAGCAAGACAGGCACAGAAAGAAGAGAGGTTTGTGCACCATTAGTACCAATTTAACACCTACATTTAGCAATAAGTAACACATAACCATTGCAGCTTTGCAAAGGGCCTTCCCCCACGCTGTAACATGTGAAGCTGCATTTTTGGGAACATTTGAGCCATTAGAGCTAGAAACAATGATTTTTGTATTCAAATCTGCAGATTATGCAGCAGATGATGGAATATTTGGAAAATGCGGAAAATGTTTAATTATGTGACAATTGGTGCAGCCAACAAAATGCCTAAATCAAGAATGGGTCCGTAGGTTAGTAGAGTTGTAATTTCACATAAGCAATCAGTGTGCGCATAGAGCTGTATAGGCCAAGACGTCCAGTTCACAATTAAGCACTGGCAATAAGACAACAAGGCCCTTTCGGTGCCTGAGCAGATTAAACCTTAAATTCCATTAACAAGATGCATTGGAACAGTAACTACAGTGTGTGTATGCTTGGGAGCAGCGGGACAAAAAGCAAGCACGCTCTCTCGGTACATGTGCATTTTATTGTGCATTAGTGAGCTTCTTACATACCGTACCTGCTGCAGTATTTACAGCTACTCACCTGGCATTTTCCTCAGACGTTCTATAGACTTTGTAACTAAATCAAATGGGATTTGAAATTTGCTTGAAGTTCTATTTTAAAATAAAAAACTTTTAAAAAATGCTAAAGCCAAGATTAGGGCAAATACCTGGATTCCTAACTGTCTGCTAAATGGTACATGTCAACATTTTATTGTGTGTGGACTTCTCTCCTGTGTATCAGCTGTGACTGGGGCGGTGAGGCAGGAAGGTTGAAGCAGAGAACCCCTTCAGCAGGCAGGTTCCTCCTGGCTGCTCTGCTGTATAATGAAGGGCTTAATGAAGAGAGAGCCGGTGCAGCTGGAAGTAAATCAAAACTGCTCATAGTGATTTTGTGCACGTGCGTGTGGGCTTCGGTGTTTGAAAAAAGAGTTTGTGTATGTGTGGGGGTATGCATGCGCGTTTGTGGGTGTGTGTGCGTAAATGTGTGCTTAGGTGTGTACAGAAAGGTTGTGTGTGTCTGGTTTGCTTAGGTGTCTTTGTGGGGAGTCATGTGTGTTTAGATGTGTATAGGGAGTTTGCATGTGTGTGTTTGAATGTTTGTGTCTAGATAGGGAGATCATGTTTGTGTGTTTGGGTGTCTATATAGGGAGCTTGTGTATGTGTGACTAAGGTTGTATATAGCGAGGTAATGTGTGTAAGCGTGTTTGTATGTGTGGAAGGCTGCTTTTGTGCATATGTGTGTTCACATGGGTGAGGGTTGTTGTGTGTACAGGACATTTGTGTTAGAAGGGTAGTGTGTACATCTTGGAGACAGTATGTTTGTGTAGGATTGTTCATGTGTGCAATGTGGCGCTTCTGTGTTTTTGTGTGTGGTGCATGTTTTTGAAGTCTGTTAGGGGGTTATGGTGAAAGAAATACATTTATAAAAGAAGCCGTGGTGGGAGGGATTGCTCGAGGTTGAAGTAGGCAGTGCTCCTTCAAAAAAGAGCTTCAACGAAAATACTTTCAAATAAACTAATTTTAATGTAAATTAAATTGGCAGTCCTGGCATATGAACTAAAAAGCGGGTTGAATGTGCAGATCTTACATGCTGTGCGACGCGAGGGGCTGCGTTCCTGCTTGAAAAAGCACATCTTGCCTTCCTTGAATGACAAGCCCGTCAGAAGCCTGATATTCCGGACTGAACAGAGGGACAGAGCCTGCAGGCTGCACCCCCTCCCTCACTAACAGCCTCATGCAACTCATCTGGATATTAGCATGGGGCACATATACATTTCAGCAAGAACAAACGTTAAATCGTTCTCATATGAAAGTTTGCCTCCCTATAGGGCTGTATGGAATGAGTGAGGGCGCTGAATGAGACCAGCAACGCACCAAATTCTTCCACCCACAACCCCATATATGAACGCTGCTTAGAAACAATATCGTAATATATAACCCACCAGATACACAACATATTAAATGAAGCTTAGTAACTGATTGATTGATTGATAAAAAATGTATAACGCGCAAAAACAATAACCCGCAGGTATCAAGGCGCCTAACAATACGATCAGAAATTAAAGCAAACATCCTTACATATAGGCTTGCCGAAAGAGGCGAGTTTTGAGGGCACTGCGAAATTTCTGTAGGGAGGGTAGGGATCTAAGGTCCAGAGGAAGATCATTTCACCACTTGGGGGCCAAAGTGGAGAAGGCCCTGCCACCCCACTTAGCTCTTCGTATGCGAGGAGCTGTCAGAAGCGATTTCCCGGAGGAACGCAAGTTCCTTCCAGGAGTGTAGTGAGAAATGATGGAACCAACTCCTGTGTCGCTGTTTTTTGCAATGGCTCTATATGTCATGCATAAGACTTTAAACCGTATTCGGTGTTCTACCGGTAGCCAATGCAGCGTTTTCCTGGCCGCCGTGGCCGAAGAGCGTCTGGGAATATCCAGAACAAATCTGGCTGTGGCATTTTGAACTACCTGTATGCGCTGCAAGAGGCTCCTGTTTAGCCCCGCATACAGCGCATTACAGTAGTCCAAGCGTAAACCAATGAGTGCGACAGCTATTTGCTTTCTGGACTGCAAGGAGAGATATTTCCTAATCCTTTGCAGAGTGTGGATCAGGCCCCAGCAGGTGGAGATGGTTCTACTCACCTGACTGCCCATGTCAAGGGCAGGGTCTATCATCACCCAGAGATTCTTAGCAGATGTTGTGGGGGAAGGGCACATTCCCAGCGAGTCAGGCCACCAGTTGGCTGACCAGATGTGTTCTTTCCCTCCAAACACCATCACCTCAGTCTTCTCCCCATTCAGTTTAAGAGAGTTCTAAATCATCCAATGACCAACCGCCTCCATACAAGATCTAAACTTGGAGGCGGTTTGCACATCTGAATGGGAGAGAGAGACGAGTATTTGGGTGTCATCTGCATAAGAGACTACCTCCATCCCGAAAGTTCTTATTAGTCTGGCTAGTGGGGTAACATAGATGTTGAATAGGGTCTGGCTAAGCGCCGACCCTTGGTGGACCCCACATAGCACTGGTCGGGATGGAGATAGAAACTCCCCCAGCTTGACTCTTTGTTCCCTCCCATCAAGGAAAGAAGTCAGTAGATCTAGGGCTGCGTCCTTCACCCCCACATCCCTCAAGCGCGATGTAATTACTGAGGGGGAGAGGGTATCGAAGGCAGCAGTTAGATCTAGTAGGACCAGGAGGGTGGTCTGGCCCCCATCCACTGTCGTGCGGATCTTATCGAGCACGATGGTGAGGGCTGACTCGGTGCTGTGTTCCCTCCTGAATCCATGCTGGGAGGAGTCCAAGCAGCCCGAGCTCTCCACAAAGACAGCGAGATGCTTGTTAAGATGTGCCTCAAGCATCTTCGCTGGAGCCGGAAGCAACGAGATAGGACTGAAGTTTTTTAGGACCTCCGGATCGAGAGAGGCCTTCTTTAACAGGGGTTTCACTACCGCCTTCTTCCACTCCAGAGGGAAGATGCCATCTCTGATGGCTAAATTCATTATTTCTAACAGCGGTGGTAGGAGGGTCTCCCTACACTGCTTGATGATTTTTAGTGGGCAGGTATCCAGGGGAGAACCAGACTTGGTCTTGTTAAGCAAGATCTCCAAATCATGCAAGGCCAGCGGGGGAAAGGAGTCCAGGGTGCACAATGGAGAGGTGTCAGTAGTGGTCAAATTCATCTCAACCCGAGCAGTGGGCTCACTGATACAAACTCTTTGTTCCTCAAGAGCCAAGTGGATATCCTGTATTTTAGTATGGAAAAAGGAGGCAATCCTATCACATAGGTCTTGAGATGGAATAACAGGATCAGGGGTTTGCAGGTTGACTAAAGAGTCAACGATTCTAAAGAGCTCCTTCGACGAGGAGAGCGAGGTTGTCAGGGCTACGTAGTAGTCTTGTTTGGCCTGCACAATCTCAGCTTTATATTTCCTGACAAGGAGTTTATGGGCTTCCTTGTTCTTAAGGTCCCAGCTAGCGTGCCAGAGCCTCTCCTTCCTCCTCACTTCTTGCCTGAGGAGTCTTAGGGAATCAGAGAACCATGGGGCAGATGGTCTCATTCTGGCTCGGCGGCGGGTCTGTACTGGGGCCAGTTCATTCAGGGCCTCCGTAGTAACCTGTTCGAAATGGCCAACTGCGGACTGTACACTGTCCAAGCCTATCATGGAGAGGCTAGCAGCCCAGGGCGCGAAGGAATCACTGCTGACATTTCTAAAATTTCTAGCAGTTTCCTTTACGTGATTCCCTTTTTTACAAACATCCACCCTATGATATTCCAGGAAAAATGGAACCGCAAGGTGATCAGACCAAGATAGATACACCGGATCCTTGATGGTCAAGCGGAGGTCATTAGAGAAAATGCCATCTAATGTGTGGCCTGCACAATGAGTGGCCCCACTAACTCACTGCGTGAGTCCACAGGACGCCTGGGCCTCAGTGAGGCATGATGTATCAGATAAATCATGTCGTTCTAAGTGATAATTGAAATCACCCAGAATGGAGAAATTTTCTCGACCGAAGTAGGGTTCCAGGGACTGGAGGAAGTTATGCGTAAAATCGGTCCTCGGGCCTGGAGGTCGATATACTAGAATTCCATTAAAGAAGGGACATTGCGCTTCCTTTATTGTGAAATAAAGAGCTTGAAAGCGATCCGGGAAGTCGGGTATAGGTACAGTATGACATTGTAGGTGGTCTTTATGAAGAATCGCTATGCCCCCTCCCACTCGACCCTGCCTGTCGAGTCTAACCAGGCAGTACCCTTCCGGGACCGCTTCAATTAGATCAGGGCCCGATGAATCTTTGGCCCATGTTTCAGTGACAAACACTAGGGCAGGCATTCTATCTAATACCATCTCCTTAAATATTATCTTGTTTTTAACAAGGGAGCGGGCATTAATCAAGATGCCTTCTACTCCCACTGTCCTAGAGCTAATGATGGCGGGGTGGCCAGAGGGAAGGCGGTGAGAGTCGAAATTGGAAGGCCTACACGTGAGATGACAGCCACATCGTAAGGGAAGAAGAAGGTCATCCGGCTCGTAGGAATGCGAACATCCTAATCTTCGAGGTTTCAGGCATAGCATTTGCCGATAAAAATAGCTATGAAGGGGTGGAAAGGTTTCGACGGAGTCCAGGGTCCAGCCATCTAGCGCGTCCTCGGCTCGGACGGGCGCAGACGGGCTGGACTCTGGCGTGACTCCGGTGAGACTACGGCGAACACGCTGCGCGCACACGCTGCGCGCCATATTGCCCAGTTTAAGTAGTGCTCTAGCCAGTCCTCCTGACTGCTAGAGCGCGGGACAAATCCGCGTTTTCCTACACGCACCCAAGATGGGGCTCACCCAAGTCACCAGCGCGAGGGACCGGCCCGCCAAAGTAGCGGTGAGGGAACAATTTAAATGTGAGCAATGCAAGCGGTGGAATTTTAAAAACAGGGGAAAAGGTGAAAAGTAAAAATTAAATAATAAAGACCAAAACGGGGTTGTTAAAAAACGAAGGTATCAAGGACAAGCTTAGCAGTAAGGGTGCGAGCGCAACAGGGAGAGCCAACCTCCTGTGCTGCTTAAGTAGAGATCACCAGTGTCCGCCTCTAGCCAGTCCTCCTGACTGCTAGAGCGCGGGACAAATCAGCGTTTTCATACACTCACCCACGATGGCGCTCACCCAAGTCACCAGCGCGAGGGACCGGCCCGCCAAAGTAGCGGTGAGGGAACAATTTAAATGTGAGCAATGCAAGCGGTGGAATATTAAAAACAGGGGAAAAGGTGAAAAGTAAAAATTAAATAATAAAGACCAAAACGGGGTTGTTAAAAAACTTACACCGGGAGCGCCTTTGACGGAAAGAGATTCCACAAGCGGTCGGCTGTTATATTCCATTTGGAGCTGTGACCCGCGGGTAAAGTCCGAGTAAAACACCAATGGGGAGGAAGTAAATCTTGGTCCCGGGAAACGAGAGGGCGAAAAACAAGGAACTCACTGCTTTCTCCCAGGTTGTCAGGAATCACTCGGGGAGCACAGAGGGCAGCAGCGTCTTGTTCAGGGTTTTACAGCAGTGTGGGGATAATATGCGCAGCCTAGTCTCCAGGTATGTGGTGCGATAAGCAGCCTCTTGGGACTTTCACTACACATGCTTGCCTGTTATATGATAGGGCCTTGCTTCAGTGTGGTTCTCAGTGACTCTAACAGTGCTGCCGGGACTGCATATGGGATGCTGAGCTCCCTGCTATCAATAGATGTCTCTTTAATGCCTGTGAGGAGGCGTGTGTTCACAGTGGCGTAACGAAACTTGTGGGTCCACCCTGCAAAGTGCATGGAGGGGGCCACCCATGCTATGGACCCAGTAAGGAGCTCATAGGCTCATTCACTGTGCCGGGGGAGACCCTCTGGAGCTCTGTCCCACCATACCCTTGGAGCTGCGGGGAGTATTGTTACGCTACTGCTTGAGCCAGGTTCCAGCAGGAGACCTGGTCCAGCTCAATCTGAGGCCCTCTTAGAACCTTGGCCCTAAAACAATCTTAGATTTAATGTGGCTTGTAAGATTAATTGTGGCTTCTGTCTGCAGCCACGCTCTAACTTAATGTGTAATGAGGTGATTTGAACATGGCTCGGTCAAAACGGAGGTGGCTTGGTGAGCAAAAGAACAATGGGTTGGAGTGCTACCCCAAGAGATTGCAAATTGTAACCATTCCTTCCATCACCTTTTGTGTGTTTGATGTATCGCCCTAAGTAGGATGGTTCTGCCCAGATATGGGTCCCATGCTTAATGTGTCACTGGAACCAAGCTATACCCAGCTGATGAGCCCATAACTAGGGGAAACCGGTCCTGCGTTGATTGTGCACCAGTTTAGGGAAAACTTGGCATGGCAGTTCGGGCTGGCCTGTTCCCATGAGGAGCAGGGTCAGGAATGATTTGCATATGGTTGGCTCCAAACTGAGGTGGCTAGTCAGCAAAAGAGCGATGGGTTAGAATGCTGCCTCGAGCGACTGCCTGTAGTTAAACAAATTGCAAGCATTCCTTCCATCACCTTTTATGTGCTTGATTTAACTTTTTTGGTTGACAAAGAATTAAAGACAAAGTAATAACGTTTAATGTAAAAAATAGGCAATACCCATGTAGTAGCTGAATGAAACCAGAAACCTGGGATCAGTCTTGACTTCCCTGCTACTCCAAATTGTTTGATCCTAGGAAAATATTTTACTTTATGGAGCCTTCTTTTTCTTCATTATGACTTATGAGAGCACCTTCAAGAGTCTGAGTTTAGAATATGCTTTGTACAAAATAATATAAATCAAGGAATATAGGGTTCACATGACAATTGACGTGCCTCATAGTTTACTTGTGGCATTATTATCAAGAGGAGGGTGGCATGAATGTTTCATAGTTTATCACTTTTATTAAATATGATGCACTAAGGTGAAACGCTTTTGCACGTTAAATAAATACACTGTTTTTAAATTTTGGAAACACTTTGGCATTCATATCTGAACATATTTTTTAATGTTTTATTAAGTGATTTCAACATTTAATGTAACAAAACATTAAACATATCCCAGCATAATGCATTGCACTACAGTAGAGAAAGAATTCAGTAGAGACTATAAGCAGCTGATCAGGTTGGCAAAGCAGACAATAGCTGTCTGAAAAAGTCACAGCCAAGCAGACCAACTCCACAGTACCCTGGTAGACACAATAGCACATTAATGTAGGTCTGTCGCCAAAATAATGTCCGGGCACCTATTGACCTCAGCTGCGGCATTGAAGTTCAGTCTGGACCCTCCTTCTGATAATTATCGCAGCGCACAACAAGTGTAGTGCAAGTAGGTATTCACTAAGCATGGGTGGAAAATCCATTCTGCTCGCGGATTTCGCGGATTTTCGGTAAATTCGCAATCCGCGAGATTCGCAAACTTCCCGCAAAATCCACGAACAGAAATCCGCGAACGGGGATTGGGTCAAAAGTTCAAGCTGACCTTTGTAACTCTTTTAGAATGGCGCCAGCAAGCTGCCATAGCCATTCTAAAATAGTTACAAAAGTCAGCTTCAACAGGAAGCTCTAATAGATAAAGTAAAGCAGGTGCTGCTCAAATTCAGTTACACAATCATTAATTACCCCCAAACTTGGGGTGATTAATGATTGTGTAACTTAATTTGACCTTCAACTGGAGCACCTGCTTTACTTTATCTATTAGTGCTTCCTGTTGAAGCTGGCAGCTTGCCGACGCCATTCTAAGTGGGGCTGAGGGCAGAAGGGCACAAAAGTGGGACAGAGGGCAGAAGGGGGCAAAAAATGAGTGGGGCAGAGGGCAGAAGGGCACAGAAACAAGTGGTACTACAGAGGGCAGATGGGCATAAAAAACAAGAGGGTGGCAGTGATTAAGCAGGCAAAAAAAAACCAGCGAAATTGCAAAGCGCCTCGCGAACACCCGAGAATACGCAAAGCGCCTCGCGAACACCCGCAAACACGCAAAAATAAACAAATCCGCAAATTTGCGCGAATTCGCAAATTTTGCGGATTGCCAATTTGAAAATCCGCAAATTCGCGAATTGCCAATTTTCAAAATTCGCCCATGCTTAGTATTCACGCAGGAGATTCCATATGTCTTATGGCCTGGTCGCAAGTGGAGCAGGACATATTAAGTTTCTGGGTGTTCCATACAGTGTGATAGGTCACAGAGCCACGTTTTCACAGTGGATGTTGTTTCTTCCCCTAGTTGCATGCAACCTTCCTTTTTGCCATAAACGGCGCAAAAGATGCATACTTGCGTGCCGTCCATTTTATATTTACTGTGCCTTGCATTAGGGCTAGTTTGGGGGGGTGGTTTCGCTTACAGGCCAATCATTTCGGATAGAGCCTGGAATATTTTAGTCTAGTAATTAGCAATGGGCGGGCATAGCCATTTACTACCACTACATGGAATCCGTCTGCAGCCCACAAGCAAGCAGTTTAAGTGGTGCACCCAGTACAGAAACTTAAAGTGTATAAGACAGAGCTGATTGTTGGGGTTAAGGATCTAGCCTGCATGAACAGAATATCCATTTCTAATTGTATAGTTGCCCATATCTGTTACATGATTTACTTGCTAAATATTTTCAGAGCTCGGCTTGTGCAATGGGTTTTAGGGCAAATCTAGACCCTTAGCTCGCTTGGCCCTCCCTGGTAACCTGTTTGCTTGCTCATCTTTACAACAGTGCAACTGGACTGATGAGGAGGGGGAGAGTGGGGATTGCAGGGGCCAAGAATGTGAAAGAAAAACAAAGCCACTTCAGTCCGTAAATGGTTTCAGAAAACACTCTGAATGGTGCTGACTGTCAGGCCTCAGCTTCAACCGACTCCAGTCTCTGGCAACGTAAGAATCTTGTATGCCTATCTACTGAAACTGCAGCATTCTGGGCGGTGGCACACGAAGGAGTGGGGTGGGGGAGGTAAGGCCAGCAAGACCAAACAGAATCCTTTGTGCGCAACTCCCATTCGGCTGATAGGTCTTCAAGTGCCATGGGTCAGGTGCCGTGAGTGGTATAACACATAGCTGCCAAGGTTTCAGATTGCTGTGACATTTGTATAATTTCAGTGCAATTATGAGTGACATTTCAACAACTATGAGTGACACCTTCTCGTGAGCAAAATCAAGCAATGAAGACCAGGGAAACATATATCTTAAAAAGCGCACCCATTGAGGGATGAGAAACTCTAAGAAGATCTTAAAATTGTGGTAAAGCACTAGAAATGGAACGGCACTTAGGTGTGAATGTGCGAGGTGCTCTGGTTCTAACAACCTCCCGTCACTGACCCCCCCAGGACCTCCAGCCCTCTGCCTGCCTGAGTTCTGGGGCGCTCCGTCTGCCCTAACATGCCTCTCACAATCCTAAGGGAACACCTGTGTTGCAGGCACAGGGAGCAGGTGCAGCCTCGTACTTCAGGTGTAAATGTGTGAGGTGCTCTGCTTCTAAGCATTTAGCCTCAATGATCCATGGACCCCTCCAGCCCTCCTTGAGTTCTGAGGCACTCTCTCCGCCCTACCATGCCTCCCACGCTCATAAGGGGGAATCCCAGGCTACAGGTATAGAAAGGAAGTGATAGGTGAGCTGCCTAATTTAAAATTAAGAGTCAACACAGCTGACTCATGGACTACGCTGCACACAGGCACGGACATTGATTGGGCAACAAGTAGCACAAAGCAGCTGAGGTACACAGGTCACTCGCAGCAGGCAGCATTATTTAAAACAAGCATTGGCATAGCCAACAGGTTTCGCTTTCAGAACTTATAGGTATTTAGTTATGCAGCACAATATCCTTGATGCAACAACATTAACTGCTGCACGGTTAAACACTTATAAAGTCCCAAAGGCAAGACCTATTAGCTATGCCAATGCTTGTTTTATACTGTCAACACATTTCAGCCTCTTTATTCGGGCCTCATCTGGACAAGGGTATAAGGAACAACATAAAGCATAATAAAGAAAATAAAAACCACAGGTACCTCCAATTCAATTCCAGTTACCTACGTTCATACTCTAAGATGTGCTGATCACCCGGACATGCCCATATAGCCTAAACTCAAAAGAAATAGTCAAAACTTATTGTGAAGTAAAATTGCTATTAAATAAAGTCCTTGATTCTAAAATGACCAGAATGCAGTATAACCGCAAAAAACCTACTGATCGGACTAATCATCCAAGAAAAATCACAATAAACCCTGTTTCCATGCCATCATCATGTTACAGTGTGACAAAGGTGAATACAAGTAATCAAGTGCCGTCACCCACCTTAGTGAGTGTGACCATGCGGGCCTCCAACTTCGTGGGCATCGCCTGTCTTATACATTAAAAAAAATCTTTTTACAGAACTCACTTGTGAAGCCTCATCCAGAGGGCTCGTGTGTGCCTGTATTACGGTCTCAACATTCACTGTGTAGTACAAAGAAAGCGGTCCTCAATATTACTTGGACCCACATGCTAAAGGGGAGACAGTGCAACAAACCATCAATCTCAATCGAAAACCATTCTCAACTGAACAGCATATATGTGGATAAATACTCTATCTGACGTACCTTACAACTTCAAAGAGAGCACTCGATCCTAATAAAGCATGCTTACGAGTGTTCCTGAATGAGTCTTAATCATTTGTGAACCAGCAAGTCTTTACATCACACCGTAGTGACATAAACATACATATGCCTGCTCAGTTTACCAGTGCCAACGACACCTCTAGTGTATTCTAAGTACCCTTCTGCAGAGTAAAATCACTTACCCCAAATGCACTCCTCCACTGGCACGGGCAAACACCTTCACGGGACCCGCGTTATGCCTATGTTTAAAGGTAGAAGCCCTCTGACACTAACCAATCATGTGATCTCTACGTAAGTTCAATGGAGGAAACACTTCATGTACCTAAAGCGTGCTACCCTCGGGGTACTCCCAAATCGGTCAACAAGGAATCTTATAATTACTAAAAACCACACAAAAGCAATAATGAAATATAAAGAAACTGCAATATTATAGCAAAATGGCATCTAAAAAGTGACACCTTCCCCCGATTCTGTGTGAGTGCAATGGAAACAAGCACAAGTGCAAGCAGCAGCAGGGGGAGAGGAGAGAGGAGGGGGCCTGCACGATTCCCATGCAGGAGCGAGCAGCAAGGCGCAATAATTGCTAACATATGGTCCTGCTGCTCGCTCCCGCAAGGGAATCGCCAAACGTGCACGTGTTGCAATTCAAAGCAATGCAACACTAGCATGTTTTTGCCTGCAAAGCTGTGCCAATTACTAAAGGTCTTTTTCCTGAGCAGCGTATGCGCTCTGCGTAGGCGATCCCTAAAAACGACTCCTCGACTCAGTGACACCAAAAATAATTACAACATACCCCCTGCACAGATCACACCACAGCACGGCTCTCACAGAAATCTACACAATGCTGTTCTGATGACGCTGCTGAAAGTAATGTGTTTAGTGAGACTGACTGTCGACCGGTCGGGTCCGTCACCACTGACCAGAAGCACTGCAAATCACATCAACCTTTACACTGATGCACTACCTCCATTTTATTGAAACATGCTCACACAGCTCCCTTAGTTTAGTATCAACTGAACTGCAACTGACAGAATTGTATATGCACCTTTGACTGTTGTGGTCCATGGATTTCAGTTCATTTGTGTGAACTCAGTATTTGCCTGAACCGGTGAGACCCAATTAAAACGATTTAGTAAATGTTGTGCGACTACAACTTACTTAACTGGAACCATTTCGTTGGGACCAGGAGGTCAACTCCTCATAGTTTTCACTGTATATGGTTTGCAGATTAACTCGGTTGGTACACCAATAATTAATACACAGCTTCGATTTTTTAGTACATTACTTACCCAGGGCCAACATTGAAAAGAGTGAAAAATATCAGCACAGCAAAATGTGACAGCGCAGCTGAATCTGCAGTGAATTGCGCAATTTTTGGGGAGTTCTGTGGATAAAATACATATACAACCTGGTAGAGGAAGTTTGAATATCTGCTGCGCTGATTTGGCCTTTCATTCTACTGAAGGTGATTCAGACCTTTGTTTTCTGAGTCACACTATTCTTCGTGTGAGCTGTGTGGGTGGTGTGTAGTGCTTCTATGGGCTTTCAACTCAGTTTGTTGTCCCGCTGTAAATTTAAGCCTTGTGACTTACATATTGAATTGATACCCTATCTTTTAGGGACCAAGTAGAAGCATGCTTGAATGCAGGAGAGGAAGTCTCCAATCGTCCCAGCATTAACATATTTTTAACCAAGTCTCGACATCCTGTGATTCTGAGCAAATCGCTTAATCTCCCAGTGTCTTTGTCACAATGATCTGATACATGAGCCGACTGTAACCTCTTCCCTTGCTTTAGCTCCTGATAACAACCAATGCATGTGCTTACATTGTTTCAGATAAAAGCTGGGAAGGCACCCTTTAACATTGATTTAACAAGAAGATGCCAAGTGACACGATCGTGAGTGTCCAAATGAGTGGGCACTAATGGGGCAGGGTGAAAGGTCACCTATGACTTTCACGATGAAGGGATTGCATTGAGTAGCAAACAAGTAATAGAGGAGCGGGAAAACATTCCAGAGAAGGTGACTGCTGGTAACAATAGCTGGTTTGGAAGAGGAAGTGGGAGAAATAGATGTCTGTCTGAGATAACTGAATCCGCAGTATTCGTGTAGGGTGTTAACTATGCCCCTTGGTTCGTCCCCCCCCAATGGTGGAAAATGTGGCTGGACCGGGGGCCTTAGTGGAGGCCACCCCTGGGATCAGAACCCGGACTGGAAAGGACGGGGGTAAGGGGTTCGTAGACAGGGAAGTTACTGGGCAGCAGATTAGGATACTGGGTTCTGCCCAGCCATACATTTAAGCAAAGGATTGTGGCTGGGAAGGGGGGGGCAGGGGGGTTGCGGCACAAGGCACTATATAGGGCGCTACAACCATAATACATGGGTTGGCTCCAATTCTTACAAGGACAAAAATCATTTACATACAGGGGACGTAGGGCGTGGAGCCGCCAGTCAGCCAATGTGGGGAACAGTAGGTGGTGCGCTCGTGGGCACACACAGGCGGCGGAGTGTGCAAACATTTGCCTAGAGACAGTAGGGCAGAGAAAATTTGGATTGGAAGGGATGACGCCTGGTACCTGGATTCACACTGCACCATCCTGGGGGTACTCCTACAGTGATACCGGCAGTTAGAGGAGGTTCCACAATAACACCTTCAAATCAGTCACAGGACATTAGGGTTCTACCACAGGAGTTACGGTGAGCAGTAATCGGCAGGGATAAATGAAGGGGCAGAAGAATTGAATCTTTAATGCTCAATAAACCGGGGCGGACCTTCGGGAAGATTGGCCATCCATCATGCTGAGCAGAACACGTCCCCTTGTGCCTCCGATTGTGGTGGGCGTTAATGTGGGGTACTCAGATAAAGTGCTTTTGACCTAACAATGTAGCAATTCCAAACAAATAAAGTGTTATTGTAATAAATTTGGGGTCGGTGAAGTTCTTTCCTGCCCAGGCAGTGTTTGGCTACGTCGGTTACACAGAGGTACCCATGGCAGAACATGGTATGGGCCCCCTGTCAATTGGGGGGGCTTTTCTCCAGGCTTCGGGGGGTTGGTACAGGCATAGGTGGAGGAGGTGCGGCTTTCAGGAGAGTTCGGGGGGTTTAATAAAAGTTATCATCCGGCAGACACACAGCCACAGTAGATTGGGAGGGAGATACGGGAGCCCACAAAGGGCACACACTGATGTAATAAGGGGGGAGAGGGCAGGTTATAGTTGCACAGGAAGATGCAGGGAGGAAGGGGAATGAAGAATGGATGCACGAACACGAGGTGGCCTAGGGGCTAGGGCAGCGATCTCCACTATGGGAACTCTCAGAACTAGGTTAAGTTTCAGCTATGGTTCCCCGCCTTAATCTTGTAGTTAGACCCTTTGCTGCCCTTTCTTAAGCAACCGAAACAAGGGCCCCTATGCCCCTCCCTTCTCGCTGCTCCCATGCTTTGTCTCCCTCTAACCCGCCTATGAGAGTTTAGCGCTTTTTTATGCTCCTCCTCCAGTTGCATCACCCCAGGCCAAATTCTTCTTTGTAAGTACTCTGGGAGATAATTATTGGCCCTGGATCACAGGATGTTGAGCCACACCAAGATAAAAACTTCACTCACCCGCTCCTAATTAGGCAGGTCTGGGCCTAGGGCCCCCTTGCTTCCCCCCTCATACCCAGCCATTTACTGCTATTGTCTTGCCTAACCACCTTGCACTCCTGCATCCAATTACCAAATACACAGGCTGAGGCTCCCGCAACCCCCCGTCTTACGTGTTTCTTTCTACCCTTCAACCCGACTCCAATATTCTAACCTGACTCTGCATTGAAACCTTCTTCCTGGTCCTCCATGCGCCACCCCAGGCCAAACGCTGTCTCCTCATCCTGCTTCAACACCCTACGAATGCTCTGCAGGCTCTTCAAGTGGATCCCCACCGAAACGAGTAAAACAGTCACCCAGGCCCTCGTCTCCAGCAGGCTGGACTACGGAAACGCCCTCTACACAGGAACGTCAACCAAGCTCCTGAGATGGCTGTAACGCATCCAGAACGCCTCGGCACGACTGATCCTCGACATCCCCCGCCACAGCCACATCACACCCCACCTGAGAGACCTACACTGGCTCCCCGTCAACAAGAGGATAACCTTCAAGCTCCTCATCCACGCACACAAGGCCCTCCACAACGTCGGCTCAGTGTACCTCAACTGGCGTCTCAGATTCTACGCCCCTACCCGCAAGCTCCGCTCCACCGGCCTCACCCTCGCCACAGTCCCCCGCATCCGAAGAACAACTGCCGGCGGCAGATCCTTCTCCTACCTCACCGCCAAGACCTGGAACACCCTCCCCACCAACCTACGGCAGACCCAAGACCTACTTGCCTTCAGAAGACTTCTCAAGACCTGGCTCTTCCATCAGTAGCAGAACACCCCCCAGCGCCTTGAGACCCTCATGGGTATGTAGCACGCTTGACAAATGTCCTGATTGATTGAATACCTGGTTTGTGGTACTCCGAGAAAAGTAAATCGTCTGGGCAGGATCACAGGATGTTGAGCCGCCTCCAAATGTGGGTAGCTCTGGGCATAGGGCCACATCGCTTCCCCCTTGGTCCCCGCTGTTGCCTACTTTTGCCTAGCGGGCCCCATTGACTAACTGGCAACTTCTAAACATTATCCATCATCCCGAGGCAGCATCCTTCCTCACAAGCATTACCACTGCCATCAACCCTTGCTGCCCCTGCCGCATGAAGTATCGACCATTAACCCATCCAAATGTGTTCCCGGATGTTCCTACACCCCCCTTGCTCTCCGTGGGCCTTTAGCCTCCAAGTATTGCTCCTCATCCCTCTACCCGCACCTCATATCTCTCGTAACCATCCATCGCCTCTGAATGGGGCTTGAAATAAAATGTGTTTTCACATTTGAAAGTCGGAAGTGCGGGGCCATGCGTCGGGTGCAGCCACACCTCCTGCCCAGCGTAGATGTCGATGTTTTTCCGCCCAACTGTACCTGGACCCCGCCCACGTTCCTGTGCTGGCCATTTGGCTCCTAGCCTCCCGGGACTATATCATCATCCCAGTGTGTCCTTAATACCATATACCCACAGGGCACTCTGCATATCCCGAAGGTGACCGTCCGCTCCACAACCACCTGAGTATCTCCCTGCCGGCGGCCCTCCGCACTCGCCAGCATTTCTCCCTGCATAGCACCCCTTCATCCCTTACCAGATAAGGTCTCTTGAGTGCCACAGTAGGCCCCGCCGTTTTTCACAAGGAATTGTAACTCATCTAATGGACCTTAGAAGGATGATAGGCTGAGTAAATATAGACTGGGGCTTGATGCGCCCTCCAAAGATACTAGCGGCTCTTTAAGTCCTCTCCTTATGCCAGTTGGAGCCAGCCCGGCAGTCCCTCGAGGGCAGATGACTGACCACTTTCCCTCCTCTTTCCAACTGTGCCCTTATTAGCACCGGCCCATTCAGCAATGCCGTCTGGCCTCCCAGCTTATCAAGCAAATGTTGGGCCCCGTCTCCTTCAGTCCACGAGCCAAGCACTGGAAAGAAGTGCCGAGTTCCCTCCCAAGCTTGCGGCAGCCTACAAAATATCCCCAAATTCTTCAGAGACTCCGATGCCTCACTCCTCCTGGATGGAAAAAACACCCGGTGCTCAAACAGCACTGAGAGCCATGCACGTTGCAAGGTCACACAGCTGGTCTGCTGTGCACACATCTCCGAAGCCGTGGAGCCCTCTGAGGCCCGGGCAGAGGGGTGCATCCACCTCGAGGCCCAGACTACACTATGGCTGAATGTCTCCCAGAGCTGGCAGTGGCTCCTGGGGGACAGCCCCAGAGTTGGCCGGAACGTGAGAGAACTCGCCAAGTCTCTCCTTCCCCCTGCACTGTCAAATGCACACATCCAAGCATATCTGCGAGGGCCAGGGGAAGACACGATGCCCCAAATCCAGAGAGGTGACCATGTGACCCTTCATCCTGCTGACCCCCCCAGCGCCATGCACTGCCACAAGGCAATACGTTCCTGCCTAGCAGCATTCCCTCCTAAGTGTGGGATGGCTATGTCGGGCGGTGGCTCAGGCATGCCTGCTACACGTGATACCATGTTAGCAGTGCTGACCCTCACTGTGAGTGCTCAGCCTACTTTCCCTCCACACCTGCCCTCTCTACTCCAAGTGCCGTCACAGCTTTCCCTAGATGGTGGCAGCGGCTGTGATGGAGGTCTCTCCAGCTCGCACACACTATACCGTCCTCCGCTCTCAACTCTTAGCCCGTACTTCCTTTTCATGATGGGCATGCTCTGCCATTCAAAGCAGGGTCCTGGGACAGTTGGACGGTAGTTGGTGTGGGAGAAATTCTCTGATAATTATAGATAATTACTGCCACCTCAGATAATTACTGCCACCAACTGTTGCTGTTAGTGGCAGTTACATTGATTTTCACTCGATGCGAGGCACAATATGGAACACTTCCTGGTTTGAAATGTTGGCAGCCAATGAGGGCCAAGCTCATGCTGGGGGGGAGGGGGAGGGGGTTAGGCTCCGTCCACATATATAAAGATTTTTTCCTTTAATATCTCAAAAACTACTGAGCGGATTTACACCATTTTTTGCCAAATTTGGTGTAATTCCATTCAGCAGTTCGGGCTATAACTTTCTTCAAAGTTTCCTATGGAAAAACACATGGGGAAAACACGATTTGGGACCCCCTTTTTTTCTCAGCCCGCTTGTCGAATTACCCGAAACTTTCAAGACTGGAGCTGACCGGAGCGGGTCACTAGTTTGAACATTTCGCAAAGATTCATCAACCGGTGCGAAAGATTTTGAGAAAACAAAAAATGCTTTTCCTATGGAAACTGGGTCCTAACTATAACTACCTAGTGGAGACCGCCAATAGGTAATATATCCACATATATTCCTGTGTGATAATATACGGCGTGGTCCTGCCGTGAGCGACGCACCTCCAGGGAAAGAGCTCCACAACTGCCCGACCTGGACCTCTGTTTTGATGGTAAAAACCTTACAAGGGCAGGTGCAGCCACCAGGGACTGGACATTGGTTTGGACCCCAGCAGATCCCAAAATTGGCCTGCAGGGGATTACAGTGGAACTTAGTGAGTGCCAGAACTAACCAAAGCATAACCCACCAGAGGGAAAAAAATGCCGAACTTTAAAATAAACCAGAAACTGAGCTTATCGCAGCGCCCACCAGGGGGCAGATACCAGATAAAAGACAATCAGCTGGTTTGGGGTATGTTAAAGCTTTTGAGATGCCTGTGTTCCACCCTTTGAGAAATGCCATAGTGGCCGAAATGCACCAGGAAAGGGAACGCGTGAAATTACAATAAATTGCTAATTTGCACTGTAACGTGTGTGGCTCAAACCTCTTTCCGAGTGAGAGAGATCCTGTGTGATAATATACGGCGTGGTCCTGCCGTGAGCGATGCACCTCCAGAGAAAAAGCTCCACAACTTCCCGACCTGGACCTCTGTTTTGATGGTGAAAACCTTACAAGGGCAGCAGCAGCCACCAGGGACTGGACCTTGGTTTGGACTCCAGCAGACCCCAAAATTGGCCGGCAGGGGATTACAGTGGTGCTCAGTGAGTGCCAGAACTAACCAAAGCATCGCCCACCAGAGGCAAAAAAATTACGAACTTTAAAATAAACCACAAATACCAGAATGCTTAGGAAACTGAACTTATCGCAGCGCCCACCAGAGGGCAGATACCAGATAAAAGACAATCAGCTGGTTTGCAGTATGTTAAATCTTTTGAGATGCCCGTGTTACACCCTTTGAGAAAGGCCATAGTGGGCGAACTGCATCAGGAAAGGGAACGCCTGACTTCACAATAAATTGCTAATTTCCAACATGTGCAGCTCAAACCTCTTTCCGAGTGAGAGAGATCCTGCGGTCATCAGTAGGTAGTTATAGTTAGGACCTATTTTCCATAGGAAATCCGCAACATTCTATTTGGAATAACTTTGGCGCCGGTTGACGAATCTTCACAAAATTTTCAAAACTATCTGAAAGTCTCGGGGTTATTCATCAAGAGGAAGGCGAGAAAAAAGAGGGGGGCCCAAAATGTGTTTTCCCCATGCAATGTTCCATAGGAACCTTTCAATACGGCTACAGCTCAAACTGCTGAACGGAATTACACCAAATTTGGCAAAGAGATAGTCCTTAGTTCAGACTTGTGCCTTCTGCTTAAATGGTGTAAATTCGTTCAGTAGTTCCTGAGAAAATTATATTTAAAAGTACATATTTATGTATGGCTGCGCAGGATCCGCACATCCTGAGCGCACCCTAAGCGCACCGTCTCGATCACGCGGCCCGATTGGCTGTCAAGTGGTTGTCAACATTCGAAACCAGGAAGTGTTGGCAGCCATTTTGTGCCTCTGTAGATGCAAAGCTGAAGTAGTTAGTGGAATAAGTGTGCAAACTTATAAAGGGAGCAGGGAAGAAATACCCTGACCCGTAGATCTGCTTAGGGGGTCCTACAAGGATCCCTAGGGCCCCAACATTTTTTTGTTTAAATACATAAAAGTACGAACAGGGTGCGTGGACACTGACAGAAAAATAAAAAATATAACAGAGCTTCTTTTATAGGAAGCCTGCTCTCTCTTTCAAAATTCAAACCAGATTGCTCTTTCCACACAGGGAGCTGCATGTTAGCAGCTCCACATGTGGAAAAGCAATGCCGGCTCCCGAAAAACACAGGGAGCCGGCTGGGACCGTAGGGGCATTGGGGCTTCCCCCACGGTCCCTGAAAATTTTGTATAAGCCCCGGGGTATGGGGTCCCCGGGGATAATAGAAATTAGTGATAGGGGCTGTTTTTTTTTACAGTAAAATTAGGAGTCGCACACCAAGCACGGTGCTCAGCGCGGTCCCCTGGTGTGCACGCATAGGATGCACGACTCATAACGTGTAGGATGCGTGACTTCAGCACGTTTGGTGCACGACTTCTACTCAATTGGGTGCGCGACTCCAAGCAAAAAAATAATATTATTTCTCAGATATACATCAAGCTTTTGTGTTAAGTTCTTGGGTGGCTCTAAAAAGAGCCCTTGTGTTTATTGAGAGATTTTGGTACCTACAAGCAAGTACCTATGCAGAGTTTAAAGTTCAAGAGGAAGACTCTGTTACCCTCATCTGTAAAATGTACACCATCTCTCCTATAGATGCCATCCATATTGAAACGCAGATTTGTGTGATAAATTGTCCCCATCCTATAATCTCGGAGAAAAGCATAAACAGATTTATTGACATGTTTCCTAGCTTTCTCAAACTGTGGACAAAATTGATTGTACCAGTTCCATTTCTGCCGTTGGCATTTGTTAGAATAGACAAAGGCAGTTTGGGGGAAAATTGACATCAATTCTGTAAATGTGTCCTTTATAAGCATTTCCAGACCTACCCCAGTGAAAGTGCTTAGGTCATTACCACCACAGTTCACAATTATGAGGTCAGGGCATTGGAGATGCAAAAAGGATTTAACCAAAGGCATCAATTGGAGCCACCTTAACCCTCTCTGTCCAATCCATTTAATGTCTACATTTGGTAAACCTAGGTCTTTGTCCATGCCTCTGTTTTCTGCATACCTTTGGCTCCAGAAAATAATGCTGTGTCCCATAATCCACACTCCAAGCATCTTGAAGGGAGGTCTGGATGCCCTCAGATGGTCTCCTTATGTGAAATAGCAGTTTGAGAAGTGAGATGTTTCTAAAATGGTGGATAAGATGCAGTTTTAAAAAAAGAAAAGAAATGATTGGCTGTTTGATATCATTCTAGTCTGAAAAGTAGGTTGCATGTTTTTATTTTTTAAAAGCATGTTCCTTATTGGTTTAAAAAAAGAATTTGAAAGGAACCTTTACATAGGATACGCCGATATTTTGAAAAGTCAAGCACACTTGCTGTTTGGATTAGCAACATTGTGTGCTGAACTTGTGACCTTTGAGTTCAGTTAAGGGTTCCATGAACTGTTTCTGTGGTAACAGGCAGTGAGCAGATTGGGGGTAGGGATCAAATGTATGTCTCTTGGAAAGGGCTGAAATGTGTAAACAATAGAAATGTGTATTAGATTTTGAATTAATGTGGGAAGCCATGTGATTTGATATTTTCTTATATATGTGTGCAGAACAAGAGGGAAAGCTTGCCATTTTTTGGTTTTGCTAAGAGCTGCAGAGTACAGAGATTCTGTATAAGAAAATATGGTGTGTGACTGACATACTTCTTAACCTACAAATTAATTTGAAAGTAAACTTATTCTTCTGTGAGAGGTTGTATGTGGTGTGTTAGTTTTTTATAAGATTAATGTGTTTCTCTTGGTAAAGTCCAGGGATATTTGCCCACATGCATCAAGGTATTTAGGAGTCGCAAACGGTGCGAATCGGTAAATTCGGCCGTTTTGCGATTCCTAAATATCTTTTTAGGATGCATCAAACATTTTTGGGAAAATCGCTATTTTTAGCGTATTCCAAAAATGCGATTGCTTTTAAAGAATCGCAAATTTGCGATTCCTTAAAAGCAATGCATGATTGCATTTTAAATTGCGAATTCGCAATTAGGGGGTGCAAATTACCACGAGGTTGAACCTCGTGTTAATTTGCGAAAAAGTTTAAAAAAGCTCAAAATTGCATTTTAAACACTGTAATGTTACAGACACACATGTCCTTAGGACATGTGTGTGTGAAACATGCACCTAAAAATGCATTTCAGGGGTGCAGGGGGGGGTCATTTGGACCCCCCCTGTACCCATGAAATGCATTAACATTTTGCGAATCGCAGATAGAATTTCCCAAAATGTCAATGCCTTCCCATTGATTCCTATGGGCCTTTTGGCCCATAGGAATCAATGGGAATAGCGAAATCGCAATTTAGAATTCGCAAAATCCTTGCGATTCGGTAAAAATTACGATTTTCACTGAATCGCAAAAATTATGCGAATAAATTAATGCATCCCATTTTGCGATTCCTTATTTGCGATTCCCTATTTTTCGCAAATAAAGAATCGCAAAATGTCCCGATGATGCATGTGGCCGACTGTTACTTGTCTAGAATCACACTGTGAATCAGTGTGCATTTAGGAAAATTGTGAGATGTGTTTGCAGACACATAAGTGCCTAAAAACCTTTTTTTGTTAAGTTTTGGTAGAATTAGAAAATAAGCATTGCTTATGTATTTGGAAAATGAGTTAGGCTTTAACACTGCAATACAGTAATGAAATATGTGAAATGTGTGCTGTCACCTTAGTTTTTGTAGATCAGTTAATGTGTTTTGATAAAGTCCAGGGGATAGTCTTGCTTGTTTAGAATCACACTGTGAGTCTATGTACATTTGGGAACTGGTGGTGGTTCATCTGTTTGCAGATATATAACTGGATACAAACGTATGCTGTTGCCAAGTTTTGGTAGAATTTGAAAGCAGTTATTGCTTAAGTATTTGCAAAATGAGTAAGGTTTCCACAGTACAGTGCATTTCTAAAATATGTGGAATGTGTGCAGTTATGTCACCTGTTCCAGACTAGTAAATGTTTTTTGCTAAAGTGCAAGGGATGCTGTTATTTGTCTAGAATCACACTGTGAGTCAGTGTGCACTTGGGAAATTTGTGCGAGACTCATTTGGTTGCTTGATGTGTTTGCAGACATATAAGTGTTTAAAAACCTTTTTTGTTAAGTTTTGGTAGAATTAGAAAATAGACATTGCTTATGTATTTGGAAAATGAGTTAGGCTTTAACACTGAAATGCAGTAATGAAATAAGTTAAATGTGTGTTGTAACCTTAGGGGATGTACCATGTTACAACGCATACCATTACAACTACCTACTATTACAACGCGACCATTACAACGAATACCATTACAGCGCATAGCGCTTTGAGGTGCTGGATAGTGGTAAGTATAATTTACTATTCTAACTCCAGTCCCCGTGGACACTAGGGAAGGTGTTGGATAGTAAATTTTAGAATTTGAAAGCAGTTTTGGCTTATGTATTTGCAAAATGAGTAAGGCTTCCACAGTACAGTGTATTTCTAAAATCTGTGGAATGTGTGCAGTTATGTCACCTGTTCCAGACTAGTAAATGTGTTTTGCTGAAGTGTAAGGGATGCTGCTATTTGTCTTGAATCACACTGTGAGTCAGTGTACATAAGGGAAATGTTGTGAGAGAAGCCTGTGAGTGTTTCATGTGTTTGCAGATATATAACTGGTTAAAACCTTATATTGTTGCCAAGTTTTGGTAGAATTTGAAAGTAGTTATTGCTTATGTATTTGCAAAATGAGTAAGGCTTCCGCAGTACAGTGCATTTCTAATATATGTGGAATGTGTGCAGTTATGTCACACATTTCACACTAGTAAATGTTTTTTGCTGAAGTGCAAGGAATGCTGTTATTTGTCTGGAATCACACTGTGAGTCAGTGTGCATTTGAGAAAATTGTGACAGAATGATTTGGTTGCTTGATGTGTTTGCAGACACATAAGTGTTTAAAAACCTTTCTTGTTGTTAAGTTTTTTTAGAATTAGAAAATAGACATTGCTTATGCATTTGGAAAATTACTTAGGCTTCAACACTAAAAAGCAGTACTGAAATATATGAAATGTGTGCAGTCAACTTACCTTTTCTAGACTAGTGAATAGTGTTGCTTGTCTAGAATCACACAGTGAATCTCTGTGCATTTGGGAACCATTGCGAGAGAAACCCTGGCACTGCTGTTGCAATCCTATAGTGACCCTTTCAGCATCATGTACTAATCCATTCACTGAAGTTGAACTCAATCAATTATGAATTCACCTACTGTCTCTCCTTATAGTACTGTAATTATTCAGTCAGTATGCATGTATTACTGTAGTGAGCCAGGATTTAGGACACAGACTGTTTCAAACTCCTATGCACTATGCATGTAGTGGTCTAGCCACCTTCACACTTTTCTTTCAGCGCTACTATTCCACAGTTAGTATCCATACACTCCAGCAAACACCCTGTGAGTTCTGTTGCAATCCCATAGTGACTCTTTTAGTTCCAAGTACTAATCCATTCACTAAAGTAATAATTAATGAATTATGAATTCACCCACTGTCTCTCCTTATAGTACTGTAATCATTCAGTCAGTATGCATGTACTCATGCAGTGAGCTAACATTTAGGGCATGAAGTGCTTCAACCTCCTATGCACTATGCAGGTAGTAGTCTAACCACCTTCACACTTGTGTTTCAGGCCTATAATTCCCCAAGTTAGTATTCATACACTCCGGTAAACACCCTGTGAGTACTGTTGCAATCCTATAGTGACTCTTTCAGTACCATGTACTAATCCATTCACTAAAATAAAACTGAATGAATTATGAATTCACCCACTGTCTCTCATTATAGTACTGTAATCATTCAGTCAGTGTGCATGTACTCATGCAGTGAGCCAGGATTTAGGGCACGGACTGTTTCAAACTCCTATGCACTATGCATGTAGTGGTCTAACCACCTTCATACTTGTCTTTCAGGAATGCAATTCCCCAGTTAGTACCATACACTCCAGCAAACACCATGTGAATGCTGTTGCTATCCCATAGTGACTCTTACAGTACCCAATACTAATCCATTTACTAACGTAAAACTAAACAAATTATGAATTCACCCACTGCCTCTCCTTATAGTACTGTAATCATTCAGTCAGTATGCATGTACTTAGGCAGTGAGCCAGGATTTAGGGCACGGACTGTTTCAAACTCCTATGCACCATGCATGTAGTGGTCTAACCACCTTCATACTTGTCTTTGAGGCCTAAAATTTCCCAGTTAGTATCCATACATTTCAGCAAACACCATGTGAGTGATGTTGCAATCCCATAGTGATTCTTTCTGTACCATGTACTAATCCATTTACTAAACTAAAACTAAACAAATTATGAATTCACCCACTGTCTCTCCTTATAGTACTGTAATCATTCAGTCAGTATGCATGTACTCATGCAGTGAGCCAGGATAAAGGGCACGGATGTGTTTCAAACTCCCATGCACTATGCATGTAGTGGTCTAACCACCTTTACACTTGTGTTTCAGACCTACAATTCCCCAGTTAATATCCATACACTCCAGCAAACACCATGTGAGTGATGTTGCAATCCCATAGTGATTCTTTCTGTACCATGTACTAATCCATTTACTAAACTAAAACTAAACAAATTATGAATTCACCCACTGTCTCTCTTTATAGTACTATATTATTCAGTCACTATGCATGTACTCATGCAGTGACCCAGGCTTTAGGGCACGGACTGTTTCAAACTCTTATGCACCATGCATGTAGTGGTCTAACCAACATTTACATTTGTCTTTGAGGCCTACAATTTCCCAGTTAGTATCCATGCACTTCAGCTAACACCCTGTGAGTGCTGTTGTAATCCCATAGTGACTCTTTCAGTACCATCTACTAATCCATTCACTAAAGCAAAACTTAATTAATTATGAATTCACCCACTGTCTCTCCTTATAGTACTGTAATCATTCAGTCAGTATGCATGTACTCAGGCAGTGAGCCAGGATTTAGGACACGGACTGTTTCAAACTCCTATGCACTATCCATGTACTGGTCTAACCACCTTCACACTTGTGTTTCAGGCCTACAATTCCCAGTTAGTATCCATACACTCCAACAAACACCCTGTGAGTGCTGTTGCAATCCCATAGTGACGCTTTCAGTTCCATTTACTAATCCATTCACTAAAGTAAAACTCAATCAATTTTAAATTCACCCACTGTTTCTCCTTATAGTATTGTAATCATTCAGTCAAAATGCATGTAGTCATGCAGTGAGCCAGGATTTAGGGCACGGACTGTTTCAAACTCGTATGCACTGTGCATGTAGTGGTCTAACCACATTCACACTTGTCTTTCAGGACTACAGTACCCCAGTTAGTATCCATACCCTCCAGCAAACACCCTGTGAGTGTTGTTGCAATCCCATAGTGACGCTTTCAGTTCCATTTACTAATCCATTCACTAAAGTAAAACTCAATCAATTTTGAATTCACCCACTGTTTCTCCTTATAGTATTGTAATCATTCAGTCAATATGCATGTAGTCATGCAGTGAGCCAGGATTTAGGGCACGGACTGTTTCAAACTCCTATGCACTGTGCATGTAGTGGTCTAACCACATTCACACTTGTCTTTCAGGACTACAGTACCCCAGTTAGTATCCATACCCTCCAGCAAACACCCTGTGAGTGCTGTTGCAATCCCATAGTGACTCTTTCAGTACCATGTACTAATCCATTCACTAAAGAATACTTAATGAATTATGAATTCACCCACTGTCTCTCCTTATAGTACTGTAATCATTCAGTCAGTATGCATGTACTCATGTAGTGAGCTAGGGTTTAGGGCACAGGCTGCTTCAAACTCCTATACACTATGTATGTAGTAGTCTAATCATCTTCACACTTGTGTTTCCGGCCTATAATTCCTCAGTTAGTATCCATACACTCCAGCTAACACGCTGTGAGTGCTTTTGTTATCCCATAGTGACTCTTTCAGTACCATGTACTAATCCATTCACTAAAATAAAACTGAATGAATTATGAATTCACCCAGTGTCTCTCCTTATAGTACAGTAATCTTTTAGTCAGTATGCATGTACTCATTTAGGGCATGGAGTACTTCAAACTCCTATGCACTATGCATATGGTGGTCTAACCACCTTCACACTTGTCTTTCAGGCCTACAGTTTCCCAGTTAGTATCCATACACTCCAGCAAACACACCGTGAGTGCTGTTGCAATCCATTAGTGACTCTTTCAGTACCATGTACTAATCAATTCACTAAACTAAAACTGAATGAATGATGAACAATTCACCCACTGTCTCTTCTTATAGTACTGTAAACAGAAGAAGTGATAGCTGATGAAGTTCTAGGCAGACGTCCTAAAGCCCCTGTGTACTCTTGGGATTGCAGTAGTATTTGTAGTGTACGACAAGAATCTATTGATCATTTACGCAACTTCTTACAAGAATATAGTAAATAAAGTGTTAAACAAAAGATTAAGATGTTGTAAGGACTAGACCCTTGCAGAGTAAGAAAAAATATTGGTTTGAAAGGTCATTCTCTGGCTTGTCTTTCTAGGAAAGTATGTCAAAGTGTTTTTCACCATTTTAGGCTGTTGGCAGTACATCATACTCATTTCATTTTCAATCTTTATTTCGGCATGAATACCATAAAAGACAGAGCATCAATACAATAAAACATTTTTTTAAAAATGCACAACGTGCCATATAAAACAATCAATTTTCATGTCAATATTAAGATTACATACAATAGAGTCAAGATGTTCAAAGCATACCTATTACTTGGTGAGAACATTTATGGGCATCATAGATGGGATTCCATTAGTTAGCCCTCAGTTAATGCTGGACAACACTTTAAACATAACCACATTTTACAGTTTATAGCCCATCTTCCTTCTTAAAAAGAAAACACTGTGCAAAAATCTGCTTACACTAAATACAATAGGTTGACTGGTATTAGACAAAAGAATCCTTAATGCCTGGGAACACGATCTTACACCTAGTGATAAGCATATAGGTTTAATCCATCTTTTTCTGGCCTGGGCATATGCTGGGCAGAAAAAGAGGATATGTGATTCATTTTCATTTTGGTTACAACCACATATGGTGCACAGTTTATCTTCTACATAATTCTCCGAGTTTGCACCACCAGACCAACGGGCTAGTGTGGCACCAATCTGAAGATTTCCATATCTAAACTTCATGAATAGGGTCTTTGCTAAAGGTGGTTCTATTTCATCGAAGAAGGTCTCAAAGGATGGATCGTCTTTAAAGGTAAGAAACCTTGTTACGAGAGACCCATTTGTAGAAGCGTTTTTGATCATCTCTATAATGTACGACCAGAAACTCTTTTTAACCATAGTTTTTGATTGAGAAGAAAGTGAATCAGGATGTTCCCAGTAATGTGACAACCCTATTATGGTAAGCCAGAATTTAATATGTTTAAACCAGGGTATCACGTTAAAGATGTCGAGCTCCATAATTTCTACTAACCCATCCTTGTATGCTTTTAGCTCGGGTACACACCACAACCTAACCCATAACAGTAAAGGACGTAGAATAATATGATGGTCCGTTCTACGAAAGTTTAGGTCGAGCTGGAGTGGGACAAGTGGAGTACTTCTAGGGACTCTGACCAAACTTCGCAGGAAGTTGTTGTCCAGGACCCTAAAGGTATCTTTAGACCCTGGGCCCCAAATTTCCGAGCCGTATAACACTGCAGGTTGGACCTTAAATTTAAAAAGTTCAACTGCAGGGGACACGGCCTTACTTGTACTTTTGCCCTGCTCCCTAAGAATGGGTTTTACGTTCTGGTTAAACATCATCTTGCATTTTTCCAATTGGGCTTTCCAAGTAAAATTGGAATCCAGAGTTACGCCTAAGTATCCAAAGTGTGGGACTGATTCCAATTTTAATCCATTCAAAGTTAAACAACCCTTATCAGTTTTAGTTGGATTTAGGACCATACATTTCGTTTTCTTCCCATTTATCTCCAATCCTTTTTGGATACAATAGTCATTAAACGAATTTAAGAGGGCTTGGAGACCTTTTTTTGTCTGGGAGATTAAGATAGTATCGTCCGCAAACAATAGGGAGGTAACTTTTTCGCCATTCAGCTTGGGGGAGTCATTTTTACATCCCTCCAAGTATGTAGGGATGTCGTTTACAAATAGCGAGAACAAAGTGGGGGCCAGTACACACCCCTGGCGCACACCACGTTCAATTGGAATTTTTGGAGTTAGTTCGCCTTTGGGGCCCCATCGTACTCTGGCAAAGTTGCCTCTATGGAGTTCTTTTATTTGTGTTATCAAAGTGGGTGGCATCCCTACTAGACTTAATGTTTCCCACAATAAATTCCGTGGGACTAAATCGAACGCCGCCCTTAAGTCGACGAACGCGACATATAGTTGTCCCTTTTTGATCTTAATATACTTCCAATAAAGGCAGCAAAAGCGAAAGATTTGATCGATAGTACTCACTTTGGCTCTAAATCCCGCTTGGTATCTAGACAGGATTGCCTTTTCCTCCAGCCAATCATTAACTCGGAATAGGATATGTTTGGAGTAAACTTTTTGTAAAATATCCATAAGGCTTATTGGTCGATAATTTGAGGGGTCCATCCTATCACCTTTCTTATATATTAAAACTATTTCCGCCCCCTTCCAGCTCTCTGGGAATTCTAGACTCCGGGATAGCTCGTTACACAGATGGTTAATATATGGAGCCCAAATTTCTACCTCATGCTTATATAGATCTCCCGGAATCTTATCTAACCCAGGGGCTTTACCCGACTTAATCTGGGTTATTGCCAATTCTGTCTCACCTAAAGTAAAATCCAGGGAACTCCCCGTGGTAGCCTTGCTTAAAGTTCTATCTAAAACGGGTGCCTCGTATTCCTTATACAGGTTAGTAAAGTGATTTACCCATGTCTGTTCGTCTAGATAGACGTCTTTAACCACTCTGCCTTGATGATTTCCATTAGCTATCAGCCTCCAGAAAGCTATGTTATCTCTAGTTTTTGCTGCATGCAGGAGGTCTGCCCATTTTGCTTCTTCCCATGCCATTTTAGACATTCTTTGAACCAGTTTGTAGTTGTTCCTGGCTGAAAGGATGTCTAAACGGTCCTTTGATTTTATTGCGGTTAAAAGTGCCCTCTTGGACTCCCTGCAATCCCTGTTGTACCACGGTTTACTATGGGGCAAATTTTGTAATTTTTGTTGCCCCTTCTTGGGCATCTTGGTGACTAGGGGTTTTAAGGCATCAAAAAATTTTTGGTGTAATTTCGTAAAAAGACCACCACTCCCCTCCCTTGGGCTGGTATTTAAATATCCTTCAAAGATGCTGGCAAAAAGCTTATAGATTTCAGCAATAACTTCACCATTATCCAATATTAGTGACCATTTGAGGGAACGTCTATTGTTGCTAATATGTATCTCAATTTGGTCACGATTGGTTGCCTCGCTGTTCAAAGGAAGAACTGAATCCCCTAATAGGGAGTCCTTGATCTGGAGAGCTAGAGGGAAATGGTCGCTTTCTAGTCTTTCTATTACCTCCATGTCATGGAGAAATTCCCAAGATGGCACAGAGGCAATGATGAAATCTATGTTGCTCTTATAGTTCCCTCTAAAGAAGGTAGACTTTTTCCTGGCATCTGAAGGTAACCGCCCATTACATGCTCTAGTGCAATGTTCTGCACATAGCCTGTTCAGTTGGAGTGCCTGGGGGCTGCATTTAACTGTTTTAATATTATCTAATGCAGGGATACCATATGCCTCGTCTTCTTCTAAAAAGATGTCACTATACCCCACAACAGGCTCAAAATTACAATTAAAATCCCCAGCCATGATCACATGATTCTCTCTAGTGTCTAAATTACCCAGTAGGAGGTCTAAATGGGTTAATAAGGGAGATTCTTTTGATTTAGAAATTGGTCTATTGTAGACATTCACCAAAAAAAGTTTTTTCCCCCTGGAAGCGTTAATTTTCAAGATCAGTATATCAGGGGAATTGGTGTCCACAACTTCTATGTTCACTTTTAAATTAACCTTTGCCCAAATCAACAATCCTCCCGAGGGTCTTCCACTTCTGGAGGGGGTCGCACTGATACCATAGGATTTGTAGCCTAGCCTGTGAGTAATTTCAACTGACCAGGTCTCTTGCATCATACAAAAATCAAAGGTATCAATGAAGCTTGACCATTCCGGGTCCCTTAGGTTTTTTGTAATCCCGGCTATGTTCCAGGAAACCAATTTGATGATTTGCCATGGTTCCTGGGTTGGTTGCATCACTACATCTCCCACCACCTCAGGGATAATGATGTGACATTCATGGCTAGTTACATCAACTTCTAAAAACAAATCATTTTGTGATAAAACACCTCCCCTTTTTGTTAAGCTGTCCCCAAATATGGGGACCAACACCGGTAGTACGATTGCATCATCGGGAAGAATATTTTCAATAGTGGTGACATCAGTTCTTTGAGTACACGGTTCACTCCCTGTCCCCCCCCCCCCAACAGATCAGTAATCAACAATTCATTTCCGTCCGACCCCTTGGACTGCTGGCATCAATCACAGTCATCTAGACCGCTGAAAATGTCAAATCTGTTAAAGGTTTCCAAGGGGGTGAAGGGCTTTAAGTGGTCCATTCTTCTGTTGGAATTATTTTGTCTTTGTGGGACATAGTTCCAGCCAAATGCTCCAGGTGCGGGTGGAGGATTTGGGGGAAAAAAGGGCTCCATGGGATTAGGTCTAATAAGTGGTTGCATCAATTGTTGGATATTACCAGCCCTCTGCATAACTGGTGGATAAGTGCAGGATGTAGTTTGGGGTGTTGCATGAGAGGCTAGTTGATGCTGGGAGGGAAAAACCACAGACCTAGGGTAGAAGTATGTCAATGGCCTGGGTATTATGCAATTATTTGTAATTCCCGGGGGCCAGTTTAGCACAAATTGTACTGCATTGGGATCCCTGAAATTTACAACCACCACATCTCCCTCAATATTTTTTGGTCGACTTCCCAACCATTGGAGACGGCGGACATGCACAATTTCTCCATTTATATGTGGTGCTATTGGCCTATATAGACCTAGCCAATGCATGATCTTATTTTTGAGTTGTGCGAAGCCCTCCCTTTTGTTGTTTGGTAGCACTGGAACCCCCGTTAGAACTACCACAAAGGGCACTGCCTCTGGCGGTAGTTCTGGGTTTGGAATTGATTTAGGCCTTCCCCATCCTGGCTTTTGTCCCCTTACTTCCATCCGATAATTTTCATTTGAAGTGCTAGCTACTTCATTAGATGAGTTGGTTGTAACGGTAGCTGCCTTAGGAGCAAATGTATGTTGTGGATTTTTTGGCGGTGGAATTAATTGAACAGTTGTTGTAGTCTTCCCTTTGGGCACCGAATTAGGGGGGTTCATCAGCGGTGTGAGACTAGCTGGTGGAACTGGGGCAACTACACTGGGCTTGGTCACGTTAGAAGTTTTGTGTTCTATTATATGTGGTGTTTTTACAGCCAATTCGCCCTTATTTCTCAGTGCCTGTTCAAGTAAGCTTAGTCTAGATTCTACTTCGAGCAACCTCTCCAAGATAGATGCTGAGTAGGTTTTGATTAGATTTTCTATGGAGTCTAAAGTAGCAGAATCGCAGGCTATGATGGGCGCCTTAGATTGCGTCGAGACTTCCATAACGTCCTCCGTATCTATGACTACAACAGTAGGAGGCGGAGGGACAATTGCAGTAGGCCCCTCGTTGCCAGCAGGTGTAATAACAGGTGTAATGATGGTTCTGTCAGCAGGGCCTTTAGCCTTTTTCCCAAAGTCAGAGTGACTTAATTTTGATGGAACTTGAGCCCCGCCTTTCCGTCGTTTTTTACATGGGGGTGGCCCATGTACCCTTAAAGCTAATGACGGTTTCTTGGCTCTACTATGCACTATTTTTGATGGTTTGGGCGTGGGTGTTTTTGGGACATTAGGGGTACTCGTGTGTGTACCAATCATATCCGGTTGGGGAAAGTTATTTGTACAGGGGGTACTAACTATTGGTACCACATGTTGGCTGTCCATTGTGTGGACTATAACGTCAGCTAGCTGTGAATTTACATTAACAATCGTGAGAGGTGTGGATACTGGTGACAATGGCCGACTTTTTAAACTTTCCACAGAGCGGCGACGCTCTGCACGACGCTCTGCCAGGACTATATCCAGAGGCAGGTCTGAGGAAGCTTTGGAGAAATAATCATCAAGAGTTTTGTTTAGCAGGGTTCCCTGTTTTTCAGACATATCTGCCACGAAAAATAAATCACTACGTAAAATCTAGGGACACAGAAACACAACAATCCAGAAACAAAATGGCACGGGATAAATACCAGGATTACAAGTCCAGTCAGGTCTCCTCGGTTCTCGGAGGGTCTCAGAGGGTCCGCCCTTAGTCCGGGCTTTGTCCCGGGATGAGTCCCGCACACGCATCCCGCTAACGCGCGCTGGGTTCACCTGAAGTACGAAGCAGAGGGCTGAAGGGGAGGAGACCCGGGAAGAGGCGGCAGGTGTGCGAGATGTCAGAACGCACTGCCTGGTGGGCCTCGCAGTCCCGGTCTCCCGTAGTTCAGTGCAGGCGCACTCGTGACCCAGCAAGGACAAAGGCAGCTCCAATCCTCCGGTGGACGGCAATCAGGACTTCCAAATGCAAAGCGACTACGAGCGGCTCCCGCGGAGCGGGGGCCGCGAGTCGTATTTTAACAGGCAGGCAGGAGAGGGGAGGAGACCCGGGAAGAGGCGGCAGGTGTGCGAGATGTCAGAACGCACTGCCTGGTGGGCCTCGCAGTCCCGGTCTCCCGTAGTTCAGTGCAGGCGCACTCGTGACCCAGCAAGGACAAAGGCAGCTCCAATCCTCCGGTGGACGGCAATCAGGACTTCCAAATGCAAAGCGACTACGAGCGGCTCCCGCGGAGCGGGGGCCGCGAGTCGTATTTTAACAGGCAGGCAGGAGAGGGGAGGAGACCCGGGAAGAGGCGGCAGGTGTGCGAGATGTCAGAACGCACTGCCTGGTGGGCCTCGCAGTCCCGGTCTCCCGTAGTTCAGTGCAGGCGCACTCGTGACCCAGCAAGGACAAAGGCAGCTCCAATCCTCCGGTGGACGGCAATCAGGACTTCCAAATGCAAAGCGACTACGAGCGGCACCCGCGGAGCGGGGGCCGCGAGTCGTATTTTAACAGGCAGGCAGGAGAGGGGAGGAGACCCGGGAAGAGGCGGCAGGTGTGCGAGATGTCAGAACGCACTGCCTGGTGGGCCTCGCAGTCCCGGTCTCCCGTAGTTCAGTGCAGGCGCACTCGTGACCCAGCAAGGACAAAGGCAGCTCCAATCCTCCGGTGGACGGCAATCAGGACTTCCAAATGCAAAGTGACTACGAGCGGCTCCCGCGGAGCGGGGGCCGCGAGTCGTATCTTAACAGGCAGGCAGGAGAGGGGAGGAGACCCGGGAAGAGGCGGCAGGTGTGCGAGATGTCAGAACGCACTGCCTGGTGGGCCTCGCAGTCCCGGTCTCCCGTAGTTCAGTGCAGGCGCACTCGTGACCCAGCAAGGACAAAGGCAGCTCCAATCCTCCGGTGGACGGCAATCAGGACTTCCAAATGCAAAGCGACTACGAGCGGCACCCGCGGAGCGGGGGCCGCGAGTCGTATTTTAACAGGCAGGCAGGAGAGGGGAGGAGACCCGGGAAGAGGCGGCAGGTGTGCGAGATGTCAGAACGCACTGCCTGGTGGGCCTCGCAGTCCCGGTCTCCCGTAGTTCAGTGCAGGCGCACTCGTGACCCAGCAAGGACAAAGGCAGCTCCAATCCTCCGGTGGACGGCAATCAGGACTTCCAAATGCAAAGCGACTACGAGCGGCACCCGCGGAGCGGGGGCCGCGAGTCGTATTTTAACAGGCAGGCAGGAGAGGGGAGGAGACCCGGGAAGAGGCGGCAGGTGTGCGAGATGTCAGAACGCACTGCCTGGTGGGCCTCGCAGTCCCGGTCTCCCGTAGTTCAGTGCAGGCGCACTCGTGACCCAGCAAGGACAAAGGCAGCTCCAATCCTCCGGTGGACGGCAATCAGGACTTCCAAATGCAAAGCGACTACGAGCGGCACATCATACTCAAATGCGGAAGTTAGTCAGAAGATTATATTATGCAAAAAGTCCAGCACTAAAGTTAAATGAGTTGAACAGTGCTCTTTTGCGTGGGTCAGTATCAGATGTGAGGAAGGTTTGTGATGAAATTGAGTTTTGTTACTTTGGTCCTGAACAAGAGAGTGCAGAAACTGAGACATTAATAGAAGAAAATGTTGAAGTCAATGTGGAACATACTATTACAAAAAATTTTGATGATCACATTACAAAGTTTAAAGTGATTTCAGGTGAAAGGCCACATTTTTCTTGTATTTGTTGTCAGCGAACTCACTATAAAAATCAGACTAGGAGTGTTAAAATAGTGAAAGAGAAAATAATAATATGTTGAAGGAATTTGCAACTTATTTGTTGGTAGAAAATTGTTTTGATTTGGGTTATGATCATCATATTTGTAAATATTGTTATAACAAATTAGATGAGAACAAAATCTCCGCTAGAGCTCTGCACAATAATTTAGAGTTAGTTGCTATTCCTCCAGAACTGATAGATTTAAATACCTATGAGTCTATTCTCATTCAATGTGTGCACCCGTTTCAGGCTATTGTTTGTATGGAGTCTAAAACAGGTAAATTGCCTCCTTCAGATTTACAAAGAGAATTAAAAGGAAGAGTTGTGTATTTACCGTTAGATTTAAAGAAATATATTGAAACTATTGGTGTAGAGAGTGTAGAAAGTGAACCACTAGGTATTCTAGTTAATGGTGTGCCTACTAAGAGTAAGAACATCTGGCAGGAGTTAGTGGATGTTAGGGAAGTAAAGAAGGCAAGTTTGTATTTGATAAAAAACAATAAGTACTATAAAAATGTTTATATGGGAGAAGATTAAATACTTTTACCAGAAGATACTGAAACATAAAGTGGACAAATTGAAAAAGTGGACATTTCAAGATGTGAAGAAGTCTATGAATGTAAATGTAAATGTATTGGCATTTATATAGCGCACTACTTACCCGTAGGGTCCCAAGGCGCTTCGACCGCTGCGAAACCCTTCCTGGCTTCCCTGAGAGATGGTCCCTTAATGGGTATCTCCAGGGTGAGACCAGGCATCCCCGGCGGTCTGGTGGGGCCGTTAGTGAAGATGAGGCAAGCTAATGCCCAGAGTTGCCGAGTGTGATCGCTGATCAGAGTGGGCACCGAGGCGAGAGAATTATCGAGTCCGCTGACCCTGGTCCAGAAACCTACCGCGCCGGGAATCGAACCCTGGTCCCGGGCCGTCCTCTGCTCTCGGGTCTGCCGCCTCTAACCATAGCTACACTATGAACATTACAGTGTACATCCACTTCATTAAAAAAAAGTGATGTGGAACACTATTGAGTTGTTCCAAATTAAAAAAGCAAATGGAAGGCCAATGAGTGTATGGGAAGAGAGCTTGGAAGCTTGTTGTTTTCTGCAGCTGTTTCTAACAGGAGAAGGTGGACGATATGATGAACGTCCTGTGCAGATTCTTGCATCTGAATATCGGACCACAAGATTATATGCAGAAGATCCAAGATTTCGACAATGTATCCCTTATATATTTCATCTTTTGTTTGAAAGTGACTTGTCTGGACTTTCATATGCAGTTAATCACATTTTAAAAACTGGACTACATCTGCAAAATGTATCTGCAAAGGATTTTAGGGATAAAGTGCATCAGAGAGATGATCATTTAGAATCTCAGCTGAATAATCTGATGCCATGTCAGCATGGGACTAATGAATATTGGTACTGTCGTCATGGAGAACTGAAATGTATGCTACGGAACTTAGGAACTCCTTCATGGTTCCTTACCCTAAGCTGTGCTGAGTACGTTTGGGATGATTTACTTGAATTTTTTCGAGAGGCAAATTCCAATATATAAAATATTGAATACAAGACACCTGGATAGTTGTGCTCTTTAGATCCTGTTAATGTATGCAGGTATTTCAATCATAAATTTAAAGCTATGATGTTTTTTATCTGCAATAAAAAAATCCTCCTCTTGGAGAAGTTCTGGATTTCTTTTTGAGAAAGGAGTATCAAGCAAGAGGTGCTCCTCATATTTATATGCTGTTATGGATCAAGGACGCCCCAAATTTGGAACAGATTCGGATGATACTGTTTTGTCTTTTATTGAAGAGTATGCCACATGTGCTGTACCCAAAAACAAAGAAGAAAACAACTTAAGACAACATGTCTTACGATTCCAAAGCCATTGATGTGGGAAACACGGTCGACGAAAAAACAAGTCTAAGGATAAGTTCTGTACCAAATGTCGTTTTGCATTTCCACGTCCTGTATTATCCAAAGGAAGAAGGATAAGTTTTATGTCATCTATGCGACATACCATCACAAGAAAGTCTCCAAAAAATACCTACAAGTTAAGAAGAAGCGAAGAGTCAAAATACATAAATAACTACAATCCAGTTATTCTGTCCATGTGGAATGCTAACATGGATGTTCAGTACGTTGCGGACAATTCCATTGCAGTTGCTCAATATGTAACGTCCTACATTACAAAATCAGAAAAGACAGAAATGAAAGAAATGTGGGAAGAGATTTCTCACAAGAAGACTCTAAGTAAGAAATTATACAGTTTCAGTTTGAAGATATTATCGCATCGAGAAATCGGAGCATATGAATGCTCAGATCAGTTATCATCTGCAAGTCTATACTGCAAATCTAGAAGAATAATTTGAGTGAGTCTAGGTCTTGCAGCAATGCGAAATCGGATACTGAAATCTGTTCAAGACATCGAATATTTAGCAGAAAAAGATCCAGAAAGTACAGATATTTTGAAAATGAATATATTGAACCTATATTACCCAAACAGAAGTCATCATCTTGAGAACATGTGTCTCTTTGAAGTGCTGCAAAACTACACTTTTAAACGGAATACTACAGAGAACATCAATGATGGAAAATATGGACTGATTGGTTCCGAAGGATGTTTGGTGAAACAAATTAGGAAGGAAATTTGATTAATCACAGGAAACTGAGTTGCGACACTGCTGATAAAAGGGAAGTTTACTATGTAGCCCTTTTGCAACTGTTCAAACCGTGGTGTTCAGAATTGGAATCACTTGGAGATTTTCTGAGCTATGAAGATTCTTTCAATGCTTGTAAAGATACCATACAATGCACTGCTTTTAAAAATTATGTGAAATTGTTGAAAGATGAAATTGATCAAGAAGCTACAATTGCAACCGAGATTGCTAGAGACAGTTCTCAAGACAGTCAAAGTTCTGCTGCGCTGAGTCAAGATCCACTGGGGCAACCAACTGTTGAAAATGAAGCAGCAATCGCCATGAATGAGGTGGAAAAAGCAATGCATCAAGCTCAAGAAGGTGTAACAGACTTAGCAAACTTGGAAGAACAACTAAATGTTGAACAGAAAGAAATATATCAGCAAGTGAGACAACAGATTGACCATGGATATCTTCATGAAAAGAAAGAATGCACATGCACATCATTTCAACCTATCTGAATATATGTGAGTGGACAAGCTGGAACAGGAAAAAGTTTCTTAATTAAAGTAATCACCATTTATCTACAGAAAACAACTGAGTCACATTTGTCTTGTGTTGTAACTGCCCCAACTGGGTTGGCAGCACACAATATTAAAGGAATTACATTACATCGCCTACTAATGCTACCTGTGGAGCATGAAAACAAATTGGAATTTCACAAGCTATCTGGAGAAGCTTGTTGTGAAATTTCAATAGGGCTGAAGAAAATGAAACTTCTGATTTTTGATGAGGTAAGCATGGTCTCAAACTTATTGCTTGCTTTTGTGCATTTAAGAATGCAGCAAATTCTTAAAACAGAGTATGAGGTGTTATTGGCAGGAAAACATCATAGTTTTTGGAGATCTATTGCAACTTACTCCTGTAAAAAGACAACCAGTATTTAAAACATTTGCGCATGAAGACACCAGAAGTCTCTGGGTAGTGTTGGAAACGTTAACACTTGGTCATATTTTGAATACATGGAACTCATTACAAATATCTAACAGGCAAATGATGTTGATTATGGAACCATTCTTCAAGATATACGAATTGGACTACTGACAGAACATGGCAGAGAAGCTTTGCAGAGTTGATTACTTTCTAATTCGTTTCTAAATGAAAATATAGTTCCTGAGAAAATATACATGAAAATTCCAGAAAATAAATCTGTAATCTGCTCAATGCCAACACTGCGCGAGTGTTCAATATTCAATTAACAACTTTTGAAGCTGGAAAATGAAGAAATAATAAAAATGGAAGCCATTGATAAAATAGAGCATGAAGGAATCACTATTATTTTGACAGAAAAACTGAAAACAAAATTGGATTCTTTAGAAAAATCTATATCTAAAACTGCTGGTTTAGAAAAGAATCGATATGCATGTGGAAACTGTCGGTTAATTTTAAGGCGTAATTTGGATGATGTAGAAAAAGGTTTAGTTAATGGAGCAACGGGTAAAGTTGTGGATTTTGTTAATTTCCCGAATAAAGATGGTATTGAATTTTTAAAAATTAAATTTGATCAGATTGAAGAAGTGAAACAAATTGGTCGTTGTTCAGTTTGTTTTTTCTTGTTAAAGATTTATATGTCCGTAAAAAACAGTTTCCAGTTTCTCTGGCATATGCAGTCACTATTCATAAATCTCAAGGTTTAAGTGTAGACAGTACTTTGGTGAACATTGGAAATACTGTGTTTAAAGAGGGTATGGGTTATGTTGCTTTGTCGTGAGTCAGAACTTTATCTGGTTTGTTTTTGAATGATTTTGATGAACAAAGGTTACTGCAGATGTAAACTGTGTAAATGAGTATAATAGGTTAAGAAGAACATATGCTCCCAATTTAGGTCAATATCCAGTATTTGAAAAGCATGTAGTAGGTCGAAAAAGAAGGTATGAGAATATCTGTAGTGAAGGTAGAGAGAAGGTAAAAAAACAAGATAATGTCATTGCAAGCAAAAAGAAAAAGGACACTGTTGAAGAGATTGTTGGTTATCAGTTCGACAATAGTTCAGGTGTCAACTGCTATGCTAATGTAATGGTCAATGTTGTTTTTTTCTTGAAGGTTTGCAACAGCAAATTATGGAGAGTCGGGAAAAAGATTTTGTTCCTTGTGCATTCCATTCATGAAAAATTGAGAACTGATACAAGTAAAATACAAAGCATTTTAGATGTTCACAATCCTTTGGATATATGTTCTGGTTCTACACAATTTGCGCAGAATATCCAAAAAGATGGTCAGGAATTTCTAATGTATATGCTTACCGTATTGGAACTGAAGGTGTAGAAATTGAAAATATGTTTGACCTTTGTTATAGATGGGAACATCATTGTGTAAATTGTATGTATACATGTAGCACTAATGTAGACACTGAAAGATTTCTATAATTGACATTACCGGACTGTAAATCAGTGTCTTTGAATAAATTAGTTAAAGCAGCAAATCAAAACATTGGAGTGTAGTCAATGCAAATCAGAAATGTTATCAACATAATTTATACATAGATATGGACAATATATAATTTTAATGATGCAACGTTGTACAACTGATGGGAGAAAATTGGACACTTTAATAAAACATTTTTTGTAGCAACTCAACTATCAATATAAGGAAGGACTTTTGTAGCAGTAGCAATAACTTTCCATGATGGTCCTTCCACAACATCTGGACATTACACTGTCTATCTAAAATGTGCAAAAGGCTGGACACTTTGTAATGATGCTCAGTTGGTTTTCAAACAACTTTTGCATTGCGAACTACCACATTCCTACCTAATATTTTCAAAGCCAAAGTTTCAGGAAGATAATTCAGCCTCTGATGAATTAATATTATGATTTAATTGGATTACTATTGGACAATTCAAATAAAAAGGATTGCAATAATTTGGCCATTTGGCCATTTGGCCTGAAGGAAAGGAATGTTTGAATTATGGACTTTTTCTTGCACATTGTCTCGGTGTATAGTTTGAAGCAACCACATTTACAGTGTTTATAAATTTAAGTTATAACATTTTCTTAGCAGCAAGCATTTTATATATGTGTGATTTGTATTATACAGTATTTTATTGAGGTGGATTTTTGGGTGATGTCATTTGAGATGTCATCAGTGATGTCACTGACCATGTCATGAATGATGTAATATGTGACATCATCAGCAGTGTGTTGCGGGCGCGTGAGTTATAGTTAGTACAACTAACTATAACAGAGGAATTTCAATGGTTTTTCTATGAGTGAAATGTCCAGCTAACTATAACAACCCTGAAACCTGTTTTTTTTCAGTGAATATACATATATCAAGTCAAGTCAATAATCTTTATTCGGATATTTCATTATCCATAAAAGTACAATATATATATATATATATATATATATATATATATATATATATATATATATATATATATATATATATATATATATATATATATATATATATATATATATATATATATATATATATATATATATATATATATATATATATATATATATATATATATATATATACATACATTACCTACTGGCAGTCGCCAGTAGGTAGTTATAGTTAGGACCTACTTTCCATAGGAAATCCACAACATTCTATTTGGAATAACTTTTCTTCGCAAATTTCTCCAAGAAAATGGTCTGCTCCGCTCCTTCCCTGAAAGTTTGGGGGTGATTCGTCAAGTGGGGGCCGAGAAAAAAGGGGGTCCCACAACGTGTTTTCCCACTGCAATTTTCCATAGGGACCTTTAGCCAGGGCTACAGCCCGAACGGCTGAACGGAATTAAACCAAATTCGGCAGAGAGGTAGAGTTCCGTTCGCAGATTGTGCTTTTTGTTAAATGGTGTAAATCCGTTCAGTAGTTCCTGAGAAAATCAAAAGTGATATCTAGAGACGAAGTACTGCATGCGTACCGAAATCCGTACAATTACGAGCATGAGCTGCATGCTGATTGGATGTCAACTCTCTGTCAACACTCCAAACCAGGAAGTGTTGGCAGCCATCTTGTGCCTCGGTAGAACCGAGTCACAAGAAAACAGTACAACAAAGTTGAAAAAAAAAGGAAAGGGGGCAGTGTAGAAACATCCTGACCTTCTAGGCCTGCTCAGGGGGTCCCACATGGATCTTTAGGCCCCCAATAAAAAAAAAAAACTAGAAGTCCGTTTTATTCTTAATTAGCCTCCCGGGGGCCAAATCTCGGGGGCAATTTTTATCCATAAATGTGGACTTATAAGGCCCCCCGCAGCCCCAGGGACCCCCATCCTCTCAGGGTTTTCTGCTCCCCCTTCCCCAGTACACGCCCCGGGGACCGCCACCTTCCTGGGGCAGTAATATGTCAAATTACCATTCAACCCCGGGGACCTGCACCCCTGAGGCTTTTTAATGTTGGGAGGGTGTCGCGCGGCCCCCCTGCTAAAGCCCTTGATGGCCATGGGGACCACAGCCTCCCAGGGCCGGCTCCTGCAGTGTCTCGGGGTGCCTACCTCCGGGACACTGCTTTTTGCTATCGTAGGACGGGAGCGTCGCTGTTACCACTTTACCACAGCAAACCGCTTTCCTATTTGAAAGAGCGAGTAAGTTAATCTGCTCTCTCTTTCAAGTAGGAAAGCAGATTGGTTTTCGACAGAGAGAGCAGCATGTAAGCTGCTCTCTCTGAAAAAGCAATACTGGCTCTCGAAGGATGTGGGGAGGATGGTGGGAGCATTGGGGCTTAAAAAAAACAGTTCTTTTTGAGAACTAACTTTACTGGTGAAAAAAAGAGCTATATTTTTATGATAGTATGTGAAACTTTCCGTTTTTTTTTGTGCACCAGTTGTACTCTCTATGCATGAGCAGCCTCGTTTCCAAGCCCATGTTTCTTTCTTTTTCTTTAAGTTCGCCAAGCAAAGCTGTCTTCATTTCGGTTTTAAATTTGCCACTTTCTTTTCCCGGGCCGCTGCTATACTTTTGTAATATATTAATAATCATATTGCCGAGGCGCCAAACGTTGATTACATATTCCGTCCTCCGCCATTTTAGTAGTTTTCCTCCGTTGTTTTTTTATACCTGTTACTTTTATTTTATCCTCCGCCTATCTTGTCTGTGATCGTTGAGATTTCCTGTGTTTGTCCTTCGCCTCCGATGTTATCAGACTTGGTCACAGGTATACCTAAAAACTAATTTGAAGCACGTAAGCCACAGACATTACAACGCGTGTCCGTCACCAGAGACCCATTATCATGCTTATGCCTTTATCATGGGTGGTAAATGTATATGGCTAACGACATACAGGTGCTCCCATCATTATCATCGCTGGTTGTTCACCCGCTCAGTGCTTCGGGCACCACTAACTCAGTGACCAAAGAGACCACGCATGTAGTAGTAGGCCCCTTGTTCGGTACTTTGGAAAGAACTCTAATATGGCCTAGAACACGTGCGCCCCAACTTTTTTATACATAGGGTCACGAGTGTATTGACGGATGTGCTGGATAGGTGTGGTGGTGGTGTATATGAGCCATGAGAGAGTGTGTGTCGATCTGACAACTAGACCTGCAACTAAGAAATCACTATAATGGAAATCTGGGCTTTGTACTGTTGTTGTGTTTTTCTGGTAGCGTAAGCACAGTAGGCTGTACTAACGTATTCAGTCTCGATTAATTTACCACCTCCGCCAGGGGCTTTTAAATGTTAGGAGAGGGGTCAATAATTGTGTTGACTTTTCTTCTTTAGTGTGCAGTACTATATTGTTTTATAAAATGTATACGTCTTCAAACCATCTTCACTCTTACCACGTGCGGCAGATATTTCCGTAATTGATTTTAAAAGTAATATACACTTTTTTAAAGTTTTAAGAAAAACTATTTTCATGATTATCCCAGATAATGTATTTCCTTAATATGTACATTAAATACATAAATATATGTTTTTGAACAATTAGAATCTTTCGTGCCGTACGTGTACGGGGCGCTGTATATGACTTCACGCAGGATATTTTTAATTTTTTTTTAAAATGCAGGGTACGCATTTTGGGCGAAAAATAAAAAATAAACGCGAAGCCCACTTTATTGTTAATTAGCCTCCGGGGGTGCCGAATCCCTGGGGCAATTTATTTTTCATAATAGGGGGCCCGCCTCCTCCTCCACTCGAGCCCCCCCGGGCCTCTTTTTATTAAAAAAAACTGTGCAAAGGGGTTGTAAATGTGGTATTTTAGTTTCGTTTCTGTCTTGTAGAGGATCCACCTTGCTGAGCTGACAAGCTTTTTATTCATTTTAATAACATTCTGCACTACTGCGCTGCTTGATTTAGAACGCAGGCGCTTCTTTTACTTTGTGACATCTCTGGGTGTGATAATTCCTTTTTAGACCTTACCTGCACATTAAATGGTTTTCACCCCGTATTTTGCGGGATTCAGGCTGATCCAGGGCTCGTTTTAACCGCGTCGTGGCGATTTGGCCGCCATCTTGGGTGTGGGAACCAGGGGGGGTGCCGATTTGCAGGCGCCATCTTGATCGCGAGTCCAGAGGTTGCCTCGTAGGACTCCCGCGCCTAACGGCGTATATGATGCAGAGCAATCAAGCGCACAGCGCACGCGCGCAGCGGGCGTGCCTTAGGCAAGCCCGTTTGCGCCCGTTCGCGCACAGGTCGGCCAGTGCTTCAGCATAGGCAACCAGTCTGTAGCAACCACCAGTGGATCTAGGGTATTATCCTGCGGCCTGCTCAATGTCCGGTCCTTATGTAAACATCACGCGGAAATTGCACTTTTAATCGAATCTCAGGATCTGGATGTGTTATTTCTTACGGAGACCTGGACAAGAGCTGATAGTGGGGTAGAGCTCGGACTAGCCTGCCCTCCGGGCTATAAGATCAGGCATAACCCTCGAGTGGGTGGCAGAGGAGGAGGTGTGGGGTTCATCTTCAGGGAAACTCTTGCCATGTCACAGCTTGAGGTTAAAGACGTCCAAGGTTTCGAACTGATGGGTTTCTCTCTAAAAGGTCAGAGGGGAGTTCTGTATTCTGGTCTGCTGTACTATAGACCACCTGGCAGTGCCTTGACAGCCTTGACAGCCTCACATGATCTGGTAGATCTTATTTACGACCTCTCTAATACGCATGCCAGGCTCATAGTCTTGGGAGACTTCAATCTCCGGCTAAATGGGCCTTCAGACACAGCTTACAGAGATTTATGCCACGCCTGTAGTAATATCCACCTTCAGCAGCTGGTGCTCTCCCAAACCCACATGAAGGGTCATATCTTGGATCTGATCTTTGCAAAAGACACTCAGGTTAAGATCAGGGATATCATCGTTCAATGCAGGACCGACCATGCCCTCATCCATTTTTCTCTACATCTCCCAGCTGACTCTCCAAGAGATAACAGGTCAGGTAATACCAAACTTAGCAGGCAGTGGTCTAGACTCTTGAAAGGCTCTACATTACCAACTTTATTACCTGGTGGCTTCACCTTGCAGGGAGGAGTGGAGGCTAGCTACTCGAGCCTTTATCAACAGATCATAGACTCTCTGGATAAAATAGTTCCCCTGCGGAAAGCGAAGGACAGGCCTAAGCATACCACCCCCTGGTATTCTAACGACCTCCTCCAGCTGAAACTGCACTGCAGACAGGCTGAAAGAACTTGGAGGAAGCATTACTTAGAGCCAGACAGAGTTTTCTACAAACAGTCACTCCTGGGCTATAAAGCACAGATTAAATGTGCCAAAGCCAAGTATCTTGAGGACATGCTGGCCCAGGCAGCTAACAAATCACCGACCTTGTTTGAAATTGTTAATAATCTCTCTAATCCTGCCTGCGCAACCAATGGCATCCCGGCCTCCCAGACTTTGTGCAACTCCTTGGCGTTCCCCTTTGAGGACAAGATTACCACCATTCTGAGTGGTCTCTCTGTTTCTTGCACTCCCAGCCCCCAGTCCTTCTCAGATCTAGTTTCCCCGTCCACTTCTGGTGATCCCAGGGAAGCTACTGTGCACCCGTTGCTGGCTAGTTTCACCCTTCCTTCTTATGAGGACTTCTGCATCTTGGCCAACGGTGTGTCTTCGGGCTCTCCGCTGGACCCGTTGCCTCATAAGTTCTGGAAGCTGTTCCATGAGGAACTTTTTCCCCCTCTCTATTCCATCTGCTGCCAGTCTCTTAGCACTGCCACGGTCCCTGAGAGTTGGAAACTAGCGATGGTCTCCCCGTTATTGAAGAAGGTCACGCTGGACCCCACCTACCCTGCGAATTACAGGCCAATCTTGCTGCTCCCCTTCCCTATTAAGATCTTGGAGAAATCTGTCACTAAATCTCTGTCCAGCTTTTTGGAGACTAACATCTGCTTGGACGTGGCTCAGTTCGGCTTCCGGCTAGCTCATGGCACGGAATCCGCGTTGGTGGTTGTCCTGGATGACCTTCGTTCGCGGGTCAACATTGGCCGGGCAGCTTTTTTAGTGCTGCTCGACATGTCTGGCGCGTTCAATACGGTCAACCAAGCCACTCTAATTAGCAGATTGGAAGAGATCGGGGTAGCCGGTTTGGCCGGGACTGGCTAGTCTCCTATCTTCATAACAGGCATCAGGTGGTTGCTTTGCCGCCGTTTTGATCTGGCATCAGAGAGGTGGGGCAAGGTGTGCCTCAGGGATCGGCAATCAGCCCCATTTTATTTAATCTGTACCTCTGTCCTCTGATCAGGCTGATCAAGTCCTTTGGCATTTCTGTAATCAACTATGCCGACGATACGCAGCTTATATTCTCCTTTGAAGGTAGAGACGCTGTCTCTAAGGAGACTTTTCATCTCTGCATGACAGCCACTGCGGACTGGCTGCGCCACAACACTCTCCAGTTTAATGGATCTAAAACTGAGGTGCTGCACTGCTCATTGGATAGAACCCCTCGCCCTCTGCCTGTGGATTTCTGGCCTGCTTCTATCTCGGGCACGGTTGCAGCAGCGGATGCTGCTTGCAACTTGGGCGTCATGTTTGGCCCAAATCTACAGCTGGATACCTTTGTAAATAAGACAACTGCTACATGTATGATGCTGCTTCGAACACTGCGCAAAATCCTTCGTATGTTACCTGCATCGGCCAGACCTGAAGTAGTGCGCAGCATCATACTTAGCAGACTTGATTATTGTAACGCTCTGCTTCTTGGCGCCCTTAGTACCCTGATCAGTAAACTGCAGCGTATACAGAATATGGCAGCCAAGCTGGCCCTTTCTCGGATGCACTCATCTTCCTCCTCTTTGGCGCTCAAGGACCTTCACTAGTTGCCTGTCCATCAACGCATCTGTTTTAAGGCTTCTTGTATAGTCTTCAGGGCTCTTCACGGACAGTGGCCTGTCTTGTTGCAAGAGCTCTTTTCATGGTACTCAGCAGCCAGACCTTTACGGTCCTCCTCAGCACACTTGGTGGTAGTTCCTAGAATCCAGAGGTCTCGGATGGGCGGCCGTTCCTTTGGTTTTACTGCTGCCAAGCTCTGGAACTCTTTGCCACTCTCTTTGGGGAGCTTGAAGGAATTTTCTTCCTTCAAAAAAGGGCTGAAGTCTTATCTCTTTCCTAGGGCATCGTAATTGGTGCTCTGTGTGAGGGTAGTAGAGTTAAAGCGCCAGGATACCCTCTGGGTGACAGTTCGCGCTTACATTACATCAAGGGTAAATATAACGTTTTTCTATATGGCCACTACCTTTTAGCCTGTTACCATAGTAACAGTTAATGGATCACTTGCGTGAGTACAGAGGTTAGAAGTTCATCACAATATGTTGCTAGTTGAAATAGTTACTGTGCTGGAGATTTATATATATTTTTTTCATAGGAACCGTTAGTCGTAGAAGAAGTCAGTGGAAAAGTTTTGTTAGGGATTCCTTCCTGTTCGGGGAGTATTGGGGTAACGTGCTCCAAGCGGGACTTTACAAAGTTTAATGTTCATTGGCTGTAAAGTAATAAAAGTAGAATGCTTAGCAGTCATTCCTTGCTCGTCTTTGGAACAACATGGACATTTTATTGGCTAAAGTGTTCCGAACACAAGTTTGCTCCTTATACGGTGGGAACGGTTCACTGTTGTCAGTGATATTGTGATGCATTTTCCAAAGGAGTTAGGGGAAAGAAAGTAGTAGAGGGCAGGTTAGGAACACTATTAACTGTGTACAGTGCCCATAAGGTGGTGGAGAGGAATTATGAGGGAAACAATTGTTTGTATATGTTTCAAGGGTCATTTATATAATTGCCGTGTGGTGTATAAATCATGGCGGAAAAATGGCAGTGTCTTGCGGTGTTTTCTTTTATCAAGTTTGTAGGTGACATACTTCTTAGTAGTACTATTTACTTATAATGTGGTATTTACTTTCCTGATGGGGAGGTGTGGTTGCGCAGCAAAAAATTCAGTCTAGGTTTGAAACAGTTTTTATTAAGCAAATACAAATAAACTTTCTTCAGAAACTGTCGCAGTATATATGAAAGGGGTGACAATTAAAAATGGAATTTCATAAAATATTAGTTAAGCGTGGCTATATACTTCTTTTTTGTGCTACAGTTTGTAAAAGCGTTGCCCCACATTCTTGTTGATGTAAGAGGGCATCAGTTACTTATAGATAAACTAGAATACAAGTGCTACAACAAACACTCCCGCACTACATTATCTCAGATCAAGAGAACAAGTAAAACAGTAAAATATAAATTATTTCATATTACATAGAAATGCATGCATTATTATTTTTCAAACTTGTATTCTGTACAATTCAGAAACGTGCTATTGTAGTGTTTACAGGTTGCAGACTGTTTTGCTAATAAATCACATACTCCCCAAAGAATATATAGTATGTTACTCTTATAATATATAGTACAGGTCCTATATATTCTTTAGGGAGAAGGTGAATAGGAATCGCAAATAAGAATAGAAATTATAAAATAACATGTAGGGTTTATTAAATATTTAAAGTAACAAAGTATGTATGATAGCTATATTTTAATACATATAAAAATATCTGATTAAGTACTTATAAATATTTGATAATTATATTACAGATGGTGCTGAAATCTCCCATTCCTCGTCTGTAGCAATAGGGCAATCTAATATAAAATAATGATTGATACCATTGTTACAGTAAAAAGAAAAGGAAAATAAAGGTATGTATTTAACAGAACATCCATAATGAAATACTGTTGAGGGGTAATTATTTACTGAACTTCTTTTCTCCGGGAGGTGAAAAAATTTGATCTTCGTGGCGACGGGTCATAAACTCCTCTGAGATCATGACGGTGAGAATAATAATATGTATATATTCTCACAGCATATGATCACAGGGGGAAAATAGACTGATCGCCGCAAGCAGGTAACGTTGCTTACTTATCGTTACTGTTTGTGACGACAGATTGTGAATTCCGCTAAGATCACTAAGACTGTTAATGTTATAATATACATATTAACAGTATATGATCTCTAGGGGAAAACACAATAACAAGTGTAATATTGTGACGTTGATTGTAAATGTTTAGGGTTTGCGTCGACGGGTTAGCAACACCTTTTGAGCGAAGTACAGTATCAATATTATAATATAAAAAATCACTATATATAAGGTGAAAGGAGCCAGAAAAGGAGTAATATTTGTTATAATATATCTGTTTCTAAGAACAAGCTGATGACGTTACAAAGAAAAAGCGAAAAACATGCAATAACATTTTTTTCTACATATAAATCTTTAAATATTGACAAATAGCCACAATTTATAACTAAGTACTATGCCTATGCCATATTGAAACAACTTACAACTCCTGAATATGTTTGTTGACGCAAAAAGAGAATCCGATGTTAGAGAACAAAATCTGCAACAGAGATTGGCGATTCAGAAATAGTGTGGTTTATATAGTTTTTTGTTGTTTAGTAGTCTATGGAAGGAAGATGTGGATCCGCCTATTTAGATGGCACCTTTTGCAGTTTACACGTGCTCACGTTTTAACTGTTTTTCTTCTGCATGTGTTCGGAAAAGTTACAAACTGTGAAGCTGTAAAGGTTTCGATTTTGATAGTAACACGTATAAGGTATTATTATCTACATACGTTGGAGAGTTTAACAAGTGTTACTCGGTACAATGTGTTCTTTGCATTTTCCTGATTAAAAGCATCTAAAAAGAAGACTTAAAAAAAATATCAATAACATTACAAGAAAAAAAAAGGTTTAATATTTTTTATTTTTATGGTTCTTAATTTAAAAAATGCTAGCATTTGTAAATCGTAATCCTACCCTCGGAAAGGTGTGCTGGTGCTTGAGGCTTTGGGAAGGTTATTAAATAATAAACGCCCTTTTCTATGCACCTGTAAACCTGGCTTTTAAACTTTCAATTGCCCAGTCTATATCTTTACACTTCCTCCAAACATTTTGGTACTACTATTTTAGTATCTTAGTGAGCCATTCAGCAGTATGTGCTTATGTATACACTGTTCAAAAAGTGAAGCTGCTATACATTTTGCCAGACACTCTCCTTGCAGAATTGTAATAATTCAGCCAGTACCCAAGTAGTCATGGTGCAAAGTGGGCCTTAGGGCATTGACTGCTGCAAACTCCTATACACTATGCATGCACTCTTCTATGCATGGGCAAACTTGTCTTTTATAGCTTTTATTAACCAGTCTATATTCTTACACTTCCAGCAAACTCTTTGTGATTGCTGATTTAGTATTGTAATGAGCTATTCAGCAGAATGCCCTTATGTATGCACTCTGCTAAAAATGAAGCTCTTTTAAATTCAGACAGACACTCCTTGCAGAACTGTAATTGTCCAATCAGTACTCAAGTAATCATGGTGCAAAGTAGGCCTTAGGCCATGTACTGCTTTAAACCTGTTTAGACCATGCATGCACTCTTCTATGTAGCTGCACATTTTTTTTATACATTCAATTTCCCAGTCTGTATCCTTAGATTTTCACAATCACTCTCACTCTACTGTTTCAATATTGTAGTGAGACATTCAGCAGTATTTCCTTATATATGTACTGTGGTAAAACTGAAGCTCTTATAAATTCAGTCATGCACTCTCTTTGCAGAACTGTAATCATGCAGTCAGTACCCAAGTAATTATGGAGAAAAGTAGGCCTTACTATATGGATTGCTTCAAACTCCTATTTACTATGCATGTACTGTTCTATTCACCTGCAAATTTACCGTATATATTTTGAATTCCTCAGTCTTTATCTTTACATTTCCACCAAGCACTCTGTCATTCCTGTTATAGATTTGTAATGACTCATTGATCAGTGTGTAGTAATCCATTCACTACATTCAAACAGTAGTCAGCAGATGTACAATAAGTGGTACATCCCCAGAGATATGGCAGTTATTGTGCACTGTGATATCACCACAATGGATGCACCGTATTTACAATGTAGTGTATTATAGAGCAAAAACGGCACAGATATGTGATGTATTTGTGTTGTCAAGGTGGTGTATTGCTTGACTTGCGTTCCAAGTGCAACGCAGCTCCAGAAATGCTCTTGGGGTACTATGTTCAGAAAGCTGTGTCAATCATTACACCTGTTTCAAGCAGGTGCAGGGTTTTGACGTAGCATAGGCGTAAAAGTGACTGAATTAAATCTTATATATTTCATTAGTCACTTTTAGGAGGTGTTCCTATGCTAGAACACCTCCACTCCCTCCCCCCCCTCTCTGCGCACGAAAACCTCTTTCTGGAGCAGGGCTTTAGAATGTGATGCACCTTCCATATGCATCACATTGTAAATATCAGACACCATGGCACATTTTTTGCAACACCGCTTAATCACAAAAGTGACGGAAAAGATGCGTAAAAGAGGCACAAGGGGGTTGTAAATACGCTCCTAACACATACAAATTCACCCAGGCAGTTTCACTAGCAGTGCAAATTGAAGCATAGACTTGTAACTTATTTATATGGATATGTTACATTGAAGTGCTTCGGAGTTACTACAGTATACTATAGGTAAACACCTTATACATTTATGCTGTAGCACTCCCTATAGTTTTGTACTTTCAGATTCACCATACACTACTAATTCATTCGTTCATTTATGCACTACACATTCATTCTGACAAACTTTTACACACTAATATAGAAATATAGTTCTTTTTTAAGCCAGTGGAGGTATTTCTGAAAAGTAGTGTTTTTTTTAGATTTCAATTTTTTTTGTATTTTTCAGGAACTTTTTAGTTGTTTTTTTTTAAACCAAAAAAATGAAACTGGAAGCAAAAAAACTGTGCAACAGGATCAAAAAAGGAAAAAAATATTATTGTTTTGAGCAACAGTGATCTTCTTTGCTCTTCACAATGAGGTCAATAGACTGCTCACCGTAACAAAGGAGTTATCTGCAAAATTTACAATGAATTGTAAGATCCGCAAACTGAGGCACAATAATAGGATGCGGACTGCTCGAAGGAGCTGGTGGTGCAGTTGAGGTAGAAGGAACTGCAGGTTGAGGGTTCTCCTGGAACCTTTGTGTTGCCATCCTTCCATAATTATTTAGATGCAACTTTTTGACAAGGTGAACCATTGAGGCTGTCCCGAAAGAGTACTTTTTAGTGGGGTCACCCCTGGAAAGTGTAACCTCACAGATCTTGCACGTTACTTTCGGTACATTCACGTTTTTCTGTACCTCCGGAAATGAAAAAAACTTCCAAATGAAAGCTTCTTTTCTCTTTTTCTGAGGTGGCGCAGTAACAAAATCTTCCTCAGAGGAATGTACTGATGAAGTCCCAAAAAGAACAGCCATTGTAGAGTTTGGTTCTAAAAGACTACAGCTCCACAGAATAGATGTTTTTCCTGGGAAAGTCCAAGTAGGATGATTAAAATGAGAGGGGTCTTTCAACAGTTGAAATTGGAAGTATTTGCGTACGCTTACAGTGCTCTTACGGTGCTCTTAAGATGCGAGTACGAACGACGTACCTCTGTAATTTGTGTAATTGCTTTTAAAAGTAATAATCGCTTATTAAAAGTTAAAAAAAACTATTTTCATGATTGTCCTAGATAATGTCTTCTCTTAATATGTACATTAAATACATAAATCTATGTTTTTGAACAATTAGAAACTTTTGTGCGGTACGCTTACGGGGTGTCGTACATGACGTCACGCAGCAGGTCAAAGCTTATCCGTAACGAGGGCGCGGCTATGCGCAGAGGACCACTTACCGTAGAAAGTTGGGTGCGATCACTGTACGCGTATGGTGCGATTACCCAACAAATATGAAAAAGGAATTATGCAGGTTTTTATTGTAAAAAATGAAAACAAATTTTTTTTAAAAAAAAATTGGGATTTAGTATTATTATTTTACATTAAGAATATGAAATATAATTTAAAAACTAAAATAAATATAATTTTTTTAAATAAAAATGTAAGAGATTAGTATAAAAAGAAAAAAATATAATAATTTATACATTTAAAAATTATCATTTACAAAACCTTTGAAATTCATTGAAAAAACCACAAGTTTCAGCCACATTATAGTTATTGGTGAATGAGTTGATGTGTATGTAGATTTTGGAATTACTGAATAGGTTTCTAACTGGTATTGGTATCTCCATTTTTTAGAAAATGTTAGGTTCTATTTTTGAATGTGTGTATCAAAGGTTATATTAGGGTGAGAGGAGGTCTGTCACTTTTCACAAGGATGATGTCATCAGTGATGTCATTTGAGATGTCATCAGTGATGTCATGAGTGATGTCACTGACGATGTCATGAGTGATGTAGTATGTGACGTCATCAGCAGTGCATTGAGGGTGCGCGAGTTATAGTTAACTGAACTAACTATAACGGGGGAATTTCTATGGTTTTGTATGAGTGAAATCTCCAGCTAACTATAACATGTGTGAAACCTATGTTTTTTTCAGTGAATATATATATATATATATATATTCACTGAAAAAACCATAGGTTTCACACCAGTTATAGTTAGCTGGAAATTTTACTGATATAAAACCATTGAAATTCCCACGTTATAGTTAGTCGGACTCACTATAACTTGCGCGTGCAATGCACTGCTGATGACATCACATATTACATCACTCATGACATGGTCAGTGACATCACTCATGACATCACTGATGACACCATCCTTGTGACACAGTCACAGACCTCCTCTCAGTGTAAAGTAACCCTTGAGACACATATTCAAAAATAGAAACTGAAATTTTTAAAAAATGGACATACCTATATCAGTTACAACAAGCAATTCTGTACTTCCACTATCTATATACACATCCACTCATTCACCAACAGTTCTATATAGTCACTCATACATATACTCACTCATCATATGAAGAGATACACCTATACATCCTGTTACACACCGACATTCATCCAAAAGTTACTCACAGACATATTCACACGTGCAAATAAACTATTGAACAACCATTTATTTGAATATAGAGTTATACACACACTTCCACCTTACTTCTATTGAAAATTACACATATTTATTCTCTTAAACAATCACTTATAGAAACACATACTTATTTAAAAAGGAAATCTTACAATCTCTTACTCTCACATATACTCACTTATATACATCAATATTCATATATACTAGATTAAAACATATGTAGTTACTGATAAAGACACTAGTGAGACAGTCATTCACTCACTAACAAACACATATAGACACTCATCCACCCATACAGTCCTGTACATATGCTGTCTTCAAAACACATACAAACAAAGAGTCAGTCACTCATGCATCTATGTGCTAAGTAATACCCCCACCAAACCATATAGACACTCATACTGATACTAATAATAATATCAAATAACCCATATACATACGCATGTTGCTACTTATCAACACATGTAGCCACTTATACACAAAGTGAAACACTAATATATGTATTTAAATTTTTAAACATAACTCACTAATATTTATTTTTCAGAAAGACACATATTCACTGGATGGTGTCATCAGTGATGTCATGAGTGATGTCACTGACCATGTCATGAGTGATGTAATATGTGATGTCATCAGCAGTGCATTGCACGCGCAAGTTATAGTGAGTCCGACTAACTATAACGTGGGAATTTCAATGGTTTTATATCAGTAAAATTTCCAGCTAACTATAACTGGTGTGAAACCTATGGTTTTTTCAGTGAATTTAATAGGTTTTTTAAATGCTAATTCCTAACTATAACCGGTGTGAAACCTATGGTTTTTTCAGTGAATTTCATAGGTTTTTTAAATGCTAATTCCTAACTATAACTGGTGTGAAACCTATGGTTTTTTTCAGTGAATTTCATAGGTTTTGTTAATGCTAATTCCTAACTATAAGTTTCACTTTATAAATAAGACTGTTAGCACTCTAGTTGTTCTTTTTAACACTCTGGTACATTCTGTCATTGGGCTACAGTTGGGCTACATCTAGTTGAAATTTGGGCTACATTTACAATTTTTGGTCTCTGGTGGCCATCTTTGGGCTACATTGGGCTACTTTGGGCTACATTTGGGCTACATTTTGGCTCTAACATATATTAAGCCCAATGTAGCACAATACATATTTTTATAAAGTTAATTTTTTTACAAACCACTTCAGAATAGGGCTACCTGTCCCTACAATTTTCCCATTTTTTTTTTTTAATTTTTGGGGGGAGCGCTCCCAGAGCGCGCCCCGGAGTGCGCCCCGAAAAGCGTATTTCTGAAAAGCGCCCCCTGGCGCGCTCCGGGGAGCGTCCCGTGAGCGCCAATATAGCAAACGAAAACATGATTGTGACGTTCGCGTAGCCGCGACCGCGTGATACGCACGGCGTAAGCGCACCCGGAAGTACTCGCGCGAATACGATCGTGCAACGTAGGCGTCTGACACGCTTACGCGGCGCGCCTCTGGCCGCGCCCCGCGGCGCGTCGCGTAAGCGCGTCGGGTCATGTGACCAGAAAATAACACTTTTCATTGGTTCATAACAGTTTTGGTTTCATAATGATGAAGCCCATGGTCATGTGACCTGTAAATAACACTTTTTATTGGTTCAATAATTATTTTTTTCTAAATTTAGAGAAACCCACCCATTTCTCTCACTATTGATTTTCACTTGGAGAGAGCAAGAGGTGTTTTGTGAATTCTCTACTCATTAATTTTGCTGATCTACAGCAATGGCTGCAAGGGAGTCCTCCAGCAGTGATTCAGATGGATTTGTGCAAGAGGACCCTCCTCACCAGAAAACAAAGAACCACTTCATCTGGAAATTTTATGACATCCCTGAAGGACAAAAAAAAGTTAATGCAAGTAAAGTAACTTGTAAAATATGTGGAAGTATTTTATCCAGAGGCAATCCTCTAAAAAAATACAGCTTTGGAAATGCCAATTTAATTAGGCATGTCAAAAGAAGACACCCCAACAATTACTCCAGGGAGAGTGTCAGGGAGCTGGCAGAGAAGGCACGAAGAGATGGCAGCAGCACCTCCACTGGTGGAGCAACACCTTCAGGTTCAACACGTGCAAGAATGGTCCCTAACATCCAGCCGGTATTTGCAGGAATAAAATGTTTATGCACGAACTGTGACGAACTACTCTGTTACGGGGAGCAGAGCGTTGAACTCATTGCAATAAAGAAACAGGAACACCAATGCTCTCCCCGTCCCTAAATTTTCTCATTTTTTTGCTCCTGTTGAGCATTTTCTGAATCCCTGTTTTTGTTTTTCCCCTGAAAAAAACCCAAAAAAAATATAAAATCGTTTCAAAAAGTATAAAAAAAATATAAAACAACAAAAACAAAAAAAAAGTTCTTTTCAGAACTACCTCCAATTTATAAAAAAATGCTATTTTTTTTTTTTAAAAAGTGCCATTCTTTTTCTCAATCGTACGCTCACCGGTGCGCGTACCAGGCGCTCCCTCGACGCAAATTAAAAAAAAAAAATTTTGGGGGCCCCGTACGGCTTTTTTATGACCCCCACATCAAACCTAGGGGGTCAGGGGGGGTGTACCCTGCCCCCTTTTGCTCATTTCCCCCTTTGATTTTTACCACCTCAATCCTACCGAGGTACAAGATGGCGGCCGCTGCGGACTGTTTCGAATGTTTACAGACACCCAAGAGCCAATCAGCTTTCCATGCGCACCTCGCGTGTCGCGCCTGGAGCGCACTCCGGTGCGCGCACCTGTGCGCTGCTATAGATATATATATTTTTTGGGACCTAAATTACTCAAAATACACTGGAGCACATATCTTGAGACATAGCAAAGGCACATCGGGCTACCAGTCCCTACAATTTTGCCAAATTTGGTGGAAATACATTCAGCCGTTCGGGCTAAAAGTGACATCGACCGCCCTATGGAAATTAACATGGGGAAAACGCGTTTTGGGACCCCCCTTTTATCTCGGCCCCCGCTTGACGAATCCCCCCCAAACTTTCAGGGAAGGACCGGAACGCCGCGAGGCCATTTTGAGGAAATTTTGAGGCAGATTCGTCAACCGGCGCCAAAGTTATTCCAAATAGAATTTTGAGATTTAACATTGAAAAAAATCCTAACTATAACTACCTACTGGCGACCGCCAGTAGGTAATATATATATATATATATATATATATATATATATATATATATATATATATATATATATTCACTGAAAAAAACATAGGTTTCACACATGTTATAGTTAGCTGGAGATTTCACTCATACAAAACCATAGAAATTCCCCCGTTATAGTTAGTTCAGTTAACTATAATATATATATATATATATATATATATATATATATATATATATATATATATATATATATATATATATATTCAGAATAGGATATCCATTAACTCCCCAAGGAAATCATCCGGCACTCGAACACGGGTATCGTTAGTTCAGGCTTATTTTATTATTTTATAACTTACATCCATCAACGCGTTTCGGGAGTCAAGCTCCCTTGATCACGATATATACATATACAGTTGCAATAAAAAAAAAGTTTACAGGGAGATTATAGTTAGGTTTACACTTTATATGCTCAAAACCATACAAATTCAGCAGTTATAGTTACAGTTATCTCAAGTAACGATAACTTGTGCCCTAAGGTAACTATAACTCGAGCCCCCACCATGCACAGCATTCTCATACATACATTTACAGCAAATGTTGCAGTGTAATTATCAATAATGCCAATGAAGATTTCATTAGTGAAGTAATATGTGAGGAATTAGCAGTGCATGGCAAGGGCGCAAGTGATAAGTACATTAGGGCATGAGTCCTATGTTCAAAGATTTTGCTGTAAAAATGGGAATGCATTACAATTTTTCCACTCAGTGGGGCCCTCAGACAGCCCTCTGGGCCCAGATGCCACTGCACCTATGGAAGGTGCCCCCACTCCACAGTCAGCCCTCAAAAGATAGAAACCACACACAAGCGAGCAATGAGTTTGCTTTCAATCGGTGGTCTTAAAAGTACATAGCTATCAGACTTAGCGGTACAACCACAGGGCTTCCCCACAAAAGCCATTGTGGTTGGGACTCTTTACTTCTGAGAGCAATAGGGACTAAAAGTGTCCGGTCGACCATAGTAAAGCTCCGAAGCTTAAGCTAGACTGCTGGAGCAGAAACTCAACTGGAGACACCATGCAGGAGTACACATGGGAGTCTGTAAACAACACCATCTCCAACAAATCTAACACTCCCTACCACTGACCCCTCAGAAGCATGAACTGCAAGCAACTAAGCACTAAAGCTTGCCCCGACTCCAATGGTTGTCTTCACAAACCCTCAACCACAGCCTGTCTACCCCCTTCTTTCCGGATCTAAGCCCCAGGTTACTATTTAATCCACAAATCACTGTCAAATTCAACTGTGCTCCCTTTCTCCAAAGAACGAGTTTGCTGAAGCCAGCCATAAATGCTTCTTGATCCACCCTTTTACCCTTCAGAGTGGGTGGGGAGAGAAGGCATGGACAACGGGAGGGTGGGGGTGTCAGAAGGCACTGACGACGGTAGGGCTGGTGAGGGGGAGAAGGCACGGAAAATGGGAGGGTGTGCGAGAGGAAAAATGCACGAGCAACAGGAGAGATGGTGGAGGTTAAAGAAGGCATCAAAGCATGTCATGCCTGAGGAGGAGACCCTCATTGAAGAAAATAGTGCTTACAGTGTAAAATATCTTGTACCATGTATCAACAGAACTAAATGGGCCAATAGCCATGGGAGGATACAAATGACAACATGGCCATACTAAGGAATGACTAACAAGCCTCATAATGAATCAGAAGACAGCATTTACAAAGGACAAACACATAAGCCAATGGAAAATAAGGGTGTGGAAGTAGGCAAATCTTCTCTCCGTACTCAATACCACAGCTCTTCACAGGGCAGCTTTTGCGCACTGACTCATGGTAGACCATAAAATTAAGAATGGACAAATAAAGGGCGCGCATCGCCCATGTTTGCTCTGCCGATTTGACTGACACAGCTCCTTTAACACCACAAATACAATATCACCTTCCTCACGCAATTCACCTTTCTCCCACTCATCACTGCCCTTTTCATAATCCAACTTCAACTCATTCACACCTGTGTTCACTTTAGTCATGGTTTGGCCTGATACTTCAGCACTCTTCAAGCCAGGCACAGTCCTGTCCATCAGCTTGGGTATTTTGGCATGGGTAATTTGTGAATGAGCCTGCGGTGTGTGGAAGGCCGCCGTAAACCCACTATGTCTTCCAACCAACATCCGGAGGCCATCATGCACCTCGTTGGAACCACCAACTGTTCGTGAGCCTCACCTGCTGGCATCGTCATTCTGGCTGCTGTACCAACCAGATGGGTGCCCCACAGTACCCAGCCCTCAAACCACATGAGCTCCTGTGGTCTGTAACCCCTCCTGGTCCTCATCTGGCACCCACGACCATCACCCCCCACTATGGCTGACCCATGCCATCTGTTACTGTGTCCCAACCTCAGCCCTTCCGGCCTTTGTGCAACACCTTGACAAGTAGTAGAATGAGCCAGTCCCAGCCCCACCAGCCGCTCCACACTCCATGCATCATGAGCCTGCATTATAGCCATCTCTGAACCCCCAGTGTCTTGCATGGGCCCTTGCACTGACTCCCCTTTCTTTCTTTTTTTTACTGGCATGACATTAGTATGCTCTGCTGTCATTGATGTGTTTTATCTATGAACCCGAATCAATATTGCTATTTTATGCCCTTGTACGGCTATAATTAATAATATCCCTATAATGGCATAAGAATCAGATCCATATTTCAGTAAATCACCCTTGCAGTCCAAGGCACGGCAAAAGCTACTTCCTTGGATTCCTAGAAAGCACAACAAGTTCTTTCGACACACCAAACCTCCAGCAACCTGGGAAATCCCCACTTGCTTTGTTTTGATTTGTAATAGAACTCCTGCAAGCACTGTAAGAATGGCCAGTTCTTAGTGACATCTTTATTGATGTCTTATGTCCAAACCTTACGTCAAACTCGGCACCTTTCAGGTATAAATATACCAACGTTGCCTTAAGCAAACACACGGTGGTGGTTTTGGAGCAGACCAGCTAATCTACTTGCCGAGAGCCCAGCAGATGCGAAGAGCCCACGGACGCTGCCCCTCCTCTTTGACGCGCTGAGAAAGACGCTGTCTTTTCTCCTGCTGAGAAAATCCAGCTCCGGCGTTTCCAGCCTACCCTTGCGGGTGACTGGGATATCGAGTCCTGAGAGAGAGATACCAGACCTCCTACATTCTATTCCCAAGGTACAGTGCTGAATAAACCCTTAGAGAGAATTCTTGTATCAGATTCTTGGCAAAACCAACTTAACTTAAATTTACTTACTTACTCCTTCCCATGTATTAGGCTTACGTCAGGTACAACGGGGTAGGCATATTTAGAAGCACCAGTTGAGCACGTTAGCCTATGTATATATGTATGTATATATTTTATCTATTTTAAAGTGTCTTATGGCTAAGAAACCATATCCATGCTTTTACAGTATTATTTCATAATACTCCTTTTACTGTACGTACTTTACTTTATATTAAGTATTGCAATTGTGGCAATTCATTTCTCTTGCATGAGAAGGAAGACTGCTCAATAAATAATACCTTTTATTGAAAACGCCCGTCTCTCTCTTCTCTGCACTCTGGTGAAACTAAGAACACACATCTGACTGAGTGAAATAGCTGTCTATTGTTTTCACACGACTCTAGAGATTTACTCTTATTCTGAGGGAGCAAAGTTGTGATGTTTATGCGGTTGTCGGAAGCTGAATCCCTTCTTGTCTGAACCAGGGAAGCTGATCCCTTCCTATTCATTCAAGAAAGTTTCCAGTGACCTCTGAGCTAGCTGGCGCAAACCTAAATTAAGTCTAACATAGTCATTAGAGACCTAGAAGACCTCAGTCCTACTACATGGCGCCCAACGTTTGGTAAGGCGATAAAACTAACGCAAGACGTTAGAGTAACTCAGTCGTGCTTTTTCACACAGACCCTTTTCCCGTAAATACTCCAATAGACGTCTGGAGTGGGTGAAAGGTTAAAATCCGCCGGAACTTAGTAGGAAGAGATTCCTATGTAGAGCTTTTGGTTTAGTCAACGTTGAAGGATACAGTGTTCCAAAATATTGTGCACCTAATCTTTTGTTTTCTTGAAACTTGATCTGCAACAGAAAAACCTTTCTGCATGTAAAAATGCCGGAAAGTGAAGACGAAAGGGAGGCAGCTAGAATAGCAACTCAACTCCTAGAGGATAACACGAGTCTCCTACAGAATGACCGGAATGCTATCCTCATTCCGGTCAACATAAGAAAAACTATAACTCTAAAACTTATAGAAAATGGACTGACATCACAAGGTGGTACAGTCATTTTCGTGATAGAGGCACACGAATATCGGCAGACAGAGGTATTCTATTCATGGATAAACTTTCCAGCGGCAAACGCTACAACACACAAGTTCCACTATTACAAAATAGAGGAACCTCCGGAAGAATACACTCCTTTCGAGGATGTGGAAATTCCACTAAATTACCAAGAGCACCTGCTCTGGTTTAAAGGCGCCCTAAAACATAATGATCACATCACCAGGCTCGGTCCACTAGGCAGACCAGGAGCAACGTGGCCGGTTCTAGCCAGCTACACACCACATCCAGACATTGATAAAATGTCAAGTGAAGAACTCTTAGTTAAAATAAAAGAATTACCAAAGGCATACAGAGAGTTAGTTCAATTGGCGATGGAGGATAAAACTTACCTCCAAAAAATTGAAAGAAACAGATATAGCAGACTAACCAATTGAACTTGCCAGAATCATAGAAAAATCCTATGAATAACTAGGTAGAGATAGTTTGGGTGGGAAATCGGTAAAACCCCAACTACTTGAAAATCCTGAAAAGATATTTATTAAAAATAATCTAAACACTCCAAAACAGAGCTGGGATGGAAATAAACAATCCACTCCCAAAGAAAAATGATTCCAGTCAGGAGGAAGGTCTCCTCGGCGGAGGGAAAGAACTCCGAACCGAGAACACCAGTCTCCCCAAACGGAGCCCTCTGAAAAAAGGTACAACCTTAGAAATAGGGATAATTTGAAGAAGCCTGATAGATATCAAAATATTGATACACGTACCTCTCGATCTTTTCAGATTTTCTCGCAGAAATCGGAAAGAAGAGGACGGTCAGAACACAGGGAAGAGCACGTCAAGTCCAAAGACAAAGAACCTGCTCAAAGTAAAAAATTACAATTTCCAAGAAAGAAGGTAGCAAGTATTAAAATAATCAAACATGCCGAGGATACTGAGGACACAGCTGAAAAACGGAGAGTGGGTACAGACAATGCTAGACAGCGCCGCAGAAGTGACCATAGCTCGCAAGATCCTGATGAATCTTCTGGAGACAGTGGACATGAATGAATATATTCAGGTGGAAACTGCAGATACCAGAGTTAGCGAACCTCATAAAATATACTAAATACCGTTGCGTATAGAGGGAGATAAGACTAGGAAAGTAAGGGGTCTGTTTTGGGATAACCTCTCAAAAGGCTATGACATCCTATTAGCTGAGAAAGACTGGCCACCAGAGTTTGTCAGGGAGTGCCCTCATGGCAAAGAAATGATTATGCCTGCCTTCTCAAATCATATTCCAATACATAGAAAATACATATATGCGAGAAAATGGGCAGTAGCTCAAGCACCTGCATTATATAAAAATCATGTAGGATGGGATGAGGACTCTCCTCCTCACAAAATCCAGTTAAAAAGTCATCCAACTGCACAAAGACAGTACCCAATTAAGCAAGAAGCTAAAAAACAGGTCAGGGAGATCTTAGATCAACTTAAATACCAAGGGGTGATTGAAACATGCACCTCTCAAATGAACAATCCTTTGTTTCCTGTCTCCAAACCAGACGATTCATATCGTCTAGTCTTGGACTTCAGACACCTTAACTCATGTTGCAAGACATTTGCGGTACAAAACTCGCACAGTGCGGCACTAATGAATAACATAGTTCGCAAAAAATACAAAACAACATTAGATATTTCTAATGGATTCTTCTGTCAAAATATCGCACCAGAAAGCAGGTATTTAACCGCTTTCTCAATAATTTCTGTCGACTCCCACAGGGATTCAAGAACAGCCCAGGACTATTCTCAGCAAGGGAAACAGAGTTACTACAAATATATGACGATGAGGCATTATCTTATGTCGATGACATCTATCTCACAGATGACGACCTGGATACTCACTTGAAAAGAGTGAACACCATAATACTTGGGTTCGCAGCAGAGGGTTACAAATTCAACTTTAAAAAGTCCTGAATTGCCCATCTAACTGTCCTATTTTTAGGATATGAATTATCAAGTGAAGGCAAAAGCCTAGCAGACAACTTCTTAGGGAAGTGCGCTGTACTCCAAGCACCAAAAACGCTGAAGAATTTACAATCGATACTAGGCTTCCTGAATTTCGGAAGAACTTACATTCTAAATTATGCAGAGAGGGTTAAACCTCTCTACGAATTAATAAAACCTGATTTTAAACCAATCAATTGGACTCAGAAACACACAGAAATTTTGAGATCATTGCAAACAGACATGTTAGCTAAAACAAAATTACAAACCCGCGACAACACACGCAACCTTGTAATCCGAGTCATCCCAGGAAGATGCGGATTCACGTACCTGACCTCTAATGAGGGAGAAACGGTATCAATAGCTTACAAATCACATTTCTACACACAAGCAGAAAAAAACATTCAGTCTTACAGAAAATACTGTAAAGGCAGTTCAGACGGCTGTAGCAAAAGAAAGAGCCTTAGCCCAAGGCAAAAGAATAACTGTTTTTACAGCAGAATCAGCCTTTGGGGCATTATTCAGCCCAGTTAATATAAAAACGGTGGCACTAGATCCAAAATGGATACAATGGGAAAATTCCCTTGCTGCAGAAGACGTGACATACTATTTAGTCCCGAACATGAAAAAACGGAATGATTTGAAATATGAAGAAGAATATCCTCTGCCAATCAAAATTCTGCCTCTCCAACAGTACTCTTGTATAATCTACACAGACAGATTTGTACAACATTACGATGTGGATAAAAAATCCTATAATGCAGTGTGCGCGATTGTTAAAGGTCGATGGCGCTGTGGTAAATTCAGACCAAAAATAACAAAAACTGAATCACTGAGAAAATGTTCGGCTCAGCGAGCTGAAATCAGATCTTTAAAGATGGCGCTTGAAAATGCGATCGAGAATTCCCGACACTAATAGTGTGCGATTCGCATTTCTGCGTCAAATCTTATAATAATGACTTGCAGAACTGGGTTCAAAACGATTACAAAGATGACACAGGTGCCACAATCAAGCATAAAATGCTTTGGGAACAAGTAGTTCTTTTACAGAAGACTCACGTGATACACACTCTGAGTCATCAACGTGATGGCGTTCACGTTGCAGGGAAGTCATTGGCTAATACAGCCACAGCAGAAGCAACTAAACAGGCTTCCGTAGCCACAAAAAAGCGTTCCGAAAAATACATAGACGGGGAAATCATGCTGGCGGTAAAAACGTCTTCAAAAGAAGACTGTGCAGCACTACCCGTGAACTATCCACTCAATTATACATACGTAATTGACGCAAACTCCGTTCCTTTTGCTCGAATTCCTGGAGTGGGGGATAGAGTCATTCCAAACATGAACAGGAGAGTCTTATTATTAGCAGAGGCACATATGGGTGAAGGTCCGAGGCACAACCAGAGCAAGGAATCTCTGACAGAATTACAATCAGAATACTGGTGGCCGGGGATGAGCCTACAACATTACAATTTTTGTAAAGAGCTGTCCAAACTGCAACAGAGATCGCAGCAGTGAGCCAACCGGAGTATTGCCATGGCCATTTCTGTAGTTAGCATGAGGCTATCTATACGTAAAATCCAGCTTCCCATTAATGTCTTTTAAGACTAGATTCTCTTAAAAATGTGGCGCCAGCACTCGGCTGACGCCAGAATTGTTATAAAAGATTTGCGAGTCTTTATCGGCACATACGCAATTGCCATGCTACATTCTGACCAGGGTCCTGCTTTTAGCTCTCGAGCTTATAAGGAGGCCATGACCAGCATGGGCATTGAATTGCGGTACTCTTGTCCCTTCCATCCTGAGGGAAATGTGATTGTGGAAAGAAAAAAACGAGACATGAAGCAATCTATAACGGCAAAGGTACTAGGTTCAGGTGATGGGTGGGTTCAGCATTTAATAAGTGTCCAACGTAGTCTTAACAATCTGCCAAGAAATTCTCTAAAAGGTTTCAGCCCATACGAACTATTGTTCGGAACTAGAATGTATATTCAGGATTTAGATAGTCAGACTTCAGTGGTAGAGGATAAGAAAAAATGCTTTGACATCAAAGATCGTTTGGCTGTTTTACAGGACTTAAATAAAACGAGAAAAGCCCTTAACACATAAAGTTAAAACAACAGCCAACAACCACTGAAGATACACCACCTGCCCCAGCAAGACCTGTCTGGATTCCAAAGATTGGGGATCTGGTCAGAGAGAAGATAGCGGTGAAGAAGGAATTTTGGCCTTCTTACAGAAAAGCAGTACCTGTGTTAGCTGTCAACGGCACGAGATCAGTTGTACTACCTCCCCTTGCTGGTAAAAAGGAGAACCGAGTTGTATCCATCAACCTGGTAAAACCACGATCATGTGGCCAATAATAAGTAGTAGGCCCAGTGGACTCCCAAGAAATAGCAGAATACCAAAATTTGCTACAATCCAAGAGGTTCAAACTGAGAGACTAATCACATTTGATAAACCTGCAGTGAATAAAAAAGGACTATGCAGCAATGCAATGGAACTTGTGCCTCTTGAAACCCAAATTGAAACAGTTCATCAAGAAACACCAGTCTACAACGATGTAGCCTCAGACTGTGCTACTGAAAGAAAACTTGAAAAAACAATTCCTACAATTGACGGAACTGCATCTGGCTACTTCATCAATTTCGATAACTTTTCTGAAGAACGAAGCGAACATGAAGAACAGCCAAAAACAAAATCTTTTAAAGACAAAGCAACAGAACTCTTTCATCAACTCAAAGAAACCTATCTGAATGCACCATTGATTGAATTTTGGATTGTATTAGGCGTACTCATACTCCTACTCTGCCTAATTTTAGGAAAATGTATTACAGTACAATGGACACAGCAAGTCAGAACATCAACTTGGTCCTAAAGCCACACAAGTCATCTCACATCGAAAAAGAGAACTATCATCAGTGAATGTCACAGCCATACCAATACCCGGCGGGGTAGTTTGGGACAAAACGAATTACGAAATCTATGGCCCGGTGGAAACCTGAAATATCCTCATCACTTTAAGGTTTCATTAAGTGACTTTGTAAAACCAAGTACATTCTCTGATGATTGGGACTTTGAAAGCATAAATAATATGATGTCAGATTTAGTAATGTCAGCAAAATTTACAGAACATGATTATTTACAGGGTTCATCGAACTTTGAACATATGTATTGCTATAACCACTATGCACATCACTATTTGCATAAATCTGCTCAACCTAGAAATGTTTTTAAATATAATCAATGGGAACATTGTGCTACTCCACCTAAAAGCAGTTTGAAAACATTTTATGAGAAATTTCCATATTTTGCAGGGTTTAACACAAGTGATGCAGAAGCATTTTTTTACAATCTGTTAGATAAAACAGGGACAAAAACTATGCTGACAAATACTAAATTGATTTATTCAGAAACATTTTATGAAAAAATTATAACATTTGGTTTTGATTTCTGGAAGAACAACATTGAAACAAAAACCATCTGGGTTACAAAAGAATGTCAGGTCCAAGGATTGGAAGCATTATTCCGAGCCTGCATGATCCCAGAACAAATAATGTTCTTGAATGACACCATTCAACAGACTACTTGTCTTGGCCTAGCTAAGATTAAAGACCTTAATAAATAGTCTATTCCAAAGCCAATACCTGATAATACAACCACAGATATTGAGATAGACGTATCCCAAATTTTACAACAAAACAGAACACATCCTGATTGGAAAAAGTGGTTGATCTGGCCAACAGACACAAATAACTGTCAAGATAGATTCCTGAACAAGATACAGGGGTTAAAAATGACCAGACCTGACCCTAGATACTCCCAGAGACAACATCCAGGGATAGTAACAACATACAGTGTAGGAAAATTATGCCTTGAATGGCTACAGACATCCACACTGGCAGAAATTAAGCAACACTTGACTTTACTTAAAGACGGTGCTGACTTGCGTGATTTCATAATGGGACCACGCAAACAGCGTCAAAAACGTTTCATAGCGGCCAGTATACACGCTGCGTACGAAGCTTGGAAAGTGACTCAAATTGAGACAGCAGAGAAAATACGAGAAATTGATCGTATTACTTTGGAAAAATCGCTTTCTGTTGTGGACAATGGGTTAATGACTCTGTCCTCCAGAATATATTCACTGGACAGTATTGTATCATCTGCTATCGATATAATAGACCAAGACTTGCTAATATTACAACATGGCCAGTCCCAATTACGTTCTATTGTACAGCTAGGCTGGACGTTGCAAAACATGTGTTCAGGCTATGTGCCTTGGCGTTTAATCAACACGACGTCATTGTTCTCTATCTTTAACCTTATTGATAAACAAATCAGTTTGGCCCAGAAAGGAGCAGACTATACGATTCTGAGCATTGAAAAACTTGAGATATTACCATTGACAATGTCAGAAAGACCTGTCATTGAATGGATAATACACGGAATAATCACAATTCCGATAACAAATTTCCAATTTAAAAATTGCCAAGAGTATATACCAGCAGGCCAGTATGAAAGGTTGGGTAAAGGGTACATTAAGTCATCATGGAAATTACCTTATACACACACATGTTATAGTGACAAAAACAAGAGTTTTTTTCCTAGTGGTAATAATTATAAAAGATCACTAAGCGGTATACTTCTGTGCCAAGATATTAATTTGCATGGGGCCTGTGAGGGGACTTCAAATAACCTTTCATGCCACCAGCACGGCACACCTGCAACACAAATAGAGCCATTCTTTAGACAACTTTCTAACGGGAGTTACGTTCTAATAATGGACCACAGCTGTTGTGGCATGGTGCCAGGGAAAGCATATTTCGTAAGCGTTAGTTCCATGGACACTTGCTGTATGCAAGCAGTGTATCCAAACGGCCCTCCTGATACAGAGGCGACGATTTGGCCGTCCTTGAATATCTCTTCTATACGAATTGATACTTTAAGCAGAATGAAGTCTGTACTTTTACAGACAACAGTGCCTATAATGTCATCAAAAGAAACGTATGATCTTCAAGTTGCAAGGACAACAGCAGAGATACATCCATTTTTATCAACTAATTGCCCCTGTAGTGTAGTTCCTAGTTTCCCACTAGGCCCTGCGCATTGGAATAACATAAACAGTAGTATCGACGTGGAACTGGCTATTCCAGGCCTCCACTGACTATGCTAAACTTAATTGGGTTGTGTTACCAACTAGCTCAGAGGTCACTGGAAACTTTCTTCTCTGCATAGGAAGTGATCAGCTTCCTTGGCACAGACAAGAAGGGATTCAGTTTTCCAACAACCGTGCAACATGACAACTTTGCTCCTCAGATCAAGAGTCGATCTCTAGGGTCGTGTGAAACAATAGACATAGATTTCACTCAGTCAGTCTGGTGCAGTTTACTTTCACAATATGTAGAGAATAGAGAGACGGGCGTGTATCAATAAAGGTTAACATTTATTGAACAGTCTTTCTTCTCATACAAGAGAAATGTATTGCCACAATTGCAATAACTGTTATTATAAAAAGTATGTACAGTAAGATAAGAATTGCGAAATAGAACTGTAAAAGCATTGATATGGTTTCTTAGCCATACAATGGTTTAAAAGTAATAAAACATATATACAGTCATATATACATTAGGCTAACATACTCAACTGGTGCTTCTAACTAAGCCTACCCCGGTGTGCCTGACCTAAGCCTAACACGTGAGAAGGGGGAGTAAGTAAGTAGCTTAAGTTAAGTTGGTTTTGCCAAGGTTTGTTTCAAGAATTCTCTTTTAAGGGTTTAGTCAACACCATACCTCTGAATAGAATGATGGAGGATTGGTATCTCCTTCAGGGGTCTCTCTCGATATCCCAGTCACCTGCGAGGGTAAACCGGAAGCGCCGGGACTGGATTTCTCTGCACGAGAAAGGCAGCGGCTTCTCTCAGCGCGTCGGGAGGAAGGAGGGGTGACAGCGTCCGCGGGCAGCTGGGCTGGATGTCTTCGCAGAGGACGGCTGCACGGCTCCTCAAGCGTACTGAACCACAGTTCGCGCTGTAGCGGCGATAATGGTAATCAGTAGCTTCACCACCACAGGATAGCAGGCTGCAGCGACAGAGTGCTAGTTTTTACCAACACTGGTCATGCAGGCAGCTGGCATCAGCAACAGGCAACGCACATTGCTTAAGGCAACGTTGGTAATATTTATACCTGACAGGTGCCGGGTTTGACGCAAGTTTGCTGGACATAAGACGTCAATTAAAGATGTCACTAGGAAGTGGCAGCTATCAGTTGCTCATTAGAGTTCTATTACTAATCAAAACATAGCAAGCGGGGATTTCCAGGTTTGCTAAGTTTTTATCTTGTTGAAGAACTCGGAGTGTTATCTAGGAATATCAGATAGTGACTGCTGCTCTGTCATTGCACTAATTGGTCGCAAAGGAAGTAGCAGAGAGTCATGCTGGAATGTGGCTCTGTGGCTCTGCTCGTGTGAGGCCAGAGATGACTTTTCAGAAAATCGCACTTGAACGGTTATGCCAATATAGGGAATAAAGGGCTTTATAGCCGAATAGGGGCATAAGGTCACAGTATCGATCAGGAACCTAGATAAGCACATGACACCCACTCCACGATTTCATGTCCATCAAAATTACTAAAACTAAGCAATGAGATGCATGTGTAACATTGTGTAACATAGCCCACCCCAAAATACATAAATGCATTCGAAATAGGCGTACTTGTAATACATGGAATTTAGGTACTGTACGTTGTTTTAAAGCATAGTAATCATTCAAAAGGTATTGCATATAAAATCAATGAACGATTATGCAAAAAGAATTACACATGAAGTATCTCTGACAGAAGAAATGCGAGATAAATCATCACATAAAAATGCATTGTAATAACATGTGTGCTAGAGGCTGGTGTAATGTTGTTATGTCTCTAGATGTGTTTAGAAATAGAAGTGTGAAGCTTCTGTTCTCTAAGAATAGTTTTTACGTTAAGCAAAGAATTGTTCGTGCCTAAAAGAGAGGGTCAATATTTCAAAAATTGTCCAATTCAAAGAAAAATCAGTTTACCAAAGCTCCTGGCAGTTTTTTTGTTGATCAAAACTGAAGGCCGAATTCAGAGTTCATAGGAACGCTGTGTGTCGGAAAGCTTTTCAAAAGTTATTGTTTCTCTATGGGTGAGAACATCGTATCAGACAGGCTCGCAAAGAATTGGTCTACAAAATCAGGTGATAGTTCAACCAAATTAGATAGCGCTGTAACTTGGCAGGTGTGAGAATGATTGCTGTCATCGAAGGCAGGATCAGCAATGCTCACAGCACGTTGTACCTGGGTGATGTTGCATTTGTCACTCGCTCCACTGTTACCACTTGGCTGTAGTACAGGAGTCTCCACGAATGCCGTCATCAGGATTGGTAGCCGCTGGGGACAACACAATGCGTGAGCCGTTATTGGACTTAGCAAAGTATCGACGTCCATTGGTACTGCTGATGGAAGTGAAAGACAGATGTCCAACACGCATTCCTCGCCGCAAAGCATACACCGTAGCACAGGTAAAATGCAATTTTGCCATATCGGTCTGAATGAAAGGAACCAGGTCATGTTTAGATCTCTCAGCCTGGCCAATCCGAGGACGTTAGTTATCCTGTCCCTGTAGCGCATTGCTAGGATTGTCTCTTCCATTCCCATGGGAGCTATGTCTGAGCCGAGGCTTGCCATAACGTAGCAGGAGGGTCAAAAATAGAATCCCTGCGATGAGTCCCAAAAATAGTGGAATACCACCAAAAATGGAGTGCACAAAATTAGGAAAGATTCCCAAAATTGCCTGGAAGGGTGTTAGCAGTCCTGTAAAGACTGTCTTAAATATGCCTGGGATGCTTGTAGCACTAGACATGTTAAGGAGTTGGTCGAGCATTTGTACGAAATGCACGGGGCAATTTGTTGATAAAAGGTCATGGACCTCAGTAGCCGTCCTTGCGACTAGAAGATCATACGTCTCTTTAGATGACGTTATAGGCACTGTTGTCTGTAAAAGCACAGATTTCATTTTGCTTAATGTATCAATTCGTATAGAATAGAGATTCAGACGAGGCCAGAGGGGAGTCACTATGTCTGGAGGCCCGCTCGGGAACAATGCTTGCATACAGCATTTGACCATGGACGTTACTTCTACTAGATAACTTAGTCCGGGCGCGAGGCCACAGCACCTGTGATCCGTTCTTAGAATGTAACTCCCGTTTGCGAGTTGCATAAAGAAGGGCTCTATCTGAGTTGCAGGTGTGACTAGCTGGTGGCATGAAAGGTTGTTTGAATTTCCATCACATGCTCCGTGTAAATTAATACCCTGACACAAAAGTATACCGCTTAGTGAGTGTTTACAGTTGTCACCACTAAGAAATACATTTTTGTCGCTGTCACTGTAGCAAGAATGAGTGTATGGTAATTTCCATTCGGATTTTATATATCCTTTACCCAATTGTTCATATTGGCCAGCAGGTATGTATTCAAGGCACTTATGAAATCGGAAAGTTGTTATCGGAATTGTGATAATTCCGTGTATTATCCATTCAATGACAGGACTCTCTGACATTGTCAATGGTAATCGCTCGAGTTTCTCGATGCTCAAGATTGTATAGTCTGCTCCTTTCTGTGCCAAACTGATCTGTTTATCAGTAAGGTTAAAAATGGAAAACAATGACGTTGTGTTGATTAAACGCCAAGGCACATAGCCTGAACGAAGATTTTGCAGCGTCCAGCCTAGTTCTATAATAGAGCGTAATTGAGATTGGCCATGTTGTAACATTAGCAAATCTCTGTCTATCACATCAAAGGCAGATGATACAATATTGTCCAAAGAATATATTCTGGAAGACAGAGTCATTAACCCATTGTCTACCACAGAAAGTGTTTCCTCCAAATTAATACGATCAATTTCTCGTATTTTTTCAGCAGTTTCAATTTGCTTTACTTTCCAAGCCTCGTTGTAAGCCGCATAGATGCTGGTCGCTATGAAACGCTTTTGACGCTGTTTGCGTGGTCCAAGAATGAAATCGCGCAAATCAGCACCATCTTTTAATAAAGACAAGTGTTGCTTAATTTCAGCCAGTGTGGATGTAGCTAGCCATTCTAGGCAGAGTTTACCTACACTGTATGTTGTTATTATTCCTGGATGTTGTCTCTGGGAATATCTAGAGTCTAATCTGGTCATTTTTAAACCCTGTGTTTTATTCAGGAACCTATCTTGACAGTTATTTGTGTCTGTAGGCCAGATTAACCACTTTTTCCAATCAGGATGTGTTCTGTTGAAATGTAAAATGTGTGACACGTCTAACTCATTATCTGCAGTTGCATTCTCAGCTATTGGCTTTGGTATAGACGGTGTTTTCATTTCTTTGTTCTTAGCTAGGCCAAGACAAGATGTTTGGTGTACAGTGTCATTTAAAAATAACATTTGTTCTGGTATCATGCAGGTTCTAAACAGTGCTTCTAAGCCTTGCACCTGCCAATCTTTTGTACCCCAAATTGTTTTCGTTTCAATATTATTTTTCCAATAATCAAAACCAAATGTCATCATTTTGTCATAAAATGCTTCTGAATATATCAATTTAGAATTTGTCAGCATTGTTTTCATTCCTGTTTTATCTAACAGTTTATAATAAAACGTTTCTGCATCACTGGTGTTAAACCCTGAAAAATATTTGAATTTCTCAAAAAATGCTTTAGAACTGCTTTTAGGTGGTGTAGAACAATGTTCCCATTGATTATACATAAACACATTTCTAGGCTGTGCAGATTTATGCAAGTAGTGATCACCATAGTGGGTATAACAGAATAACTGCTCATAACTAGATGAACCTTGTAAATAATCATGATCTGTGAATCTAGCTGACATTACTAAATCAGACATCATGTCATTAATACTGTTAAAGTCCCAATCATCAGAGAATGTACTAGGTGTAACAAAGTCACTTAAGGAAACCTTTAGTTGATGAGGATACTTCAGGATTTCGACCGGACCATAGATCTCATAGTCTGTTTTCTCCCATACTACCCCACCAGGTATTGGAATTGCTGTGACATTTACTGTTGACAGTTCTCTTTTCTTCACATGGGATGATCTGTGTGGTTTCAGGACTAGGTTGATGTTCTGACTTGCTGTGTCCATTCAATTGTAATGAACTTCCCTAAAATTAAAACTAAAATTAGGCAGAGTAGGAGTATGAATACCCCTGAAATTATCCAATGCTCAATCAACGGTGAATCCAGATATAATTCTTTGATTTGTTGAAGGAGTCCTGTTGTATTTTCTTTAGAATACTTTTTTGTTTCTGGCATCACTTCGGGGTCGTTTAAATCTTCAGAGAAGTTGTCGAAGTTGATGAAATAACCAGAGGCAGTTCTGTCAATTGATGGGATTGTTCTTTCAATCTGTCTCTCGGTAGCACTTTCTGATGCCACATCATTGTAGACTGGTGTTGTTTCCTGACGAACTGTTTCAATCTGTGTTTCAAGAGGCACGAGTTCCATAGCATTATTGCATAGTCCTTCATTGTGCACTGCAGGCTGATCGAATGTGATGAGTCTTTCAGTTTGAACCTCTTGTATTGTTGCAAGTTTGGGTATTCTGTTGTTTCTTGGGAGTCCACTGGGCCTACTGTTGATTATAGGCCACATGCTTGTGGTTTTACCAGATCGATAGACACGATTCTGTTCTCCTTTTTACCAGCAAGGGGCGGTAGCACAACTGATCTTGTTCCGGTGACTGCTAAGACAGGTACTGCTTTTCTGTAAGAAGGCCCAAATTCCTTCTTAACCGCGATCTTTTCTCTGACTAGATCCCCAATCTTTGGAATCCAGACAGGCCTTGCTGGGGCTGTTGCGGGTGGTGCCTCGTCAGTGGTATTTGGCTGTTTCTTTAACTTTATGTTGCTTAATGATTTTCTTGTTTCATTCAGTTCCTGTAAAACAGCCAAACGGTCTTTTACTTCAAACTGCTTTGTTTCTTTTTGTACCACTGACATCTGACTATCGAGGTCCTGAACGTTCATTCTAATTCCGAACAATAGTTCGTATGGGCTGAAACCTTTTAGAGAATTTCTTGGCATGTCTGGACACTTATTAAATGTTTGACCCACCCAGCGCCTGAACCTAATACCTTCGCTGTTATAGATTGCTTTATATCCCGGTTTTTTCTTTCTACCACACTTGTGCGACGGACAAGAATACCGCAACCCAATTCCCATGCTGGCCATGGCCTCCCCATAAGCTCGAGAGCCAAAAGCAGGACCCTGGTCAGAATGGAACGTGGTAATTGCGTATGTGCCGATATGGACTCGCTAATCTTTTATAACAGTTCTAGCGTCAGCCGAGTGCTGGAGGCCTCATTATTTAAGTGTATTTCGTCTTAAACGTTGTACACTGGGACGCGCTTCTCTTCTTTGATTGCGCAGATAGACCGCCTTATGCTGTCTAGAAGGGATCCTGAAACTACACTGGCCTGTTCATTACTGCGATCTCTGTTGCAGTTTTCACAATTTTGAGCAAAACATTGAATATCTATACTCATTCCTGGCCACCAGTACTCTGATTGCAATTCTTTCAGAGAGGCTTTGATTGTTTGGTGTCTCAGTCCCAACCCCATGTGTGCTTCCAGTAAGAGGAAGCCCCTCCTGCTCCTGTTTGGAATTACTCTATCCCCCACTCCAGGGATTCGAGCAAAAGGAACGGAGTTTGCATCGATTATGTATGCATAATTGAGTGGATAGTTTACGGGTAGTGCTGCGCAGTCGCCTTTTACGGTCGTTCTTACTGCCAGCATGGTTTCCCCGTCTATATACTTATCTGTACGCTTTTTTGTGACTACGGAAGCCGGGTTAGTTGCTTCCGTGGTGGCTGTATTAGCCAATGAATTCCCTGCAACGTGAACGCCATCACGTTGAAGACTCTGTGCGTGAATCACGTGAGTCATTTGTAGTTCTTTGTGTAAAAGAGCTACCTCGTTCCAGAGCTTTTTATGCTTTATTGTGGCACCTGTGTCATCTTTGTAGTCGTTTTCGATCCAACTCTGCAGTTTGTTATTGAAAGAATTGACGCAAAAATGAGAATCGCACACTATAAGTGTGGGGAATTCGCGTTCTGCATTTTCGAGCGCCATCTTTAAAGATCTGATTTCAGTTCTTTGAGCCGAACAGTACTTAACTGATTCAGTTTTTGTTATTTTCGGTTTGATTTTACCGCACAGCCAACGACATTTAATGATCGCACATGCTGCATCGTAGGATTTTCTCTCTACGTTGAAATGCTGTACAAAGCTATCTGTGTAGATTATACAGGCGTATTGTGGGAGAGGCAGGATTTCGATTGGCAGAGGATATTCTTCTTCATAATCTAAATCATTCAGTTCTGTGTATTGCGGGGCGAAAAAGTATTTCACATCTTCCGCTCCTAGAGAATCTATGCACTGTATCCATTTTGGATTCAGTGACACTGTAGGCAGGTTTACTGGGCTGAATAGCGCCTCGAAGGCGGATTCCGCTGTGAGGATATTAATCCGTTTGCCGTGTGCTAGTTCTCTTTCATTTGCTAATGCGATTTGCACTGCGTTCACAGTTTTTTCTGTGCGACTGAATGTTTTTTCTGCTTGTGTGTACAAGTGAGATTTAATTGAAATTGGTACCTTTTCTCCCTCATTAGAGGTTAGGTATGTGAATCCGCATCTTCCTGGGATGACTCGGATTACCAGATCGCGTGTGTTGTCACGTGTATCTAATTTTGTTTTTGCTAACATGTCTGTTTGCAGTGATCTCAAAATTTCTGTGTGTTTTTGAGTCCAATTGATTTGTTTTAAATCAGGTTTAATTAGTTCGTAGAGAGGTTTAACCCTCTCTGCGTAATTTAGGATGTAAGTTCTTCCGAAATTCAGAAAACCTAGTATTGATTGTAAATTCTTCAGCGTTTTTGGAGCTTGGAGTACAGCGCACTTCTCTAAGAAGTTGTCCGCTAGGCTTTTCCCTTCACTTGATAATTCGTACCCTAAAAACAGTACTGTCAGATGGGCAATTCGGGACTTTTTAAAGTTGAATTTGTAACCCTCTGCTGCGAACCCAAGTATAATGGTGTTCACTCTTTTCAAGTGAGTATCCAAGTCGTCGTCTGTGAGATAAATATCATCTACGTAAGATAATGCTTCATCATCATAGATTTGTAGTAACTCTGTTACTCTAGCTGAGAATAATCCTGGGCTGTTCTTGAACCCCTGTGGGAGTCGACAGAATTTTTTCTGCGACCCAAATGCGGAGAAAGCGGTCAAGTATCTGCTTTCTGGTGCAATGTTTTGACAAAAGAAACCATTAGAAATGTCTAATGTTGTTTTGTATTTTTTCCTAACTATGTTATTCATTAGGGCTGCACTATGCGAGTTTTGTACTGCAAAGGTTTTGCAACATGTATTAAGATGTCTGTAGTCCAAAACTAGACGATATGAATTGTCTGGCTTGGAGACAGGAAACAAAGGATTGTTCATTTGAGAGGTGCATGTTTCAATCACCCCCTGGTACTCAAGTTGATCTAAGATCTCCCTGACCTGTTTTTTAGCTTCTTGCTTTATGGGATACTGCCGTTGGGCAGTTGGTTCACTTTTTAATTGGATTTTGTGAGGCGGAGAATCCTCATCCCATCCTACATGATTTTTATACAATGCAGGTGCCTGGGCTACTGCCCATTTCCTTGCATATGTGTATTTTTTATGAATCGGAATGTGATTCGAGAAGGCAGGCATAATCACCTCTTCGCCACGAGGGCACTCCCTGACAAACTCCGGGGGCCAATCTTTTTCAGCTAACAGAATATCATAGCCTTTTGAGAGTTTATCCCAAAATAGACCCTTAATTTTCCTAGTCTTATCACCCTCCATACGCAATGTTATTTCGTATATTTTATGGGGCTCGCTAAGTCTGGCGTCGGCAGTTTCAACCTGAATGTATTCATTCGTGTCCACTGTCTCCAGATGACTCATCAAGTTCTTGCGCGCTATACTGATCTCTGCTGCACTGTCCAACATTGTCAATGCCCACTCCCCGTTTTTCAACTGTGTCCTCAGTATTCTCGGCATGGTTGATTACTCTAATACTGGCTACCTTCTTTTTAGGAAATTGAGATTTCTTATTTTGAGCAGGTTCCTTGTCTTTGGACTTGGTGTGCTCTCCTGGGTCTGACCGTCCTCTTCTTTCCGAATTCTGTGGAAAAGATCGAGAGGGACGTGTATCAATACTTTGATATCTATCAGGTTTTTTTATATTATCCCTATTTCTAAGGTTATATCTTTTCTCAGAGGGCTCCCTCTGGGGAGACTGGCGTTCTCGAGTCGGAGTTCTTTCCCTCCGTCGAGGAGACCTTCCTCTGGTCTGGAAAACTTTTTCCTTGGGAGTGGAATGTTTATTTCCATCCCAGTTCTTTTTAGGAGTATTTAAATTATTTTTGATAAATAATTTTTCAGGATTTTCGAGCAGTTGGGGTTTAACTGGTTTTCCACCCAAGCTGTCTCTACCTAATTCTTCATAGCATTTTTCTATGATTTTTGCAAGCTCAACAGGATCTTTTATATCTGTTTCCCTCAACTTCTGGCGAATCGCCACAGATGCTGCTTCTCCCTTTACATTGGCTAATAATATAGCCGTGACCTGCTTGAAGTCTTTCAGTAATTTCATACCTAGATTTAAAGCTGGTTCTGGACCGAATTCATTTTGAATCTGTTTTAGCACGTCTGGTATTACCGCCATAGACGGAACACCGTGTGTTTTTGTGTAAATGGAAGCAAAGACTGTACCCCAAGTGTCGCAGTCCTCCACGTGTGGTGCGATTCCCATAGGAAGGCAGATGGTCAAGATTCTGTGTTTCTCAATAGGGGTAGTATCAGGAAATACTGCCTCTATTTGAGTGATTTTCTGGGCTAACCAGAAAGGAATTTGTTCCCGTTTTACGGGTGTTTTACCAAGACATGACTGTATGTTCTGTGGTGTAATTTTATTTGTGTTCCCCTGATGAGGGGTCAGCTGTGGTGAATTAACAGCTGGCTGGACTGTTGCAGTCCGTATTACATATTGGACTAATTGCCTATGTATTTTTATTAATGTGTTTAGCTGTGCTAACAGCTCTTCCTTAGACATTTTTGCAATGTCAGGATGTGGTGTGTAGCTGGCTAGAACCGGCCACGTGGCTCCTGGTCTACCTAGTGGACCGAGCCTGGTTATGTGATCATTGTGTTTTAGGGCGCCATTAAACCAGAGCAGGTGCTCTTGAAATTTAAGTGGGATTTCAATCTCCTCGAAAGGAGCGTACTCTCCCGGAGGTTCCTCTATTTTGTAATAGTGAAACTCTTGTGTTATAGCGTTTACCGCTGGAAAGTTTATCCATGAATAGAATACCTCTGTCTGCCGATACTCGTGAGCCTCTATCACGAAAATTACTGTACCACCTTGAGGTGTCAGTCCATTTTCTATAAGTTTTAAAGTTATAGATCTTCTTAACTGGACCGGGATGATAATAGCATCCGGGTCTGCTTGTTCGGGACCTTGCTGAGTCGCATCTACTGCGGCCCCAGAGGTGCCGTTTTCTACTGACATTTTTATAAATGCAGGCTTTGCAGAGTAGGTCTCCAAGGAGACAAAGATTAGATGCACAATATTTTGGAACACTGTATCCTTCAACGTTGAATAAACCGGAGCTTTACATAGGAATCTCTTCCTACTAAGGTCGGGCGGATTTTAACCTTTCACCCACTCCAGACGTCTATTGGAGTTTTTACGGGAGAAAGGGGTGTGAAATATGCACGACTGAGTTACTCTACAAGTCTTACGTTAGTTTATCGCCTTACCAAACGTTGGGCGCCATGTAGTGTAGTTCCTAGTTTCCCACTAGGCCCTGCGCATTGGAATAACATAAACAGTAGTATCGACGTGGAACTGGCTATTCCAGGCCTCCACTGACTATGCTAAACTTAATTGGGTTGTGTTACCAACTAGCTCAGAGGTCACTGGAAACTTTCTTCTCTGCATAGGAAGTGATCAGCTTCCTTGGCACAGACAAGAAGGGATTCAGTTTTCCAACAACCGTGCAACATGACAACTTTGCTCCTCAGATCAAGAGTCGATCTCTAGGGTCGTGTGAAACAATAGACATAGATTTCACTCAGTCAGTCTGGTGCAGTTTACTTTCACAATATGTAGAGAATAGAGAGACGGGCGTGTATCAATAAAGGTTAACATTTATTGAACAGTCTTTCTTCTCATACAAGAGAAATGTATTGCCACAATTGCAATAACTGTTATTATAAAAAGTACGTACAGTAAGATAAGAATTGCGAAATAGAACTGTAAAAGCATTGATATGGTTTCTTAGCCATACAATGGTTTAAAAGTAATAAAACATATATACAGTCATATATACATTAGGCTAACATACTCAACTGGTGCTTCTAACTAAGCCTACCCCGGTGTGCCTGACCTAAGCCTAACACGTGAGAAGGGGGAGTAAGTAAGTAGCTTAAGTTAAGTTGGTTTTGCCAAGGTTTGTTTCAAGAATTCTCTTTTAAGGGTTTAGTCAACACCATACCTCTGAATAGAATGATGGAGGATTGGTATCTCCTTCAGGGGTCTCTCTCGATATCCCAGTCACCCGCGAGGGTAAACCGGAAGCGCCGGGACTGGATTTCTCTGCACGAGAAAGGCAGCGGCTTCTCTCAGCGCGTCGGGAGGAAGGAGGGGTGACAGCGTCCGCGGGCAGCTGGGCTGGATGTCTTCGCAGAGGACGGCTGCACGGCTCCTCAAGCGTACTGAACCACAGTTCGCGCTGTAGCGGCGATAATGGTAATCAGTAGCTTCACCACCACAGGATAGCAGGCTGCAGCGACAGAGTGCTAGTTTTTACCAACACTGGTCATGCAGGCAGCTGGCATCAGCAACAGGCAACGCACATTGCTTAAGGCAACGTTGGTAATATTTATACCTGACAGGTGCCGGGTTTGACGCAAGTTTGCTGGACATAAGACGTCAATTAAAGATGTCACTAGGAAGTGGCAGCTATCAGTTGCTCATTAGAGTTCTATTACTAATCAAAACATAGCAAGCGGGGATTTCCAGGTTTGCTAAGTTTTTATCTTGTTGAAGAACTCGGAGTGTTATCTAGGAATATCAGATAGTGACTGCTGCTCTGTCATTGCACTAATTGGTCGCAAAGGAAGTAGCAGAGAGTCATGCTGGAATGTGGCTCTGTGGCTCTGCTCGTGTGAGGCCAGAGATGACTTTTCAGAAAATCGCACTTGAACGGTTATGCCAATATAGGGAATAAAGGGCTTTATAGCCGAATAGGGGCATAAGGTCACAGTATCGATCAGGAACCTAGATAAGCACATGACACCCCGTGCATTTCATAGAAATGCTAAGTCAAATCCTAAATATGTCTGATGCCAGTGGTATCGCACATGTATTTAAGACAATTTTTTCGGGACTGTTAACACCCTTCGAAGCAGTCCTGGGCATCTTTCCCAATTTTGTCCATTCGGTCTTTGGTGGCCTACCACTACTTTTGGGACTCGTAGCAGGAATTTTATTTTTGACTCTTCTGCTCCGATATGGCAAGCCAAAACGCAGACATGACTCCAGCAACGATGGAAGAAACGATCCTAGCTATACGCTATCGGGACCGCATAACTAAAGTCCTTGGATTAGCCCGGCTAGGAGATCTGAATATGACCTGGTTTCTTTCATTCAGACTTATATGGCAGAACTGCATCTTACCTGTGCTTCGATGTATGCTATACGGAGAAGAATGCGTGTTGGACACCTGTCTTACACTACAATCAGCAGTACCAATGGATGTCGATACTTTGCTAAGTCCTGTAACGGCTCATGCATCGTGTTGTCCCCAGCGGTTACCAATCCTGATGACGGCATTCGTTGAAACTTCACCACTACGATTAGGTGGGAGTGAAGCAAGAAATGAGAGCAACATCACCCAGGTACGACCTTCTGTGAGCATTGCTGATCCTGAGATCGATGATAGCAATCATTCTCACGACTGCACCGTTGCAGCATTTTCTAACTTGGTTGAACTTTCACCTGAAGCTGTAGACTGTTTTTTTGCACATCTGTCTGAAATGATGTTCTCCCCTGAACAGAAAGAATAACTTTTTAAACAAACCGGCACACAGCGTTCCCCAGAACTCTGAATTCGGCCTTCAGCTTTGATAAACAAGAGCTACTGAAAAACATTTGGAACTATTTTTTCTCCTGAGAACAAATTTTTTTGTCTCCAAATTTCAAAATATTTACCTTTTTCTGGCACATGTACTCTGCTGAAAGTAGAACTATTCATAAAGAACAGAGCTTCTATTTTTAGTAGATCTAGAGACAAAATATTACCTCAACCTCTAGCACAAGCGCAAGCAATTGCATTTATATGTGATGAAATAGTCTCGACCTTCTCTTCTGTATTAAGAGACATTTCATGTGTAGTTTTCGCAAATCGTTCAGCTAAATATATATGCATCCTTTTTTTACTGAATGATTACACTGCTTAAAAACGTACAGTACCAATAATCTTTCGTGTATTTCGCATACACCATTTCAAATGCAAAATGTATTTTGGGGTGGGTTGGAATACACATGCACCTTTACATTTTTACCATTGCTTAGTTTTTAGTAAATGATGGACATTAGATCGTGGAGTGGGTGATGTGTTTTATCTAGGAACCCAAATCAATATTGCTATTTTATGCCCTTGTACGGCTATAATTAATAATATCCCTATAATGGCTTAAGAATCAGATCCATATTTCAGTAAATCGCCCTTGCAGTCCAAGGCACGGCAAAAGCTACTTTCTTGGATTCCTAGAAAGCACAGCGAGTTCCTTCGACACACCAAACCTCCAGCAACCTGGGAAATTCCCACTTGCTTTGTTTTGATTTGTAATAGAACTCCTGCAAGCACTGTAAGAACGGCCAGTTCTTAGTGACATCTTTATTGACGTCTTATGTCCAAACCTTACGTCAAACTCGGCACCTTTCAGGTATAAATATACCAACATTGCCTTAAGCAAACACTCGTTGGTGGTTTTGGAGCAGAGCAGCTAATCTACTTGCCGAGAGCCCAGCAGATGCGAAGAGCCCACGGACGCTGCCCCTCCTCTTTGACGCGCTGAGAAAGACGCTGTCTTTTCTCCTGCCGAGAAAATCCAGCTCTGGCGTTTCCAGCCTACCCTTGCGGGTGACTGGGATATCGAGTCCTGAGAGAGAGATACCAGACCTCCTACATTCTATTCCCAAGGTACAGTGCTGACTAAACCCTTAGAGAGAATTCTTGTATCAGATTCTTGGCAAAACCAACTTAACTTAAACTTACTTACTTACTCCTTCCCACGTATTAGGCTTAGGTCAGGTACACCGGGGTATGCGTATTTTAGAAGCACCAGTTGAGCACGTTAGCCTATGTATATATGTATGTATATATTTTATCTCTTTTAAAGTGTCTTATGGCTAAGAAACCATATCCATGCTTTTACAGTATTATTTCATAATACTCCTTTTACTGTACGTACTTTACTTTATATTAAGTACTAGCAGCCCGCCCCAGCGTTGCCTGGGGGCAATGAGGCTTCAGTGCCAACCGCCCCCCCAGGCCCCCGCCCGCCCCGGCCCCCGCCCACCCCGACATTGTCCGTGCATGCCCATGACCGGACACGGACCAGGCCCCCCTCCCGCCCCGACTCACTCCCGCCCCGACTCACTCCCGCCCCCCTCCCGCCCCGACTCACTCGCGCTCCGACATTTTCCTTTACTGCTGCCTCTTCCAGCTGATAGCACTGCAAAGGTCCTTCTTGCCTCCCCCTGCATCACACAGTCTCGCACTGAACTTTCCCTTTCCTTACCTGTGCCGCCGCTCCTCATTGCACCGCCGCTCCTCCTTCATCGTCATCACACACGTCGCGTCGCGGTCATCACGCACGTCGCGTCGTGGCCAACGCTAGGTCCCGGCCGGCGCTACTTTCAGGGGACTACTTTGTTTTCAAACGTAATTTTTTTAATTTACTTTTTTTTAAAATTTATATAGCCTATATTCATCTACACACCCTGACATTTTCTTAGATGTATCGGGTGTGTAGATTGGCGCTGTGGTTCCCGAGTTTACCTGGCCAAAAGGTGCAAGTTCTCTCTTTATAATAGTAGTATAGATATAGATTCTTCTGTCTATTTATAGGTAGCTCCACCACTAAGGCCAATTGCTCCTTACCTCAATAGTAGTGGCTTGTAAATCGCCCACGACGCTGAACAGTTAAAAGCTGGAGGAAATAGAGAGCCTAATTTAGCTTCACATAGTTTTGCATTTACACGTGCTTATGCTCGACTCAGTCTCGCCACTTACATATAGCTCATGCAATCCTCTGTATTGCTGCTGTTTTGAGAGAAGTCGCCCTGCTATCTAGTGCCTGGGAGGGGAGAAATGTGAAACAGGGTGGTGCATAGCACTTGTTTTTTCACTTATTACAAACGCGGTCCTACATGATTCTCTTACTTGGATTAGTTGCTGCCTTTGGTGTGTTCTGCGTAAAGAGTTAGATGGCCATATGCGGGGGAAACAGGAGTTTCTTGTTAATTATCTATGCTGTGGGCTAACTAGTGGGTGTCTAATCTTCAAGAATCTGGGCTCACCTCGATGTAGATGGTAGTCCTACGAAGAGTTCTGCTTTGACGATCCGGCTGTGATCAGAATCCATGGCTCGTGGGTAATGTAGTTTGGTATGCAACCCGGTTCGGTCTTTCACTCCCTCGTTATTTAATGCCTCTTAATATTCCGGCCCTAGATGTTAGTTAGAACCTGTTGGGGTCATTAAAGGTTATATGCGCAAAGTCTATACAATTGTATTCGCAGAGTCATAACATTCGCATCTTGGCCGGCGGAATCGTTGTTCGCAGTCGCCATCTTTAAAAGTCCAATCATTTGTGTATTTACTGCATATATGCATTATAAAGGTGATGGAAATCCGATCGAAAAAGCCAATTTATTTATTTCACAGCTCCCTGTGTAAATGAAATAGATTGCAATCCCATAACTTGGGTTTTGCCGTTTTTTCACCGATGGTCAGTGTTGCCAGCTCCAAGGGCAGTGAGCTATAAAATACGAATAAACAGACTCTCGCTAGTAAGAGCGATAGTTTCCTTGCAGGCATCAGCCATTACCTTATAAAAACGGGGCAGATATAAAACGAAGAAAAAGTAGTCCGCTTTGCTGAAACAATACTAAAACGCCCAGGTTCTTTCCCGATGTCATCACGCAGACGTCTCAGCCGGAGCTACTTGCAAGGGACTACTTTATTTTTATTCCTAATTTTTTAAACAACGTATATTTTTTATTTTTATATAGCCTATGTCCTTCTGCTTACCCTGAGGTTTTCAAAGATGTCTTTGGTGTTTGGATTGGTGGTGTACTTTTTGAGTTTACCTGACTCAAAGGAAACAGTTCTCTCTTTATAATAGTAGTATAGATTGCAATTGTGGCAATTCATTTCTCTTGCATGAGAAGGAAGACTGCTCAATAAATAATACCTTTTATTGAAAACGCCCGTCTCTCTCTTCTCTGCACTCTGGTAAAACTAAGAACGCACATCTGACTGAGTGAAATAGCTGTCTATTGTTTTCACACAACTCTAGAGATTTACTCTTATTCTGAGGGAGCAAAGTTGTCATGTTTATGCGGTTGTCGGAAGCTGAATCCCTTCTTGTCTGAGCCAGGGAAGCTGATCCCTTCCTATTCATTCAAGAAAGTTTCCAGTGACCTCTGAGCTAGCTGGCGCAAACCTAAATTAAGTCTAACATAGTCAGTAGAGACCTAGAAGACCTCAGTCCTACGTCTACACTGCTGTTTATCAGCTTGATTCATCAAGCCGTAATGGGCTCGCAAAGGGCCAGATTCTGAGAATCTGGCCCTTTGCGAGCGCTATTTTTGCATTTGGGATTCATCATCCCAAATGCAAAAATCGGTAATAGCGATTTCGCTATTTAGCGAGGAATTACATTTAAGGAATCTCTATTAGAGATTCCTTAAATGCAATTCATCATCCATTTTTCAATTGAGAATTCGCAATTTCGGGCCGCTATTTACCGCGAGGTCAAACCTCGTGGTAAATAGCGAAAACTTAGAAAAATGCTTTTAAAAGCATTTTTCTAAGTTGCATGTTGCACACACACATGTCCTTTGGACATGTGTGTGCGCAACACCTGTTTAAATTTGCATTTAAAGGGTGCTACAGGGTGTCCTTTGGACACCCCTGGCACCCTTTAAATCGCTATCTTATTTGCGATTAGCTAATTGCTAATCGCAAATAAGGAATTCTCCCCGTTCATTCCTATGGGCCTTTTGGCCCATAGGAATGAATGGGGAGTTATTCCTTATTTGCGATTAGCAATTAGCTAATCGCAAATAAGGAATATGTAGGAATCGCATTTTATTTTGCGATTCCTACATGAATACCGTTTTGCAAGTCAGTAATAGCGATTCCTTATGAATCGCTATTACTGACTCGCAAAACGGCCCTTTGATGAATCAGGCTGTATGTTATTCCAATGCGCAGAGCCTATAGGGAAAATAGGAACTACACTTCATCATCTGTTGGCCCTTCGGGCTGCCTTAGCTGTTAAGTCTAGTGGCATATCCAGAAGCGGAGGCCTGACTCCACTCTGAGCCCCCGCAGACTCATCATGCACACACACGCTGCCTCCTACTTCGGGCCTACCCCCTCTGCACTGTGCCTCTGAGGCAATCCTTTTGCTGATGCAGCCTGCCAAAGCCATGAGAGGAGACTCTACAGCCTCCCTGGCAACACGCTGCAGCCTCACCCTCCCCACTTGCCTTTTTGCTTTCCCCGAGGTGGGGAATAAGCCGTAATCATGGCCACCACAATACCTGGTGCTGTGCGAGTCAGGCAAATGTATGACGTTACAACACATACATTTACAATGCATGCCTTTACTATGCAGTTTTTACATCGCAACATCCTTTGCAATGCATTCTTTTACATACCATTCCATTACATTGCATTATACCTTTACTATTACAATGCATACCATTACATTGCAGTTAAGGTAAGTGTTGGATAGTATAGGGGTAATATTTACTATTCTAACTCCAGTGAGTGCAACAGTAGGGTAAGTGTTGGATAGTGTAGGGGCAAAAATTACTTTTCTAACTCCATTGAGTGCAACAGTAGGGTAAGTGTTGATAGTGTAGGGGGTCTATGCATTGTAATGGTATGCATTGCAATGACTTGCGATGTAATGCCTGCCTTGTAGTGACATGCATTGTAATGGCATGTGTTGTAGTGACATGCAATGTAATGGCTGTGTTGTAATCACATGCGATGTAAAGGATGTTGCGATGTAATGACTGCTATGTAAAGGTAGTGCGATGTAATGACTGCATTGTTATGGTTGTTTCCCGAGTCGGGCAGCACTTGCCGATCCAGACATGGTCAAGTACACCAGGCCTGAGCATCTCAGGATGCCCACTGCACCCAGGGTGCGCAAGGTGATATGCACAGCTTCCGACTTCTCCGAGCTGCTCATGCTGCCACGGAGCTCTGAAAAAAACGACAAATGTCTCCCCACAAACATTCCTTCCCCGTGTAGTGTGACCGAAGTCATGAAGAGGCTGTTCCTACCTCTCCCGACTCCATCATATTATCTTTCCTAACTCCTGCACTCCTGTCAGGAATTGTTGAGGGTTTCTTGCATAGCCCTTTGTCTTTTTCCCTGTGTTAGCCTATCTATACACCAGTAGCAGCTGCTACCGAATGGGGGTGGTGGGGGGATTAAAAAATTCATAAAAGCACTTACCTGATATACAACCGGCCACCGCCTCTCCTCCATCCTATTCTTCGCAGCAGAAAGCACAGAGCCTCTCAGAATCCCCTAGCCAATAACTACACTGCCTTACAGCAGCTTTGTGATTGGTCTGAGCACCGTTTTTTGGTGCTCAGAGAGGGACTGGGAGGCTGTGCATATTCCTCACCCAGGCTGTACAATACAGCCTGTGGAGAACATGCAAAATGCGCATGATAGTTTGGCCGTCCCAGGACGATTGGCCAAACCATCATACGCACTTAAGGTGCTGCCACCACTCCTCCTCCCTTGGCGTTAGGGAACCCGCGCCCACCCTACCTTAACCTAGCCTGTCTTCAACTGCAAGTTCAATTACATTTTTTGTATTGAGTCTGCAGTTGAAGCAGTGGTGTGACGCTCCTCTCCCTTAGCGGAGGAGCTGCCTCTGCTATGCACATTGTAGGCCACTTTTATTTTGCACACGTTACTACAAGTCATGCTTGTTTTTGTGCCGCATAGTATTTTCACACAAAACCTGCACATGTTTTCACATTTTATTATGTTCCCGGGATTTAGTCTGAACACAGTAGACAAGGTCAAGCATCAATGCCCCTTAGTTTTTTCTTTCGTCACACACTAGCACCTAGGCATTACAAGAAAGTGCAGCTGCTGTTTGTGAACACACATGTCTTGTCATATAACAAAGGAAAAGAGTTCTGAAAAAATCCACACTTAGAGAAGGTCCTGAAGCAAAAGTGCTGCATCAGCTGAGATGTAGAACACTCACCTATTTGTGCTAAGGTATGGGGTCAGCCACTTACCCAGAGATCTATATTATATATTCATTTTGCTTCAGTATAAGGGGCAGGGGCATTTAGGCTATTGTGACAGGGCTTTTTATGGTCTATGGTTTGTTAACCATGCTAATGATATTTGTGGTATGCATTTGATTACTAATTGTTGCGGAAATACTGCACCGTAGAGCACGATAATTTAAATAAACATTGCAAACTTCCTTCATGTCTCTTGTTTATCGTATTGTGGACAAGTACGAGTGAGTGAGTGAGAGGGTGTGTCCTGTTTTTTGTTTAAATTTCATTTATTGGGAGTTTTTTCCTTTCCATAGAACAAAGTTATACATTTGTATTAATGCATTACGACATGAGTATACAGGTTGTCAGTTCATATCAATGTATTGCAGCTCATCCAATCTATCTTATAACACCTAGCTCTAGCAACAGATAACATAATAACATGGATAGTTCATCTCCAGTTGACCCGCATTTATGATAGTGGGCTGACCGATGTCCAGTGCCTGTAAGTGTGGGTTTCCGCCAGGGTGCAAAAGGGAGAAGTAGTCCCCCACTCTAACCCTGTAGATCTCTGTAGCAAATGCCCCTGCTTGAATTCCCAGTACTAATAAACCAATGCTTAAGGTGTTGGGGGGGGGGAGTAAATGTAGAACAGTTAACTAAGGAAAGGGGAATGGAAGGGGGTCAGGGGGCCCGCGCGTTGTACCGTGGTAATCATCTAACACTTAGTAGGTTGTATTTCATTCATGCAGTATCTATGGCATCAGTTGATCAGGGAGTGTGCCGTCCGAGGGGGTGCTACCTCCCCCATCACGAGTCAGGGTTCTATTATGGGGGAATCTTAGTGTACGGTCAGTCCTCCTCCTCCCACCATTATGATGTGCCAGCATTTTCTTGAGCCATCGGGGACAGGGGTAGAGTTTGGGATTGAGATTGTGTAGCTCCAGGGGAGCCAACTAGCGTTGTTTCTTGTGTGAATTGGAACATGAGTTGTGCCCATTCCATGGAGATGGGTTGTTTACGAACCCCCTTCACTTCCTCTTCTCGTATTGTTTCTTCTTCTGCTACGCCCCATTTTTTAACGGCGCCTATCCAGGCTGCTTCCGGGGGCCCTGCCGGTGCCCTCCAATGCATGGCTATGCCCCGTTTTGCCAGGAGTAAGACCAGGACGTAAATCTGCACTGCATCCTTTCCAGTCTTTTGCCTGCGGGAGACCCCCAGGGCACATGCCTCCCATGTGTCCACATTCGTGAGGTGGACCGTCGCTCCCAGCACCTGATGGACCCTATCCCAAACAAATTGGATTATGGGACAATCCCAAAACATGTGTTTGAAGTTCGCCTCAGGTGTTTGGCATCTGGGGCAGGCAAAATGTGTATCGGGGTAAAATCGGTGAAGCCAATGCGGCGTTAAGTATGCACAGTGTAGAATGTTGAATTGAATGTTTTTAAATTGTGCGTTTCTTGAGACCTTTTTAGGGTATTTTAAAGCCTTTTCCCACTCTTTGTCATTGAGCACTCGTCCTATCTCATCCTTCCATTTTTGATGCAGGGCCTGTAAAGGGGTTGTGATCAGTTCCCTTATCGCCTTGTAATGCCACGTGACCAAGTGCCTGCCCACTCCCATACGCAGGATTGTATGCAAAACCGGGTGTGTCTGTGGTTCTCCCTCCATGAGGTCCCAACATTGACGGCCACTATCTACTAATCGCCTATGTACCAGGAATTGTCCCGGAGGGAGATCGTAACTGTCCATCATTTGGACATATATTTTCAGTTGACCATCTTCAAACAGGGCTTCCACCTCTGTCACCTGGTGTTCCGCCCACAACCGGAGGGCTCCTGAGGTATAATAGTTCTCCCGCATCGGGAATCCTACTAACGGGAGCAACGGGGAATAAAGGGGCTGTCCCTTTGACATATGCTGTACGGGCATCATGCATTTGCGGGCTATCGACCCCTGGAGGGGGTGCGTACGTGACGGCTTGGTTCCTGGCATCAACAGTCTCTGGATGGCCGGGGTTGGCATCCGACCCTCATTAGTGTATGTTTCCTCCATGTGCCGTTCTGCTGTCCAATGGGACAACCATTGAAGTTATGCTGCCAGGAAAAAGGCCTCAAAGGAGGGGGTCCCCAGCCCCCTTGTGTGGTGGGCAAGTAGAGGGTTTGCAAGGCCACTCTGTGCCTGCAGCCTCCCCATATCAAAGCTGTAAGCAGCGCCTCTAATTCTCGAAAGATGGAACAAGGTGGTATCACCGGGAGATTAGCGAAATAGTACAACAGCCTGGGAACCATAATCATCTTTCCAAGGGCCACACTCACTATGGGGGCCAAGGGTAAGGTCTTCCAAAAGGACACTGCCGTTCGCAGCCCAGCTAATGTTTTGCGATGGTTCTCCTCATACAGGTCCTCAGGTGTATGGTACAATCTCTCCCCCAGGTATCGAGTTGCCGCTGTGCTCCACCCGAGTGCTTGGGGTCCTAACATTATTTGTGAGGGAGCTAGATGTGGGTTAAGGGGAAAGACCATTGATTTCTCCCAATTGACTTTAAGTCCGGAGACCTCCGCAAAGCTTTGCAATATTGCCCAGATCGGCGTTAGGTCACTTGTGATAACTCTTATATAGATCAGGAGATCATCAGTGTATAACGATACACTATGCACTGTGTCTGTAATTGGAATGCCCCAGGCCTCCCCCCCTGCCGTAATCGAATAGCTAAGGGTTCCACTGTCAATATGAAGAGGAGTGGGGATAAGGGCATCCCTGCCTCGTCCCTCGCTCCACCCAAAACGAAGTCGAGAAGTACTTTCCCACTCTCACCCTGGTGGTGAGGCCCCTGTAGAGGAGTTGCGTGTACGCTAATAGATTCGGGCAAGCCTGCACCTTACGGAGAACCGCGAGGAGATAGGGCCATTGTAATGTATCAAAGGCCTTTTCAAGGTCCAATATAAGGCACGCAGCTTGTGGGAAGTATTCCCTTGCCCTATCCTGTATATGGAAGAGTCTACGTATATTCTGCGACACACTATGCCGAGGGAGAACTTCATTCTGGTTTGGGTGGATCAGTTGAGGGAGAACCTGAGTGTACTGATCCGCTAGTATCTTCCCCAAGATTTTACAATCCTCGTTGGGTAACGTTATGGGTCTGTACGAGGCCGGGAGAGTGGGATCCCTGTGTGGTTTAAGAAAGGTTACCACTGTGGATTCCCTGAGCGAACCAGGGAGCTCACCCCTCTGCAGCACGTCTTCATACATGATGACGAGTCGAGAGTCCAGCTGTCCCGAGAAAGTGGTATAGTATTCGATGGGTGGCCGTCCATTCCCAGCACCATTCTTCGTGCTGGAGCCCGGATCGCGTTGGTGATGTCTGGGGATTTTATCTGTGCCTCCAAAGCCTTTCCTTCCGCCGGTGGAATTTCAGGCAGGGGCAGGGAGAGGAAATACTGGTCTAGCACCAGTTGTGGGACTGGGGGCGGAGCACGATATATCCCTGCGTAATAGTCACAAAAGATGCCCAAGATATCCATTTGTGACTGCTTAAGAGCACCTGTTGCATCGAACAGTGTTGTGATGGGTTGCAAGTCCGTGTCATGCTTTGCGAGCCAGTCTAAAAGTATACCCACCCTGTTCCCTTCCCGGTGCACCCGGGCGGCGTATGCTCTGAAATGATATTTGCGAAGGTCTCTCAAAGACTCGGCTTATGATGTTTTTGCTGTTGCCACTTGTTTGGGGGTTGCTTCCCCTTGATCCATGCTCTTTGTGAGGTCCGCCAAACGTGTTTCCATTGCTTGAAATGCCTGCTCTAGCACTACTATGTGTTGAATGCAGTGTCCCCTTGCCTCGACTTTGAACGCATCCCATTCAACTAATCATAGGAATCTGTCCAGTCTCACTCTGAGATTGTGGGGGGGCGGAGAAAAATGAGTATACCTTGGTGTTTGGATTCTTCTCTCACCAAACATCCACCAGCGCCCAGCGCGTAACCCAGTGTTTAAAGTGTTCTGCCTGTTCCAGTGTGGGTGATTGTACCAGTCTGTACAGATCTATGCTTAGGACGCAATAATGTTCCCCTCCCAACAGCCATGGTAGTGCCGCATATTGTGCTAGTGCTCCATTGAGGCGGAACCATTGAGGCGGAACCAATACTGTTCCTGCTCTATATTGGGGGCATACAGGCTTCCGGCCAGTATTTCCCTACCCTCTAGGTAACCCGCCAACAGGGAGTATCTGCCCTCCTTATCCACTAACCTGGATTGCTCTCTGAAGGGGATCCCAGGCCTGATCCAAATTAGGGTTCCCCTGGCAAAGGCGGAGTATGTTGTGGCACAGACAATACCCCACCATTTTTTTGCGTAGGCGATCTACCTCTGTTGCCGTGAGGTGTGTCTCCTGTAGGAGAACTAAGTGTGTCTGTTGTCGCTTCATAAAGGCATAGACCGCGTGCCATTTGTGTGCTGTGTGCATGCCTCTGACGTTTAATGTAACGACTTTCAGGTCAGTGATAGGGATATTAGGTGCCATGTCTTCTAGTGTTTGGGCACTGGTTTTCTGGACGCGATGCCCTTAGTTTCACTCGTGTCACTCTCCCTACCAAATGTCTACCACTGCTAGCCAAACCTACTCTCTGCATGTTGCACGTGCTCTTCCCTGGGGAAGGTAAGAAACTATGAAATGGGGGGGAGGTAATGAGGATCAACGGAAACATTCCCAACTAACAGGACCTATCACTCGAGGCGATACGTCAAAACTGCACATCATGTGCTAACTCTAGTTCATTACGTAGGGGGAAGTGGTTGTTGGCCTCCGCCAGCCGCCGTCGCTTCCGCAGCCTGCTCATTGTCTGCGTGGTGATGGTGCCTAACTATGTTCAGGGTAGTCGTCGTCTTCCATTATAGTCCAGCGGCCAATCCCGCCCCGGGGCCTGTCAAGTTCAGGATTGGTCCTCAGGGCACCCCTTTAGTGCAGATCCATTATCTTCTGTTCCAGGAGGTGCGTGGGAACCGAAGACCCCCCACTCATAGGCATGCTGTTTCAATCTGGGGGTGTCAGATCAGAGTGTCTGCTGTCTGAGAGGTCACTATCGGTGGTGTAATTGAGCCTTCTCCTACAGTGTTCATGTCGCTGCTCTCCACTTCCGACGTGAAGAGGTGCGGGCCTCTCTCACCATCCAAGCTGTCTCCCAGGGGTCCCAACTCTGCGACTGCTTGAAGCGCCCTCCTGTGCTCTGCAATGATTTGCATTAGATCAGGAGAGTTTTTACTGGAGGAGTCTGAACGTGAGCTGAGTTGAGTAAGCGTAACTTTTTTCTGTTGTCTGCATTGGCGGCCCAATGATCCAGAAGTCTGCGCCTTCCGAGGGTTGGTCACACTGTTGAGGTGCTGTGCAATCCAGTTGCTAGCTTCCGCAGGGTCGGAGAAAGAATTTGTTTTCCTGTTGTGCATGATCTTGAGGCAAGCCGGAAACAGAAGTGCGTATTGGACATTCTTCTGGCGCAGAGTGCGTTTGACCACCAAGAAGGTGGATCTTTGTTGCTGGACAGCCCATGAGTAGTCTGGGAATAGCATAACCTGCTTATCCTCCACTCGGATTACTCCATGACGTCTTGCTGCTCGAAGGATTGCATCTCTATCTTGATAATGGAGCAGTTTGAAGAGGAATGGTCGGGGTGGCGACCCCAGACGCGGCCTACGGGCCGGCACGCGGTGTGCTCTTTCTATAGAGAAAGATGGAGTCAAGTCTCTAGCCGGTGTGAACTTCGCTATCCATGTTGCTATGTAGCTGAGAGGGTCGGTCCCTTCCGATCCCTCCGGAAGATTGATAATATGAATGTTGCTTCTCCGGGAGCATCCCTCCAAATCATCCGTTCTGCTCTCCAGGATCTTCAACCATGCCTGAAGGTCTTTCAGGGTGTCTTGTTGTTGTTGGATTTGCGGTTCCATAGCGTGTAGGGCTTGTTCACCATGTTTTACTTTGTCTGCCAGCTTCCTGTGATCATCCCGGAGCAGACTGAGGTCTGTGGCTAGCTCCCCAAATTTTTGTTCCATGGTTACTCTTGATTGCTCAATCGCCGCTAATACTTTATCCAGCTTGCCCAGGGGCTCTCTATCTTGGGGATATTGCTCTCTGGGGTCCCGGAGTCTATGTAGAGCCCATTACTCGTTGGCGGCCCATGATCGACAAATCTCGTGCAGGCAGCTGCCGAAGTCTCCCACGACTCACTGCACTACCCGTGATCTGGATGCTCGTGGCCCGACAAGGTCCCCGTATTATCCTGCTGGGTCTTCCACCCTCAGTTCAATCGTGGGTCCCCGTTGCCACACACAATCTCACTGGTAAATTTCATTGTGATTCCCGGACTGCGCTCCGGTCGGGCCGAAGGGGAGTATCACCGTTGCAGAGGAAGGCGCAGACTTTCCACCCATCCCTCCGGTTCTGCATCTATCGTAGTCAGTTGGGAGCCCACAAGTGATCCAGGCTCTCAGCTTTGCCCCCCTCAACTGTCAGTCTCTCTCCTGTGGTCTCCTCTGTCTCAGGCGAGATACCAGGGCTCCCAGGGCTTGAGGCCCACCGCTTTCCGCACAGGCTCCTCCAGAAGTGGGGGTCTGCCGCACAGTGTGATGCACCCCAGCCTCAGCAGTGATCTCCCTCATAATCCCTCCGTCCTTCCCGCTTCGCCCACACCCCACCGGGGCTCATTGGGGACTCAGGATATTGCCAGCAAAGCAGTCTGTCTGTAGCTCAGGTGATTCCAATAGGCCGTCGCTATTCCTACTGCCCGTTTGCGCACAATTGCCGCCTAGCGCCGCCTGTCAATTTGGGGAGGCCCTAGTCACCGAGTGGACAAAGTCAGTGGCTATGGCTAAGTTGTTTCCTGTCTGGCCGCCCTCATGGGTCCAACCACCCTGCCTGTACACCCACCGCACCTTCCCCTGCGTGCCTCGAGACCTGGTGCCGTGCTGGGGGAGGGGGTATATCCACGTGGTGCAACTCTGTACTGGAGCGCTGGTACTGATGGTCGGTGGCCCCCCTTGTGAAACTTGCAGTGTCAGGGGGCCCGCAGACAGTCAGAGCAGTGCTCTCACCTGATGTCCTTTGCTCTCTCTCTGCCCTGGAGCCACCGGACCCTCAGCGTCGCACTCCTCCTAGTCCTAGCAGCCACACTCGGTAGGTTTCTCCTCCGCAGTCTCTCCTCTACTGCAGGGGTTCTCATTGCCCTCCGGCCGCCGCCATTTTATATTCGCGGCCGCAGCTCCCGCAAAGCCACCAGCACCACCACAGTCCCTTCCGCGGCTGTCCCTCACAGCTGTCACCAGGTCCCAGGATGGGGACTTCACATGGGCCTAGGGGTTCTCACTCGGCAGGCTCTCTCTTTGGCCCCAGTTCGCGGGAGCGCTCAGAGCCCGCCGGGCACCGCCATTTTGTTATCGCTGCCGCGATCCCAGCGGGGCTCCCAGCGCCGCCACTCTGCAGTGGCTACTTCAGGCTCGGCAGATGCCCCCCGCTCTCGTCTTGGGCACGGTGGCAGCTTCCTGCGGGTAGCGTTGCTGTTAGGGCATTTTTACTTTCACTTTCGTGGGCCGCAGAGCAGAGCTTTAAAGAGGTGCGACCCTCATCTTGGCCTGCTTGGCCACGCCCCCGAAAGGGTGTGTCCTGTTACCACGAAGTCTGAGAGGATCAAGAGTGTTGTGTTCTGGGGTGCCAACTCACTTGTTTCTCTGGAAAGGTTAGGAGGGCAATTGAAGCACTGTAGACAGTCAGACTCAGGCTCATAGATGCTGACATGGTATGGTGAATCAGTCCCTACTTGCTGATGTTCTATGGTCCCAAGTATAGATCTGTTCCTGAGCAGAATCCCTGCAACATGGTGCCACCAACATTTTCGTCAGGTACTTATTTGCGGGAACCTGAGTAGTGCTTGTCCACAATACCCTCAAACCATTTACCAGTGAAGTCTGTGGTGCTAGGGATTAATCCTCCACAGTGTTTCCGTTGACGAGACACATAACTGGAGCTCAGAAGTCCATTAATGTAGAAAGGTCTATGGAAGGCCCCAGGGTGGTGCCAGAACCGCAAAGGTCGAGACAACGGCGTGGAAGTCAAAACCCGGGTGCGACCCCATACCCCACAGATGGACCGGTACGGCGGAGGCTAAGGAGTACTGCCTCCCTGGACTCCAATCGACCGACGGGATCCCAATTCCATTGCCTTGCGGGAAACGTACAATCAGAGGGAGAGGAAGGACCGCATTGTTCCTCGTCTGAGGGGGAGGAATCAGTCAGCGACTCGTTGCATCCCCTGGAAGTTGCGATAAAAATGATCGAACACGAGACTACGTCTGAGACTGTGGCATCCCAGGTGGACACCCCGGACTCTAATTCATGATGCAGGGACTGAGCTGGCTGACCATGAAATGGATATGTTTGCACGGAGCACGCAAGTCCGACACCCCTTCCTATTTGTTGTGTTCTTTTGGTCTAATTTCTATACTGTTATTGCTTCCTCCTGGGTATACCTTTGCAAGTTGTTCTTAAAGGTTTAGAGCAGGCCTCTCTTCTTTTGTGGGGTTGAGACTGGGTGGACGACAGACCTCCTTCACCAGAAAAGCTTAATCTCTACCAGTCGGCTGGAGATGGGTCTGCAGGAGAGAGGGAGGTGGGGAGGGGGAGATTTCGGGGGAGATTTACCTTGTTTTCGGGAAGGGGAGGGGGAAGGATTGGGTGGGAGTTGGATGGGGATCACAGTTAAATTTGGTTGGCATGTCACTAACGAGAACAATCCATACATTTGCGTACCACCCACCCGACACCCGCTATCCCACGAGCAGTTTACGAATGATGTCCCCTACAGGGATGGGTAGCCCCCAGACGGCTGTGCACAACAGGGGTGGTCTCAAAATCCTAACATGGAACGTGAATGGCCTGGGCACTAAGATAAGAGAGGGTTGGTCATGTCTTATGTGAGATGGGTGTGTCCAGACATAGTCCTATTACAAGAGACCCACCTACAGGGCACACGATGTGGATTCCTGGCGAAGGGGGCATATAAGGTTCTGGCCCATGGGGGGTACACGTCAGGCTCCAGAGGGGTTGCTATCCTTTTTTTTTTTTTTTTTTATTTATTTTATTTTTTTTCAGTGGCTGAGGCAGAACAAATACAGGGATGTAACAAGATACAGCAATAATAGGGCAATGACACTCAATAGCAAAATTCAAAACATATAACTCAAATACTATCTCCTGAAGATATAATCATGGTTAAATTAAATCCAATTATCGATAGGAAGCCATAACTTCCTAGCAAATGACTTTTTTCTTCGTCCTTTCAATTTGTAGACTGCATTGTCCATTCGGTACGTATCTAGCAGCTTGCCTAACCATTGTTCAAATGATGGTGGATCAGCGTCTAGCCATCTTGAGGTTATACAGAAACGATAGATAGACATTCCAATGAAAAAAAAAAGCTCTTGATCAACAGATAAACTCTCGGATGGAAAATATAAACCAAAAATAGTGACAGAAGGGCATAGTTTGATATTGACATCAAGCAAATTAGTCAAAAAATGTTCTATCTTATTTTTATATACAGTAAGTTTAGGACAACTAAAAAACATATGACATGAGTCAGCTGCTAAAATCCCACACCGGCTACAGTTGATACCTTTCGTAGCGTTCCATTTAGCAAGTTTAGCAGGTGTGTAATACAAATCCAAAGAGGCCATATAGTGTTGGCTTTTAAGAGAGCTATTAATTAATACTGTATTACTAATCTCAAATGCCCTTGCCAAATCAATCCCTTCTATAGACAATTTCCTCTCCCACTTCTGGGCTTGTTGAACGAGGTCATCATGCAGCCTGTTAATCATTAACTGATATAGTGTGCCAATACGGGCATCCTTCCTACCACTCTCCAAGACATCATTAGACTCCATTACATCACTATAAAGAAGATTTTTTTTTTCCAAAAAACTACGAATTTGTAGATACTTAAAAAAATCATTTCTAGAAAGACCAAATGTGTTTTGGAGTTCGGAGAATGACATTAAAGTCCCATCTAAGTACATTTGCCCTATTGAGTGAATCGGTCCCAGACGAAGTCGAGAAATAGGGGTGCTTTGAGGAATCCCTGAAGTTGGAATGTTACAGCATATAGGTGTGTAGAAATTATATTTAGGAATAATCCGTAAAACTTTATTCATCTGTCTCCAAGCCAGAAAAGCAGAGAAAAAGATCTTAAATTTCGTTTTTTTATAATAGCTCGGCTCCATAAAAATCAGTAGTGATTGACGCGCATGATCACCCATAAGCATTTCAAAAATAGATGGGGCCTTACAGGTTTCGTTGGCATGACCGTGGAATAATAAAACTTTAATAGTTTTAAGAGTAATGGCCCAATAATATATTCTGAAATTCGGAAATCCTAACCCCGCACGTCCTTGCGGAAGAGTACACCACTTAAGAGATCTTCTAGATCGACGATACCCCCATAAGAATCTAGACAACATCCTATCTATTTTATTAAAAAGAGACATAGAAAAAAATAAAGGAATAGTACAAAAAAAATAAAGAAATTTTGGGAAAATTAGCATCTTAATGACATTGGTCCGTCCGAATAAAGATAAATGTAAATTGTTTAACCGTTCCAAGGTCCTATTGGTAGATAAAAGTAGAGGGTCCAAGTTTAATCCAACGATGTCGTCTATTTTGGGAGATAAAGTTACCCCAAGGTATATAGCGGTAGAATTAATTGGGAGATCAGTGGGTGTACCTGTTTTAGAATGTATGATTTGGGTTTTTGAAACATTCAATTTATAGCCAGAAAATTTGCCAAATTCGAGGGGTTGCTATCCTGATTAGGAAGTCTCCCCCTTTGTAGCTACTCAGACATGGACAGACACACAAGGGACATATGTGGGGATAACGGGAACATGGGGGCGCCGGAAGGTCACGATCATCTCCACATATGCACCACCGAAATTGCAATCTAGAACCCTGACTGGTTTAGCTGATATCCTACTGAACACATTGGGTACACTTCATGTGGTGGGTGGGGATTTCAATGATGTTATGTCCTTCTCATTAGACAGGTCAAAGGACCGGCCTGATGACCAAGTGGTGACCCCTCTGGCAAGGACGATTGACACACTTGGATTGACGGATGTCTGGCGGTGGTTAGTTTACACCCGGATGCTAGGACTTATTCATATTTTTCAGGGGCCCACAGGGTGTACTCCAGATTAGATTATGTCTTCCTTCCCCGTCATACCCTTAGCATTGAGGATGTGGCAGAGTATCAAGTGTGGGGAATTTCGGATCATTCACCTCATCTGGTGAAACTTGAGGGGAGGCCCAAGGCTGGAGGTAGGGGCTGGCGTTTGACGGCATGGGATCTTCAGAACAAGGACCTGCTGCGGGGACTGAGGGCGGATACAAAGGTATACTTTGCAGATAACGTAGGACCGCTCCAATCAGGGGTGATTTTATGGGAATCTTTTAAGATGGTCATGCGGGATAGAGCCCAGAACAGAATAAAATGGGAAAAAAGGAAGGTTCAGGATGAGCTGCTGGCTCTGGAAGCTCGTATACTGGAGCTGGAGCGGAGACAGGTGACAGACCAGAACGCGCAGACCCTTAGAGTATTGGTGGATACACAGAAACAGTATAAGGCCCTAGTAGCAGAGGAAGCTAAAACTCAGGCACTGGCAACTCTCCACAGACTATACGACGTAGGGGACAAGTCTGGGAAGCTTCTGGCATGGCTGAGCCACAGAGAGCAGGAAGCACGGTGGGTAGAACAAGTGACTGATGGGCAGGGCCAACTCAGGCAGACAGATGTCCAAATAGTTTAAGCATTTTCCGAATACTATGAGAATTTCTACAAGGCCAGAGACCTGGCAGCGATAGCAGATAAAAACATTCTACCAAGACAGCATTGAGACCCCTGTGTTATCTGAGGAAGATCAGTTGAGCCTGGAAGAGGAGATAACCATCACAGAGATCAAATAAGCCCTGGCTAAACAACGCTTGGGGAAATCCTAAGGTCCGAATGGATTCCCCGCTGAATTCTTTGAAAAACGTCTGATTTACTCAGCGGCCACCTGCTGGCCCTGTTCTTGGGGGTGGTCCAAGAGGGCGTGCTACCGCCGGACCTTCGTATGGCTACAATTATTCCTATTCACAAGCAGGGCAAACCCCCGAGGACTGTGCGTCATACCGCATATTTCACTCCTTAACGTGGAGGTCAAGATCCTTTTGGGGCTTCGGCTACGACGGGTGATCCCGGATCTGGTCCACTTGGATCAGACTGGCTTCTTGCCAGATAGGGCAACCAGGTTAAACCCATAATTGGCTGATGGAAGTGTGTGGCCGACACGATCTTTGGACGTGAAAAAAGCGTTTAATGCAGTTCACTGGCCCTTCCTGGAGCGAGTATTAACCAAGTTCGGGTTTGGTCCCAAGTTCAGGAAGTGGGTGAACCTTCTATATACAGACACGAGGGCCAGGGTGAGGGTTAACGGGGTGCAATCGGCGGACTTCTCTATACGGAGGGGGACCCGACAGGGGTGTCCCCTTTCCCCGTTATTGTTCGCCCTTACCATAGAGATTGTGGCGTGTGAGATAAGACAGGAAAGTGGGATAAGAGGGTTTAAAATTACACAGACGGATACGCCCGAGGAGAAAATCTCGCTATATATGGATGACATTCTCTTACATGTTACACATCCAGCTGTTTCGATCCCACTGCTATTTACCCTACTGGGTCGTTACGGCTCTTATTCAGGGTACATGATTAATTGGCACAAATCGATTCTGTATAGTCCCAGAGAGGGGGAGGTGTGGCCCGGCCCCCCTTGCCCGGCGCTCTTCAGGCCACAGATGAAGGGTTTACATATCTGGGGGTATATGTGACAAGGGATAAAACGGTCTCCTATCAGAGAAACATTCAGCGAGTACTCATGAATTTCGTCAATGATGCAATTAGATGGAAGACACTCCCCCTTACGATTTTAGGCCGCGCTGCAATGTTCAAAATGATAATGCTGCTGCGGTTTCTTTACGCCCTGCAGAATTAATATTTCCCTCTTCCCCGACAAGCTTTTGAAGATGTAAACGCTGAGCTCCTGTCTTTGCTCTGGTTAGGGAAGCAATCTAGGATAGCCCTAGAGACATTGCAGAGGAATCAGTATAATGGGGGAAGCTCCTTGCCAAATATTGAAGCGTATTACTGGGCAGAACACTTGCACCAATAAATGATTGGCTTCATGCTCCGGCGGATAACCCTACGTATAGACTGGAGAGGGGGATGATGGCGCAACGCACCTGTTTGCACTATATCTATGGAGGTAGAGGGAAAGAGACACTGCTCCCAGCAACACAGGTGTCAGTGAAGGTGTGGGTAAGGGCGACTAAGGCAATAGGCTGGATACACAAACCTACGAAACAGACCCCGATATGGCACTGCGCATGGCTAAAGGAGCTGCATAAGTTGAGGGGGTTTAAACGGTGGGACAACATTGGCATTTATGTACTGGGAGACTTTTTGCAAAGGGGAGACTTGAAGTCCTTCCAGGCACTGAGGGTAGAACATGGGCTGCATCACCTTCCCCAGTACCTGAAATATGCACAGCTGTGTCATGCGTGGAAGGCAGAGAAGGTGCTCACATGTCCTCTTCCAGAGGACACCCCGCTTGAGGATCGTCTCTTTGACCTATAAGACTCTAATTAATAATATGCCGGATGGACTGGTGTAATTGAGAGAAGCATGGGAACTACATGTGAGGGAGATGGACACGATTGACTGGGAGACGGCCTTGATGCATCCTAGGGAAGTTGCAATAAAGTCTCGCCTTAGGCTCATACATTATACATTTCTGCATAGGTTTTATTATGATAGGCAGCGATTGCAGAGAATGGGGCGTGCTAGTGATACTAACTGTCTGAGATGTGGGCATGTGAAGGGAGACTTTTATCATACTATCTGGGAATGTGATGTAATCCAGGAGTACTGGGTCAAGATCTTAAGAGAATTAAATGAGATACTGGAGATGGCCCTCCCAGTGGAACCTAAACTGTTTCTTCTGGGAATAACAAATGATGTGGATCTGACTCACCCACTTCTGATTTTTGTAACACTGGCCTTGGTGGTGGCTAAAAGGGATCTGGCCCGGACGTGGGGTGCTCCCACACCTCCCCAGCTAGATGATTGAAGACGGGGCATGGACATGTGGAGAAGTGTGGCTCACTGGTTAGAGCAGGCAGACCCTGAAGCAGAGGTCAGACCGGGACCGGGGTTCAATTCCCGACGCGGCAGGGTCTTGAGCGCAAATGTCCACGAACTCGATAATTCTCGCTTCGGTGCCTGACCTAATCATGGGTTCACACTCTGCAACTCTGGGCATTAAGCTTGCTTAATCTCCACAACAGCCCCCCACGGCGGGATGCCTGGCTTTCACCTTGGGGATGCCCTGTAGGGGCTATCTCACAGGAAAAAGCCAGGACGGGTTCCCAAGGCAAGCGCTTAGAGACCCCTGGGTGATAAGCGCTATATAAATCCAATATACAATACAATACAATACATGTACATGGCAGCGGAAAGGGTCACCCAAGAAGTTCAGCAGAGTATGGGGGAAGTGGAGACGGTACTATGGGTTAGATGGGGGACTGTGAAAGCTGAAGGAAAGGTCACCCGGTTTCCTGGTTGCCTGTGGGATGCTTCCTGATTAATCTGAGTACTGTGGAGACAGGGGGGCATCATTTTATTACCGTGTAATATTATTGATGGGGCCATGGGTTTGTTGGGTGGGTGGAGGAGGGTGGATGGGGGGCAAGGTATGGAGAATGGATCCATGTGACATGCTTGTTATGTTCATGCACTTTAAAAAAGCAAATAAAAATATTTAAAAAAAAGAAAAAATCCTCCACAGTGGTCTATGCACATTTAGATCTACATGGAGTTCCTAATGCAGGAGAACCTGTAATCTTTGTGGTAGAAGTGGACGATGCATACCACTTTTAGGTTTTTTTTTGGGCCACATTTCCAGTTCTGGATGCTAACGCAAACACTCTTCACGAATATACTGTCCAGAGGCACCTGCTGCATATAGACCATATGCTCTTGTTGAAATACCTCTTAGAGTCTGAAAACACTAGACTTGGCTTAATAGCCCCTTCCCCATGTGCCTGGGCCAGTTCAAATGGGTCCTTTTAGTAATGAGGGTGATACTTGGTAGACATTAGCTGGATATACCCCTTACCCTAAATCTAGTGCAAACCCGGGGTTTTTACAATGTTCTTTGTGTCTTGAACAGACGCCTACCTCAGTTTATTTTGCATATGTTATTAGCTGGTCCAGCTAGACTTGGCCTGCAAGTGCAAGACCATTTGCCTGTAGTGCCTGTTATTAGTCCTATAATTGTTAATTCTGTAATGGGCAAACAACCCACTAATCGTGAGGAAAATCCATTTTGGATTGCCCCAAAAAATTGATCAACTTGAAGCTGTGTTTCCCCTTACCTGACCACAGGACAAGCACAGCATTTTAACTATGTGCTTACCCATTGGACCGATTCCCACTCTTGGAAACTGCAACACTTGGGGGACTCTTTTACCACAGTCTATACGCTCTGTCATGGCACTCCCTCGATGGTCGTGTAACTAAATGTCCTCGAACAGATACAGAATGAACATAGAGCAGATCCTGCCCTGAATTTGGGATGAAACAAATGGATAATGTTCCAGTAGTCTCCGAAATGATTCTCTCTAATTTTAAAGGTAAAACAGCATTCCTGGCTAAATGGCAATGACTTACCACAGTGGCAGTAGGAGACTGCAAACGTGAGTTACCTATCATCATAGCTAATGTATATACATCCTTAGGATACAATATTTTGGGAATCAGACTTCCAGTAAAAGCACTTGGCAAGCACTTGGCAAGCCTACACTGATATGTATGCCAGCACACCCTGTGAGTTTGCCAAAAAAACTATGGATAAATCTAAATAGCAACAGAAAGGTAAACCTTCTGAGTCCACTGAGAGATAGTATGATTTTCGTGATCGCCTTAAATCAAAACTGAGCTTGATACAATCATGTTTTAAGTCAGCCGGTGTATCAGGGCAAATCTGACCACTGAATGTGCACATGTTTAACCCTAAAATTAAGAGGCCTGAGTTATAACCACAACTTCATGCATTTCAGTAAAATTGTATAGTTCCTAGATACTGGTGGTACACCTCTGCTAAGTACTGTCTCGAGAAACTGTATCATCATACAGTTCAACCTGGAAGCATGCTAAGCCTGTTATTCCTGTAGCATTGATTCTACACTGGAGGTGCGCAGAAAAAGCTAAATAGATATGCTGACTATATGATCATGACTTTTAAAGCAAGGGAAGATAAGCCATGAAGGTGAAAGTAGCTCAAAGTTCAATCAAGCTATTGTACTTTTTTTAATTAACTTAAAATTCATTCACCTTTTACACATGCTTACCTTTGAATACGTTAGAAAAAATAATCAAAACTCCCATGAAATACACAAAACAACAAACAAAATAAAAAGGGATTATTCAAACTACTGGAACACCTCAATATCCATATCACATTTTACAGTATTAACTGTGTAACAGCTCACAGTCCATAAAGAGCATCTGTCATTGTATTCTTCAAAACACTATTAAGCATTAGTATAGTAAGGAGATTGAAAAGGAAAGCCAACATTGATTCAAATATATTAATCCAGTCTCCAAATTGGAAAACAAAATATCTTGCCATCACTGCATGTCCCGATTATGACCTCAGCCCATTGTTTGATATTACATTTGAATAGTCTATCAGACCTATATGGATCAATGCCCTTGCAATAACTGTACATTTCTAAACCAACTTTTTTTCACAAAGGGAGACATTAGAGTGGTCTTACCCCAAACAGTTTGTCTTTGCCACTCCTGTTTTGCTGAAATTAATTTTTGTTGGCCTTAGGATTCTGTGCACTTTACCACTGTTAACCATTGACAAAGTGCTTGTGTTTACTCCATAAAGTACGCTAAAATTGGCTTGCTCCTGATCAGCATATTGTTTTACTAGTACAGTGGTACACCATATACTCAGGACTGCTTAACTAAATGGTACTAGTTAGCCTCGATCACTTCTTGTGCCACCCACTTACATTAGTCCCCTAAACATATCTCAGGCAGCCTGTGGGCATTTTAAAACAGCCAATTCAAAACGGCAAAATAAGCCCTTAGCCAAAACTAAACCTTCCTTTTCAATACATATAAGTCACCCCATAGGTATGCCTTAGAAAGCCCTTAGAGCAGTGTGCAATGTATTTAAAAAGGTGGACATGTACTTTTACGTTTTACATGTCCTGGTAGTGAAAAACTCCTACCACTCCCATAAGATAACATTGGGTTAACTTAATACATTGAATACATAATAGTTTGTGTTTGGTAACAGGATACAAGGGTTATGTATGGTGTCAATGAATTTTTGAAATTTTACAAAAAATTTCTATATTGGTTTGGGATGTTTCTTGTGTTGTGTTTTCACTTCACTACTGTTTGAGTGCTGCATACACACTTAACACATTGCCTCTAAGTTAACCCTGGCTGCATTTGTGCCAAGCTACTGGAGAGTTAAGCGCAAGTTAATTTGGTGACTCTTTGTTAGTACACCCTGACAATGATGGCATTGTTGCTTGAGAAGGGCTCACTCCCCCCTTAACCAACAACCCAATTTATGACAGAGACATTTTCAAGTCTTTAAATGTCATGTGTAGTGGCTAACTGAGAGGTGATGTGAATAGATTTCTTCCAAAAAAAAGAATCCATTTCAAATGCTGGAAGACCAGGACCGGTATTATAAAAAGTGCCCTGTGGCACAACAGGTGTGTGTGTGTGTGTGTGTGTGTGTGAATGTGTGTGTGTGCACCCACTTTCTGCTCTCTGCAGCATTTTGGTATTACAGAAGTGGCCGAAGATGCTTCTGCATCCCCTTTTAATAATACAGATTGCACGTTCTCAGGTGGGACAGTTCATTCTATTCTTAAAATTGGCCCAGATCACAGTTTTGAAGCTCATTCTTCATATTGCTTGTAAAGATATCTAGCTTATTTTAACCTATCTAATGTCAACCATGAACATTTATCATGTGTTCTGTTTATTTAGAGATGTTCCCTTAATGTTATACACATAATCTTCCAAAATTAGGTGTTTTTATATTTAGTTATAAAATTGATCTTCTAACTCTGAAACAATATTTTAGGGGAGTATAAAAAAGAACACTACAGAAAATAAATTAAAAATCACTATAAAGATTTAATTCTAAAAAAGCATCATTTTCATAGAGGTTTGCATTTCATCACCTAATGTACATAAAACCTTTAATTTTTGTCTTTTCCAGTTTTTTGTTTGCTGTCATGGACTTCTCCAGCTCTCCCAGCTCCTGGTTTCCGGATATCTCAAAAGCTCAATTTCAACAATAGAGAAGCGTTTTGGATTATCAAGTCAGATGTCCGGATTACTGGCTTCATTCAATGAGGTATGTTTGATATAGCTGTTTATGAACCTATACCAAGAAATATTCCTCAATAAATTTGAATACAAGTTGATGAACAATCTTTATCACACTTCTTAGAAGTGATATTAAGTAAACTGAAATGGAAACCTGCTACCTTCCTAACCCAACAAACAGTAGGAAAGATTAGCAAGCTCTGCTATTGTCCTTGCAATGCAGCCACTTCTAAAGATGCACATTCACATACTTCAATTAGAAATTTATCATGATCTGTTAAAGATTTCTGAAGAATTCCTACAATCTTATATTTGGACCATGCTGTGTTGTATATGGACTAAGCATCCTATACAATGCCCTACTCCTAATTCTGTAAATATGAATATGAGAAATAGAACTAATTGATGATTTCATTTTGATAACATGTTTCTGGCCTGCAGGATGGAGGGAGATCTCTGACTAGGTTTTCTGGATAGTTTAGATTGCCTGGGTTGAGGTTGAAAAGTGAAGAAGAATTGCGGGTGCAAAAGAAGTAAGTTAATGGTACATTATTGGTTTTATCTATGACCTTCTCAGCTTTTACACACCACAGGCTTCTATTGGCAGGATCTGATGGGGCTGTTAAAAAAGACATGAGATGCACCAAAGCTTACTGATGACAGTATGTAAGCTTTAAAGAATAAGTTGTTTGAGCCAGAAACATCCTCTCCTTACAGGAGTGAGGAACGTCCATTTACTGTGGGCAAATACTTGTAGTTTGTAACCCCAATTTCAGCCTTGGCAGATTACTAAAGAACAATTTGTTTAATTGAATTTAGTATTCAACATGGGGCATGGCCATTACTACTTATCATACACCACAGGGCTTGTCTGAGAACCTTTATTGCATTTCTTTTTTTTTTACCTCATCTCACCATATAGCCTCTGCAAATATAAGCAAAAAACCAGCCATCGATCTTATCTCGCACACCCCGGGATTATGCTGTTGCATTGGCTGCAGGCCTAGCCAGGCCAGCATCTTTGTATGAAACTTGGTGTAATCATAGGACTTTGTGGCATTAGATCCGTGTAATTTCTTTGCCCTATACTATGAGCTGTGACCAGATGTGACACCCATCATCATTCCAATGTCCCAGATCCATGCGAGCCATACCCGGAGGCAATGGATCCTTCCATGCCCTACAGATCTCCCTCTGGGCAATAGGGATCAAATACATTAACAGCCCTTTTTGAGGCATCGACCATAAGGTCGTCAAATTGTTGTCAACACCGAATATTTCTACAGATAAGTTCAAGATAACATTGACCTTAAAGATAGCACCAAGAGCGCGTTCCACCTTCTGCCAGAATTCTTTCAAAACACCACAATCAAAAAATATGTGTAAGTCATCCGCAAGAGCGGAGTCACATCTAGGGCATTTAGATGAAGAGAGAGGGGCAAACTTCGCTATTTTCTTGGGGGTATAATATAGCCTATTGGTTACATAGAAATTTTTTTTTTATGGAGGTGGGCTTTACCACCTTGTATAATATCTGGAGAGGGTTCGAACAATTCTACAGCATTGTTCTCCAAAGCTGACATATTCCAAACTAGTTGTTGTGGGGGGAGAACTGCATCTTCTGCATCCTGCAGCTTCTTATACCAGTTTCCAACTTCCTTTTTTATAGGGTGTGTATTCTGGCATTGGAGCTCAAGTTCCCGCCTATGGAAGATTTCTCAGCAGTACACCAGGAGACTAGTTGTACTGGGGAGGATCCCATCCATAGAGACGGGATCAGACTAAACCCAGATACCTGCCTTCCTAATGTGTAGTGCTAGGCTATCCTCTAAACAAACACGTAACCCCGGTGAATCCCAGATGGGGGAAAAATCAGAATAATAACGTATCCCCCATATTCTCCTGATCCTGTACCACAAATTCAAAGCTGCATTTTAAAACTTTCAGGCGGACCTTTTTAAAAAATCTGGGCACGCCAAACTTATATAAAACCCCCTCTCCGCCTCCCTCAAAAGCGACCATTCATTTAAAATATTTCCCCAGTTAAAGCCCCCCATAGTGCAAAGTAGTGCCCGGATGTTTTTAATCTGAAAGGCAAAAGAATACCAAAGTATATCAGGAAGCGCAAGGCCCACTTTCTAGAGCTTGCAGCTTAATTTCTTCCAAGAGAGTCGGGCTGTTTTATTAGCCCAAATAAAACTTAAAATTTTACTTTGTACTTTACTTATATCCCTATGTGGAAACTCAAGTGGAATGGTGCTAAAAAGGTAGGTCAGTTTTGGCAAGATGACCATTTTTATCAGATTTACCCTACCATATATTGTAAGAGATAAATTTGCCCATCTTAAAAAAAGACGATCAATCTCCTTAGACACCCTCTTTAAATTAATCTTAGGGATGTCGTCCATGTTATTTACTATTGTTATACCTAAATTCCGTACTCTTTTTACCCTGCCAGTTGTCGATGTTCCAAGTCATTACATCAGTCTTAGAGGAGTTTGCAAGGTATCCTGAATACGAGCCGAATTCTTCGAGAAGGACCTCTACTCTAGGAAGAACCTCGACTGGACTATCAGTATACAACAGCAGAACATCAACGTATAGTGCTAACTTGCTGCTATACCCATGGACACTGAATAGAACAATTAAACCATCCAGTCTAATTGCTTGGGCAAGCGACTCCATGTATAGATCAAAAAGCAAGGGCGAGATGGGACAGCCCTGCCTCGTACCCCTTGTGATACTGAAACTTGATGTCAGCATACCAATCAGTGAAATCGCCGCTGAAGCTCCATGATAGCAACTAGTCAGTGTCCGTATAAAAACTGGACCAAAGCCCATTATTTTTAAAAGCTCCCATAGGAAGACCCAATATACACTATCGAGCACCTTTATTGTTTACTAGCAGCCCGTCCCGACGTTGTCCGGGTATGAATTGCTGCCGGCCAGTAGTATATTGTTTTGTAGGATTTCGTTTTGTTAGCATTTATTATCTGTGACAGGCCTGTGAAACGCTCCCATTCACAGTGCACTGCTGATGCACTTAAGAGTGCATGTTCAGTAGTGTGTGAACTCGAGTTTCCCTACTTTATTTTTCCTTGCAATATTATATAGCGAGAACTCGACAACATGGCATGAGTACAATTTACATTACGGAAGAACACATACATTTGTGGTAGGCACGGGGAGACAAGCGATTTGCCTGGAATCACAGGATGTTGAGATAATGCCGAGATTCGAACGTAGCTCCCCAGCTCTAAAGTTCGCAGTTCTAGAACTTGTAGCGGGAGGTGTGTCTAAAAGTGTATGTCGGTGCTGGCTATCAATGAGAGCGACCTGTGCATTCTTCAAATGGGTGGTGAAAAAATATGAGTATGTTGCTGGAGATGTGGGCCGCGGATCACTGAAATAATATCGACTGACAAAATATCGACTTGCCAAAATATCGTGGACAAAATATCGACAGTCAAAATATCGAGTTTGTATCTACAAACAGGTAAGTACAAAAATATCGAGTACAAAATATCGTTAACAAAAATATAGATGTAAAAAATATCGACTTTATTAAAAACAGTGTTAAATTAAATTAATATTAAATTTTAATTACTAAAATATACTTAAAACGACTTAAATTAAATTATAATAATAAAATAATAAATGAAAATAATAAAAATAATTTTTTAAAATCTTATTTGTTGACCCTGAACCCTAAAAATACCCCTTTACCCAAAAACCCAAAACTGACCCTGAACCCTAAAAATACCCCTTTACCCAAAAACCCAAAACTGACCCTGAACCCTAAAAATACCCCTTTACCCATGACCTGAAAACTGACCCTGAACCCTAAAAATACCCCTTTACCCATGACCTGAAAACTGACCCTGAACCCTAAAAATACCCCTTTACCCATGAACTGAAAACTGACCCTGAACCCTAAAAATACCCCTTTACCCATGAACTGAAAACTGACCCTGAACCCTAAAAATACCCCTTTACCCATGACCTGAAAACTGACCCTGAACCCTAAAAATACCCCTTTACCCATGACCTGAAAACTGACCCTGAACCCTAAAAATACCCCTTTACCCATGACCTGAAAACTGACCCTGAACCCTAAAAATACCCCTTTACGCATGAACTGAAAACTGACCCTGAACCCTAAAAATACCCCTTTACCCATGAACTGAAAACTGACCCTGAACCCTAAAAATACCCCTTTACCCATGAACTGAAAACTGACCCTGAACCCTAAAAATACCCCTTTACCCATGAACTGAAAACTGACCCTGAACCCTAAAAATGCTCCTTTACCCACAATTTATCAATATTATTTAATTACCAATTAATTATTAATTAACAATAACAATAAAGTAAATATATTAGAACATTAGGTGTAATTATTTTAATAATAATATTATTTTATCAAAATTAATTACTTAAAAATAACACAAAATTATATATATAAAAAATGTACTCTAATTAATGTAATTAACTAATTACAATTAATTAATTAACAATTATTTACTAATACAAAATACATTCAAAATTATATTAATTAATTAACTAATTAATATTAATTAATTATCAATTAATTATTAATTAAAAATATTAACAAACATATATTAATTAATTAATTATTATTAAATTACTTCCCACCCTATTCCCCTATAAACCCACAACCCGCTACAGAATTACATTACGCAATTATTATCAAAACAAAATTCATGTAATAAAATATTTTATAACATTAATACACACTATTCACACATATTATTACATAAAAATACACTATAAAATATTATATATTATAAAAAAATCGATATTTTTGCTATCTATATTTTATATAGTCGATATTACTTCACTTACCTGAAAAACGATATTTTTGTAGTCGATATTATGTCCAGTCGATATTTTGTCCAGTCTATATTTAAAACTCGATATTATGTCCAGTCGATATTTTGGAGTCGATATTTTGTCTCTATACCGTGGGCCGCCGTGCCACCAATGTACTAACCGGGGGAGGGTTAACACCCATTATTCCGCAACTTTCTTTCCGCATACCATCACTCCGCATACTTTCATTACGAAAGTACCATGACTCCTCAATGCCATTATAACGCATGGCATTACATTTTATATGCTTTTACCACGCATACATTTACAACGAAATTCATTGTAAATGCATGAATGGTAAAAAATCATGTTTTTTTTAATGTTTGGATAAGGTAAGTATGGGTATAGGGGTATATGTTTTGGGGTACTGAGGTATATGTTTTGGGGTGTTTGGGTATTTTAAGGGTTCAGATATAGTTTTGGGGTAAAGGGGTAGTTTTAGGGTTTAGGGATAGGTATGGGATTTGGGGTACAGGGGTATTTTTAGGGTTCAGGGCTAGGTTTGGGTTTTGGGGTATAGGGGTATTTTTAGTGTTCAGGGGTAGGTTTGGGTTTTGGGGTACAGAGGTATTTTAAGGGTTCAGGGCTAGGTTTGGGTTTTGGTGTACGGGGTATTTTAAGGGTTCAGGGCTATGTTTGGGTTTTGGGGTACAGGGGTATTTTAGGGTTAAGGGGTAGGTTTGGGTTTTGGGGTACAGGGTTAATTGTTAGGGTTCAGGGCTAGGTTTGGGTTTTGAGGTACAGGGGTATTTTTAGGGTTCAGGGGTAGATTTGGGGTTTGAGGTACAGGGGTATTTATAGGGTTCAGGCCAAGGTTTGGGTTTTGGGGTACAGGGGTATTTTTAGGGTTTAGGGATAGGTTTTGGTTTTGGGGTACAGTGTATATTTATAGGGTTAAGATGGGTTAGTGTTTAAGGGTGTTGGGGTATTTCAAGGAGTAAGGGTGGGTTATGATTATGGGGTGCAGGGGTATTTAAAGGGAGCAGGGTGGGATTCGTTTTAAGGGGGTAAAGGGTAATAAAATAACAAATAAAAATAATATAAATAATGCAATTTAAAAGAATAAATGTTTTAATTAAATTAATATATATATATATATATATATATATATATATATATATATATATATATATATATATATATATATATATATATATATATACTATAGGCAGTTATATTGAGGTCGATCACAATTATAAATAGTGCCAATTGGGAATACATCCCCCCCAAAGTAAACAACATAAACTGTATGAGATATGGTACAATATTTGAACATGAAACTGCTTATTATGTCTCCATTAATATCAATTTTTTCAGTATGTACATAATAATATGAAATGTTTGTTATTGATATGTTTTTAATGAGCACTAAGCACTTTGTATCTGATTGCGCAATGTTTTTAAACTATATGTTAGGAAAGAACATATACTAAAAGATGGCCGCCACGTTGACTATTTACAAACATCATCTATGTCAATGATCTGTGAAGTGGCCTATGGGTTTAAAACAGCGCTTTTTTTCACTAACAAACTGACACTGACGAAGCTAGAGTAGCGAAACGCTCTGTCAGGGGTAAAGGGGGTTTGCAATAAATATTCTTTAATCAGATTCCAGTGTGCTCGCCTTTTTCGACTTGGACAAGTTAGAGTGTTGTGCAGTTTCTAAGCGCCTCACCAGCGCTGGCGTACAAGCACCCGGGAGTTGGAGGAGCGACGGCGGTGAAGGAACCAGTGTCTTAAATTGATATGGTTGTTAGCCCCGAGGAACTGTTGAGCAAGAAAAAGTTTGGAGTTGTGGACATCGGACTCTGAGAAACTTATTGCTGATGCCAAGCTGCTTACCGTACGCCTGTGAGCGGGTGTGAGAAAGACGTCGGCTGACGGGGACCAAACGCAGGCACCAAGCGCGGTGAGTGGATCGGCTCTCACATTTTGTGCTTGTTATATTTCTTTGCTCAAGCCTCTGTCTTGAAGGAACCGCAGTAAAGTGCAAACCCCGTCATTTTAGTGAGCAATCACCGCCCCATAGGAACTAAGAAGACTTATTACATACCCAAGTCAAAACCAGTGTTGGAGACATAACGGGTGAGAGAGAATCTGCGGCCAATGTGATGTTCAGGTCCTCCACTGATCGCCCAGCAAGAGCGGATATTGTCGACACAACGCCGACAATACACAGCAATTTAAAAACACTCTTTCTGAAATTAGAGAAGCTACAAGAAAGAGAAGTCCGCAAATGGTGGGAAGCCACCTCATTACAGCGTTATATTGACTGCGACAGAGTACCGAGAGGTCTTCGGATATTTATGGTCCCGTCGTATGAAAATCCAGATCCTGCATTACTAAAAGACTGGGCGGAGTACACAGCCGAATCATCAAAGGGGATGGTACGGCTATTAATTAAATATGCGTGGAGTGACCATGAGAAATGTCTAAAAGAAATCGTGGAATTGGAGGAGCTGATTGGGAAAGAAAAAGATTCGAAGGCTAGTGAAGACTTGAGAAGTGCCTTGACTAGAAGAATTAAGGACTATGAATTGGGCATTCGGAAACGGAAACAAACAAAATTCCAGAGGGATGAACAAGATTACCTATCTGGCAGAATACTGACTTTTGCTCGGAAGTTCAATGCCACCAGGAAACGACTCGCACAATGGGGAAGTGACTACAAATAACGCAGATACCGGGGAATCCGAGGTATCAGAAGGCGAACAAACCTCTGCTCCTGCAACAAAAAGGAATTTCTGGCGCGAAGCCTTTTTTCGACGCGTATCAAGTGATAAAAGAAACGCGCCTGAGGCCGCAACAAAGAAATCACCCCCCCTCAAAACCAAGCCAAAGAGGAGGACAAGGCGGGGCAAGAGGGGCAAGAGGTGGTGCACAAACAACTGCCTCACCCAGGGTGACTCGCAGTGCCTCAAACCGCAGGAGAAAGTAGTTTTGACAGAGGAAAACAATGTCATCAATCTGTCTAAAAGAGAACTGACAGTGGATGAGACTAGAGTCCTAAGGAAAGGACTGAGCTTCTGTCCTACAAGCGAATTTAATGTGATGGATACAAGAATTTATTTTTTTAGGTACATCAGAAAGCTAAAATTTAAGAAAATCTTCCTCCTTCATCCGAAGAATGTGGTAGTGGGAGCACACATACAAAGAGAGAATGAAGTAGAGGCAGAATGGAATCCGAATTCCTTGGCAAATCTTCTGTTGACTTCAACCCAAGAGATTTTAAATAATGGAGCAGACATCACACAAGAAGATAATGTACCTATACGACAGACACGAGGTCCAAGCAATATGAAAAATAAATCAAAGAAACTGCCCGTTGCACCTTATGATGCAATAGATGTATTTAATGAAGCAGTAATTGCGGACTTGGAGAAACTGTCAAGAGAAAAAATGAACATAAAATCGTCCAATATCTCAAGAAAAGAGTGGGAAGCCATAAGATCCCTCAAGGAGGACAAAACTATTGAAATAAAACCCTCTGATAAGGAGGGCAACATTGTGATTTTTAATAAGGAACATTATGAACATGAGGCACAAAAACGACTAAGAGACAAAGAGTGCTACATTACCATTCAAAGATCAGAGTATGCCAAAAGAACAATGGAATATCAAGGGATGCTGACAAGATGGAAAGAGGAGGGCATGCTTAATGATGAGAAGTTCCGATATTTACAATGTGAATCACCTATCTTACCCACTTTTTACCATCTTCCCAAAATCCACAAGCATGCTAAAAGACGACCAGGACGCCCGATCGTGTCCTCGATTGGGAGTCTTTTGGAGAACACCTCTCGTTTCATAGACTCGTATCTTGCCCCCATTGTTAAAGACCTTCCATCTTACGTGAGAGATACACAAGACTTTCTCCGTATAATGGATAACATTGCCTAGGAAGAAAACATGCTTTTAATTACATTGGATGTGGTTAACTTATACACTTGTATAGATCACGAAGAGGGCTTGATGGCAATCAAGTGGTTTCTGGATAAGAAACCAGAGAAATACAGGACACACAGTGTAATGTTACTGAGCATGATACGTTTCTTTCTATATCATAACATTTTCCTTTTCTCTAGCCAATTGTATAAACAAACCAGGGGTACATCTATCGGCTTGTGCTTCTCCCCCAGTTACGCTAACTTGTTCGTGGGCTGGTGGGAGAAGCACGAAGCCTGGGCAGAATGTAATGAGATATGGACTGACAACATTTTAATGAGGACCAGGTACATCGATGACCTTTTTATTATTTGGCGGGGTGATCGTACCTCGGCTGAGGATTACATCACCAAGCTAAACAATAACACCAAGAACTTGCAGTTTACTAGCACTATAAGTGCCACTAGTATTTGCTATTTGGATTTGGAGATTTATATAAAGAACAATACTCTCCAAACGAAACTCTATAGAAAACCAACAGCGGGTAATGCAGTTTTGCATGCAGCTAGCTTTCACCCGAAGAGTCTCGTAAGAAATGTACCCTATGGTGAGCTGTTACGCCTGAAAAGAAACTGCTCAGTGGAAACTGATTTCCAACAAGCCAAATTTGAGGCAAAAGACAGTAGGGGATATTCCAATAGTTTACTACAGCAGGCTTCGACTAAGGCATCTACAGTCAACAGGAGGGATCTTCTGATGCCTAAAGCTGTGCCAAAGGTGGAGGACGAGATGAGAATGATCACCAAATTTAACTCCAGGTCTGGTGATCTTGTCCACATCTTAAGAAAAAACTGGCACATTTTGATGACTGACAGCATTCTGAAGAAACATCTCACGCAGCAACCTTTAATAACTTATCGACGCTGCCAGTCATTGTCAGATCACCTGGTCCGCAGTCACTATTCCACAAAGATGAAGCCAGTCAATGTGTCCAACCTGAAAAGGTTTTTTCCCCTGTCTTCGCTGCAAAGCCTGCAAAGGGAGTAGAAAAACTTTAGAGTATCCGGATAGAACAGGAGAAGGTAGACCTAACAGAAAGATCACAAAATTGTTAAACTGCAACTCAGAATTCACCATCTACTGTCTAGAGTGCCCCTGCAAGAGAAGGTATATAGGGAGTACCATCAACCCCACGAAGCTTAGGATCTTAGAACATATGCGGTCTATCACCAATAAAGATAGATCCTATCCGGTAGCTCGCCATTTCGCCGAATGTCATCAGAGCGACAGAGATCTGTTAAGCTTCTATTGTATAGATCAATTAAACCGTCAAGAACGAGGGGGGGACAGAGAAAAGGCACTATGAATTTTGGAGTCTAGGTATATAATCGATCTAAAAACCATGACACCGTGGGGCCTGAACAATGACGAGGAGCTGTGGGTCCACCTTTAACATAAACGCGTGGGATCATGTATCTTTTAACGGAGTCACTGGATGATGTAATCAGTGATGTCATCAGTGATGTCAAATGAGATGTTATCAGTGATGTGATCAGTGATGTCATTTAAGATATCATCAGTGATGTCATTAGTGATGTCACTGACTATGTCATGAATGATGTAATATGTGACATCAGCAGCAGTAGATTGCGGGTGCGCGAAATATAGTTAGTACAACTAACTATATAGGAGCATTTTCAATGTTTTTTTAAATGCTAATTCCTAACTACATAAGGCCTGAAACCTATGTTTTTTTAAGTGAATTTGCATGTTTTTTAAAATGCTAATTCCTAACTATATAAGGCCTGAAACCTATGCTTTTTTCTGTGGATTTGCAAGGTTTTTTAAATGCTAATTCCTAACTATATCAGGCCTGAAACCCATATTTTTTTTCAATACATTTCAAAGGTTTTGTAAATGCTAATTCTATTAGCGGATAACGTTTATATATGTTATTATCCTTCTGGGACCACCTGAGCAGCCATCTTGTTTCTCAGGAGAACTGAGGCGCAAGAGAGCACAAAACAAGAGTGAAAAACGTGAAAAGGGGGCAGGGTAGAGACCCCCTGACCCCCTAGCCCTTCTCAGGGGGTCCCAGAAGGACCACCAAGTGCAAAAAAAAAATACTATTTTGTTTAAATCGCGGTGTATGCGCACGGTACGCGTACCCCTCGATTTTTTATTTTTTTTGCCCTTTGGGGTCCCTCAGGGACCCCCTGAGAAGGGCTAGAGGGTTGGGGGGTTTCTACCCTGTCCCCTTTTCGTGTGTTCCACTCTTGTTTTGGGCTCTCTTGTGCCTCAGTTCTCCTGAAAAACAAGATGGTGGCCAACACTTCCTGGTTTGGACAGTTTGGAATGTTAACAGTCGACTGCCAGCCAATCAGAAACTCGCTCGCGCACGTAAGGGTATGCGCACGTACGGTGCGCGTACCGTACGCGTACGGTGCGCGTACAGTGAGCGCATATAGATATTTAATTTGCTCAAATTCAAGTTTCTCAACAACTACAGGAGGGATTTTCACCAAATATTGAAAAGGCACTACTGCATACCTGTCCCTACCATTTTGCCAAGTTTGGTGTAATTCCGTTCAGCCGTTCGGGCTGTAGCCGTGCCTAAAGGTCCCATAGAAAATGCCATTTGAAAAATTTCAAATTCAATTTTCTCAAGAACTACTGGAGGGGTTTTTCACCAAACATAGCAAAGGCACATGTGCATACCAGGTCCCACCATTTTGCCAAGTTTGGTGTAATTCCATTCAGCCGTTCGGGCTACAGCCGTGTCTAAAGGTCCCTATGGAAATTAACATGGGGAAAACACGTTTTAGGACCCCCCTTTCGGCCCCCGCTTGACAAATTCCCCCGAAACTTTCAGGGAAGGAGCAGAGCGGAGCTGGCCAAAGTTCTGGAAATTTACACACAGATTCCTCAATCGGCGCCAAAGTTATTCCCAATAGAATGTTGAGCGCATATAGATATATAATTTGCTCAAATTCAATTTTCTCAATAACTACTGGAGGGATTTTCACCAAATAAAAAAAGGCACTATTGCATACCTGTCCCTATGGAAATTAACATGGTAAAAACACGTTTTGGAACCCCCCTTTTTTCTCGGCCCCCGCTTGACGAATCCCAACGAAACTTTCAGGGAAGGAGCAGAGCGTAGATGAGCAAATTTAGGGAAAATTACACACAGATTCCTCAATTGGCGCCAAAGTTATTCCTAATAGAATGTTGGGGATTACCTATGGTAACTAGGTCCTAACTATATATACCTACTGGCGACCGCCAGTAGGTAATATATATATATATATATATATATATATATATATATATATATATATATATATATATATATATATATATTAATAATGATGTCACTGCCGCGCTGCACCAGCAAAGATAGCCTGCACTGCAAGGGTAGTTTTTTTAAACCCAGCTTAATGCAAGCTGATGCTTCGACCACCAGGGTCTATGTCAATCCAAACAATTCCCACTGTGCACTATTACCTTAAGAAAACATCACACTTGCCAAGGTGTGAAAATGAAAAAAAGACTGTCCCACTGTATTCGAAGCATACATACCAAAATAAAATTAACTTAGATTTTTTAAAATAAGTCAAACTACAAATATTAATATAGGAACGAGAAAAATATAAATTAAAGAAGACAAATCACATTTATCATCAATGCACATTCCAAATCCAGGGTTACTCTGAATTACAATTCATGATTCAGTAAATGTAATAAATACATAGCATAGGAATTCTCATTGCAAACACAATATTAAATATATGTAATGAAGCAAACTGCCCAGTGCCTTGTTTAAATAGGTGTCTCATACCTCCTCAAAGCAGCTCTACGTCACACGTAGTTGGGAAAGAGGCATCACCATTCAATATTTTGCTCAAAATTTAGCTAGTGGTCTACAAACATGGTAGCCACCTGCCGTACCAGGTCAAGTGACCTCAAGTGCCCAACAAGTAGCAAACATCAATATGAACTGCTAGGGAAAAGAGACACCTACTTTAAAGAGTAACCTCAGGAAAGGGGAGAGAAAAATGGGAAAACCCACACTCTTGCCTGTTCAAAGTACAAGGAGGAGAGGCCCCCCTGCAAAGATAAGGAGAGAGAGAGATACAGATTCAGAGGGCTGTCCTGGGGAAGACTGAAGGAGGAAAACAGTGGCTCCAAATTTCAACCCAGGTGCACATGAAGCTCCTCATCCAGGTTGAGGCCACCTGGCTATTTACTGCATAGACGGATGATTTACTCTGACTCAATGCTCGTTTGCTGTCTCCCCTTCTCTTACGTGCTGGTACCCTGTCAATACCAAAGAAGGAGATCTTGCGATCCATGTAGCATATTGCAGTGTCTTGTCATTGGGTAAGATGCATCATTATTCCTTATAGCTTTCAAATGTTCCAAGATTCCCTTTTTCACAGGAAAAATAGTGCTACCCACATAATGCAAACCACAAGCAAAGACTAGAACGTACACGACAAAATCAGTATTACAATTAAAATGCCTGATTTTCCATTTTCCGCCATTAGGTAATGTCACCATTTTGACATTGGTACAATGTGTTCATGCTTTGTACTTGCTGCGCTTGTAAAAACCTGGGAGTTCCCTCAACCAGGTGATTCCAAGTGAGTGCCCTTTATCCTCATATGAGTGCACCAGTATATCTTTGAGTGAGCTACATCTCCACTAAGTTATCTGTGGGCTGGGGCTAGCTAGCTTACCAATGGTTAAGTCAGATTTCACAAAGTGCCAATGTTTCCTCACAATAGCACCTAATTCAGCAGATTTGGAGTTGTAGGTGGTAATCAAACTCAATCAATCAAAGTACTTGTAGAGCGAGCTACTTACCCTTGAGGGTCTCAAGGCGCTGAGGGGAGGGGGTGCTGCTACTGCTCGAAGAGCCAGGTCTTGAGGAGTCTTCTGAAGGCGAGTAGGTCTTGGGTCTGCCGTATGTGGGTGGGGAGGGTGTTCCAGGTCTTGGCGGCGAGGTAGGAGAAGGATCTGCCGCCGGAAGTCGTTTGTTGGATGCGGGGGACAGCGGCGAGGCTGGCGGAGCAGAGCTGCCAGGTGGGGGTGTAGAAGCTGAGTCTGCTGTTAAGTTAGGCTGGTCCGGCATTGTGGAGTGCTTTGTGTGCGCAGGTGAGGAGCTTGAAGGTGATCATCTTGTCGACGGGTTGCCAGACAGTGTAGGTCTCTGGAAGGGGGTGATGTGGCTGCGGCGGGGTACGTTGACGATCAGTAGGGCAGAGGCGTTTTGGATGCGTTGTAGTCGTCGTAGGTGTTTGGCTGGGATTCCTGCATAGAGAGCGTTGCCGTAGTCCAGTGTGCTGCTGACGAGGGCCTGTGTCACTGTTCTTCTTGTTTCGGTCAGGATCCACTTGTAGATCCTGCGGAGCATGCGAAAGGGTGGTGTAGCAGAAGGAGGTGACGGCATTGACCTGCTTAGCCATGGAGAGGGAGGAGTGGAGAATGAATCCTAGGTTGCGTGCATGGTCGGTGGGTGTTGGTGCTGTTCCCAGTGTGCTCCATCACCAGGAGTCATCCCAGGTTGAGGGGGTGTGTCCGAGGATGAGCACCTCCTGCCTGACCGAGTTCAGCTTCAGACGGTTGCCCCTCATCCAGTCGGCGACTGCCTTTATTCCCTTGTGAAGGTTGGATTTGGCAGTGTGTGGGTCCTTGATGAGGGAAAGGATGAGCTGGGTGTCGTCGGCATTGGAGATGATGTTGAGGTCCTGCTGGCGGTCCACTTCTGCGAGAGGGGCCATGTAGATATTGAACAGCGTTGTGCTGAGGGATGAGCCCTAGGGGACGCCACAGATGATGTCGTGGCTCCGGATCAGAAGGGTGGGAGGTGGACGCTCTGGGTTCTGCCCGTGAGGAAGGACGTGGTTCAGTCAAGGGCCTTTTCTTGGATTGTGGCTTCTAGGAGGCTTGTCTTTAGAGTGCGATGGCAGACCGTGTCGAAGGCGGCGGACAGGTCCTGGAGGATGAGGGTTGATGTTTCGCCATTGTCTAATTGGCGCCTGATGTCGTCTTTGGCGGCAATGAGGGCTGTCTCGGTGCTGTGGTTTTGTCTGAATCCAGACTGGGACGGGTCCAAGATATTGTTGTCTTCCAGGTGGCGGGCCAATTGCCTGTTGACGTTTTTTTCGATGACCTTTGCCGGGAATGGGAGTGGCCTTGTGCTTCTTGAGGAGGGCGTTGATTTTGACGTGCTTCCAGCTTTTTGGTAATGTCGCTTTTTCGTAGGAGATGTTGATGACCTTCCGTAGTTGGGGTGCGATGGCTGCGTCTGCTTTGTTGAATACGTGGTGCTGGCACAGGTCTGATGGAGATCCTGAGTGGATGGAGTTCATGACCTTGCGTGTCTCGTTGTTGTTGACGTTGGACCAGGAGGTCAGGCGGATGGCACTGGTGATGTTCACAGGGGAGGTGGAATCGGGCATAGTCAGGGCGGTTGTGGTGTTGAAGCTGTCGTGTATGTCAGCGATCTTGCGGTTGAAGAAGGTGGCGTTGTTGTTGTTCTCAAGGTAGAAGTTCAGGTCCCCGATGAGGATGTAGTCCGTGGAGGCGAGTGCGTGGGTGCTGGCGAGGTCGGCGATGGAGTCGCTGAACTGAGCCCGGGGACCGGTGGTCTGTAGATGAGTGTTCCTCTGAGGATGGTGTTGGGGTCGGTGTGGATCCGGAAGTGCAGGTGTTCGGCGGTGTGGAGGGTGTCATCTGCGTGGGTGGCGACCTTGAGGGTGGACTTGTGGATGATGGCTAATCCTCCTCCGGTTCCGTTGGCGCGATCCCTGCGGGTGATCTTGTAGCCATCCGGGATGGCTATGGCTATGTCGGGCGCCGAGGAGTCGTTCCACCAGGTCTCGGACAGGAAGGCCACATCTGGGGTGGAGGTGTCGAGCAGATCCCAGAGCTCGAAGGCGTGTTTGTGTGCAGAGCGGGTGTTGATGAGTATGCAGCGGAGGTGGTTGGGTCCAGTCCTTGGAGGTTTGGTGGTTCTGTCGCAGGTGAAGCTGCAGGTGCGGCAGGAGAAGGGTCCGTGGGTCAGTTTCGGGCTGCCTGGAAGCAGGTGTGGTTTCGGCTGGCGTTGAGTGTGTGGCGGCTGCTGGCGTTGTAGTGAAGTCTGGTGTCATGGCGTTCACGGGGTCCAGAGGCTCTGGGGCAGGGCTCGGTCCAGGCGCGGATGGGCGCAGACAGGCTTACCTTAGACACGCCTTCGGCACGCCCGCTGTGTGGCCACGCAGCTGCCACCATTTGAAGGGGAGCTGGGAGGGAGGAGCAGCTGGGAGGCATGTGGCGGAAGGCAGGGTATGGCGAATGGGCGTGGGGGGGCGGGGCCGCAGGGACAGCAGGGGCGGGAGTGAGCAGTGGGCACGGGGGGCGAGGGGCGAGGGAAGAACAGCACCCAGTAATGGGCAGAAAACAAAACCAAAATGCGGGCACAGGCGCAGGTGGAGCTGCAGCGGGGGGAGAGACCTACCTGGAAGTTTGCTTTCCTTTTCCCTTGGGTTTGGGCTTAAGGAGACTACTCCTGTCCACTCCCCTTGCTTTTCTAACTGCTGCCTCAACCACTTTGTGTGTGTACCCTTAGCTCAAAACCTCTCCACCATCCTTTTTTCTTCCATGTGATAGGATTGTACAGTACTACAATTCCTCTTAGCTCCCAGGAGCACCCCATAGGGGATGCTCCATTTAAATTGGGCATGCATAATGCTATTTCCTACATTGGCCTTCCTATGCAATCTAGAATATATCATGCCCCCTTTCACTTCCACCAAAATATCTAGGAAATCTATTCAGTTGGTGTCAGTTTTGCTCGTAAACTTCAGATTGAGATCATTTTCAGAAATCTTAATCAAAGCTGTACAACTTCTTCTGTGGACCATCCCATATCAGAAAAACGTCATCGACATATTGTGTCCACAAAATCAGATGCTGTGAAAAATCCTCAAACTTCTCTGACCAGATGTACCCAGACTCACACCATCCCACAAACATGCAGGCATAACTGGGGGCAAAGCAACTTCTCATGGTTGGTTTAGTAAGTTTTGTGTACCACAGATTACCAAACAAGAACTAATTATGTCCCAGACAGAACTGTAACATCTCATTCAGAGTCATGGTGTGGTCATATGTTGCTAGCGGTCTGTCCTTAAAGAAGTATCCGCAAGCCTTCAGCCCCAAGTCATGCTTTATACACATGTACAGGGAAACCACATCTACTGTCGCCAGAATATAGCTAAATTTCCAAGGAATGTCAGTAACCTTAGAGATAAAATTCATGCTGTCTCGGCCATATGAAGGAAGATTGCACACATATGGGAACAGAAAATAGTTGAGCTAGATGGAAGCATTCTCAAGAAGTTTATTCCTGGAGGAAATAATGGGTCTGTCTGGTGTCTCTGTACTGTGTTTGGGCACCTTTGGTAACATGTAAAAACATGGTGCTACGGGTTTCTTAACAGCCAAAAATAACAATTAATATCTACTCAAGATGCCCCGCTCATGCCAACTGGCCACCATGCTATGAAACAAATCAAATATGAGGCCATATTGAGCAGCCATGGGCTTCTTGTACCTACCAGAAAAGTCCAATTGTCTTCTGGCCTCAGCTGTGTACTTCTTCACATCCCACAGCACAACCCTACCCCCTTTGTCCCATGGTTTGGTGACAAAGGACTTGGCTTTCTGTAGTGATTCCAAGGCTGCTCATAGGCCTTTGGTCAAATTGCACGCAAACTGATTATTATTACTCAACCTCAATTTCATGAGGTCACGTAGGACCACCCTTGGAGGTTGAAACGCATCAGCTCGCATTAAACCGTGTTTTAAAAAAGTACCCTTGTAGTGTGGGCTTTCTTTGCTGCCGCGGCGTGGCCGCGTCGGCATTATTGCTCCATTTAGAATGGATCCTACGTACATATATTTATTTATTTGCACATTTTTATATAATTTATAAAATTATATTAAAAAAATGAATTGTTTATTAATTGTTTTAAAGTATATATGTATTATCTACTGGCAGTCGCCAGTAGTTAGTTATAGTTAGGACCTATCATCCATAGGAAAACCGCAACATTCTATTTGGAATAACTTTGGCTTCGATTGATGAATCTTCCTGAAATTTTCCAAATTTATGGCCAGCTCAGTTCCTCTCCTTCCCTGAAAGATTGGGGGTGATTGGTGAAGCGGGGCGAGAAAAAAGGGGGGTCCCAAAACGTGTTTTCCCCATTCAATTTCCCATAGGACCTTCAGCCACGGCTACAGCCCGAACAGCTGAACGGAATTACACCAAATTTGGCAGAGAGGTAGTCCTCAGTTCTGACTTGCGCCTTTCTCTTATCTGCTGTCAATCTGTTCGGTAGTTTCTTTGAAAATTACAGTTAAAGTAATTTATATATCTATGGACGCGGTGGATCCGCGGATAGTGCGAGGATTGGCCACGTAGCATAAGCGCACCGTCCCGATCACGCGCTCAATTTTAATTGGCTCTCAAGAGGTTGTAAACATTCGAAACTAGGAACTGTTGGCAGCCATTTTGTGCCTCGGTAGAAGCGAGGCTGCGGAAGTCAGTGAAATATGTACGCAAAACGTGAACAGGGGCAGGGTAGAAACACCCTGAACCCCTAGGCCTGCCTAGGGGGTCTCATTAGGACCCGTAGGGCAAAAAAAGTAAGGACGTTTTTTAACAAAAAAAGTCACAGGATGCGCGTAGGATCTGCGTATTTTGCCGCAGAAAAAAACGAAGCATGTATTTTTTGAGATATATATCAAGCTATGTTTATAGATGTTGGGGGGCTCTAAAAGAGCACTTGTGTTTATTGAGAGATTTTAGTACTTACAAGTATGTACCGATGCAGAGTCTAAAGTTCATGAGGAAGACTCTGTTTCCTTCATCTGTAAAATGTACATCACTCCTATAGATGCCATGCATATTGAAACGCAGAATGTTGTGGTATATGAACACCAGTCTACATTCTCGGAGAAAAGTAGAAACAGATTTATTCACATTTTTCCTAGCTTTCTCAATCTGTGGACAAAATCGATTGGAGTAGTTACATTTCTGCCTTTGGCATATGTTAGAATAGACAAAGGGAGTTTGGGGGAAAAGTGAAATTAAAGCAGAAAAAAAATGATTGGTTGTTTGATAACATTCTACACAGAAAACTAGGGTGCATGTTTGGGTTTTTTAAAAGCATGATTCTTATTGGTTATCAGAACCTGATTGAAAATAACATTACGTAGGATAAGGTAGTATATTGAGAAGTCAAGCACACTTGCTGTTTTTTTTTAGCAACATTGTGTGATGAACTGTTGCATACTTTGGGAGCCAGTATTGCTTTTTTGCATCGGTAGATGCTAATTTGTATATGGAAATGCAATCTGCTTTGGATTTTGAAAGTAAGAACAGATTTCACTGCTCTGTCTTTCAAAATACAAACTGTGTTTGCTATGGGAGGGCGGGGGTCGTGAGAGTCCCTCTCTGTCAAAGCAAACTGCAGTTTACCGGGGATAGGCACCCTGGGTCACTGCAGGAGTCGGTCGTAGTAGTTTCCAGGGCCCTCGAGGGCACCAGGCGGATTGCCACGTAGTCTGCCTCCCATAATACACAAATTTACGGGGGTGGTGAGTCCCGGAGCTTGAGGGGGGTCGTTGAGGCCCACATACTTGTAATTTTGTAGGGGGGGTTTGGAAGCAAAAGTGGTGCATGGGGGCTGTAAATCTGTTACAAGGTGTTTTATTTTATTTTGCTTTCCTTTCTATCATGTAGAGGATACAGGGTATATATAACGGTTTCTGTACAGCCAGTAACTTTTAAACCTACCCCCAAATGGCTTTCTGCCTGTTAGCATAGTAACAGTTCATGGAACACTTGAGCACAGATGTTAGAAGTTCACCACACTATGTTGCTAATGGCGTTGTACTTTTCGAACTTTTGAATTGAAACCGTAAGTTTTTATTTATTTATTTATTGGAGTTTTGTATAGCGCTAGCTGGACCCGAGGGTATCAGAGCGCTTCACAGCAAATAGAGAGATGCAACCAGGGCAATAAGCATAGAAAACAAGAATCAGAAACGATAGGAGGGAAATATAGCCTGTACACCTACAGAACAACAACAATAATAACGCAGTAAGAGACGGAGTTCGGGGGCGAATCAGTTAGTTCCGAGTTCCGCAAAGGCTATCAGATTTCTGCTGTTGGGAGATGGGCTTCTCGCTAAGCACCGGAGCGTTCAAGGAAGAGGGCTTTGAGTAGCGTTTTGAATTGTGGGAAGGAGGCGGTCGTTCTGATATGTGGGGGGATGGAGTTCCAAATCCTGGGAGCGTTCCCCGCAAAAGATTTGTATGATGTCTTGCGTTTCTGTGATTTCAGCGGGATGAGCAGGAGTGTGTTGGAGCTTCTGAGGTTCCTGGATTGTCCAGCCCTTTTGAGTTTAGAGGCCAGGTATTCTGGTTTGCCTGTATGCAAACCTTTATGTGTGAGGCAAGCTGTGCGGAAGTTGGCTCGTTGGTCAATCGGGAGCCATTTCAGTTCTTTGAGTGCCGGTGAGATGTGGTCAAATTTCTTTGTTCCTGTGATCATTCTTGCGGCAGCGTTCAGGGTGGAGTTGAGGGGTCCCAGGTGTGACTTGGCTGTTCCAGTCAGTACAGCAATGCCATAGTCAATTCTTGAGAGCACAAGTGCCTGGGTGGCATGTTTCAGATCTTTGGGGGGGAGGAAGGGTTTAATTTTGTAGAGAAGTTTCAAGTTCAAGAACGCTCTTTTGGCGGTATTGGAGATGTGCTTCTTCATGTCCAGTTTGGGGTCAAGACTGATTCCTAGTGATTTTGCTGAGTCCGTTGGAGTAAGAGAGACATTGAGGGCATTTAAGGCTTTGAGCCATTCCACTATTTGTGGGTTTTCATCTTTGTTCGAAATTAGGAGGACTTCCGTTTTCTCTTCGTTCAGTTTGAGGTGGTTGGCTGAGAGCCAGTGTTGAACCTCCATGAGTGTAGCATTAAGTCTGTGAATGTCAGCGATTGAAGTGGTTTCCAAGTAGAGTTGAGTGTCATCCGCGTATAGGTGGAAGGGGATGTTAGAGTTCCTTAGGAGAGAGGTGAGGGGTTCCATGTAGATGTTGAAAAGTTGCGGGGAGAGTACTGATCCTTGGGGAACACCTCTGTTGATGGGGAGGGGGTCTGACTCGAAACTATTGATCTTTATTCTTTGAGAGCGGTTGTTAAGAAAGGAGGCGAACCATTTTAGGACTGTGTTTTCGATGCCCGCTCTTTCTCGGAGGACATTAAGTAGGAGGGAGTGATCAACTGTGTCAAACGCAGCCGAGAGGTCAAGGAGAATGAGGAGGCTACATTGGTTGGAGTCAAGTGACATGTGCAAGTCATCAAGGACATTTAGGATAGCGGTTTCTGTACTGCAGCCCTTTCTGAACCCGGATTGGAGAGGATCCAGTAGGTTAGAATTCTCTAAGTGTTGGTGTAATTGTGAAAGCACACATCTTTCCAGGATTTTGGCTAGGAACGGAAGATTCGAGACCGGTCTGAAGTTGTTCATGTCTGTGAGATCAAGGCCGGGTTTTTTGAGCAGAGGAGTGACTTGTCCTAGTTTAAGGCAGGCAGGGATGAGGCCCTCGCTTAAGGAGCTATTGATGATCTTGCCCCAGATTGGGGCTAGGGTGAGCTTCAAGTCCTTGGTCAGTCTCGAGGGAAGTAGATCGAGAGAGTGAGAGGAGGGTTTCGCTGCATCGATAAGATTGCTTATCATTTCAACCTCGACCGGCTGGAAAGAAGACCAGCGGAAAGGTGAGGTTACTGGGGGGTTGTGGATGATTGCAGTGCTCTGGATAAAGGAGCGATCGATTTTGGCGTTTTTTTCATTGAAGAAGCTTGCGAAGTTGTCGCATTGGGTTTTGGAGGCAGCTAAGTTGGCTGCTTTGGGAATGGAGGTTTGGTTTCTAATGATGTTGAAGAGTTCCTTGGGGCGGTTTCTCGCATTGTCTAATGCAGAACTGAAGAAGGAATGGTATGGTAGAGTATGGTAGATTTTGCGGGCTGCCTTGAGTTGGTCCTGATGCATGGCGGAGGGGTTGTTTCTCCAAGTTCTTCCCACGGATCTAAGGTGTCTTCTTTCCTCATTAATGTCAGTAGAGAACCATGCTCTGGAGGGGATGCTTCTGGATTTTTTTAGTTTCAGAGGTGCCAGCTGATCTAGGACGAGCTATAGATTTGAATGGTAGAGCGAGGTGAGTTCGAGGTAGAGAGGGGCTCCGACGTGTTCGGGAGGAGAGTGCTGAGTCCTTCCTCAAGCTTGTCTCGGGGAACTCTGGAGGTGTTCCTGACCCATTTGGGGGGTGGGCTTGAGTGGGTGGGAGTGACACAGCCGGCTGGATGATATGAAATAAAATGATGTGGTGGTCTGACCAGTCCACCGGGATGATGTGGTCAATCGAGACTGCAGTTTTGTTTGCAATGATGGCATCCAGGGTCGCTCCTCGGTAGTGTGTTTCTTCTGAACAATGTTGGACCAAGTCGTTGTCTTGTAGAAGGGTGTTGAGAGATTGAATCAGCGGGTTTTTGTGGTCGTTCCATCTAAGGTTGAGGTCGCCCATAATTAGATTGTCGTTGCCATTAAGTGCGGATTGGGTGATCAGATTCGATAACTGAGCTTTAAATGTGTTGGAATTGCCTGGGGGATGGTAGAGGAGGTGGCACTGACGAGAGCTATGACCGTGAGATTTGATGTTGACCGACAGGCATTCGAAGGAGCTGTGCAGGTAGGAGGGAGCTTCAGAGACTGCGAGGTTGCTTTTGTAGATGATCGCTATATATCACCTTTGTGAATGGGCCTGTCTTTGCGGATAATTGAGAAGCCGGGAGGCACCAGCATATCCAGAATGGGGTGGGATAGGGAGTTTAGCCACGTTTCAGTTATGAAGGCTACATCCAGGTCATGGGAGAGGATGGATTCAGCTATTTCCGTTGCATGTTTGACTGCGGACCGGCTATTGATAAGCATGCAATTCAAGTGGGGGGGGGGGGTCTTCCTTTGCTTTCAAATTGTCAGGGTTGGCTCTGGGAATGGGGGACAGATAGAGTGGGGGTCTGACGGTTCTACGGGTGGGCAGGTCCCTACCTACTCCGGTGATGACTTGGATCGAGGAGGAGAGGGTCGAATTCACGGGTGGGGCCAGGGCAGGCTGGTTCGGGGGGAGTTCGTATGAAGCGACGAGTGCGCTCACTTCTAGAGGGGAGAGGGAGGTTAAGTTTCTGCTGGGAATGACTGCTCGCGGCTTCGTCTGGACTTTTGTGAGAGGAGGCAGGGCACAAGGGAGAGTATGAGCCTGGACGGTACGGGGATAGTCATTCCTAGGGGGAGGCGGGGGGATGTGGAGTGGGGCGGAGGGGGAGGGGGGTAGCTGGAGATTCCCGAGGGCAGAAAGGGTTTCCTTCAGTCCTAGTATCAGGGTCGAGATCTGTGCTTCAACAAGGTCGAGGCGGTGCGATATCTCGAGTGCGGGGGGAGAGGAGGATCAGTGGAACTGGGTCCTGGGTGTGAGGGGCTTATGGGCGAGTTTCCACTGGGAGGAATAAAAGGACGGGAGGTGGCAAGATCTGGATTAGGGTTAAGTTGTGAGAGGGCTGTTAAGGGTGTGGTGTTGCGGTCCCTTCGGGGGAGGGAGATATCTTCAGTGGAGGGGGAAGTGAGAGCTAGAGGAGAGCGGGATGGCAGGTTAGGTGGTTGATTGATGGGGTTGTCAGGTCTATAAATCAATTGTGGGAGGGTTAAAGGGTGGGGTGGATTGCTGGCCAAAAGGGGGTGCGTGTACTCTTCGTTAGAGGGTACAATGTGAACAAGAGGGGTGGGGATTGGCGGGGGTGGATTGAGCGCTGGTGTAAATGAGGGGTCTGGGATCACTGAGGGGTGGAGGCAGAGAGCGGGTGGTGCTTCTGGAGCTAGGGAATGGTCTAGGATCACGAACGGGGGGGAGGCTGGGAGTTAGTGGAACTTTGTGGGCTAGGGAGTAGGGGGGTTGGGGTCCTTTGGGGATGAGATTGGGCGCAATGGGGGGGCGGGGCTAGGGAGAAAGGGGGAGCTGGGTCTGGTGAGGACGAGAGATTGACAGGTTGGAGGGATAGGGACGGGAGGGGACGCTGGGGCGGGTCAATGAGGGCGTAGGACTGAGAGTAGGGGGAGTTACGGGGGCTGGGGAGGGGTGAGTTGGGGGTCCCTAGGGGGAGCGAGGGGGGCTGAGTGGGGGGAGGTTGGGTGAGGCGGGCGGGGGGCGGGAGTTGTGAGTTATGGGGGGCTAGGGCTGTCGGTAACAGCTGGGTGGTGGAGGGACTAGGTAGTGTAGTGGAAGGACGCTGGGGAGGCGAGTTCTGGAGAATGAGAGTTTGAGCGGAGCCGGAAGGTTGGCGGGGGGAGTTTTGAGTGGGTAATGGGTGGTAGCCATCCTAAGAGTGGGGAAGAGAGAGTCAAAGAACTCTAGGTTCTCCTCTTTCGCCTGGATTAGAATGGTGCTGTTCCTATAAATGGTGATGGAGATGTCTCCTGACAGGGATAGATGATTCAGGGGGGCGATTGTTAGTTTGCAGTTGTGATCAGTGAAGGTGGTTTTGGAGACGGGGAGGGATGAATTAAAGATGGTGGCCCATATGTCCGGTCTGTTGGTGTGGAAAATGAAGTCCATTTTCTTCTGACCTCTAGTTGTGCAGTGGTAAATGTCAACAATTAGCGTTTCGGGGTGTTGACTTATTATGTTGTACACTATACACTCTGTACGCTATTATGTTGTACGCTATACACTCTGGTAAAGATCTGGTGAAGAGTTAGCTTCAGAATTATACTTCAAATTATAAATATCATTTCTACCCCCACCAAAAAAAAACTTATGTACTATTTTTATTAACTTTTATTAAAACAATAAATAACTGGAAATATAACTAAATGATAACAATACCATAAATAACTAGAACTATAACTTTAACAAAACAATATAACAAACAACATATAATATGGACTCCAATAGAAGTACTATAGTTAATCTGCAATACAAAAAAGAAAATTAGTGTTTAAAATTAGATCGATGTGACTAAATGCGGTCAAACATTACAAGTCAAAGTAACACTTGACAATATTTACTATCTTTGTAATGTGTGCAGTGTACCTGATAGATTTCACTCATCTTATAGGCTTGCATTCAAACAGTGTTTGAATAGAAGTGCCTACTGCGTCATATTTATATTACAGATGAACAGGTCTTTAAAATGATTCAGAGATGAGACAGAATTAGGTGAGAGATGAAGTCATTATGCAGGACAATATTGTTTAGGGCTTATTTACAAAACTCTTGCGCCACTTTTGTGTTATTTTTCTCATATTGAAAGTGAGGCAAAAGTGGTGCAAGGGGTTTGTAAAAAAGCTCTTTTATTTCTAATGCATTTAATTGGAGGTATTGTATATCTAAGCCGCTCAGTTTACCTTGTGTAAACACTGTGGCCAACAGAGTTCACAACTTGAACTCTGCTTTTTTGTTGGTTACTTGCCGGATATGCAGACCTGCTTTCAAGAGGAGACCTCAATAAAGAGTACTCGTGTGGAACTGCAAGTATGTGAAAGGACTTGCAGACTAAGAATCCGGTCAACTTTGGAAGGGAAGAGTTAAGGATATTGAGAGAGGCTCCTTCTGCTTCATGAGAAGGCCCAAGTACCAGTGGAGCCACACCGTCAACCTCTACTGCACAGCCTAATATTTGTTCCCAATTTGGAACCCTTTAAGAGAAAAAGAAAGAATGTTGGGAATTTGTATGCCATCCTAATACCTAATCATCCATTAGTTATACAGAGACCCATCCGTACAAGTGTGAATTGGACATTATCTGCCTCCAAAAACCCCTCAAGTACTTATATCTGTTACTTTTTAACTTTGTCGTCTAGTCATATTGAAAGTATTTACCTTAACGCTATCCGTTAAAAATGTGTGAATCTCTATGGCTTCAGACAACTAGTTCATGCCATATTTGAGAAATCGATGTAATCAGCTGGAACAGGAGGATATACCTTCTTCAACCTCTGCAATTTGCTGCTGACTTATGTAACATTCTGCAAACTGAAAAAATAGTTAAAAAAGTATATGGTGTACATATGTCCATGATTAACTTTAATGTACATAAAAACATTTGTTCTCAATAGGATTGGGGTTGAAAAGCAATCATCAGAGGTTATATTTGGCAAGCACAATAGGAAATAGCATTGCATTATACAAATGTTAGGCCGAGATTGGTCCCTCACTTCATTTACAAACTCCTGGCCTTGATCTGATAGAACCCTTTTTGGACTTCCGTGATCTGCAAATTGAGAAATAAACATCAAGAAAAATTGTAAGACACGTCTTCAAATAAAAAAATTCAAAACAACATTTTCACTTTGTATTTGAAGTGCAGGCTGAAAACATATAAAGACTATTTAAATGAGAAACATATGGGTTTCAGAAACAAAGAAGTATACAGTTATCCATACGACACTCATACAATCACTGAGTCTTATGTATACTTATTTATATACAACAACTTTCACATACACTGCCTTTTCTATTTCTAGTTTGTTGGACATGTATTATTGAGAAATATATATATATATTTATATATATTTTTTATTGGCATTTCAAAAATATAACATTGACATCCTGTGTCAAACAGTTACTACATAGAACCTTACAAGTCACTGCATTACAACACTCCTCTTCCATCGGTGCATGTACATGTACAAATATATATATATATACATTTCCTGCTATTATTGGTGTATATTACAATTCATTACTTGTTTCATTTATATAGGCTATTAGGAAACTCCAGTAGTCTCTTGGGCACGATCTCACTGGCAGTTCTTCTTCATAGGTCTGCAGAGTGTCTTTGCAGTAGACCAAGTCCTGTATCCATTGTTTGACCTTTGGTACTTTTTTACTTCCCCATTCTATATGATACCCTGCGTTTAGCCATTAGTAAAGCTATTGCACAAAATGTACGTTTCAATGCGCGGATTTCCGGCATCAATCCCAGCAGACATGTACGAATAGTACATTCGGTATGTGAGTTCACCATTATGCTCAATATTTGTGTTACTTTTAACCAATAGTTTGCAACCCCCATAAAATACCAGGCAAGATGTATGAAGTCCGCCTCATCCCCACACCGTTGGCACCTCGAATCAGTACATAAACCAAATCTGTGTAATCTCATTGGCGTATGATAAGTTTGATGTAAATATTTAATATGTATTATACGTAAGTTGCTATTAGGTGTCAGTAAGCTTGTCGGTGTTCCTGTCGTGGCCCATTCTTTTTCAGATAGTGGAGTGTCTAAGCATGCATTCCATTTCTGTATGGCCTTTTGTACGGTGGCCCCTTTATCTGACTGTATTGCTACATAGAGGTTAGACACCAGTGTTTAGCATCGGGTTGTCGAGCAGCAGTTTTAACGTCGCTAATTCTTGTGGGTCTACTGGGTATGTCGGATAAAGTTCCTTTATCGCACGTTGCAACCTGTAGTATGTAAATTTAAATAGCATTGTTTGGTTATGCACATAGTGGAGAAGTGTGGCTCAGGGGTTAGAGGCGGCAGACCCAGAAGCTGAGTTCGGCCCTGGACCAGGGTTCAATTCCCCGCCTCGGCGGGTCTTGGGCTCAAAAATTCCACGGACTCGATAATTCTCGCTCCGGTGCCTTCTCGACTCACGGGTTCACACTCTGCGACTCTGGGCAATATCTTGCTTAATCTCCACAACGGCCCCTCGCGGCGGGATGCCTGGCTTTCACCTTGTGGATACCCTGCCGGGGTTATCTCACAGGGGAATACCAGGACGGGTTCCCTAAGCAAGCGCCGGGAAACCCTTTGTGGGTAGCTGTGCGCTATATAAGCTCAAATACATTCACATTTACATTTAGGACATATCCTCTAATGTTTTAAATACCCCTTCGTGATACAGGTCTCCTATTGAATCTAATCCCACTTGTCTAAGTAGTTCCATTCCCACCTTCTCTTGTGTTACTGATATGGCCGGGTGATGATGGAGCGGTAGTTTAGGGGCATATAGTGGCAGTTTGTTTGCCTTACGTCTCATCAGCCGCCAGGCCTCGTTAGTTGCGTCTATTGTGTTTATGTCTTGCTTATGTAGTGGGGGCTTTGGTGCGTAAGTATTGCGTCTAGTGGTATTGGTTGCATGTCTCCCTCTTCGATTGCCACATGCGTAAGGAAAGGGATTTTGTGGTACCAAAAGTGTGCATATTGGGCCTGCGCGCACAGGTAATACAAGAAGAAATCAGGTACTTTGAACCCTCCCCGCGAGTATGGTAATGTCAACGGGCCCGATTCACAGAACTAACTTAAGACTAAATCCTAAACTGTGAATCGGGCCCAACGTGTTTAACTCAATGCGGGCCGTTTTACCTGCCCAAATTAATTTCAGCATCACAGTAGATATTCTACGGAACACTGCCATAGGAGGGTTGATAGGAATGTTATTGAACAGATATAACAGCTTTGGTAGCATCACCATCTTCACAATTGCCAGCCTATCAGCTAGTGAAAGGGGCAGTTGGATCCATCTCTCTATTTTCTCTTCTAGAGTCGTGATTACTCTTCCATAATTTGTGCGGACAACCACTTCAGGGTCCCTATGAAATCACACTCCCAAATATCTCACGGGTTCTGACTGCCATTCTAGCAGTCTGTTTTTAGTGGTTGTGTGCTATCTGTTAGAGGTAATATTAATGATTTAGCCCAGTTTATTTTGAGACCTGACTGTCGCCCAAATTTAACATATTTATTGAGAAATATATGTACTCATCATCACACCCATAAAGAGATTCACTCACCCAAACAACTGTTTCCACATACAGTCTTAACCTCATATACCTACCAAATCAATTATTTACACATCTTTGGACAGTCACACACCTCCCACCCAACCAAACACACATTCATTCACTATTACATACAAATACTCACTTAACTAATTAATAACTAATATACACGTTCACATAGCTAGTAACCAACTCATGTAGTACTTTACACATTAAGAGATAGAGTGATACAGTTATTCACAAATTTTAATCAGTATCTCATATATTTAGTGAGACACTTTAAATTAGTCACTTAGATAGTCATTCACTCTGCCACTAAATTCTTCATTCAGGCACTTATCCATCAATTCAGACTTCAAGGCAGATTGATATATATAAATAATACATATTTAAATATTGAACCAAACCACATTCACTGGATGATGTCATCAGTGATGTCATTTGAGATGTCAGCAGTGATGTCATCAGGGATGTCACTGACCAGATCATGAATGATGTAATATGTGACATCATCAACAGTGGATTGCGGGCGAATGAGTTATAGTTAGTACAACTAACTATAACGGGGAATTTCAATGGTTTCGTACGAGTGAAATGTCCAACAACTATAACACCGCTGAAACCTGTGGAAATTCAGTGAATTCCTGAGGTCGTCACTGTTGTTGGTTGAGTGACGCGGGAATGTTTAAAAATGGTGTTTGACTGGTAACTAGTGTAACACTGACGAAGGAGTATATCCGAAACGCTTCTGTTTCTTATACCATCTGCTGAATAAATATAATCGATGATGGCTTCCTGTGTGCCCGAGTTTCTGTTCTAAACTGACAGAATTGGCAGCGTGAATTTATTTCGCGGCAAGCACCGCCGCGTTCGGGCACCCGTCCGGGAGTGCAGAGTCAAGGTGCTCTTTGGAGTGTTGATTGTAAAACTCTGCACTACCGTAGCAGTGAAGGAGTCCATGGAATCCAGAGGATACAACACCCACACGATTTGGGAGGAGTCCCGACTGGTGGATGTATACGGTGACGTTTCCTCGAAGCAACAACTGCAACGACACGGGGCTACGGCAATGCGTGTGAAGCCACATCGACACAGTGAGTGAACTCTTACCTCACTTTCCAGCATAAGTTTGGTTATGTATGACGAGTCGGACCGCCGTGAGGCGGCGCTTGACATCTTTAAAAAGAAACCAGAAGCAGCAGGACCATTGTTGTCTGCCATAGGGAGCAATGGTTGCAATCAGCTGCGTCAACAGTTTACGAAACTCGAGAGGCTATGCGAAAGGGAAATAAGGAAGTGGTGGGAGGCTACCTCCCTCCAGAACTATATGGATGGGGACAGGGTACCCCGGGGTCTTCGGATTTACACGGTACCCGCATACGGGAACCCAGACCCCATCTGCTGCAACAGTGGGCGGAATACATCGCTGCGTCCTGTAAAGGGATGCTTGACATCCTAGTTAAATTTGAGTGATAGAGCTACTGCCCTCGAGGAAATCGGCATACTTGAACAGGAGATCGCAAAGGATGCCAATACCAGTAAGCGTGACAAACTTAGAGAAGAAATGAAATCACGACTAAAGAAATACAAATTGAAAATTCGTCAACGCAAGCAAGAGAAATTCGAGAGGGACGAGAGCGATTACACGCAGGGGAGAATTCTAACCTTCGCCCGCAAATTTGATGGCCCTCGGAAAGAGATGAATAGGAAAAAAACCCACGCAGCCTGAAGCAAGGGTGGAAACCTCGGAGTCTGAGGTTACCGAGGGCGAACAATCAGGAGAAGAAACTGCAACCTCGGCAACAGAGAAAATCAAGACTCCTTTTCATTTGGAATTCAACCTGATCAGACGAGCATGGCTCAGAGGGGCAAAAACAAACTCCCAAAAAACGAAGACGAACCAGGAGAGGCGCTGGGAAGGGGAAGAGGCAGAGGAAAAACTGTGCAGCGAGTGACTCGCAACAACAAGGGCAACAGGTGGTAGAGTCAGAAGATGCAGCCAATCTCACCATCATCAACTTGACCCCTAACGAACTTTAACCTGCACAAGAAAAAACACTACAATTAGGATTGACATTCTGCCCCGATGATAAATTCGAAATCACTCAGACCAGAATTGACTTGTATAAATTTACTCGTAAAATGAAACTGCATAAATTACACAAGATAAAACCATCAATCACAGAATCTAGGAGACTTAAATCGAAATCGTCAGTGAAGGACACTGATTTCCTTTCCATTAATGATCTAAGCATGGTGGAATTGCTTGAGGACCTACACACAGAGAATCATTGTGTAGGACAATCACAAGAAGATATAGCTGTAAGATCAAGGAAAATTGGTATAGATCAGGAGGCACCTATGACCTCTTTCAAGCCCCCCTCCCAGTTTAATCCTCGCCTACCCTATGATGCTATTGACACTTTCTCTGATGCTGTCCTCAAAGATCTCAATAAATTGAGATTTAGCGCAAACGCTAGACCACCTCAACGCCAGAACCTGACAAAGGAACAGAGGAACATCTTAAGTTCCATGAGCAAGGATGAAAATACCATCTGCAAACCCTCAGACAAGGGGGGTAATATCGTCCTACTGACGGGAGAATAATATTTCCGCGAATCTCTGCGACAATTGAATAATGGAAGATATTTTGAGAAGACGACTAAAGAACAATATCTTGAAAGTATTACCTCCTACCATGACCTGATCAACAAATGGAGAACTCCTTCTATTCTCGAGACAGATGAATTCCTGTTTTTGAAAAACTGTGAACCTATGATCCCGACCTTCTACCAACTTCCCAAAGTGCACAAAAGTTTAGTGGACCCACCCGGCAGGCCCATCGTTTCATCTAAAGAAGGACTGACCGAGAATGTCTCAAGATATGTAGACTCATTCCTCTTCCAGCTGGTTATCGAACTTGACTCTTACGTCAAAGACACTAAGGACTTTATTGTCCAAATTAACAATGTTGACTGGGATCCTGCATTTATATTGATTACTCTAGGCATCACCAGTCTATATACCTGCATAGATCACGCACAGGGCATGCAAGCTGTTAGCTATTTCCTGAGAAAAAGATCATTGAAATTTGCAGAGCATAACAGTATGTTACTGGAATTTGTGAATTTTTGTCTGCATAGCAATATCATCCTATTTCAGGAAGACCTATTTAGGCAGATCTCGGGGACAGCGATGGGCACCTGCTTCGCCCCCAGCTATGCAAACTTGTTCGTAGGCTGGTGGGAGGAGCAGGTGGCCTTAGCGGGAGCACATGCCAGGTAGATTGAAAATGTGGTCGTGTGGCGTCGATATATCGACGATCTTTTCCTGATCTGGAGGGGCTCCTCCTGTCAGGCGAAGGAGTTCATTAATGATCTAAATAGGAACTCCTTGAATTTGAAATTCACACATGAGATGAGTACCACTTCAGTCAATTACCTAGACCTAAGAGTATTTGTAAAGGAGGGGGTCTTGAGTACCGAACTCTACAGGAAGCCCACCGCTGGGAACTCCACCCTTCATGCACAGAGTATTCACCCGCCAAATCTGATCAAAAGTATTCCTTACGGAGAACTTCTCCGATTAAAACAGAATTGTACACATGATGCATATTTTGGGAAGGCAGCAATTGAATGCATATTTAGATTTAAGATCAGAGGGTACGATCAAGGGTTATTAACATCTGCCTATAGGAAAGCCAAAGCAAAACCATGGGCAGACCTTTTGAGGGATAAGTTGGAAGTCACAGCAGAAGAAATGTCGAGTAAAAAGGATCAGAAGGCCCAATTCCGGATGATTACCGGTTACTCTGAGGATGCACAGAATGTGAGACGCATCTTCAGGCGTAACTGTCACATCCTGCAAACTGACCCTATTATAGGCAGGGATGTCCGGGAACTACCATTGATGACTTTTCGAAAATCAAAGTCTTTAAAAGACATCCTAGTACAGAGCCACCTGCCACCTAGAGTGTCACGAACAGGAACACTTAAGGAGATGAGAGGCTTTTTCCCGTGTGGGAAATGTAAGGCCTGTGTCACGAGTAGAAGAGTTCTGAGCTATATGATACCTGGGTGTGGGAAACCTAAAATGATCAGCAAATTCATCTCCTGTCTTACCCCATTTGTGGTGTACTGTTTGGTTTGTCCCTGTGGACTCAAATACATAGGGAGTACTGTTCACAATGTGAAGGTCAGAATTTTGGAGCATCAACGGGCCATAGTTAACAAGGATGAGAATTATCCCGTAGCACGGCACTTTGCCCTGAAACATCAAAGCAATAGAGAGCTGCTTCAATACTATGGCATCGACCATGTTCCAATACACCCTACTGGGGGCAACAGGTTGCAGCGATTGAGGAGACTTGAGTCACGCTATATCATAGACCTGCAAACCAAAGCACCTAATGGGTTAAACAGTAGTGAGGAATTGACAGTTCATTTGGGATAGTTGTATATAACCTTTTCTTCACTAAGTTGGATTGTATTGAATCTGTAACTAATTATGATGCATTGAATGATGTAATTACGAGGTGGAAATGCTCCTTTCATATCCATGTTTCTACATGTCGTATATTGTCAAAATTATTGTCGCAGGGATTATGTAATGATTTATCTGATATTTTCCAACCTAGTGGTTCATGAACGGTTATTCGGTTATGCCGATACACGGCTGGATTTCAGCTGTCCACTTGTGGGGCTTATGGGGCTATATTATGTAATGGAGACTTTTCTCTTCAAGACATTTTTGAATGAACTTTATTGATACCCCGCTCCATCAACATGTGGACTTATGCCGATCCAGGGCGGGATTTTTCACATTTTCCGTTCATATCCACCATACGAGGTGGGTTCTAAAGCAAAAACTGTAGATATACATATCTTTTTTAATACATGTTTCCTTGAATTCGATATATACATACATGGATGCATTGCAACATTGACTGTGTTAAGATGGCGAACGATCCTAAAAATGGTCCTGTTGAGTTAACCCGTCGTCACTGTTGTTGGTTGAGTGACGCGGGAACATTTAAAAATGGTGTTTGACTGGTAACTAGTGTAACACTGACGAAGGAGTATATCCGAAACGCGTCTGTTTCTTATACCATATGCTGAATAAATATAATCGATGGTGGCTTTCTGTGTGCCTGAGTTTCTGGTCTAAACTGACAGAATTGGCAGCGTGAATTTATTTCGCGGCAAGCACCGCCGCCCGGGAGTGCAGAGTCAAGGTGTACTTTGGAGCGTTGATGTATATATATAGCAAGGGCGGATGCCCGAAACGCGTCAGATTTTGTTGGACTAAACTTTAATAAACCCTGTGCCTTTATCTACGTTTGGATTCGTGTGGTCTTTTTGGGTCGATGGAATGCGGAGCCCTGAAACACTGCTGTTGCTGCATGCATATATATATATATATATATATATATATTCAGTGAAAAAAACAGAGGTTTCACAATTGTTATAGTTAGGAATTAGCATTTAAGAAACCTTTGAAATTCACTGAAAAAACCATAGGTTTAACACTAGTTATAGTTAGCTGGACATTTTACTCATACAAAACCATTGAAATTCCCACGTTATAGTTAGTTGGACTCACTATAACTCGCGCGCCCGCAATCCACTGCTGATGATGTCACATATTACATCATTCATGACATGGTCAGTGACATCACTGATGACATCACTGCTGACATCGCGAATGACATCACTGATGACATCACTGATGACAACATCCAGTGTCTGTGTGTTTCTGTAAAGTTTAAATATGTTTTACATATTGAAGAATGAGTGGATGTATAAGTGTAAGGATGAAGGATTTAGTAGGTGCTATGTTCTTAAAAAAAATGAAAACGAGTAAGTGAAGTGGAGTGCATTGATAAAGGAGAGGAAAATGAGTAAGAAAGCACAGAAAGGGATGAGAGGAGAAAGGAAGTGAAGTAGGGGGACTGAAAGAAGGTGAGTGTGGGGAAGGAGAGTGAGGAGAAGGAGAGTGAACATGGGGAATGTGGATATTCAAAGAAAATGTAGAAAAGGAACGGGGGTGTGGAAGGGTAAGAAAAGATGCATTGCTGGAGTTGCATCATTTCTGGGACACACTCTAGCAATACATCACTTTTGCGCTTACAGATACGTCTGAAATACTGACGTATCTGTAAGTACTTGCAACATAATGCATCATAAATTAAATATGACACATGAGTAGAAGACTGAAGGCCTCCTTTATGAGGCCATGCGTCACTTTTACACCACCGGTGCGTCACTTTTTGTGACGCACCAGTGCTGTAAAAAATGCACCTTGTTGAGTCATATTTACAAAGCGACGCATCTAGGTAGATGCGTCACTTTGTAAACCCCTGCACCACATTATACCTACGTCAGGTGTAATGTATTCAAAAGGGGTGTATTGACGCAAGAAAGGGTCATAGAGGTGACGCAGTGAAATCTATGAGATTTCACTGCGTCACTTTTAAGAAGCCGTTGTGTCAAAATCGTGGGCCTGCCTCACAGCAGGCGTAAGACTGATGCAGGCCCTTTCACATAGGACTTGCCCCATGTGAAAGGATGCATTGCTGGAGTTGTGTCACTTTTCTGACACACTCTAGCAATGCATCACTTTTGCGCTTACAGATACGTCAGAAATACTGACGTATCTGTAAGTACTTGCGACATAATGCGTCATATATTTAATATGACGCATGAGTAGAAGACTGAAGGCCTCATTTATGAGGCCATGCGTCACTTTTACGCCACCGGTACGTCACTGTTGTGACGCACCAGTGCTGTAAAAAATGCACCTTGTTGAGTCATATTTACAAAGTGACGCATCTAGGTAGATGCATCACTTTGTAAACCCCTGCGCCACATTATACCTACGTCAGCTGTAATGTATGCAAAAGGGGTGTATTGACGCAAGAACGGGTTGTAGAGGTGACGCAGTGAAATCTAAAAGATATCACTGCATCACTTTTATGACGCTGTTGCGTCCAAATCTTGCGCCTGCTTAACAGCAGGCGTAAGACTGATGCAGGCCCTTTCACATGGGACTGGCCCCATGTGAAAGGATGCATTGCTGGAGTTGCGTCACTTTTGTGACACACTCCAGCAATGCATCACTTTCCTCTAAACACTCAACATTATTTTTTTACTCTATTTTTTTACACTTTTTTTCCCCGTGGTGCACTCAGGGTGCGCATACCGGAGAGCATACCGGGGAGCGCCGCCAGCGCTTACCCCGCGAAAATAAAAAATAAAAAAGTTTTTTAGCCCTTCAAGGTCCTTCTAGGCCCCCCTCAGAAAACCTGCTTACATGAGAGACTATGGAATGGGTTTAATATACAACAATAACTTGCGTTCCAACATTCAACACATCTACAGAAGAGATGGTGTGCACTTCTCTGATGAAGGGAATAGAATATTCGTCCTTTATTTAAAAGTGTGCATTGGAACTTACTTGTAGGTACCTAAATTAGCCACAGAACACAATAGCTCTTTTCAGAGCTACCCTACCTCTGATCATTCAAAACGTTTATCTTTTTCTATTTTTTGTTTCTTCACCAAAGTACGCTCCCCGGTTCGCTTACCGGTGCGCGTACCGGGCGCTTCCCCGCGAAATTTTAAAAAATTTAATTTTTGTATTTTTCCATATATCAGCGTCCTAATCCCCCCTCAGAAAACCTAGAGGGTCATAAACTGTCTACCGTGCCCCCTTCTACCCATTCCGTACATTGTTTGTCCTCTATCTTATGTATCAATTCTACCGATACACAAAATGGAGGACTCCCGTAACGCTGCCGGTTCGCGTACCGGGGAGCGCACCGGTAAGCGCTCGATAAAAAAAGGTGGGAAAGTAATTTACAGAAAAACTACTACAGACACTTTCACCAAATTTGGAATAGTCCCTACTACATACCAGTCCCTACCATTTTCCTAAATTTGATGGAATTCCATAGAGCCATTCAAGTTGTAGCTCTGTCTAAATAACCTGAGGTAAATTACATGGCAAAAACACATTAGAAAGAGTTGACATTTTCAACCAATGATAACATTACTTTCAAGTTGTATTTTTATGTGCTGACATTTGATTGGTTTGTTACATGAATATATATGAAAAATAAGAGGGAAAGACAGCCATTTTGACTGGAACTCCCGGAGGCACATTTACAGAGCATTTCCTGAGAAACCTAAGACACTTTTCCAAATGTAAGTTAATAGGTTTGAAGGAGAAATATGTTGTGCACCTAAAGGTATTTTTATAAAAACGTTTCCTGTTAGATATTTACTGTCCCTCAGTTATAGTTATAGATTGAGTAAGGCTTCTCTGTTGTTGTCATAGATTGAGTTAGACTTGATCACATGCAGTACTTTATATTTCTACTTCCTGCCTTGTAGAATACACTGCCCAAACATAAATTCACTCTTAAAAACTCAGAACTATGTTGTACATGTTAAGTTAAAAATAAAAATGTAGAAGTTTCTTACTTAAACTCTATTTGTCTCCCGCTTTTTTATTCTACCTTAACAGCAATTATGGATAAAGAAGCACAGGAACCCAAAGTACAACCTGAAATACAGGACAATAATGATGATTTTTTTAATGTGACAGCAGACGAACAACTGTTGGAATTTATGGACAATTTTGATAAACAAGAGACAATTTATGAAAAAAAAGATCATGAAATTTCAGATGAAGTACTACTTGAAATTTCCACAGATTTTTAAAATTAATATCAATAAAATTGTATTCATAAATTAAAAATTGTTTAAGACATTATTCATTTTTTTTCTAAATTTAAGATATAATAGTAGAGTAATTATAAAAAAAGTCAGACTAATGGTAAAGAGTACAACATTTTTATATTACTATGTGCTCAGGGAATGCTCAAAGGATCTGTTTCTACTTTCCCATGAATCTAGGAGAATAATTTGCTTACTTGATGTGTTTTAAAAATGTGTTTTTTGACTTAAAATGGCTCAAAGGCTTTGTAAATATGCCCCATGCTGACTATGAATCTCTAGCAGTATATATCAAGAAAACCATTTAGCCATTTAGCATGTAGACCTCTCTAAATTCCCTGAGGTAAATTACTTCACAAAACACATCGGAAGTGTTGGAATTGACAACCAATTAAAATGTTACTTTCATTTTCTACTTTTTTAACCTAACATTTGATTGATTATTACCTGAATATATATAAAGAAAGAGAGAAAAACACAGCCATTTTGACTACTACTTCCTGAAGTACATTGCAAGAACATTTTCATTGACAACTTAAACTTGTTTTTAAAAGGTAAGATGTTATTTTAAAAATTTGACCGGATAACTATGTTATACAATTTAAATTAATTTGGAAAACATTTTCAGATAGTTATATACTATCCCTCTGTAAGAGTTAGACATTGACAAAGGCTTGTTTATTATAATTATAGATTGATTTACGTTTCTGTGTTATAATTATGAATTTACTTAGGCTTTTTCGCAAGCACTTTTTAATAGTACTACTTCACGCCTGAAACCATACAGTGCCCATAGATAACTTCTCTGTTATAAACTCACAAGTACCTGTCTGAACTTAAACCCAACATTGCCCTATCTCTACTGATATATATATTTTTTATGCAAATTTCAGCACAAAAATGGAAGGAGAACAGAACGTTTCCTTTGAAATTGCCCTAGAGATAAAAAATGAGGAAATAATTGAAAGCATTGACTTTGAATTCATGGACGAATCACAAGACCAAGAACTTCTACAATGTGTAGAATCTGTGGATTTATCACTTCATTATGAGGACGATAAAATGTGGGAAGTTATGTTCACTCAACAAGAGGACATTTTGGACAGTCAAATGTTAGACAGTCTATTAAATTTTGAAAAAGAATCAGAAGAATAAATTTACATTTAATAATCAAAAATTGTTCGGGTCTTTAATCATTTTTATATGTAATTCATAAACTAGTACCAAATTGATTATAATGTAAAGTCAGACTTATAGTATACTGTGCAACTTTTTTATGTTACTGCATTGGTACCTACATTTTGCTACTTAAATAAAAAAAAGAAAAACGAACAAGCAATAAATATACAATATTTAAAAAGTCTATCATTCTTGTTTCCTTTTAGTACGCTCCCCGGACCGCTTTCCGGTGCGCGTACCGGGCGCACCCCACGCAAAAAAAAAACGTTTTTTTTTTTTTTTTTTTGCCCCGCGGGGCCCTTTTAAAGCCTCCACATCAAACCTAGGGGGTCAGGGAGGATCTACTATGCCCCCTTATGGTCATTTCCCCCTTCGTTTTGGCCTCCTCTTGTCTCTCAATCCTACCGAGAGACAAGATGGTGGCCGCTCTGGACTGTTTAGAATGTTGACAGACACCGGAGAGCCAATCAGCTTCGCTTCGCAAAGTTCCGTTACGCGAAAAGTACGCGAACCGGAGCGCTACCCGGGACGCTGTCACGGATATATCTGTTTTTTAAAACGTTAATTTCTCAAAATCCACTGGAGCACATATATTGAGACCTAGCAAAGGGACATCGAGCTAACAGTCCCTAGAATTTTGCCAAGTTTCGTTCAAATCCATTCAGCCGTTCGAGCTAAAAGTGAGGCCAACCGCCCTATGGAAAAATGAATGGGAAAAACGCGTTTTGGGACCCCCCTTTTTTCTCGGCCCCCCCTTGACGAAACCCCCCCAAATTTTCAGGGGCTGCTCAGATACAAAATGTGCCATTTTCCTGAAAATTTCAGCCGATTCCGTACACAAACGCCAAAGTTATTAGACATAGAATTTTCAAAAGTCCCATAGAGAAAAAATCCTAACTATATATACCTACTGGCAACCGCCAGTAGGTAATATATGTATATATATATATATATATATATATATATATATAGATATATATATATATATATATATATATATATATATATATATATATATATATATATATATATATATAATTATCATATATGTGTGTTTAACTTTTTTAATTACGTACATTTTATTTTTTAATATATTTATTATTTATTATTTTATTTTATATATATAAAAATCGATATTTTGTACAACTATATTTTTGGCATCAATATTTTTTTCGACATTTTTGTACTTACCTGTTTAAGTATAGGGAGTCGATATTTTTGCATTCTATATTTTTAGATGTATCTTTTTTTCATCTTTGTTTTTGAGGTCGATATTTTTCTGTCAGTGTACCCTACACTAGGAGACACTGTATTTATTTAGATGAAATTAGTGGTAACCGAATATTTGTATGTAGATTTTTTTCTCTAGTCTGGGACTATGAACTATCAAACTGGAATTGTATTAACAAGCATTCACTAAATTCTCCAAGTTGATGCGTAAGGACCTGGAAGACAAATTGCATAACTGATAAAATTTATACTGTACAAGTTTGAGTAGTGTAGGTATATAGTATGTTATGTTGGTAACAATGACTAAGCAAAACAATATTTTGCTACAGAGCTTAATCATAAATTATCATACAATTTAGCTTTCTAGTCAGATATCTCTTGTGCAAAAATGTAGTGAGGTTTATTTTTCTACCGTAACTTGCAAGCAGAAGTGAAGAGAAGAATAAAAATCTCACTCAGGGTGTAATATGGGAAAGAAGAACATGTGACATACAATTCTGCCAACATACTTAATATATTTATATTATCTTGCATTTGCCTGTATTAAGCACCATTCAGCAGTGTCTCAACAGTATATTTTTCAAAAGTCAAAATCAAGTATAGGAACTGATAATATGTGGTCATTGGGGGGTTCATAGGTATAAGTGAGAGAGATATGACTTCTCCTAATCTTATTTTAATGTTATGTGCTTCATTGACCTTGCTATTAAGACTTGGGTCCCATTAGGATGGCGGGTGGATTGCCCCCGCCAGGCTGGCTGTAGCCGCCGCCAGGCTGGCGGGGACAATCCGCCCACCATCTGCACCTAAATTCCCCCCGCCATATTAGGATGACTGGGGGACCGCGGCCGACGGAAAGACCGTCCGCCGCTTTTCCGCCCCGGTCTCAAGGCGACCAGGGCAGAAAAGGATTAATATGGTGGCGGTGTCTAACAGACACCGCCAGCCATATTATGATGTGCTTAGGGAGATGCCTTGCTCACTCTGGGGGCCCCCTGCGGGTCCCCAGAGTGAAGGAGAGGTGGGGGCTGCACACGGGGGTACCTGTGGTACCCCTTTCATTTGCATATACAAAGCGGCAGGCACCGCGCGGTGCCTGCTGCTTTGTTTATGCAAATGCATCAATGCATTTATAGCATTGTGGCGGGCGGTGCAGATTGCACCTCTCGCCACAATGCAATAAATGCAGGATGTGCCCGCCACTGTGGCGGCCACATCCTAATACCCCCCACGGGACCCCCGCCCTAATGGGGGACAGTCCCGAATTCCGACAGGATGGCGGGTGGACAAAGTCTGCCCGTCATCCTAATGAGCCCCTTTGTTTTCCAAATCAGCTGATATAAGTGAAATACAATGTTATGTTGGAAGACTACTTTGGTTGAAGTATGTATCATCATTAAATAGCTCATACATTTGTGTTGTAGAACTTTTGACATGTACATTGTAAATTAAAACAACATTTGTAGCTATGTATATGCACAATGTCAAAACATAACAAAATGTTGCTATCTGAATGCATGCAGTTAATTCTTCTTAATCCAAAGGGCTGATCTACTAAAGATTGCACCTTAATTACATAGAGGAAATGACTTTGGAGCTGACTTTGACTTTGGTGGACAGATTAAGTACTTTATCCCAACAACGCAAGGTTCTTCAGCTTGTAACATTTTTAGATGTCTGCTGGTCACACGCACATCTCTTGCATGTACAGGAACAATGGTTTCTGAACATACCTTGAAAGCTTGATGGACTATTCCCTCTACAGGATTCTTATAGTAAACTTTCAACTTTTTTATTTTTTTATGCCAGAGTGGAATTTTGTATTTGAAAATAAATCAAGCAATGACCTCCCTCACCATGGGAATTTTCTCCCATGGCAAGGGGGTCATTTTGCAGTTACCTCCAAGCACTCCCCCCAGTAACTTGTTTTCAGAAATGTCTGGGTTTGGCACATTTCCCTAGATGGCCGCCAAGCCCGAGACCAAAAGCACAGGTGACCCCTTACAAAACCAGGTTGTTTTGTGATCGATAATTTTGATATCTCCACATTATATTTTTAGCCCTTCCCTGTCACGGGCACTTGGCCCACCCACACAAGTGAGAAAGCATTTTTATTGGGAGGCCTGGAGGAATGCTGGGTGCTAGGATATTTGTGCCCGCCAATAAAGATATTTATTTAAACAATTTTTAAATCGGACACACGTTAACAACTCAATGTGACCCAAAAGTGTTCCTTTCAATTTCAACTTTGTTTTATTTTTAGGGAAAACTTTTTACTTCATTATCAAAAAATCATCAATGTATACAAACATCACAGATAAACTGTTATATATCCACACCCACACTTTAAATAAAATCCATTTTCCAACATAAATTTCGAAAAGAACACAAAATGACCTAAACAAAACATATACCCAAATGCCCAAATAGGTTTGGTTCTATAACTTCAATTCTACAACCGTTCTTCTGGGCAAATATCCAAACTGTGCGCTATTCGCAATATCCCCAATGTTTTTCAAAAAATTGAAGAAATTAATTCACATTTATATTCCTATACTTGAAAACAACAAGGGGTAGTCTCTTTTTATTCCACTTGTTTGGATAAAGAGAGGTCGATGCGTTTCAAACCCAATTACACATTTATAGGGTTCTCTTCAGGACCAAAAGCTGGAAAAACAAGAACATAAATAATTTTTCCTAACTGAATTGTATCGTTTAAAAACTACCCAAATGCACCTTCCATGCAAAAAAAGTTTCATCAAAGATTACCTATGTTTGAGATCAGCCGATCTCATCTGTTCAAAACAAATATGAAATCATTCTCAATGTTTTTCACTCTGATAACTGCAGCACTACCAGAAAAATTGAAGAGTACAAAAGAAGAACTAAAGAAGAGTTCAGTCTTATGTCCGTTCTTGTGTATATTGCTCTATATGTTTTTGAGACCATCAAAAGGTGAAAGCACCTTACTTATATCCAATGAAGTGTTGTGCCTTGTGGTCACTCTTAACTAGTTTTTTGGTTGTGTATCTTTAGAAGACCGAAAACCAAAAATGAGGATCCTTTTAATTCACAGAGTCGATGGACATGATCTGACGAACATTAAGTATCATACCTGTTAATTCCTTTTTCTAAATGGGCACCATGATTGTTGTTCTTCATATGAATCTATACAATAGATTTATGAATAAATGAATGGTCTAATGCAGGGCATGTCCCTTAATCCAAAGAAAACTTTGACATTGTCCTGCACATTTATGAATCAACCTATAAAATGACCTCTCCAATGTAGGTCAGTGTCATGACTCGATTGTTGCTGCAAGACGTGGTGCTAGTAAAACTTGTTCAATCAGGGTACCTCTACGTGCATTTGTGTATTTACTACATAAACCCATGCTTCTTTCAACTGATAGAAAGTGGAGGAGGAAAAGAAAAGGGAGGGGCCTACTTCTAATCGGAGATGGAAACACTGCATCCTAACTATGCAGTGCATTTGGCATCACAGAATGTATTGCGGTAAGTTGCTGGATTCTACTCCTAACCCAAGGTAACATGACTGTGGCGTTCGTTCCCTTCACAAAAACTGTTTACTGGAACCGTATCTCTAACTTAGTTTATTGAGCATGTTGGCATCCTTCCTCTGTTCCCGCTAACCGTGGTAGCATCCCAGTGATGTGTTCTTGCATTCTGCCTTTTCCGGAATAGATGTACGCATTTTTCTGCCTACAGCAGGTAGGCTTACAACTATGGGCACCCACCATATCCTCATTAAAGGTGTGAGAACCCGAGTGAAAAGGCCCAGCGGACTGTGAGAAAGCTAGACCGTCAACATAGGGAAGAGTCAACAATAAACTTTATTCGGCTCCAAGTAGCCATAAAACTAAGCAATACAGATATAAACAATACATATTAAAACGTAAAATACACATAAAAAATATTAAGAATTATCACAAAGCACCCTCAAGCTCAAGGACAAGATTCCCTCTAAAAACTAAAAAGACCATAAATCAGCAAAAAACCTCTACAAAAGACCTACAAAAGCGGGCTAAAAATGATCTGTCATGCTGTCTAAGATATCAAAAGCTAATAGAAATTGATTATTAAAAACCCTAAGACATAAAAACAAATAAAATCCAAATTAGGAACACATTGAAAATAAATACAATGTCCTAGCCTAGGGACAAGACATTAAGTCATCACTTCAACCTGTAACCTCTTCCTAATCATGAGGGCCCCTATCCAGAAACTGGCTACATTAAAACAGATAAGAGGGCTTGTCAGCATTTTTAAATATACTAGTGCTGGTGTTACTTGCTTAAAAGGTTGATCCTTAAATAAAGGCAATATGTACGGCAACAGCAACACTTTGTAATAGTCACAGAAAAAAATAAGATGCACAGTATCTTGTGGAGAAAAATCATCACATGAGGAAGGCCATCTATGTTCCACCTTGTGTCTACCAAGTGGCACCACAAGGGACCAATACAAGAGGCTGAGTCTAAATCTGGTAAGCCGGGATCGATGCTGAGACGTAACTGTGGCCATAAAAGGCTCCATTGAAGGGTAAGTTTTAACAAGATGTAAGACCAAATTGTGGGTGGAGGGGTGTGGCTCACTGGTTAGAGGCGGCAGACCCGGAAGCAGAGGTCGGCCTGGGACCAGGGTTCGGTTCCCGACGCGGCAGGGTCTTGGGCCATGGTCAGCGGACTCGATAATTCTCGCCTCGGTGCCTACTCTAACCATGGGTCCCACTCAGCAACTCTGGGCAATTGCTTGCTTAATCTCTACTAATGGCCCCATCAGCACCGGGGATGCTTGTCTTCACCTTGGAGATGCCCAGGAGGGACCATCTCACAGGGAAAGCCAAGATGGGTTCCCGAGCGGTATACAGCGCCGGGACGCCCCTTTGCTGGGGCAGCTGTGCGCTTTACAAGTATACGACATTTAACATTTTAATGAATGGAATCTAGAGTGGCATTTCTAAAGTAAGACCGTACTTTCTGAATGCATGGTTTAGATTGAGCACCAGGTTACATCAAACCCTGATCCATCTAAGCAAGGACGAAAGAGTTAGTTGATTACATATAAACCCAATCCCCAATTCTTCATGTAATATATAAGTGTGTACTGACTATGGTACAGCTAATAGACTTCTTAGAAAAAAAAAATTCCACTCTCTGACGATCTCTCATAGCATGCTAACCCCAGATATCACTTCCATAGCCAATTGGGATACATTTACCCTGATTGACTTTAACAAATGCCTGCTTAGGTTTGGCCCCCAATCTTTTGGCATAATCAAGGGTCGCAACAACTGAGGCTATTTTTTTTTTTTAACTCTTTATTCGTGACTGTAACAGTTGATTCGCATTACATTCAATCCTTTCACATTATATCAGTCTTTTCCTTTTTCTTTAACATTAACTTTGGTAGCATGTCTTTCAAAATTAGACTTCAAGTGCGTGTTATATTTCTCCGAGTATCTCTTAAGTACATCATTCGTTAGTCATATACGTGATTCATATAATCTCTGCTAAACCCCAACCACCCATCCCCTCCCATCCACCCACCCTCTGTCTCCTGGTCAGTCTCTTATATACACTCTACATTTCGGTCCCGTCGGTTTCTGCCTTCCCAGGGAGCGTTGTGTGTCGTAGGCTCGGCTATCCTAACATCTCTGATGACCTCGCCCGACCGTTCTGGCAGTCCGCCGGTTTGTGTGTGTAATCAAGTCGTTGGGTTATGTGGCCCTTCCAGTTCTATCTCTTCTACTTCTGTCAGCATTTGGTTCCATTCTTGCGCTATAGGGTACTTTCGGAGACCCCTCTCCTCCTCCCCAAGCAGCGCTGCAGCTTCTGACTCGCCCCATTTCAGTTAGTCAGTCCGCCATAGTCCTGCATCTGGGGATCTAGGTGATTTCCATCTCATAGTAAGTACTCTGAGTGCCAAACCACCCATCCCCTCCCATCCACCCACCCTCTGTCTCCTGGTCAGTCTCTTATATACACTCTACATTTTGGTCCCGTCGGTTTCTGCCTTCCCAGGGAGCGTTGTGTGTCGTAGGCTCGGCTATCCTAACATCTCTGATGACCTCGCCCGACCGTTCTGGCAGTCCGCCGGTTTGTGTGTGTAATCAAGTCGTTGGGTTATGTGGCCCTTCCAGTTCTATCTCTTCTACTTCTGTCAGCATTTGGTTCCATTCTTGCGCTATAGGGTACTTTCGGAGACCCCTCTCCTCCTCCCCAAGCAGCGCTGCAGCTTCTGACTCGCCCCATTTCAGTTAGTCAGTCCGCCATAGTCCTGCATCTGGGGATCTAGGTGATTTCCATCTCATAGTAAGTACTCTGAGTGCCAATAAGAGAGCCAAATCAATAAATTTCAGCTGCGCTTTACATGTTTTGGATCTCTTCCTGTGTCCTATCAGACAGGGTAGTGCCCCGTCAGGGATCTGTAGTGTTGTAACAGTGTGTAATGTGTCTCTGACCGTCACCCAGTAATGGCGTATTCTCGGGCATGCCCACAGCATGTGGAGGATGTGTGCCTCATCTTCTTGACATCTCGGGCAGCAGTGGGGAGTGGCAGGGAACATCCTATGGAGCCTCTGGGGTGTAAGATATGCTCTATGGAATATCATGGTCTGTATGAACTGGAACTTAACATTCCTAGACACTCTCCTCTGATGGGCCAGGATGACCTTCCACTCTCCGTCCGTTATGGGCTCCCCTGTGTCCACAGTCCAGATCTCTTTGAGCGTGGTAAGGGGCGACGTTCATGCTCCCTAATACCCACATAGAGCCATTTCACCAGGTGTCCTCCCGTTCCCATGTAATACAGGAGGTGTACTAGTTCATGTTGGTCTGGTTTGGTGCGTTGCGGGGCCCATGCACGTCTTATGTAGTGTGATATCGAGGCATGTAAAAGGTACAATTGCTGTGGGGCTCCTGTGGATTGTGCAAATGAGGCGTGGTCTAGTAAAGTGTCGTCTCCGAACAGGTCCCCCACTCTATCTACTCCGGCGTCCGTCCAGGAACGTAGTCTGTGTTGTGTCAGGTTTCCTTGTGGTGTTGGGAGTCCCAGGAGAGGAATGTTGTCCGCATAGGGAGTGGTCCCTGCCGCGTACCTAAGTGCTTTTCTCCAGCAGTGCAGAGCCACATGCAGGAGGGGGTGGCACTCCGTGGGGATTCTGGAAGTGGGTAGGAGGAGGGAGTGGAGATCCCCACGTGACAATTTGTCTGCTGTGAAAGTGATCTCATGTAGGTTTCTACCCGCCACCCATCGTGTCAACCACTGGAGTTGGCTTGCATAGTAATAGCTCCGTAGGTCGGGTACACCCAGGCCTCCCTGTCTGGTGCTCAGTTGCAGTTTCTTAAGGCTTACTCCCCTCCTCCCCGAACCCCAGACGAGGTTGATCAATATTGTATTTAGTGTAGTAAAAATTTGTTGTGGAAGCAACACCGGTAGGTTTACAAAATAGTACAGTATCTGGGGAAGCAGGACCATTTTCGAGACCGCCACCCATCCCATTACAGATAGGGGTAGGGATGTCCAGAAATTTACACTTCCTCGGAGGCCATTGATCGCTCTTCAAACGTTACCCTCAATCTGATCTTCTGGGGTCCGGTATACATTTATCCCAAGGTACTTAAACGTGGTTGGTGCCACTTGGATCTCATAGGCCCCAAATTGTATATGCGAAGGCCGCTGCCCTTCTCGAAAATAGAAGCCCAGAGATTTCCCCGGGTTTATGGCCAAGCCAGACATAACCGCAAAGCGTTCGAAGATAGTCGCTAGGTGCGAGCGGTCCCCTCCTAGGTTCCGGAGGAACAACAGGATGTCGTCCGCATATATAGAGACTAGGTTATTAGTGTCTCCAACTGGTATGCCCATCTCCGCAGCTCTAGTTCAGAGCGCAATTGCCAGGGGTTCTAGCGTTAGCACGAACAGCAGCGGTGACAGCGGGCAGCCCTGTCGGGTGCCCCTGTATATGCCATAACTGCCCGAGGTATATCGCCCAGTGCGTGCCCGAGCTGTCGGGTTCGCGTATAGCAGGCGAATCCACTTAAGGAGTGCATCTGGGAAGCCAAAGCGGCTTAGGACTTCGAACATAAAATCCCACGTCAGGGAATCAAAGGCCTGACGGAGGTCCAGGGCTATGCAGCCCGCATGTGGCAGCTCCTGGGGGGTGGTCGTCATTAGGGCATGGAGTCGTCTCGAATTTGGGGAGGTGCTCCTTTCCGGGAGGAAGCCACACTGGTCAGTGTGAATCAGGCCAGGGAGATGGTTTTGTATACGTAGGGCGATAGCTTTACTGAGGATCTTGTACTCCGTGGAGAGCATAGAGAGGGGCCTATAATTACCCACCTCCAAAGTGTCCCTGCCGGGTTTCGGGATAGATATCACCAGAGCCTGCATAGTCGTGGTGGGTTAGTGACCAGCCTCGTAAGCAAGTTTATATATTTTCTCTAGCACAGGCGCCAAAACGTCTGAGTACGTTTGGTAAAACTCCCCAGGCAGTCCATCCATACCCGGGGTCTTACCCTTGTTAAGTGTGTGGATGGCCACTTTGATTTTTTGCTGCGTTATGGGTCCGGCTAGTGTCGCCTTGACTTCCTGGGTTAGGGCCGGGATTGTTAGTTCTCCCAGGAAGGCCATCATGTCCTCCTTGTCACCTGTAGGGGGGGGGGGCATAGAGTTTTTCTAAGTGGGTCTTAAACACACTGTTAATTTCAAGTTGTGTATGCACCAAGTCGCCTGTTACATCTCGGATGCTCGTTATCATAGGGCTCTCAGGGGCGTCTCTGATCAGACGAGCTAGCAAGGCGCCAGATCTGTCCGCTTCAGCCTGTTGGCGTCTCAGATAGCTCCTGTAGTCCATCACCCTTAAGGTTTCCAGGAGTTCCGCATGTTCTATGTTACATAATTGCAGGTCGGCCCTACGGTCAGGGTCCAGGCCCACTGCGGTCTCAAGTGCTTTGAGTCTATTCTCCACATCACAAAGTTTACCATGGAGTTCCTGTCTAGCTCCTACCAATCGGCCAATAGCGGCCCCCCGCACCACAGCCTTCATTGCATCCCACACTATCAAATTTGAGGCCGTAGAGTCCCAGTTCTCATTAAAGTAATCAGTCAATGTGTCGGAGAGATGTGTGCGGAACGGGCCATCCTCAAGTAGGGGGGGGTGAAGCCTCCAGGTAGGCACGGGTGAGAGCACCTTTCCCCAGTGTACGTCCAGTGTCAGCGGCCTATGGTCCGAGAATGTTTTAGCGAGGTAGTCCGAGGAGATACATTTGGTCACTACTGAGTTAGAGCAGATAAATCTGTCCAAACGGGTATGTAGGTTGTGCACTGGAGAGTAATATGAGTATTCCTTGTGTGTAGGATATAAGGTACGCCAGATATCGGTCATTCCCCATCCCTGGAGCCACGCCCCGAATGACTCAGCCAGCCTGTGTATCCCTGTCGCCTGGAGAGGGGGGTGCGATCTGTCCAAGTCCACATCTAATATCATGTTCCAGTCCCCTCCCAGTAACCAGGGGATGTCCACCCAGTCTGCCAGTGCCCGGCCCACAGCAGTGAGAAATCTGTCTTGATCGAAGTTCGGGGCATAAATGCTACCCAAGACTACCATTGTCCCATCCAGAGTACCCTTCACTAGTATATATCGCCCTTGTTCATCCGTTCGTCGTTCTAATTCTTCCAACGGGGTGCCGTGTCGTACCCATATCATGGCCCCCCCGAGAGAATGCACAGTATGTTGTAGAAAATATAGTTCCCTTCCATTTCTTCCTTAGTAGCAGTGTATCTGATTGTGTTAGATGTGATTCCTGCAGGAATACTATGTGCGCTTGTTGGCGGAGCAAGAAGGCGTGTCTTTTCTGGACTGCGCCTAGCCCTCGCACATTCCAGGTAACTAGTCTGTATTTCCCTCCCTTGTCAGCCATAACCAAATGTAGGTGTCATAACGAGTGTCTTTCTGTGTTGCAGTGTGTATATCCTCAGTGTCAACCAGGAGACAGTTCCCTCCCTATCCCAAACCCCAACTCTGGAGGCGCAGCCTCTGAACTTTGCTGTGCCAAACAGTGAACATTGAAACATAGTAAAAACATTACGGTGCATACGCTAGTGGGGGGTTGGCGTAGCATAGGCCGTGTCCAAAGAGCCATACTTGTTTTCGCCGTCGGCTCAACGGTGCCTCCGGGAGTTACCTTTAGAGCCAACTAGTGCTGGCAGCCGCTTTTCACGGGGGAGGAGTTCAGGAAGTATACAGGTCCCGTCCCAGGAACAATATGTAAGAAAGTCCCCTGCCCTCCCCAACATGGTATCTTGATCTATACATCGACAATAAGAAGATACATATATGTGTCTCACTTGGGAGTTCCCCCCACCCCTCACAGCTTTGCTGTGCCAACAGTTTACACATAAAAGTATATCAGCGTGGCCTGGGGTTCCAGGTCCGGTCCGTTGGAGGAGTTAGTCTTGGGGATTGTCCAGAAGATCCTCTGCCGACCTGGGCGTCACAGTCGGGAACAGCACCACACTATTGTCTGAGTCCGAATGTACAGTGCTATCTTCAGTGTCTGTATTGACTGTCTCTCGTCCCTCTCTGAAAGAGCCCACCGCTGCTACGGCCTCTACCTGTCCTTGCTTTTGTTGGCGGGCAGTAGGTTTGCGCCGTCTCTGGTCGTCATTATTGGTGTCGGGGCCGGCCTTCCCGTGAGCTGAGCCGTCTTTAGATCCATTGTCCGGTGATCCTTGCGCCGAGTCCAGATGATCTTCGATATCCATCACTTCCATCCACTCTTCCACATCCGTGGGGCTTTCAAAAAAGTGGGTTTTGTTGTCATGTATCACCTTTAGGCACGCAGGGAAGAGCAGGGCGTAGCGGAGCTTGGCTCTCTGGAGCCTCTTCTTTACCTCGTAGTAAGAGGATCGCTGTTTCTGCACCTGGTTGGTATAGTCCGGATACAGTGAGATACGTTTGTTCTCATACTCTTTGATGGATTTTATTCGGGCCTAATTAAGTAGCATGTCCCTGTCGCAGTAATTCAGAATCTTAACTATCAATGGACGCGGTGGCTGTCCCAGTCTCGGTCGGCCAGTAGGGATCCTATGAGCTCTTTCTACACAGAAGAACGGCGACAGCCCCTCGTCGGCGACATTCTCACGGAATCACTTCTCCATAAACTCCGTCACGTGGGGTCCCTCGCTGCGTTCCGGAAGGCCAATGACGCGGATGTTGTTGCGTCGATTGCGCCCTTCGGCATCCTCTACGCGTTCCATCAGGGATTTCACCTGGTGCTGGATTTGCTGAATGGAGTCCGTGTGTTCCGCCACCGTCGGGGCAAGGTCCGCCAGCGTCAGCCCCTGGTCTTTGACTTTATCCGCCAGCTTCCCGTGATCATCCTTGAGCAAGGAGAGACCAGTGGCAAGGGTGCCCATTTGCGTCTCCATCGCAGCTCTGGATTCCCTTATCTCTTTGAGTATTAGATCCAGTTTGTTGTCCCTCTGGGTATCCGAGGGTGTGGAGGTTAGTGTCAGTGCAGTGGAGCCCTTCGGGTCTGCATCCAAACTGGGTCCCGCAAACGCCCCATCCCTGCCATCCGTAGCTTTCAGGCCCTTCCGCACCATGATCAGCGTCAAATGGTCTGTGTGTGTGTCGCCGGGAACACATCGCAGAGTGCTCACTCACCACCTGCCGTGTGCTTGTCTCCTGGGTTTCCCCCCTGCCGAGCCCCTGTGTTCCCTATGTCTTGGACGTGGTCGCTCCCAGGATAGCAGTGCCCCTGCAGCGGGCTCCCTCTGTTAGTTCAGGGTAATTGCAGTTGTCTGCATCATGCTCCCAGCCTCAATCAGGGTCCCCGTAGTCTTCCCCGCACCCCAGCCCCGGCAATGTCAGTGGGGAGGGGGGGGACGGCACAGAAGGAGGAGAAGGGGGGAGAGGGTCGGCGGTGCTCAAAAGTGGACTCTACGGCACTCTGGGTCCCTCCTTGGGCATCGGCCGTATCGTGTGGACCCGGTGTAGGGCCTCCCCTCAGTAGCGCTCACCTCCGGGTGTCGGCTCCACACCTCCGGCGGCCCCCTCCAGGCGTCCAGGAACCGAGGTCAGGATTGTTGGGCTTTCCGGGCCGTGTTATTGCTCATCCCGCTGTTAGGCGGTGGGGCGCCCAGAGTCGTGTCGTAGGTGAGCTCTCCCCACAGCGCCAGGCCGCCCTCAGCGTTCCGGGTTCAGCCCGTACTCGAGGCCCCGGTCTGCAGCCAGGGGGTCAGGCCTCGGGTTCCTCCCTCTCCTCCGTAGGCTCCCAGGATCTCCGCACCGCAGCCTCCACAGTTTCCACCGCCTACATCAAGACAGGCGGGGTATCCGCAGCAGGAGTCGACCTCTGGCGCATGGCGCACGTCTTTGCCGCAATCCTTCCTGCCCGGCGTCCCAGGCTCACTTCGCACTTGAGGCCCCGGCTTACAGTGCAGCGCCAGGCCGCAGGATCCCACTCAATGTATCTTAGGGCTCCTTGCTCCTAGACCCTCCAAACTTGCAGCGAGGCGAGCGGGGAGCACCCGAAGCAGGTTGCAGTCACCAGTGTGTCCAATCGGCCCCTCGTCGTGGCCAACAGGATATTTCTCCTCCCGGCGGCACCGGAGCTCTAACAAACTCCGTCCGCTATGGTGGCTTGCTAGCCACGCCCCCCGCAACAACTGAGGCTATTGACAATGTATTCTTTTTTCTTTTATCAAAAATGACACCCCCAAAGCCTTTTTTCTGATGTTTAGAAAGAAATAGTGGAATGAGCACCCACAGAAAAATAACTTTTCAAGTACATTTTTTCGAAAACCTCCTCCTTTATTTAAATCCAACATTAAAATTGTAAGTTCGAAAAACTAAAGAATCCAACCAATGTGTTTCATTCAAGTTCAATTGAACATTATCAATGCTTTTTCTTATAACTTGTTTTACATCAGTAAATAGTATCCATGTGAATATGGTTGTGTATGATATTTTATCATTCAGACTAATATGGCCTTCTGCATCTAATCAAAGAAGCTCCTATGTAAGACACATTAGGCGTAGAGGTACATCCAATACCAGGATCAGTATCGTGAATGCACAATCCGATCTCCTATGTACAGAGATTAGTGCATAGAGTTTATGTGCAACAGTAAAGCAGAATATTTGTTATGTGAGTCGGTTATCACGAAGTCAAAATCCAGAAATATACAGCAAGTGCTAGAAGTTAGTTTTTGATACTCAGTGATATATCAAATGGAGTGACATATCATAAAATATTACATAATATTGAGTTAATTCACTGGACATTAAAAACAGGACTAGAATCCATGTGCATACATGATTGTAAATTTTCAGTGTGCCAATTTGCAACTTAACCCTTGCTTTATGTATGACCAATCAATAATTATTAAATGAAGTTTCAGAAAAAGTGATAACACAAAGGGTTAATGCTAAACTATTGTTTATTAGATTATTTGTACTCTTCGGTACATATGACAAGTGCCCTTGACTTTTAATGGTATTATTAACAATCTATGCACATGGTATAGTACGCAAAGGTTTTGTGGAGCGTAAACCAGAACCTGGCTTTCTATATAGTGCACTAAAAAGAAGTACACTTTGCAGAGTCCAGTGAGTCCAAAATGTGCTTACAGAGGCTAAAGTCGATAATATTAGTGCTCTGTTTTGCAGTGTTGGTGAGAAGGTAAGCTTTTCAGAGGTTAGTGCTTAGCATTTGTTGTATTCATTGGGCAATAAATGAGACACACATTCAAGAATAAATCCAAGAAAAATAGACCTGTTTTTGTATATATATTCACACCAAGAACTTGAAATTATCACAGGTAAGTAAATAGTTAAAAGTCATCCATTTTTACACACAATGCAATCTTATGGAAGGAAAAAGCATGTATGCATAGCATTCAGTATACATGTTTTCAAAGTTTCATCATCTGGATTCGGAGTAGCAGTAAGCCAAGGTCCAAAGTTCTACCAGCAGTCCGTCAGGAGCATCCTGGATTTGGTCGGCAGTAAGGGTGCTGGGGGAGTTGGTAGTTGGTCTACCAAGGAACAGACTACACAGTTGGACTTGTAGGCAAGTCAGAGGGCTCCTAAGTGGGGGATTGGGTCGCAAGAGCCTTTATGACAAGGGGGCACAGCTGGTTTGTTGTTACCAAGGCTGGGCGGGCTATGTCGAGAGCAGATAGGTCAGCCAGGCGGTATGTGTACTAGTTCTCCTTGCTGTCAGGGGCAAACGGATAGCAGGTGTATAATCAGGACTGCTGGGCTACTCTTGAAGAAGGTCTCAGGGATGCTGACACCCCTAGAGAGCTGCTTGCTTCCTGGGCAGTTGGTGTCCTGACTGGACTCTTTACTGTTGGTCTTTGTTCCTGTACCCTGGGTATTGATGCTGCATGGCTCTAGTTGGTCCTGGTGTCCTCACACTTGGTGGGAAGACACAACTGACCTTCCAGAGCATGGGTACCACTTCCTGGTTCTCTGCGACATCGGACGGACCAGGGAGCTGCAAGGCGGTGGACCAGACTCTGCTTTCCAGCGCCTGCATTTTCAGGGGAGTAGGTCCCCTACTCTAAGAGAGTTCTTAGACAATCTGCAAAGGGCTGGTACTCTTCTAGGGTTCTAAGAAGTTAAACAGCAGCAGGACGAGGCATTTCACCATGTTTGTTGAGGCTCCTGCAGGCAGGCAGGGTTTCACACCAAAACTCCACAGCAGGTCATCAGTTCTTGGGTCAGTGGATCTTCCTTGTTCTCTTCAGCTTTAGGTGCATCAAATCTAAAGTTCTGGCTCAAGGAGTCTACCTAAATACTCAATTTAGGGGAGTTAAGGGTAGTGACATGTAGTAGCCAATGGGTTACCTATGTTTCCGGTGTCTACACCCTCTATATGCAAACTTCCTGTGGGAAGTGGGCATAACCCTGTATTTTATTGATAAGTCCACCACTGGAATAAGAGTTGGCTCGTCAATACGAGATGTTTGATACCAAACATCCCTATCTTCAGTGAAGCTATCGTATAACTGGGAAACCCATTTTCACCAGTGTCCAGTGAATGGTTTAAAATGGCTTTCCTGGTCATTTCCACTGGTAGTAATTGGACTGGCCAGCACAGGGGCATATCTGCTTATGTAGATGTGCCCTCACATATAAGATTAAGCACCCTTCCTTAAGCCTGTTAGGCCTGCTGTAGGGCTTGTTATGTATCATTTTAGGGCCCTAGTGTAATTTTCCAGATTCATGCCCTTATATAGGTATACATCACCATATCCTTATATAGGCATAGAAATCATAACCATATTTAGGCATAGCTCATGCAGTCCAAATATGGCAGGGCTACTTCCAGTAGTTCCGAAAGTCTACAACGATTTCTTGGAAAACTCGGCGTAAGGAGCTAGAGACTTTCCCTTGCTTGAGAACTGACTTGTCCAAGAAGTCATTGAGTTTTCAAAGAACTGAGACTCTTTGATGACGTTATAATGTCCACCCCTACGTCAAACTCCGCAACTTCAAGGTATAAATATGCCCACACTTGCCTTAGCAAACACACAGTGGTTTGGAGCAGTTCGACTATCTACTTGCCCGACGCATCCTGCTACAGCAAGTGCCGAAGGAAGCCGACCCTTCAGCAGATGCACAGAGAGATGCTGTCTTTTCTCCTGCAGAGAAATCCAGCTCCAGTGTTTCCAAGCTACCCTTATGGGTTGTTGGGAAATCGAGTCCCAAGACTGACCTTCTCCATTCTAAAATAAGATACGGAGCTGATTAGACCCTAGGAGAAATCTTGGACAGATTCTTGGCAAAATAATACTACATTTATGCTACACCTCACTTACTTCTTCCCGCGTACTAAGCTTAGGTTAGGTACACCGGGGTAGGGGTATTTTAAAAGTACCAGTTGAGTACTTTTAGCCTCTGTTATTTATGTATGTATTTATCTATGGTTTGGGAACCATACAATGCTCCTACAGTATTATTTTATCCTACTCTTTATACTGTATGCATTATATTTTACAACCAGTTTTACGATTGTAGCAGTTCATTTCTTATGCTTGAGAAAAAAGACTGTTTAATAAATCCTTTTATTGAAAACGCCCGTCTATCTATTTCTCTGCAACTCTGGTGAAACAAAGCATGCACGATTGACTGAGTGAAATATATATCTATTGTTTCCACGACTCTGAAGATCAGTTTTATCTTGGAGAAACAAAGTTGTCATGTTTATGCAGTTGTCAGAAACTAATCCCTTCTTGTGAATTCGAGAAAGTTTCTAGTGACCTCTGAGCTAGCTGGCACTCACAATTAAGTCTAATATATTCGATAGAGACCTGTTCAACCTCAGTCCTACGTCTAAACTATAGGATATATAATTCCAATGCGCAGAGCCTATTGGGAATATAGGAACTATACAGGCTGACTTACAAATATCATATGAGGTGTTAGGGGACATGGCACACAGGGATGTGTGACATGTCGGGTTTTCACTTTTATCTGCACCAAGACACAACGGGGCCGATTCACAGAACTAATTTAGGACAAAATTCTAAACTTACTACTTTTGGTATTCACAGAAGTTAGAATTTTGTCTTAAGACAGACTTAACCCCTTCCGTGCGGGCGGAATTCCCCGCCCATGCTGACTCCGCCTTGCGCGGGCGGAGTCATGACAGAACGGTTCCGTCATCCGCACAGCTCACCCGTAGTGCATGACGGAACCGTTCCGTCAGCAGCATGGAAGGGGTTAAGACAGACTTAAGACAGACTTAAGTTAGGATTTTGTCTTAAGTCTGTCTTAAGTCTGCCTTAAGACAAACTTAAGACAAAATCCTAACTTCTGTGAATACCAAAAGTAGTAAGTTTAGGATTTTGTCTTAAGTTAGTTCTGTGAATCGGGCCCACAGCCTCCACTGGCAGCCTTGCATGTACTTGGTGAGGAGTCCCTTAGGGTGGCACAATTCGAGTGGCAGTCCTTATGGACTGTCTATGGTACCTAAGGCCCTAGGTACAAGGGGTACCACTCACTAGGAACTTAAAGAAGGTGCTAATGTGTTTGCCAATTGGGGGAACAACTGTATAGATTTGGGAAAGAGCTCAGGCACAGGGGACCTGGTTGTCATGGATCCAGTTCACTTTGAGTCGAAATCACATCAAATATCAGGCAAAAATTCAGGGTGTCCATGTCAAAAAGGGCACTTTCCTACACAAAGCTATTGGGAAGATGTGTGGTCTAGAGGATTAGCTGCTAATCTCAATTATTCTGAAATGCATAAGTCTATTTTTAGCAATCCACTTCTTCTCAGACATTTCAAAGTGGGGGGAATACAAACCTATAATGGCTGTTAATTTGTGTTAGACTTAGCATCTTTTGGCATGTTTCCCCCGAGTTTTTGCTTTCTGCCCTCCCGCTTTTGACTCTGTTTTTGCTGGTATAACATTTCTGTGCGCTTTTCGCACTGCTGATCAGTGGTAAAGCGCTGGTGCTTATGTGGTAAATTGTGTTATGATTGGATGTGTGACTTACTTGTCAGTCCCCAGTAAAGGGCACTGCGGGTGCCGGGGCTTGTGAGTCAACCGCTACTCATTGGCCTGCGGCACAGATTGTGCCACCCATGTACGTAGCCCGAAAAAGGTATAATTGAATGAAGTTTGGTATGCCTGAACTCAGCGTCTAAAGACGCAGCCTTTAGCGAGGGTGCCCTTTTCTGAGTTCATAAAGGCCACTTTTAGAAAGTGGTTATTATTTTGCTCGGTCATCCCATGTGCCTCTGCTGGAATGTGGATTGCCTGTCTGGTTTTCGGACGACATATGGCGAGGGAGCAGGGTGGCTCCCGATAGTCTAGATAGGTCAGGAAAGGGCTAAATAGACCTGGGTTGCGATGGGGGAAGAGGGAGGGGATTTACTTGCACCTCAAACGGCCTGGTCTGCCTCTGACAAAGCCGTCTCCACCTCCTGTCAGGAATTCATGCCAGAGAAGGCCCAACTGGTTCTGGCCGGACACGGACACCCTCTGCCTGGAAGATCAAAGGATTTTTGTGTACAAATACTGGGTTCCAGACCCCTGAACATTAGAACTCATCTGGATCAAGAAGACTGCACAGAAGAAGAGCCAGGGAAACTTCTGAAAGGAACGACCGCTTTGCTGCCTGCCTTGATGGGCTGACCTGCAGTGGCTGCTTCTGTCTAGGGCAGTGAAAGGCCTGGACTACACTTTCTGCAACCAAATTGGTGAGACTCTCCAAGGGCTTGAGGTAGAGCTTGCCCCCTGTTCACGAAGTCTCAGGAACAGCAAAGACTTCAGGTTATTTGACCCGCAGCACTGGGGACTGTGTGTTTAGTGCTACAACCCAAAGAACACCACTTGATGACGTCTACAATGACCCTGCTGACCCTGTGTCCTGAAGGCATCGCAGAGGGCACTGCTGCAATGGCGCACCGTGACCCTGGCCTCACCGACAACGTCTGCTGATGCCATCACTGAGCTGCTGCTCGAACCGTGACCTGTGGGCACCGCACTACGCACCGCCTTGCTTCACGCCAAAGCTTTAGCACTGCAGAAGGCACCGCCGCCATGCTGCACAGCGACCCTGGTCTCACCGACGACACATGCTGATGCCATCACTGAGCCGCTCCTCGCACCGTGACCTGTGGGCCCGCACTCAGCACCGCCTCACTACATGATGACGCCATGGCCTTCCTGACACCGTCACTTCCCGCCAAAATTGATGCCGCTGCTTGCACCGTGGTTCGGGGGCACCACTCGTAACTTACACGACTCACCGCCCTCATCCCACAACGCAGCATTGGCCCACCGACCCCAGTGTCATCGACTCTAGTTTGTTAGACGACAAAAGCGCTTCAGCAATGACAACGCCGCTGCTTGCACCGTGACCTGCTAGCACCGTGACGAGCACCGCCTCCATCTCGCACCCTGATCCTGGTCTCGCCGACGATGCTATGTGACGCCGCCAACGAGCCGCTGCTCGCAACATGACCTGGAGGCTCCGCTGCGCTTCACACCGAAGCACCCGATGCCTGTTGGCGCCAGCGCTCCGGATGGCATCAGAAAGGAGTTCGACCTGCAACATGAGTGACTTCAAGGGCCCCATCGCCCTGCATCTCTGAAAGGTACTGCTTGTGGGTCTTCCCGATACTGTAGCTGGCCTGAGACCCCGCGGTCAGCCAGACCTGTTTTTGGATTTGTTGTTCACGACGACGTGATAGCCCCAGACGGAGCTATCAAAATCGAGGACTTATTTTTAAAGCATATTTTGAACACTGAAGATTTTGAAGTATAGTATTGTGGATATATATTGTATTTGGTCTTGTCATAAGTATATAAAAATTTGATATTTTTCTAAACTGGTGTGGTGTAGACTGCGTACATTGTTTTACTGTTGGTTATGTGCAAATGCTTTACACACTGCCTCTAAGACAAGCCTGGCTGCTCATGCCAAGCTACCAAGCGGGTGAGCAGGGGTTATTTTAGAAGTGTAACTCCCTTATTCTGACTAGAGTGGTGTCTCAGCTAGCCAGAAATCCCATTTCTAACCATTTGCATTTCGAATTATGACATTTGGCTTCCAAATATGTCTTTGACAAAGAGTAATACACATATTAATTACATTAAAATGGAGTTAGAATGGTTCTGGTGGTGAAGTTGAGTTTCAGTGTGCGTGTATCAATGGTTGGAATCATGTGTGACTTCCCAAAGTATGAGCCTTAATGTATGTGGATCATTTCATGGTGTATATGCAACACAATTGAATTGATGTATTAACTGAGGACACAATATGTATCTTACAAAACAACGAGTTTGCATTCCTCACCCCAAAGTGGGGAAGTGCAATTAATGGTCAATACAGATCCTTATATTATCAGGATTCACAATTTTGATTTATTGTAAAATTAGTCACGTTTAGAGCATATAGAATGTAGAATTAATGCTGCACTTTCTTTTACTAAGTAACCATCTCCATTTTCTTTTGCAGATTGGAAATGTGTGTCTAATTGTCTTTGTCAGTTTCTTCGGAAGCAGAGTCCATAGGCCTCGCGTGATTGGTTGTGGAGCCTTGGTAATTTGTGTTGCTGCATTTATCATGTCCCTTCCTCACTTTATGGTGGGACCATATGAATATGACCAGTCTATTGCCAGTAAGTACTTACTCTTTACAGATATTGTTTGAAATGCAAGCTATTGTTGTTTATTACTTTAGAAACAGGACGCCAGACACCTGGGACCCGATACATGAATCCATTTCTGTAGCAGAGATAAACTTAAGAGCACCATAGCTTGTGGTGCATGCTTAAATTAATGATATGTATTCACAAATTAACTAATAACTTCAAAGGAAGTTTACTCATATGCATTTTTCCACCAGTAAATCTGCTCACTGGGGCACAGATAGGGCCTAGGTCTGATGACATTGAAAGTTAGTGAGTGCCCATAAACTTGTGAATTTGAATGTCCACAACAGTTTCAAAAGGCAGGTTCTACCCAGCATGCTGTCATAGATGTACTGCTGTCAGTTTCAGGAGTTAATCCCTGTCCTACTTATCTCTTATCCCTGAACTGGAGCACAGACTAAGTTGTACTCTACCGGGAAAATATTTTCCACATGTAAAAAGATAAATCTTATTCTGCAAATGCAGTTTTGTTAAAAATGCACAATTGTGTACACATTTGCTAGTAAATTAGCACGAGTAAATGCTTCTGTTTGAGGCTACTGCTGAAAAACTGTTAATGTTGCTACTTTTTGGGTGTACCCAATCCTAGCCATTAGTTTTTCATAAAAGGGATCTTTAGTACTCTTCATCTTTAGGTGCATGTTACCATCAGCAACAACCACACGGTAGAATGCTGCCTTTTGTGAAAAGATTACTGGGCGTATTTACTATCTTTCATGCCATGCTGGGCAGCAACCAAATATGCTGCTTTGGGTGAAAGGGAGTAATCAGAATAATACTCTATATTTGCAAAGAAATGGAGAATGTCTGTTCTCTCCTTATGTTGTAAATGTTGTAGTGCTTATATAGCGCACAATCACCCCAAGGGGTATCACAGCGCTGTACACATACCGCTCTGGAACCCATCCTGGCCTTTCCATGTGAAGTGCCCACTCCTGGGACCCCCCAAGGTGAGGCCAGGCATCCTGGCGCTGTTGGGGCCGTTGTGGAGATTAAGCAAGCTATTGCCCAGAGTTGCAGCGTGGGACCCATGATTAGAATAGGCACCGAGGCGAGAATTGTCAGGTCCGGAGACATTTTAGCCCAAGACCCACCTGAGGCGGGAATTGACCCCTGGTCCTGGCCAGACCTCTGCATCAGGGTCTGCCGCTCTAACCATTGAGCCACACTTCTCCACTCAAAGTGATCAAGGGTGTGCGTGTGAAGTGAAGGAATAGTGAGGAAAGAAGAACATAAGGTATAAGTCCTATACAACGTTACAATGTTAAAAGATATGACCTGTCTAGCAAAGTACATGAAAAATTAGTAATGAGGCCAACAAGTTGTGGAAGCCTAATTCAGTAATGAGCCTATCCACTAAGCATGAGCGGGAAATCCGTTACGCTCGCGGATTTTGCGGATTTTTGGGAAATCCGCAATCCGCGAATTTTGCGGATTTCCCGCAAAATCCGCAAAAAAAAATCCGCAACCGTAACGGGTTCAAAAGTTGAACCCCCACTCATGCAACTATTTTACAATGGCGCCAGCAAGCTGCCAGCGCCGTTGTAAAATAGTTACAAAGTTAGCTTGCACAGGAACCACTAGATAAAACGAAGCAGGTGCTGCTTTATTTTATCTAAGTGCTTCCTGTGCAAGCTAACTTTGTAACTATTTTACAACGGCGCTGGCAGCTTGCTGGCGCCATTGTAAAATAGTTGCAGGCACAGCCTCACACAGGTCACTCAAGGGACCCCTGCGCCCTTCAGGGCGATTGCATAGTAACACACACATGGTCACTCAAACTAGTTGCTCACATTCAGTGACTCATTCATTAGCCCAAAAACAATCCTGAGCGTCTTCGAGGCTGGACAGGTGTGCCTCTTCCCAAATCTACCGTGGAAAATCAGCTGTGATGCTGGGTAGAGGGCGGCCTTTGCATGGTCGCTCGAACTAGTTGATGCTCAAAATCAGTGACTCATTAATTAGCCCAAAAACAATCATGAGCGTCTTCGAGGCGGGACAGGTGTGCCTCTTCCCAAATCTACTGTGGAAAATCAGCTGTGATGCTGGGTAGAGGCCTTTGCATCCTTGACTTTCATGAGCGCAATCCCCGTGCTGTTCCTGTGGCCAGGAGCTTCTTTCTCTCCATATAATTGTGTTCGCACGGGTTGCTGCAAGTTCGCACGCGTTTTGTACAATTTCGCAATTTGCGAAATTGTACAAAACCCTCGCGAACTTGCAGCAACCCGTGCGAACATACAAAAAAAAATCCGCAAATTCGCGAGAATTCGCAGATTTTGCGGATTGCGAGTTCGCAAATCCGCAAAATTCGCGAACGCGAGATTCGCAAAATTCGCTCATGCCTGCTATCCACCACTAGGCTCATATGTACATAGTACAGGTCGCTTTAGCACGAAAAAAGTTGACGCTTCGACCCCATGTGGAAGAGGTAATTTGATCCCTTCTGCTGGGTCTTCCTCTGGACCGATAGTATGGGCAACCTGCAAGGTAGCAAGCCAATGGTCACTACTCCGTCACAGTATTAGGGGGTATTATATTCCAGTAAAATAGCAATGAATGCTAACCTATATTAAGACACTGTAGGTTGTTCAGTGTAAGATAGTGGAAAATGTGGGCTAAGTAGCTCCAAGAATGAACAGAGAGGGACACCAGCGGTGTCTACACTGAAAAACATAAAATGTGGTGGCCCGTCAGTGCTCAATCATTTACATCATCATGTATGAAGTTGCGATAAATGGCCCATACTCACATCAAAGCGTCATCGTCATTAAAGGCAATGCTGCAATTCAAGGCTTAGTCTTGATGAGATAATAGGAAGTATCATATATGGATTTAATCAACTCGGCTCTAGGAGTAAAAATAACTTAGTGAGGGACCTCTCTGCAACTACAAATGGATTTAATGTGGAACACTGTGCACAACGTATGGATGGGCAAGCCCAGAACCTATACATTAGTGTGCAGAAATGGGTGCTAACGCTGATTGATGTGTCAACCCAACTTATGAGCAATCCCAACCACCCGTTTGCACAAGGAGCAATTCAATATTCATAAAAGAGCATAGAACAGCACCCGACTGGCACTAGGTGTGGGATAACAGTATACACACAGGGCAATCCTCACTCCTTATCTGAAAGCTTCATAAGTTCCTCATGGCAGGAGAGAAAATACTGCAATGGCAGCAATCGGTAAGCCTCCGTCCAGTCTATTGATGGGCTAAGAAACCTGCATATCAAAGACCATTGATAGGGCCCTCCACCATACCTTATTTACTCCTTGCTCCTCAACTTAGCTGAAGTCTAATGCGGGCAGAGCAGCAGACTCCCTTTACATAGAGGTCAGGGCGATGTGGAAACGTGCACGACGTGACCGGGACACCTTTGTCTTGCAGAAGCTAAATGCTGACACCAACAATGACGCATATGCCAGCAATAGCCATGCCGATACGTCATCGTGACTATGCACGTCACTAGATGAATTTTTACGGACACCATCTTAATAAAAATGCTTGTATGGAGATGTAACTTTTTAGTTTGTGTTGGCAACTATACAACCGGGTGTGGACAGACTAAAAATGTAAGAAAGAAGCTCGGTCATGCAGGCGCGTATCGTTAAACCAAGGCTCCAAGGTTCCCACCTGTGGAGATGCACTCTGACATCCAGTGCAGCAACCTTCATGAGGTAGAAGCCAGATCGACGGGTGGATCCAGTTTACAGCATGCCTGTCAATTCACGCCTGACGCTTTTCGTGCTCATTTCACTCTTCAGAGGCACAACAGTCATTATGGCATAGAGACCACACCGCCCACTTAAAAATATGAACCTTCCAATGGGCGACTCAAATGAGTCTGCGCTGGTTTGTGGGTCTTGTAGTGTGTGCCTCAGTTGAGTGCCGCTGCCTGATAGATTTTCAGCCCACCAATGGGCCTCTACTTGCACATCCAGCTTGTCAATGCTCTATAGATGCCTGCACATTGAGACTCCGTGATTCGGAGTTCCGTGGCCTCAAATTACCGGTGCATCTCCAACGGCTGGGAGGCCGCATAAAAATTAAAGCTCCAAGGTTCCCACCTGTGGAGACGAACTCTGACATCCACTGCAGCAACCTTCATGAGGTAAAAGCCGGATCGGCTGTTGGATCCCGTTTACAGCATTCCTTTCGATTCACGCCTGATGCATTTCGTGCTCATTGCACTCTTCAGAGGCGCGACAGTCATTATGGCATAGAGACCACACCTCCCACTGTGGATGCCGTGACCAGGACGCAGAAGCTAAATGCTGACACCAACAATGACGCATATGCCAGCAATAGCCATGCCTATACGTCATCAAGACTACGTGCGTCACTAGATCAATTTTCACGGCCACCATCTAAATAAAAATGGTTGTATGGAGATGTAACTCTTTAGTTTGTGTTGGCAACTATACGACTGGGTGTGGACAGACGAAAGATGTAAGAAAGAAGGCTGGTCATGCATGCTTGTATTGTTAAACACATTAATTCTGACCCAGTGTTCCAATGTCAGAGCAATCACATTGTAAATCATAATGTTGGCATCACAATAAAAACTTGTTATACAGGTGTCAAGCAGCACATTTTATTGCACACAGAACATCATGTTTGCTGCTGGGATCATGTGTGAATAAACATATCATTAGTGTGTTAACATGGATAATAATATTCATATAATCCTATTAACATGGATAATAATAATCATATACGCCTATTAACAAAATAAATGTATGTTGTCTTGTACCTGGACCTGTCATGTACATCAGGCCCCCCATTATGAAACCTTCCATGTTGGCCAGAAAGAAAGAGGTGACACCGGATGACAGCGATCTTCCAAAATGCACAGCACACCAATATTAACAATGGAAAAAGGCATAAACTGTGTTAACCCAAGGGTAGTAATGGTATTTGCCTACTAGCTTCCTCCTGTTCATTAAGACCGTTTTAAATAGTGTCCATATAATGCATCCATTTGCACTACTGTAGGTTCATAATGTCAGAGATATTGCCACCCCTAGGGCCGAGTGTAAACCACTAAATTACTACCCATCTGAGGCTATTGGCAGAATGTTGCTTGGACTGAAAGTGTTCTACTAGAGGGGGCCCAACAACATTGCACCTGATCCTACTACAATGTTGCAATACTCTAGCCTTCACCTTTTGACTGGTCTGACCAATATAGAGCAACCCACACGGACACCCGATTCCAATCGCAATTAAGGAATAATTTCCCATTCATGTTAAATTATTCCCAATTTGCGATTCGCAATTTGCAAATCGCAAATTGAGAATAATTTCAAGGGTGTCTTAAGGACACCCTGCTGCACCCCCTGAAATTGACATGTGTGCGCATATGGCGCACATACATGCCCTAAGGGCATGTATGAGCGTCACATGGCACCTTTACAAATTGCAAAATGTGCATTTATAAAAAAATTAGCAAATTACCACCAACCACAAGTTGGTGGTCATTTGCAATTTCTTAGCCTGAATTCGCAAAACTTATATGCTTCATACATAGCAATTAAGGAATCGCAATTTGCGATTCCTTAAATGCTTACACAATATTAAGGAATCGCAAAATTTGCGATTCCTTAATATTGCGAGGCTTTTTTCTTGCTACATTCCATTTTCCAAATTTTTGGTCGCAAACGCTGCTTTTTAGCGATTCGCAGCGTTTGCAACAAGAAAATAGTTTGATGCATCTACCCCTATATGTTTTAGAGCATGAATCTTTTCTGGATTCACATGCTGTGCATTGATTTTGTAGCAGTTTTTACTACAATGGTGGTTGGGTTGAAAATGAGCATTGATTTAAAACGAGATGTTGTAAGACATGTTGGCCTACTTATGGTTCTTTGTTAATCTGAATGTCCACACAGTAGTGTGTTGTGAACCTGTACACTGATGACAAGTTTGCTGCCATACAAATGTCTTGATGCGGAGTATTTGCTAGGAAAGCCAATGTACCTCCCTTCTTTCTTGTTGAGAGTGCACCAGGATTGCTTTAAAGTGTCACACATGCCTGTTTGTCACATAATTGGATTGTTTGCACAATCCATCTTGCAATTGAGTTCTTTGTTACTGGTCTTCCTAGGAAATTATTTGCAAATGACAGGACAAGTTGCTTTGTCTTTCTATGAGCCTTTCTCCTTTCTATGTAATCCATTACTGCTCGCCTTGCATCTAGAGGGGCAGATTTATGAAGGGCTTGCGCCACGTTTACGCCGCCGTTGCGTGACGCAACGGCACGGAAATGTGGCGCATCCCTGCGCCCTATTTACAACGTGACGCATCTAGGAGATGCGTCACGTTGTACAGCACTGCGCCATGAGGAGGCGTTCCTGCGCAGGGGGGGGGCGTTCCTGCGCAGGAACGCCTCCTGAAAGTGGCTGAGTGAAATCTATGAGATTTCACTCAGTCACTTTCAGGGCAATGCTGCGTCAAAACCCTGCGCCTGCTTGAAGCAGGCGTAGGTCTTGACGCAGCATTGTGCACATGGTGTACCCCCGAGCCTTGCTGGAGCTGCGTCGCACTTGCGACGCAACTCCAGCAATGCGCCACATTTCCAGCACAGACGCGTCCCGCATCTGTGCCGTTTTTTCCCCATGGTGCGCCGCATCATAAATGCGGCGCACCATGGGTGGCGTAGCTGTGGCGCACTGTGGCGCATGTTAACTGGCGCATCCCTCGGGATGCGCCAGTTAACATAAATCTGCCCCAGAGTGTTTAATGTTCTTTCTGCATGTGTCTTTGGTTTCTGAATGAAACTTGCTATCTGAATACTCTGACTCATGTGGAATTGTGAGATCAACTTTGGCAAGAACTGCAAGTCTGTTCTCATGACAATTTTGTCCTTCAGTATCCGAAAGTAGGGTTCCTGTATTGTGAGTGCTTGTAACTCACTATCTCTGCGTAGTTATGTAAAGGCCACTAAAAAAGCAGTCCTTAGTGTAAGCATTTGTACAGATGTCTTATGTAATGGTTCGAAGAGTGCTTTCATTAATTGTGTGAGAACTATCATTAAATTCCAGGTTGTAGCTGGTACCCTTTTTGAGGGTGCAATTCTTTTTGCTCCTTTCAAGAACCGTTTGATGACTGGTGACGTGAAAAAACGTCTTTTAATGTGACCTCTAGAGTATGCCCCTACTACTGCCAAATGCACCTTCACGGATGAATAGGTTAGTCTACACTCTAAATTTTAGAGTCTAAAAGGTGTGTTAATTATCTTAGAACTGTCTTTTGCTTGTATATTCTTTTACAAAATACTTCTTTCCTGCACAATAGTGAGAATCTTTCTCATTTTGCTGAATAACATGTTCTAGTTTTTTGTCTTCTTCAGGACAGCCATTATCTTTTCTGGTAGTTTTTGGTGTGTAAATTCTACGTCTTCAGGAGCCATGCTGTCCGACATAAGGACTCTATTCCTGGATGGTAAAACTTTCCTTTTTGCATTGACAAGTCTGGTCTGATTGGTAGTCTGTAAAACCACCCATGTGACAGGTTTATCAGATCTGAGAAATACAGCTGCCTTGCCCACTGTTGTGCAATCAGTTTGTGTCATGTTGCTGCTCCTGCATTTGCTGATCACCTTATGGCGCAATGGTATCGGAGGAAAAGTTTACAAATATTTCCCAGACCAGTTTATTGAGAGTGCATACCCGAGTGATCAGTGATACTGTTGTCTAGAGGTAAAGTGGTGGCATTTTGCATTCTGGATAGTTGCAAAGAGATTCATTTTAGGTGTTCCCCATCTGTGAAAAATCTTTGAGTACAGTTTTGCTCAGTTCCCACTCGTGAGACCATGAAGCTTGTCTGCTTAGTCTGTCTGCTTCTGTATTGTCCTTCCCTGCTAGGTGGAGAGCTACCATCTGCATTCTCTTTGGATGGTGCAGATCCATATTTCTTCTGCTAGTCTTGACAGTGGTATCAGCTGGGTCCCTCCTTGTCTGTTTATATAAAACATGGTGGTTGTGTTGTCTGTTCGAACAATATGGTTTTCCCCCGGAGCTATTTCTGAAAGGCGTTTAAGTCTTTAAGTCTAGGAATATTGTCTTCAGTTCTAGGACATTGATGTGTTGTACTGCATCCTGGTCCTTTCAGATCCCCCTGACTTTGAGGTTGTTCATCTGCACCCACCATCTCTTACCTGAGGCACCTGTTGTTATGGTCAGTATAGGATGTGGCTGTGTAAAATTCCTTCCTTGTAGTATATGTGCTCTGTTCCACCACACTTTTTTATTTTATGCATGACAACCACTTTATCTTCCAAACTCCCTGTTGATTGTGACCATTGACTCTGCAATCATTGCTGAAGTGGTCTCATGTGAAGCCATCGTTCCCATCAGCTTTCCCACCATCCTCACTGTCAGAGCTTGCCCCTTCCAGTAGAGTTGTGTCTCCTTCAGAAGTGCTATTGTTCTCTTCTCACTGAGAAGGCTTTCCTGAGTGTTGTATTTAATCTTGCACCCAAGATAACCCTTCCCTGTTCTGGTTCGGTTGGTGACTATTCCATGTGAATTGAAAACCCTAGTTGAAAAAGAGTTGTTATGACTAGTTGGATATGTTGTGTGCATTGTTTGTATGAATTTTCTCTTACCAATTAGTCATCTAGGTAGGGATAGATGTGTCTTGCCTACCGCTGTATGTGTGCTGCTACTATTGCTAGGCACTTTGTGTCTACTCTTTGTGCTGACTTTATTCCGAAGGTCAGGACCTTGAACTGGTAGTGTTCCTTGAGTCTGAGGAATCTTTTGGGACTTCTATTCATGGTGATGTGTACGTAAGAGTCTTTCAAATGTATTGTGGCCATAAAATACCCCATTTGAATTTGTGGTATTGGCCCCTGTAGTGTGGTCATCTTGAACCTCTGAGTTCATATGAATTTGCTTAGAAATCTGAGGTCTAGGATTGCTCTGAGTGATGCATCTCCTTTTCACCTTAAGAAATATGTTGAGTAGTTTTCCTTGTTTCTTTCCAGTCTTTGTACTAACTATATAGTCCCTTTTGTCTGAAACTCATCTACTTACTTGAGTAGGAAAGCTCTCTTGTCTTGAATGTACCTTTTTCTTTGGGACTTTCTATGCAATATCCAAATTGTATTTGTTTTGACACCAATTTCTCTGTGGTGAGTTTCTACCATTCTTTGAGAAAATGTAATTGTAATTAATAGACTCAGACAAGTACGGTTCCAATTTGTTTGGACACTGCCCCTTGCTGTTTGGGGTATTTCAAATTACTATTAGGAAGCCGCCCCAGAAAAGTTATAATTGATTCGCCAAAAGAATAACAACTCTTCCAACAGCAACAGTAGAGACCGCTCCTAGAGGGAACAAACCCTCACCAAGATGGCCGCCTGATGCTCCTGCTCTGCATAATCAAGCGCTTCAGCCACCAGCAACACATCAAAATGCCAAATCTTCAGAGGGTCAGGGAGAGCGACCCCTGACCCTCCTGGTAGGTCGCTCCCCCTCCACGCAGCTCCAAATGTGTGCCCCAGCTGCCGCCGCCGACTCGCTAGTAATTGTCCTTGGCTTCTGTGCCACTGCTCCCCCTCTCTGTGACCCCACAGAGCACATTTTGTGCTCTGTGCCACTCGTTTCCCCCCCTTGTGCCCCTTTTGCCTGTGTGCCTTGTTTTTGTACTCTGTGCCACTCTTCCCCCCCCTTTGTGCTTCTTTTGCCTGTGTGCCCCGTTTTTGTGCTCTGTGCCATTCGTTTCCCCCCTTTTGTGCCCCTTTTGCCTGTGTGCCCCGTTTTTGTGCTCTGTGCCACTCGTCCCCCCTCCCTTTTGCCTGTGTGCCCCGTTTTTATGCTCTGTGCCACTCGTTCTTTTCCCCCCCTTTGTGCCCTTTTGCCTTCTGTACCACTCTTCTTCCCCTCCTGTGCCCTGCCCCCTGCCCACTCGCTGCTCCCGCCTCCCAGCTGCCCCTCCCTCCCACCTCCCCACATATGCCGCTGGCACGCCTAAGGAAAGCCCATCTGCGCCCGTCCGCGCCTGGACCGCACCCATTGCCAGAACTCCTGGACCCCGTGAACGCCACGACACCAGACTCTTCTACGACCCCTGCGTCCTCCACGCACTCAACGTCGGCCGAAACCACACCTGCTTCCAGGCTGCCCCAAAATGAACCCACGGACCCTTCTCCTGCCGCACCTGCAGCTTCACCTGCAACGGAACCACCAAACCAACAAGGACTAGACCCAACCACATCCGCTGCTTACTCCTCAACATCCGCTCCGCACGCAAACATGCCGTCGAGCCCTGGGATCTGCTCGACACCTCTGCACCAGACGTGGCCTTCCTGACCGAGACCTGGTGGAACGACTCCTTGGCACCAGACATCGCCATAGCCATCCCGGACGGCTACAAGATCACCCGCACGGATAGCGGCAACAGAATCGGAGGAGGAATAGCCATCGTCCACAAGTCCACCCTCATGGTCGCCACCCACGCAGACGACACCCTCAACACCACTGAACACCTGCACTTCCAGATCCACACCGACCCCAACACCACCCTCAGAGGAACACTCGTCTACAGACCCCCCCCGGGCTCAGTTCAGCGACTCCATCGCCCACCCCGCCAGCACTCACGCACTCACCTCTACGGACTACATCCTCATCGGGGACCTGAACTTCCACCTCGAGAACAAATACAACACCAACTCCACCACCTTGATCGACAACCTCGCCAACCTCAGCCTCAGACAACACATCAACGCACCCACCCGCACCGCCGGCCACACGCTGGACCCCACCTTCTCCACAAGCACCCACGTCGCCTTGAACCACACCACTGAACTCCACTGGACCGACCACCGCTGCATCCATTTCACCTTCAAAAAACCAACCAGGCAGCACCGCACCCAACAGCTGCCTCGCCGCTGCTGGAGCAAAGTCACCAAAGACCAGCTGATCACCACCCTCGCCCAGAACCCACCACCGACCCCAACAACCCAGATGCCACAGCCCGCAACCCTCAGACAGTGGATCGTCGACTGTGCCAACACCCTCGACCCGCTAAAGAAACCCTCCAACAACCAGGCGAGCAAGAGAGCCACCTGGTTCACAACGAGCTACAGACCTCCAAACGTGCATGCCAGGAACTGGAGAAGAAATGGCTCCACTAACACACACCGGACAGACACGTAGCCCACAAGGATGCCACCCGCAGACATCACCACCTCAACAGACTAGCCAAGAGATCCTTATTCAAAGACCGCCGGGATAACAACGCACACAACAGCATCGTGAAGGAACTCTCCAACACCAGCGCCAACGCCAACGACATCCCGCCCTCACAAGAACTGTGCGACTCACTGGCCATCATGTTCCACCGCAAGTTCGCTGACATTCACGACAGCTTCAACACCACGACCGCCCCGACTACACCAGACTCCACCTCCCATGGGAACACCACCAGCACCTACCGCCTGACCTCCTGGTCCAACGTCAATGACGACGAGACATGCAAGGTCATGAACTCCATCCACTCAGGATCTCCGTCAGACCCGTGCCCACACCACGTATTCAACAAAGCAAACTCAGCCATCGCACTAAAACTACGGAAGCTCATCAACATCTCCTTCGAAACAGCGACATTTCCGGAAAGCTGGAAGCACGCCAAAATCAACGCCCTCCTCAAGAAGCCCAAGGCAGACCCCAAGGATCTCAAGAACTTCCGGCCCATCTCCCTGCTCCAGTTCCCGGCGAAGGTCATCGAGAAAATAGTCAACATACAATTGGCCCGCCACCTTGAAGACAACAACATCTTGGACCCATCCCAGTCCGGATTCAGACGAAACCACTGCACCGAGACAGCCCTCATCGCCGCCACAGACGACATCAGGCACCAACTAGACAACGGCGAAACATCAGCCCTCATCCTCCTGGACCTGTCAGTCGCCTTTGACACAGTCTGCCATTGCACCCTAAAGACACGCCTCCAAGAAGCCGGAATCCAAGAGAAGGCCCTCGACTGGACCACGTCCTTCCTCTCCGGCAGAACCCAGAGCGTCCGCCTCCCACCCTTCCGATCCAAAGCCACCAACATCATCTGTGGCATCCCCCAGGGCTCATCCCTCAGCCCGACACTGTTCAAATCTACATGGCCCCCCTCACACAAGTGGCCCGCCACCACGACCTCAACATCATCTCCTACTCCAACGACACCCAGCTCATCCTCTCCCTCACCAAGGACCCACACACCGCCAAAACCAACCTCCACGAGGGAATGAAGGCTGTCGCCGACTGGATGAGAAGCAGCCATCTGAAACTGAACTTGGACAAGACGGAGGTCCTCATCCTCAGACGCAATCCCTCATCCTGGGACGACTCCTGGTCGTCGACCACACTAGGACCAGCACCGACACCCACCGACAATGCACGCAACCTAGGATTCATCCTCGACTCCTCCGTCTCCAGGTCCAAACAGGTCAACGCCATCTCCTCCTCCTGCTACAAAACCCTCTGGATGCTGTGCAGGATCTACAAGTGGATCCTGACTGAAACAAAGCTGACACAGGCTCTCGTCAGCAGCAGACTGGACTATGGCAATGCACTCTATGCAGGAATCCCAGCCAAACACCTATGACGACTACAACGCATCCAAAACGCCTTCGCCCAACTGATCCTCAATGTCCCCCACCGCAGTTACATCACCACCCACATGAGAGACCTACACTGGCTCCCCGTCAACAAGAGGATCACCTTCAAGCTCCTCACCCACGCACACAAAGCACTCCACAACACCGGACCAACCTACCTGAACAGCAGACTCAGCTTCTACACTCCCACTCGCCGGCTCCGCTCCACCAGCCTCGCCCTTGCCAATGTCCCCCGCATCCAACGAACGACCTCCGGCAGCAGATCCTTCTCCTACCTTGCCGCCAAGACCTGAAACACCCTCCCTGCCCACCTATGGCAGGCCCAAGACCTACTCACCTTCAGAAGACTCCTCAAGACCTGGCAGTAGCAGCACCCCCTCCCCTCAGCGCCTCGAGCGGGTGAGTACAGCGCTTTACAAGTACTCTGATTGATTGATTGATTGACTACTGGGGATTTATCTCCTCCATCTCACCGCATGAGCCTGAAGCTGCCATGGGATCAGCCAGTTTCCTTGATCACAGTGCGCTTTGCAAGGCTGTGGATGACCTCAGGAGGACCATCTTCAATGTAACAATGGCTGCTTAGTTCAACTCCTATAACTTCCCAACAGTTATCAGCCTCCAACATGTAATCTAAATCTATCGCCACCAAGTCCACCACAGGGCCCCTTTCCAAATCCGGAGCAAATGCTTTCAAGATCAAATACCCCCCAAATCCTTCCAAACATGCAATGAAAAACTTGAAAAACAGGACCTTGAGAGATTTCCCAGAAAACCTCTTTGCTGACAAAACCACTGCCAATTCAAAACTGACCTCCTCCTCTTCACAATCCTTATGCAGTTTTATCCCATCCTCTTCTCTATCTAACATCCCCCTTGGATGCAACCTCAAATTCTGCTCCCCCTTTGCTCTCCCGGGGAACCTTTCTATGTCCATTTACAGCAATGGGAACATCATATTCAATGCCAATGATACAATTCTGGACACGATCAACTTAATTTATCTTACCCTTAGACCCTACTACAAACTTCCATGATCCCCCTCTCTATCCCCCTCTCCCCCTTCAATTCGACCCAGGAAAGTCTCTCACACCATACTCTCCTACAATCTGTTATGCCTCACTCAACCGATAACTCACCCCCTATTCCAGGCCATGAACATCCCTCACACAGACCATCTCCGCACCATTCCTCTGCAATGTTCCACAAACCATTATCTCCCATGCAGAATGCCGCTACCAACCTTCTTTCATTCCCACAGTTGGCCCACACGTCTCCCCCTTCCTCCCAACCTTTTTTCTCCCCTGCTCCAACACCAGACTTTAACAACCAGCACCTCCTCCTTCCTTAACACCAACCCCTCAGAGTCCACTCCAAACAGTCCACCTACACCCCCCTACTAGTATTGAACAAAACTAGCCTCTGTTCAACAAGCTCCTTTCCTTATTCTCACACCTCTCTTGAAGAATGGATATCTACACATCGGCTGTATCCCAGCATAGTGACTCTCTATCTTCTTGCCACTCCTACCACCATTACCCCCTGCAGACCATTCCCCTCACTCTTCTAGCGTAACAAAAAACTGCCACATATCCAGACAGAAACATACACCTCCACCCCTAGACAACTCAGACCTACTCCATCTTCTAAAGAGTTACGTAGCTTCAAATTCTGCTACCCCCTCCTCCTATCTTCCCACAAGGAGCTGCTCAATTTCCACCAACATCTCTGACACAATAAAACTCATACACCATCCCAGTGCATGCTCAACCCTTCTTACCTTGATACAAATCCCATCTATCCTCCTGGAACAGCTAAGTCAGAACGACAACAGCTTCTCCTTGAACTGCATGCTACACAATTGTCAATTTGCAGTCAAGCACTGTCCAGAGTTTATCAGACTCGATCCTGACCCATAATCTTGACATCCTGATCCTCACATAAATGGGGCTCAATGTCTCATCTAACCACGCTCTAGACCTTCTTCTTCCTTGCAACTATTCAATTTTACGGTGCAGCTGGAAGATAGATATGATGGAGGTCTCACACTCATTCACTGAAACTCTCTGAGATGCTGAACCCTCCCCATGACTCACTTTCAGTTTTGAATGCATGTCGGTGAAATTGTCAACATTCACTACCTCTATCCTCAGATTGAATGTGATTTACTTTCCACCGGGGCAAAACAACACCTTCATCAAGGAATACATGTATTTCTTTACCTCTCAGGTATGAGCTCTGACAGCAATATCTTTCTTGGTGACTTCAACATCCAATGGGAAGACGTGGGCAACAGCTATGTGGGCACTTTTACCTTCTTTCTCAATGCCATTGATCTCCAACATCACTGCCATAAACCTACACCACAAAGGCGCCATTCTTGATCTGAAAGTTTCCAGTTCCCCCTACCTAAAGATATACAACCCCATCCAAGTCAACTGGCCTGACCACATGTAGATACAGTTCTCTCTATCCTCTCTTCTACCAAAACATACAGGCAAATTGTTGTGACTTGGTCCACGCTGCAGTCGCGCCCCCGCGCCGCAGTGGTATGCTCTAACATTCCGAACGTTCTAATTTTAGAATCTGGCTTGACTCTGCACAGGGAGAAATGCTCTTTTTTGGCAACAGAGGTAGAATATCTGGGGCATTCCATCTCGTCAGAGGGTGTGAAACCAAAGAGAGATCTCTTAGCTGCCATTAAGTCGGCTCCTGCCCCCACGAATAAAGACCAAGTGCGCTCCTTTATTGGGCTTATCGAGTATTACTCGAAGTTTGTGAAAAACTTTGCAAGCAAAACTGAACAACTCAAAGTGCTCTTGAGGAAATGGGTCAGATTTATGTGGGGGGATGTACAAGAGAAATGCTTTAAGGAGATAAAATCAGAGATATGCAATGTAGGAATCTTAGTCCCATTTGATGTGCAGGGTAAGACAATCATCACCGTGGATGTGAGTGATACAGGATTAGTAGCTGTGTTATCACAGAGTGACGGAAATAGCGAAAGAACAGTAGCGTTCTCATCCCGTACCTTGACAACAACTGAGAGATGTTACTCAGTTATAGAAAAAGAGACCTTAGCGGCTGCTTGGTGTGTGGAATATTTCAGAATGTATGTGTGGGGAAGTAGATTTAAGCTTCGCACCGACCACAAGCCCTTGCTGAAAATACTCTCACCAGGAGGAACAGGAAATGGGTCAGCCAGACTAGCCAGGCTAGCCTCAAGATTCCAAGAGTACAACTTTGATCTTGAGTTCATTTCAGGCTGGCGCAACGTTCAGGCGGATTGCATGTCTCGCCTGTCTTTGAAGTAGGAGGAGGTGGACAAGACAGGTGTGTCTAAAAAGAGTGTGAAGGTGCCATTTCGTGTGTTGATGAGGTAGTCCAATGGATTTGTGGTGCAGTCAGCAAGGAAGAGTGGGCTGAAGCCATGTCCCATTACAAGGTTTTGAGAAATGTCAGGGGCCTCATCTCTAAAGGTAGACGTAGAGAGAGTACCTTACCCATTAGTGTTCGACCCTATAATGCAGTCATCGACGAGCTATCTACCGTAAATTATCAGACCATCATGCGTGAGGATAAGTTGATTCCCCCTGTCTATGTCCGCAAGAGACTCTTCGACTTGGCCCATGAAGGGCATCAGGGCCAAACCATAACAAAAAAAAGGTTGAGGAATGAGTTCTGGTGGCCAGGAATGGATGGTGACGTCGTTAGGTGGGTGGAGAGGTGCTGTGAATGCTGTGAGTCAGAGAAGCGACTCAGAGTGGAAACCCAATCCGTCCCAGTTCCACCCGGGACCCTGGCGTGGTGTGGCACAGTGTATGCCTTGATTTTATTAGACCTATGCCCGGTGTCCACCCTAGCAAAAGGTTTATCCTAGTAGTTATGGATGTCCATACTCGGTGGCTTATTGCTTACCTACTTCCTGAGATTACCACCCGCATAACTATCAAGGTTTTGCGCAACATTTTCAAGGAGGAGGGCTGTCCCTCGGTCCTCATCACGGACAATGGGACCCAATTGTCTTCAAATGAGATGAGGGAATTCCTGAGTGAGTGTGGTATAAAGCATTCGTTCACGTCTTTGTACAATCCACAATCCAATGGGATTGTCGAGAGGGCCAATCGCATGATCAAGGGTGCGATAGGTCTGGCACTTAGCAACAATCTTGATGTTAAAAGGACTCTGAATGATCTGGTATGGGCGTATCGCTTGACTGAGAATTCTACGACTGGTGTGATCCCCTTTGTAGCCATGCGAGGCAGGAAACCTGCCTCAAAACTAGTGCCTGCTTGGATCAGGAATGTGATTGAGGAGTGGAAAAGTGGAGATTGTGACGTAAGCATTCCCAGGCGGGATTCAAAGGAGGCACAAGGAAGGGAAAGAAATATGTCTAACATACTGGTTGGTGATTGGGTAAAAGTTAGTTCTGGACGTGTAGTCAGAGGTTTGCGTAAGTTTCTTGGACCTTTCCAGGTTAAAGAAGTATACCCCTACTATGTTGTATTAGAGAATGGTGACAAATGGAACCTACGTAGGGTAGCAAAGTATTGCTCTAAAAAACATTCTTCTGAAACATTTAATGAAAATGCAGTCAACAAAGGTACATGCTCAGGATACATGCTAGCCCATGATCACCAATTGCTTGACAGTGCCCGCGTAGGTACTGAGACGAGGGCACCGGGCCCTGGAGGGGATAACTTGGGCACTGGCCAAAGAGCAGCCGATCCAATTGATGTGCCTCAGAACTCTCCTGGCGCTCAGACACATCAGAGACCCTTACGAGCCAGGAGGCTTCCTCAACACTGGCATGACTTCCTTGTTGGCTGATCTGTTGGTTCCTTTCCGGTATTGTTCACCACTCATTCCCTACCTGCGTGTAGAGGAAAGGGGGGTATGTTGTGACTTGGTCCATGCTGCGGTCGCGCCCCCGCGCCGCAGTGGTATGCTATAGCATTCCGAACGTTCTAATGTGAGCGCCGCTCGTTGTCAGCCAGTGACTGTTCGCCGGCTGAAGACGACGGGCGCGTTGGTGTTGTGTCTGTCATCTTAATAAACTCCGTATTGAACTAAGTGATGTCTACGCCCTTTTGATGTAACTACAACACAACTCAAGAAAGAGAAAATATAACTTAGAGACACATTCACACTTGACACAGAATCCATAGCCATCATGGCCTTCCCCACCCTAATTGTGATTACACCTCATCTTGACATTAAAGAGGACACTGACAAGTACAACTCCTGCATGGTCTCCCTTATTGACAAATGTGCACCCCTAAAGAGTAATTTATCCAGACCAAAACCCTCTAGGCCCTGGTTTTCAAAAAAGCTTTATGAAGAACGAAAGGTTATCAGAAAATGCGAGAAAGAATGGAGACCAGCAACATCTCACCTGAGTGTGACTAAGCTTTGTAAAGCGAGAGACTGAATACTCAGAGCCAAATCCTACCATATCAGTGACCATGTGAATTTTGCAACAAATAGACTGAAGCGCCTATTCAAGGTCATTGAACAGTGGACTAACCCCTCTATCCCTTCGCTTCTAAGCCACCTGTGGCCCTTTGAAACAACTCTGTGGATTTATTGATAAAAAAAGTTAGAGACATCCCTATCTTTCATCCTATCAACAAGTTCGTTCCTTGAAACAGTTGAGTCTTTACCATGCATGCACTATAATTATGGTAATCCTTTCATCCGAGCAGGACATACAACAAACTATCTCCAAAGTAAAACCCTCAAAGCATCATCAGGATGCCATTCCAGGCTCGATCAGCAAATCAATCAGCAAATCTCTTGCCAAACACCTACTCTCTATATGAACCACCATTCCTGCCTTCAAAGGCTGCCCCTCTATTGTCATGAGTGCCAGATCACTCGGCATCACCCTTGATAATCATCTCAATCTTCACAGCCTTATAGCAGCCATGGCCAACAGCACAAACCACCAACTTAGGCAGTTTTGGGAAATCAAACAATTGATTTCGATCAGAACCTCAAAACAGTGGTGCAGTCTCACATTCTTACTAGACTACACTTTGGAATTGCCCTTCTCACAGGCATTCCCAAAGTTCACGTAGGCCCATTGAGAGCAACACTGCATGCTGCAGCTCCCTTCGTCTTAGGCATCAAGAAATGTGACCACATTTCCCCTGCTCTGCTAACCTTCCAATGGCTCCCCAATTCAAAATCGCATGCATTACTCACAGAGCGCGGCACTCTTCCTCACCTCCCTATCTAAATGAGAAACTGAAAATCTCTGGAGCAAATAGAAGCTCCAGAAATGTCCAATCCCTTATCCTTAAACCGCCCACTTCTAGTCAAGAATGATTCATGAATCAGTCTTTCTCAAGTAGCGCCACTAGAATCTGGAACTCTCTGCCTCCCTCAGTCCGTTTAACCACCTGCCTAGCAACCTTCAAAAAGAACATCAAGGTGACAGACATCTTGGTTAATCCACCCTCGACCAGACTTAAGTACTTTCTCCACTGCGCCCTGATCGGACTTTGTGTATCTGTGTATGTCTACAACAAGTTCCGAAATGCACCACTTTGACAGTCAAAATTACACCATATGTCAGTGAAGGAGTCTATGTTCGAAAAGAAATAGTCCAAATAAGAGAACACTGAGTCCAAAATTGCAAGCAAGTGTTCAGGATTCTTTTAATTTTCAAAACGAAAAGCCAGCCAACGCGTTTTGTTCCTTCAAGTGGAACTTCTTCAGGGCTGTGGATCGTGAATAAACATACAAAAACCACGTGTGAGTACCTACAACAAACCGATATTGTGCTTAATACATAAGTAAACAATCAATGTTAGCATTACCTGAGGCAAGCTAAGATTAAAAACAAACTAACATTAAAAATGCAGCAAAAAATGGAAGAATTGTATGCGTGGGGGGGAAGAAAGGAGTTGTCCTATCCTATTTACCCCATTCTTTAGCTGCATGAAACATTTAAAAACGGGGACATATTAAGGGGTATGTTCTCCTACTATGCTTCCTGTTTCAGCCAATGATGTCTAACAACAAAGTTCTAAATTTAGACACATATCTAATTTCAACACATTCAGTTCATATATCATAATGTTGTCAAGGTTACAATTAACAAACAGCGCTCTCATTGCTTGACTTTTTTGTTTGCCAGATTCATGACTGCTAAACATTTCCAGATTATACACTTGGTTGATCAGTTAAAAATAATTCATATTGCCACATCGGAAAAAAATCTGTTTGTATATCATAAAATGACCAGTACTATTGCCAAGAATGGTATCAAATAAGCAAGTCCATTTATTTAGGGATGTATCTATCAGGGGAAAATTCCTACAAGTCTATAGTCAGCTATGCCGGTCATGACAGGCACATATGGCATCACTACACTTATCTCCAAGTCCATAAGTTAGAAGAAAAAGGCCCATATATGTCTGGGAATGACTGTTTTCGTGTTTCCTCATATAGCAAGGAAAGAATGCAATAAAATGAAACAATGCAAAGGTAAAAGTAAGACTCCTACCAGTAATGATAGATGACGAGTGTAAGGATTTCCTGAGCCGGGATCAAAAATTAACCATAGATATTTGTATCCTATGTCTGGATGTCGGTGAATATATGAGGTCACCCGATGTCAATTTCAGAAAGGTAGTTGCCTGAAAATAGTGTGTAAAAAAGACAATATCTTTGAGGACATATGTACCCTAATTTCATAGATCTCTTAGACTCTTAAGATAATCATTTGGTTTTTAAAGGCATATCAAGGCCTTTCTTACAGTGGGTACATGTAATCAAAAATTACCTTGTATCTTCCAAAGGGAATACACCTTATAAAAGCCTTCCTGCAGATTTTTCTATTTTCTCTATTATTTCTTATTTTTCATTTCTTCGTCATTAGTAACAGTGGGCTGTGCAGTTTCTTGCTGAATTATAACCTGCAAGAGTGTTTAAAATTATAGCTAGTTCCATTGCATAGAACTGTGACGGCTACATGACTCATACTTTATCAGAACGAAACTTCTGGAAGGCGCATAGAGTGAACCGAAATAAAGTGACATACCTTGAAATATTTTGAAGGTTCGTATTATTCACTGTCACTTGTTCGAATTTGTAGATCCCTAATCGACTCTGGTGAGGTAGTCACATTCAGGTAGTTACCTTAAAAAAAAAATAAAAAAATTATTTTAAAATAAGTAAACATTCTTGCACTTATTGCATGGAACACACGAAAACGGACATAATGCGTTCTTTTAAGTAATCTCGAGTCAGAAGGAGCGGCCACCCTTATTGTTCCGATGTGTTGGAAAAAACTAGACGGAATACTCCCATGTTGCCCTGGTTCGTGACAACATTGTGTCGAACCCTCGGGATGTATTGCAACTTATGATATATGGCAAGTGGGGTATCGGCTTGTGTTGGCCCAAGTGATGGATAGATATGACCGAAGCAAGGTCATAAACGCGCATAACATGATTAGTCGAAACCGTGACATGATGATTATTTAGTCACGTTAGCCAAGTGCAAAAGTAAACTATATGTACCCGTGGGCTGTCTTTCACGTGCAAGAAAATATTACGTTATATATTTAGTGACATGATAGTCATGTACAGGCGTAAAGGGAAACGAAGATAAAAATGTAAGGATCCTACCTGTGGGGGTCCCATTCGATATCCCCAGTCGGCGTTTCCTCAATACTCGCGCCTGGTCCGCTCCGGCCAATGTTACCGTCCTCTGACGGCGGGAGAGTTTTTAAAGATCACAGCCTCTCCACGTGTTGGCTGTTACTAAAACCCACGACCCGAACCACTACTAGGAGGGTCGAAAACGGCCGCCATTTTAAGCTAGTCAAAGTAGACTAGTTGTTAGTCATTGAAAGACGACAAAGTTATCGGTGGGACAGAATGTTAAAAAATATAACGGGAATATTTAACAAATGAAGCACCGGCAGTGAAGGAAGTTAATAAATGAGCCCATTATAGGGTAAATGTATAAAGTCGAAGAACTTGGAGATATTGCAGGATAAAAGAGTTAAATAACTAGTGATGCTGAGTGTGAGTCAAAGCCGGCATTCTGACAATAAAGGAAATGGCTTCTCGGTTTGCCTGTTAGGAAGAGCCCTGGGGGCGCAATTGGTATATTCAATATCAACATTAAATTGAGAATACATACATTTCACATTATTCGTATGGACAAGTATTGGAACCTGACCTGGGAATGAATGGAATGATACGGTCAATGAAACCATAAGGAAATTAATAACCGGGGATTCCGGAGAGGTCCACAGGAGAAGGGGAAGGGCCTATGGATAAACACAGGGGACCACAAGCACCCATGCTCCATTTCAGGTTGATCTAACCCCCTATAATAAAGGCTGATATGTTCCAATCTTTAATGCGATGGTATCCTAAATAAGATAGTAATGCATCTCGTCCTCTGTATTGTGTCCCATCTCTACACACTTTAAGCGACATATCCAAGCCGCTTCCCTTTTCCTGAGCAAAAGTTCACGATTTCCTCCTCTTGGATGAGGTGGTATGTAGTCAATACCCTGAAACCATATTACCTTGCTTTCTTTGTGGTGTTCCTGCATGTGATAAGTCAAGGGATACTTGAGGTCATAATTCCTTATGGCACGAGTATGTTCCTGTATCCTCTGTTTCAAGGGTCGTATTGTACTTCCAACATATATCTTATTGCAATCACAGCCAATGACATAAATCACATAGCTGGTATTGCAATTGATATAATGCCGTATCTCATACTCTCTGTCGGTGTTATATCTGAATTTCTTTGTTTTATTCCTTCCTAGTGGACAGACATTGCACCCCCCACATGTGTAGAATCCTATAGGTTTTGTCTGTAGCCAAGTGCCTGTCTTTTTCTTCTTGGTGGGATAGCTGGGGCACAAAATGTTTCGTAGGGTTTTCCCCCTCCTGAAGGTGACACTAGGTGTTTCTGTAATGTCTTCCTTTAGGTTGGGAACCTCACACAGTAGTTTCCAATGTTTTCTCAACACCTTGAAAACCTCCGTGCTGTTTTGTGTATATTGGGTGGTGAACGCCAACCTGGGTTTGTTATTCTTTTTGTTGTTCTTAACTTTTTTAATGAGGGTGTTACTGCGTGACACGGTTAGTAGTCTTTTTTCAGCCTTCTCTAGAATTTTCTTATTGTACCCCCTGTTAGTAAATCTATTCTTGCAGTCCTGTATGGCATGTCTGAAGTTTTCCTCCTTGCTACAGTTGCGTCTGATGCGCACCATTTCGCCGTATGGTATATTGCGAATGGTGGAGCTAGCGTGTGCACTTGAGGCGTGCAATAGACTGTTACACGATGTACCTTTTCGATATAGATTACTTTGTACTGTGTTGTCTTCAATAAAGAACAAGATGTCCAGGAACTCTATTTGTTTGGGGTCAGATTTGATCGTTAGTTGTATATTGTAAGGATTGTCATTCAAGAAATTGAAGTATTCATGCAGTTGTGCTTTGCTCCCCTTCCAAAGCATGATGATATCGTCGATATACCTCCCCGAGAATATGATCATATCCATCCAGGGGGAGGCATATTTGCAGAAAGCATGTTCGTGCTCCCACCACCCCATAAACAGCCCCGCGTACGAAGGAGCAAATTTGCTCCCCATCGCGGTGCCCCTTATTTGGTGGTACCACTGGTCTTTGTACAGGAAGACATTTCTTGACAGGATAAGCTCAGTCATTTCAATGAGCATATCATTGTGATCCATGTGGTCTGCAGTCCTCAAAGATAGAAATGACGACAGTGCTCTGATGCCAAAATGTTGCGGTATGCACGTGTACAGTCCCGTGACATCTAGCGTGACGAACATGAGGTCAGCTGACCATTCCAAACCATCCAGTTTTTTCAAAATGTCACCTGAATCCTGTATATAGGAAGGCAGGTTTACCACCAGGGGTTGCAAAAACCCATCAACGTATTGTGATAGACGTTCAGTTGGGGAATTGATACCCGATATGATCGGACGCCCTGGTGGAAAGTGGCCTCCTTTGTGGATTTTAGGCAATGCATAGATACAAGGTGCCATTGGATAGGTGACTTGTAGGTAACGACATTCTTCCTCTGACAGTAGGCCAATCTCACCCCAATCGTGTATGCGGTTGTTGATGTGGGTGGCAAGGGAAGGCATGGGATCTTCCTGAATTCTCTTATAACAGGTGCTGTCACTTAACTGCCTGTTGATCTCACTCTCATAGTCGACAGTGTTCATTACGACCACATTCCCACCCTTGTCAGCCTCCTTTATTGTGATGCTATTGTCCTTGGCTAGATCTTCCAAAGCCAACCTTTCTGCCTTTGTGAGATTATTATGTTTGATTGCATATTTATTGGGGGAATCAATCATTTTGTAAAAGTCCTGTGAGACTCTTTCCTTAAACACATCGATATTCCTATGCGTGTTAGTAGGTGTGTATTTAGAGCGAGGCTTTAAGCCACTATTGATTGTTGTGTCCTCCTCAATATCTAAGTCAGAACGGATTTCCTGTAGGGATGGATTATCCCCAGTTTCAATAGATAGCAAAAGTTGTGCATTTTGGAGGTCAGTGATAGTAGTAGTACAAACAGATCTCGTATTTAAATCACAGACAACAGCTCCAGGGTGGTTGTGAAAATGATCTTTTAATTTCAGTAACCGTATGAATTTAAATAAATCTACCATCAACAAGGTTGGGTCCCCCACCTGCGATGGACAGAAACTTAGACCTCTCTTAAGGATGTTATTCTCCACATCCGTGAGTTGGCGGTCTGACAAATTGACTATAGACAGGGCGTTGTCAGTGACCAATGGGGGTTCCATCTCTGATTCAAGATCTAAGAAAGGAATTGGATTATCTAGTTTCTCTTTGACCTGGAGTCCATTGGATGGGCAGTTGCCCCCTTTGCCTGTGTTGTTTTTCCACTTTTTCCCTCCCCTTCTGGTTTTGGGTCTGGGTTGGTATTGGGTTTCTTTGCCCCATGGCGGATGCGTTCCATCTCCAATAAAAAATTACGTCTTGGAGAGACGGCCTGACATGCCCCGCCATCCTTAGAGGACGAGCTTCCCATTGAGGATATAGAACTACTGCTGGCGCTCATAGATTCCTCCCTACCACGTTTGCCTTCTCCTCCCTGTTTTGGATTGTCAAATTTACGTGCAAACGTGTAGATGCGCCCTGTCTTATAGTCCTTGTCGTCGCGCTTTATTTTGCGAAGTTTTTTATCGCGTAGATGAACCTGGTATCGACTAATTACATCGTCAAAAATCTCATAGTTCTTTTTAATACTATCTTTCAAGCTCGATGTATCTATATCACGTTCTAAGTCAAGAATTTCTTGTTTCAAAGCTGCCACCTTTTTCTCAGAATGCCGAATTAGTATTTTCATCATTGTGTGTGAGGCCTGTTTCAAGTTATCTTCCCAATCCCTGAGAGCGTCGTCGTCTAGATCTTCAAAGGTCGGGAAGATTAGGATTCGCAGGCCTCTAGGGATTTTTTGATTGTCCAAATACTTTTGTAGGGTGATGCCATCCCACCACCTGGACATCTCTAATTTTTTGAGTCTTTCCAATTTTAGGAATTTGGCTCGAAGACCTTCCGTACTGGGTGCTATTGGTGTTGAAGCACCCGTAGATTGGTTATTGCCAAATAGGCTTGATGCCATTTCCTCCCTGGTATCTTTAAATTTGGACATAATGCTAGAAAACAAGTTCTAACCGAAACCGGTGTTATGATACAATGTTAGCAGTCAAATGATTTCAAAATACAATATAAGAGGGAAAGGTAAATCAATACAATGTTACACTTGGCATGGATTGTGCACACAATGGGTCCAAGAAACGAATTTTTCAAAAACACAATGTGGACAGTGGACCACTTTTAACACCCTACAAGCACCAATCCAACTATTTCCAATATTTGCATTTAAATTGTCTTTCAAATCGTGTGTAATGTTCAGAATACTCCCTGTCCAGAGAGTATAACCCAACAGCTTTGGATAAACACAAGATTTACAACAAGTTCCGAAATGCACCACTTTGACAGTCAAAATTACACCATATGTCAGTGAAGGAGTCTATGTTCGAAAAGAAATAGTCCAAATAAGAGAACGCTGAGTCCAAAATTGCAAGCAAGTGTTCAGGATTCTTTTAATTTTCAAAACGAAAAGCCAGCCAACGCGTTTCGTTCCTTCAAGTGGAACTTCTTCAGGGCTGTGGATCGTAAATAAACATACAAAAACCACGTGTGAGTACCTACAACAAACCGATATTGTGCTTAATACATAAGTAAACAATCAATGTTAGCATTACCTGAGGCAAGCTAAGATTAAAAACAAACTAACATTAAAAATGCAGCAAAAAATGGAAGAATTGTATGCGTGGGGGGGAAGAAAGGAGTTGTCCTATCCTATTTACCCCATTCTTTAGCTGCATGAAACATTTAAAAACGGGGACATATTAAGGGGTATGTTCTCCTACTATGCTTCCTGTTTCAGCCAATGATGTCTAACAACAAAGTTCTAAATTTAGACACATATCTAATTTCAACACATTCAGTTCATATATCATAATGTTGTCAAGGTTACAATTAACAAACAGCGCTCTCATTGCTTGACTTTTTTGTTTGCCAGATTCATGACTGCTAAACATTTCCAGATTATACACTTGGTTGATCAGTTAAAAATAATTCATATTGCCACATCGGAAAAAATCTGTTTGTATATCATAAAATGACCAGTACTATTGCCAAGAATGGTATCAAATAAGCAAGTCCATTTATTTAGGGATGTATCTATCAGGGGAAAATTCCTACAAGTCTATAGTCAGCTATGCCGGTCATGACAGGCACATATGGCATCACTACACTTATCTCCAAGTCCATAAGTTAGAAGAAAAAGGCCCATATATGTCTGGGAATGACTGTTTTCGTGTTTCCTCATATAGCAAGGAAAGAATGCAATAAATTGAAACAATGCAAAGGTAAAAGTAAGACTCCTACCAGTTATGATAGATGACGAGTGTAAGGATTTCCTGAGCCGGGATCAAAAATTAACCATAGATATTTGTATCCTATGTCTGGATGTCGGTGAATATATGAGGTCACCCGATGTCAATTTCAGAAAGGTAGTTGCCTGAAAATAGTGTGTAAAAAAGACAATATCTTTGAGGACATATGTACCCTAATTTCATAGATCTCTTAGACTCTTAAGATAATCATTTGGTTTTTAAAGGCATATCAAGGCCTTTCTTACAGTGGGTACATGTAATCAAAAATTACCTTGTATCTTCCAAAGGGAATACACCTTATGAAAGCCTTCCTGCAGATTTTTCTATTTTCTCTATTATTTCTTATTTTTCATTTCTTCGTCATTAGTAACAGTGGGCTGTGCAGTTTCTTGCTGAATTATAACCTGCAAGAGTGTTTAAAATTATAGCTAGTTCCATTGCATAGAACTGTGACGGCTACATGACTCATACTTTATCAGAACGAAACTTCTGGAAGGCGCATAGAGTGAACCGAAATAAAGTGACATACCTTGAAATATTTTGAAGGTTCGTATTATTCACTGTCACTTGTTCGAATTTGTAGATCCCTAATCGACTCTGGTGAGGTAGTCACATTCAGGTAGTTACCTTAAAAAAAAAAAAAAAAAATATTTTAAAATAAGTAAACATTCTTGCACTTATTGCATGGAACACACGAAAACGGACATATGCGTTCTTTTAAGTAATCTCGAGTCAGAAGGAGCGGCCACCCTTATTGTTCCGATGTGTTGAAAAAAACGAGACGGAATACTCCCATGTTGCCCTGGTTCGTGACAACATTGTGTCGAACCCTCGGGATGTATTGCAACTTATGATATATGGCAAGTGGGGTATCGGCTTGTGTTGGCCCAAGTGATGGATAGATATGACCGAAGCAAGGTCATAAACGCGCATAACATGATTAGTCGAAACCGTGACATGATGATTATTTAGTCACGTTAGCCAAGTGCAAAAGTAAACTATATGTACCCGTGGGCTGTCTTTCACGTGCAAGAAAATATTACGTTATATATTTAGTGACATGATAGTCATGTACAGGCGTAAAGGGAAACGAAGATAAAAATGTAAGGATCCTACCTGTGGGGGTCCCATTCGATATCCCCAGTCGGCGTTTCCTCAATACTCGCGCCTGGTCCTCTCCGGCCAATGTTACCGTCCTCTGACGGCGGGAGAGTTTTTAAAGATCACAGCCTCTCCACGTGTTGGCTGTTACTAAAACCCACGACCCGAACCACTACTAGGAGGGTCGAAAACGGCCGCCATTTTAAGCTAGTCAAAGTGGACTAGTTGTTAGTCATTGAAAGACGACGAAGTTATCGGTGGGACAGAATGTTAAAAAATATAACGGGAATATGGTGTAATTTTGACTGTCAAAGTGGTGCATTTCGGAACTTGTTGTAAATCTTGTGTTTATCCAAAGCTGTTGGGTTATACTCTCTGGACAGGGAGTATTCTGAACATTGCACACGATTTGAAAGACAATTTAAATGCAAATATTGGAAATAGTTGGATTGGTGCTTGTAGGGTGTTAAAAGTGGTCCACTGTCCACATTGTGTTTTTGAAAAATATCTGTGTATGTCCTCTACCCAACTGGTGTAACTAACTCTTGTGGTTACTTTTGTATGCATGCACTAGGGGCCCGATGTAGGTCACCAAATACCGGTCGGTAACGGCCGAATTCGGCCGTTACCGACCGGTATTTGGAGATTGAGATGTAGGGGCCATTATTTTACAGAATCTGTAAATTTACCGAATCGGTAAATTTACAGATTCTGTAAAATACTGAAGCGGCAATTTTACCGATTTGGTAAATCCCAGATGTAGGTAGCACTGTTTACAGTGCTACAGGCCTTCAGAATTCGGTATTTTATCACCCAATACAATTGGGTGGTAAAATACCGAATTCAGGTGTACATGCACATCTGTGCATGTACACCTGTGCCATGTGACACACAGACATGCCCTTAGGGTATGTATGTGTGCCACATGGCTCACAGGCCTGGAATTGGGGTGCTACAGGGTGTCAAAGTGACACCCCGTTCACGCTTGCAGGATTCGGTATTTACCGATTCGGTAAATACTGAATCGGTATTTCCCATTGATTCCTATGGGCTTCAAGGCCCATAGGAATCAATAGGAAATACCGATTCGGTTTTTACCGAATCGGTAAATACAGAATCTTACAGATTCGGTAATTCTAAAATAAGAATTACCTACATCTGCCCCCTTCCTATTTACCTACTCTTAAATACCGAATCGGTATGATTCGGTATTTAAGAGTAATGTTGGTAAATGCTTTATTGTACAGTTAATAAAAACCATTACAAATAGCTATTAGTAAAAAAAGAAAATGATCAGTTAAAGGAAAACAGTTAAAAAGGTCGGTCTAATACCATTAAAAATGGGACAATGATCATCCAGCAATATATACAGGTAAATTCTGTTTTAGATAAAAAAAATTGTGTGTATGTCCGAGCGCATGCTTTCGGCAAGTGGGTTTTTCTATATCCTCCGCTCCCCTTCTGACCGGCTTCTCCCAGAGTGTTTGTGCTTCATGGGGAAGGTACTTTAATGTTCTTGGTCAATATGGGTCTCTTACCCGGTCTGAGGACTGGAGGCGGATGATGTTATATAGGCGATGTCAATGTCCGCTTGTGCTCTCGTCATTTTAAGCCTGGTGTCTGCCAATCGTAGGTATTTTACCAGTCGGCAGGCCATTTGCACGTCATCTCCTCTAAAACAGCTCAGGACTGCTTCTCTGCAAGACCTGATTCCTTTGTTTATAAACAAGGGTCTCAATAGGTTCTTCCGGTCTTGCTGCAGCTCTTTGCAGATGGTTATGAGATGTGTGATATTTTCCTCATGCATTCCGCACAGGCGGCATTTTGCTGGTTTTGAATGTCGCAGCCATGGGGCCGTGTGGCCCGCTGCTGGTAACACTCCTAGTCGTAGTTTTAAAAAGGATTCTTTTGTTGTTTTGGAGAAACTGTTCACTAGGTACGCCTGAGGATTAAGTTTGTTGTATGTTTGCACCGTCAGCCAGCCATGTGCTCTCTTGGCTAATGAGGCTTTGTCTTGCAAGAGGGATTCTTTCTTGACTATTTTATTAATAGTTTTTTTGAAACCTGACGGGCTCCCTTGAAGGTCCCATAGCTGCCTTGCCCCGAGATGATTGATGGCCTCCTCCAGGAAATGTCTTGCAGGACAGTCATTTTTGCTTTGCAGATCTTTCCAGAGGAGAGCGTTAAGGGTATTTTCTTCTCCTCTGCTTATCTTGTGCCAGGTCTTAAGGTAAGTTCCCTTTCGTGCAAGTTCTTCTTTGGTCAACCCAAATTCTAGGCGGATCTGAGCCGGTGAAGTGTATTTCGGAAGACTGAACATGATCCGCATTGCTTTTGAAACTACTCTGTTCAGGGTTCCCGTATCCCTCCCTCTCATTGCTTCACTTCCATATGTGATTGATGGAATCAGCTTGGCTTGAATCACTTGTAGGAGCGGAGCAAGGTTTGGGCCAACGATTTTGTTTTTGAGGTTCCTAAGTGATACTGCTATCATTAGGCCTCTCCTCTTGATCTCCTCCAGTTGTGGTTTGAAGCTACCCCTTTCGTCTATTGTCACTCCCAGGTAGCAATATTTGTTTGTGATTTCCAATTTGTTCAAGTCCAAGTACCATCTGAATGGTAGTTTTTGCTTGCGGTAATTAAGGGGCATGATTTTTGTTTTACTGTAGTTGATGCAGAGTTTATTAGCTTTAAAGTATTCCGCAGTGATGTTGAGAAGCCGCTGTAGCCCAATCTGGGTCCGACTGATCAGCACCAGGTCGTCGGCGTAGAATAGGCAGGAAAGCTGTTTGCCCCCTAATTTTGGAGCGTGCGAATTGTTAGCGTTAAGTTTTGTACAAAGGTCGGCCATAAAGAGGTTAAATAGGGTTGGCGCTAACACACAGCCTTGTTTTACTCCTGTGTGGGTTTGAATTTTCTTAGTTAGGTACTCTCCAGGGCCTAGTTTGACCTGGACCCACGTGTCGCTGTGTAGGAGAATTAGTTAGTTCAGTAGATCATCTGGGATGTTCATTCTTTTCAATTTTTTCCACAAAAGATTTCTGTCTACCCGGTCGAATGCAGCACTATAGTCTATGAAGCAGAGGTACAAGGGATAGTTTTCCTCTTGGGCTGAGTCGATCAGTAGTGACAAGGCTAGGATGTTGGTAGATGTCCCCATGTTTTTCCTGAAGCCGGTTTGGTTAAACGGGATTGTTGAGGTTGCTTCTGCCCATAGAATTAGTTCCTGAAGTAGGAGGCCTGCGTAGTACTTTGCCTCATTGTCTAGAAGGGCTATTAACCGGTAACTTTTTGGATCTTTTCTATCTCCTCTTTTGTAGATTGGGGATATTATTGCCCCCCTCCATGATTGTGGGATTGTAGATGATTGCCAGATTTTTTCGAACATTGGTTTGAGGTTAGTTGCCCAGTATTTTGGGTCCTGCTTAAATACTATTGGTGGTATTCCATTTGGGCCGGGGGCTCCATCTCTTCTACCTTTTGTGATCCTTTTAATTATTTGTTCCGTCGTGATTATTACAGCCTCATTCGTTCTCAGGTATTCTTGATGTAGGGGCAGATGTTCATCCTTCTTTCCATTATCGGTGCCTATTTCTTTCCCCCGTTCTTTTAGTCTCACTGAAGTGCGTGCTGAAGTGGGTTATCCAGTCGTCTTCTGTCACCTGAGAATCAATCCCTCGGTTTTTCCCATTGGTCTGAGCATTGATCTTTTGCCAGAACTGAGCGCTGCGATTTGTTTTGGCGTCATGTAGGAGTTTTCCCCAGAATGCCTCTTCTTCTTCCCTTTTTTGCTGCCATATTAATTTCTTACGCTCTCCTTTTAACTGTCTAAGCTCTTGGAGGAGGGACGGATCTGTTTTTGCTCTTCGTAGAGTCCGGTTAATCGCTGTCTTCAGTATTTTTAGCCTTCTGTTTTTTCGAAAGTAATTGCATCTTTTCTGTTTCGTGTTGCAACTATTTCTTGTTCGTGTTACAGGGTCTTTTCTCTGCGCGTTGTCTCTCATCCGTTTTACAAACGCTTCCCAGCTTGTTATCGGGTTATGCGTGGTGCATTGAGCTTCATTGAGTGTGCGTATCGCTTGCTCTAGTAGTTTTTCTGGGTTGGAGACTTTGCATTGTACCCGTCTTTCATTTGATGTAAAGTCTGCGCCTACGTTATTTGAACTGGGAGGCTTTAGTGTCGCTGATGTTTTCATTACTGTTTCCTGAGGCAGGTGATCGCTGCAATCAGTGAGACCGATTCTAAAGTCTACAACCCTTTGGTATAGACTACGGGATACAAAAGTAAAGTCAATGGTGGAGCTTGCCTGGGTACTGTGGAAAGTTGCTGACTGCGGTTGATCTCCTGGAAATCTACCGTTAAGTGCTCTAAGTCCTAGCTCCTCTAATGTAGCCAGCAGGGTCCTTGTGGTTTTTGTGCTTCTGCCCCCCGAGGTACGGTCTTGGCGATTGAGTTCCCAGGCAAATGGGTCCTCGTCGTATTTGGTGCCCGTGGCTGCTTCGCTCAGCAGATTTAGATTGAAATCCCCTGAGATAATGATGTTATTCGTGTGCTCGGCCTTCACCAGTTTCACAAGTTCTTCCTTCAATTGTCGCACTCCCTTCTTTTTCTCCCTGGGGTGCAGGTAGAGGTTTATGAAGATTATATCCTCAGTTGGATTTTGCGCACGAGGTGACAGTCGTAGAGCTAGCATTGCGTTTGGGGCAGGTAAGTTGTAGTCTAGCTGTTCTGCTTTTAGTATCGCTGTTAATGCACTATAAGTGGCAAGGCCTCCTTTCTTGTGGCCGAAAAGCGAGCTCTGGGTAGGCGGTAGAAAGTTCAGTGTATACCCTGACAGAATTGGAGGTGATTCAGTCCAAGTTTCTTGTAAGGCGATGATGTCAAATTTTGTCAGGTGGTTGCATAGGTCAATGTCTGAAACCTTATCGCCGGTGCCATTGATGTTCCATGAACATATACTTAAGGTGTTAGGTTTGTTGACTCTTTTTGGTTTTGTTTGTCATTGGCTTGTATCTTTCGCATTTAGGGACTTTGCGAGCCAGCTCCAGTTGGGGGAAGCCATCTTGTCATTAGTCAGTGATCTTGTTTCTTCCAGACTCAAGTGCGATTGTCTCTCGGGCGTTTTACTTCGGGCTCCTCTTAAGACAGTTCTTTTAAGAGTCGTCTCCTTGGGCTTCTTTAGGAGACTTTCATGTAAGAGGGGCTCCGGGTATCTTGTGGGCAAGAGAGTTTGTAGTTCTATCCCCCAAGAGTCAAATCTTTCCTTTTCTTTTAATATTCTCTCCGGAAATTCTCCTGTGGTCCATATGGTTTTTGTCGACTCTACCCCGGGGTGGCTCCGAGATTCAATAAATTCGACGGATTCCAGGTCTGCCGATGTGATAGTTTTGAGGCTCTCTACTGTATTTAATAGCCGCAAGATGTTTCCCCTGTTTAAAAAGTCCATTGAACCTCTAGAGTGGTATTCAGGATGGAATATTACGGTCGTTGTTAAGCCTTCTGGCCCACTCTCTCTTGACTTAGTGTTTTCTTTGTCAGCAGGTTTGGTTTCCCCTTGACTGGGGGTTATCCTTGGTACAGTTTTTTTGGGTTGGTCAATTTTTTCGGTGCTTTCTCGACAGTTCCGGCCTGAGAGATTTAGCCTTGCTGTTATGATCAACTTGGGGCTTCCTGGGATTTGCATTTCATCCCGGTTTTCAGGGCAATTTTTGGTGAGATGTGACGTACTCTGTTTTGTTCTTTCTTGTGTATCTCTGTCAGGTGAGTCTGAGGTTATTTGTGAGTTATGCCCCTTGTCGTTCTCCGCGGGCCCTATGTTTTTTCCCCCTTTTAGTGTGCTCAACATGTCTTTCTGGGTTTTGGGTGCTGGGCAAGTGGTTGAACCACTGGGTAGGGCTGGGCCGCATCCAGATTTATCCACTGGGCCGGTGTTTTCACTGTTGCTGGTCATGGTATTTATTTCTTCCCTCTCCCTTGTTGCACTTGCTTGTGAGGTGTTGGTTGCTGTTTGATCACTGTTGCAGGCCTTGCCCCAGGCTAGGCACCCTGTCAATTTCCTTTGGTTTCTTCCCTTCCTTTTCTGTTTTCTTCCCACTTTTCCTTGCGATGGTTGGTGGGAGATTGCTCCCCCATTTGGGTTACTTTTGTCTAAGTCTGGTATGGGTGCTGCAGAGTTTTGCTCTCGATCAGCTTGATGACTACTGGTGATCAGTGCCTTCATTTGAATTGTTTTGTCCATTGTAGGGTGTGAGTTGGTAGGCGTCTTTGGAGGCTCTTGCTGTATTGTTTGTGGATCGTCTTGCCCGGTAGTTGTGTTTAATTGCTTAACCTCAAGTTGCTTGAGGGGATGGCTATTTTTAACTACTGTCCTGAAATCAGATAGAAGGTTTCCCAGTGCTGTTGGAAGTGTTGCTAGTTTGTCCACTATGGTGATGCAAGGGCAGTTAGATGCTATCAGCTGTGTCTCTGCTTGCGCCCTTTTTATCAGGTCATTCAGGTCTGCTAGCTTGCCGTCAATGTTTGCCACGTATGTGGCCAGAGTGTTAAGGACAGAAAGTTGCAGATCCATCTTGTCGGATTGGTACTGGATGGCGTTTACTGAGGATTGCATTGTCTGCAGGAGGGATGCCCAGATGCAGAGGAGACAACTGAGAGGGTACTTCCTCTCCTTTATTCTCTTCCCTGTCCCCCCTGCTCTCCCAGCTTGCGTCACTCGTGTCCATCAGGTCCTTCTTTTGCTTCTTTTTTGTCTGCCTGGGCTTTCTGGTGAGTTTCTGGGGTGCTGTATGGCCCGTGTTGTCCGTGTTGTCCCTTTGCCTCCCTGACCTCATCCTGTGCCCCCTCCGCTTTCTTTTTTTGAAGGGAGGGCGATTTGGAGATCCTGTGGTAGCAGGCAGGGAAGTGTGGTACAGTGGGTACCGAAGGTACAGTGGGGGAACGGTGAGAGAGCTGTGAGTGGGCTATGAGGGTGGCTAGAGGGGGGGGCTGAGGGGGGCTGGAAGCAAACCCTTAGAAACAGCTGGTAGTGAGCGGAGCGCTGGGGGGGACCTTCGGGCAAGATCGGACCTAGTCAGATCTGCCTGGGTCAGACCCCCGGCTCTTACTTGGCGGCTGCCTCTATCGGCGTCCACGCTCACGTCCTTTGTCCTGCCCTCTACAGCAGCCTGCAAAAGCCTGCAACAGCCTCGCCTCGCTCACCTCCTATGTGTTGGAAATCCGATGATCCGATCCTGACGCTGGAGCCGGTGCGCTAAGGACGGACGGCAGATGGTGCTGCTGCTGCTTGGTCCGAAAATGCAGAGATGTGCGGAAAATCCCTCCGCGCTAAAGCTGAAGCTGACGCTGGTGGGTGCCGGTGCCTGCCAATGAGTGTAGAAGAACTGCAGCCTTCTCTCTACCTCACAGCTCAGCTCAGCAACGGCCGCGGCTTTCTCCGGCTTCCCAAGGTGTCCCTTGACTCATTCAGCATTTGGCCCCTTCGACCTTCAGCAGCTCTGCGTAAGTGCAGCGTAGTCCGTTTTCCACTCTCCTCCTCTTCTTCCGGTCAGCGCCGGCTTCTCCGTTTTTTCGCGGCTTCTCCCGTTTTTTCGCGGCTTCTCCCGGTGCCGGTGGCCGATAACCAAAGCCCAGTGCCCTCCAAGGCTTGGAGCCTGAGGAGCCTGAGGGCCGGGCTCACTGGGGTTCACGGCTTATTCGCGGCTTTTTCCGGCACACACGACCTGCATCTACACCGAGGCTAGCTTCGGTGGTGCTCCGGCGATTCTGGTGAATGAATGACTGACTAAGAGTAGGTAAATAGGAATTACCTACATCGGGCCCTAGATGTCCATTCTTAAATACTATTACTGTAACCTGCTGTAACCCTGTATCCTGTGTGTTGTAAAGCGCTCTGATGCCTTCGGGTTCATGTCCGCACTATATAAAACTGCAAATAACGAGATTAGCCCTTGACCATTTGTTTTGCAATTTTACAGGTGCGTCTAGCAACTTGACTGACATTTGTCAGCTGGATGGGGCCAGCCGGGCGTTGAATAATTCTAGCTGCACCAATCAGTCCGTAAAGGGGACTTTGCACGTCATATCCTTCCTCTTCATTGGCCAGTTTCTCCTCGGAGTGGGTGGAGTTCCTATTCAGCCATTTGGCATATCGTATGTTGATGATTTTGCCAGCAAAAGGAACTCACCATTTTACCTAGGTAAGTCGTTCATATTGAAGCTGCCCGTAACTTTCACCCTTGACTGTCATGACTTTTTTTTCCCGCTCTTCGCAACATTAACAGTCTCTTTGCATAAAGAAATTTATCTCATACATTATCACCTATTTTATGGAAATTGCATTTGACTTTGAAGGTCTTCTCCAGTCACTCCTTTAATATGAAACACTGGGGTATGGCTTCCCAAAATCTTGTGCAGGGTTCTGAAAGTAGACCGTTGAGCATGTGCTTTCTGCTAAATTGTCTCCAAATCTACAAGCCTGGATGTAGAAAGAGGCTGTGCAGAAGAACCAGACTTTTAAATGAGTATGCAGGAGGCAGGCACGCGACTGGTTGTGCATTAATACGACTGCAAGGAATGCCTTTTATTGCATGCAGTATTTTCCATGGGGTCTGTCAGATAAGATCTCATTCAAAATAAAAACAATGTCCTTGGACACAATTCGAGGCAGTGCGTTTAATGATATGGTGCCATCTAGTGGCGGCTGGCATTGCCTGCCTCAACATGAATGAATCACAAAAGCAACCTCTGCTTTCTTTTGTGATATGTCAATACATTCAGCAGTGACAGTGCAGGGCCCTGCAAAGAATGAGGCCTAGGTCAAACGACCACGCCACATGCCACATCTAGGGAGATGCGTCACGTTGTAAAGCCCTGTGTCACATTATACCTGCACCAGGTATAATGTATGCAGAGTAGCCGTTCCAACGTGGGAAAGTCTCATAGAAGCGACACGTGGAATCCACAAGATTTCACTGTGCCACTTTTAGGACGTCTCTGCGTCAAAACCCTATGCCTGCTTGGAGCAGGCATAAGAAGTGATGCAGCGTATTACGAATAGGCCTCCCCATGCATTTCTGGAGTTGCGTCATGCTTGCAACACAACTACAGCAATGAGTGACATTTGAGCCGACAGATGTGTCAGAATTTCTGATGCATCTGTCAATCCTCGTGCCATCGTGCACCGTATTGTAAATACGGTGGATCCATGGTGGTGCAAGGGTTTCGCAGGCTGGAGCAGGGAAACTGAGGCATCTATAAAGATGCATACGTTTCTTGTAAATAAGCCCCTTGAAATGTGTGTGCATTAACACAAAATTCATGCCTTAGCTAGCTTAAGGAAAAACTAAGCCTCAAACTCCATCCTTACTGTGATATTTCATTCTCCTACGTGAATAGATTTGCATTTTCATGTCCCACATTTTCCCTTTGGGCCTCCCGTCTGGCACCCCAAAGTTCAGGAAATCAGTTACTTCTGCCTTTTTGCAGGCGGAGTTCCAAACAACTGGAGCAGAGTTTTTTCCTCGTCTTGCGATCTGCAAAATTAAGTTGGTGAGCGAGGAAAATTCAACGCAAGACCATCTCCCAGTGAGATTTCTCAAAGCAAGCGGTCAAGGATGGTCGCGACCGCTCACTTTGAGAAGCCATCTGTTCGCGTTGAGGAAACTGCCACTCGAGTCGAAAATCTACATTAGTGGCAGAAAGAAGCAATGCCCACTTGCACTGCGCATGGTGCAGTTTGTGCTGATTTTCCAGCATGGGAAAACACCTGGCACTAAAAATCAGTGAGAACGGTGCACCCTAACGCACTCAGCCGCTTGCCGAACTATGTGTAGCGTGGCAGAGTTTTTGGGTCAATTCGTAGAGCTCTGCATAGCTGAACTCCACCAACTCCTCCCAGGCCTACCGCTATGTGTCCACTGTGGGTGGGAAAATGATCACTGAGTGTACCCCAGGTAGGTTTGTAATTTCTGTTTGGTAGTGGCCACTCCACCTTTATTGACCCCTGCTGGTTTTCCATTGGTTATTTTGAGTATAGCCTGCGGCCTTAGTCAAACTGGCAGCTGTTGCTGACCAGATGTGTTTTGCCCCTTATCCCTCACCTGTCGCGGGGGTTCTCATTTCACACCATGGCCCCCCCTTTGTCTTTCAGAAGGGAAGCAGGACGCTGCTATCCTTTTGATCTGGCAAGAGAGCCACGATTGCCATTTCCCTGCTGTTGAACCCCGGGTGCCCTCTGGCTGGTTACGTCTCTGGCCTGTTGAGCTACATGCTTCGCATGCCAGGCCTGAACATTAACCAGTACAGTCGGCCACCCTATCAACCCTTTGCTCCTCACACAAATAAAGCAGGGTTGATTCTGAAGGTTATTATAGGTGCAGCTTATTCCAAACACAATGATGACCACCGCACGCAGACGGGAATCTCGACATGTCATAATGCACGATACCATCTCAGTCATAAAGCCATCCTTGTTTACAATTGGCAGTCTTTCTTTTCGTGTCTGTCCGACAGGCATGGGTGAGTAGTGGCTGTGCCCTGCAGGAGATTCCTTGCTTTAACTTGGTACCAGCTGCTTGTATTCACCTGCTGGTACCTTAGGCCTTGTTGCTGCTGGGCCCCATACAATTTCCCTTTGGCCCTGCCTTTTGACACCCCAGTGCTCAAGAAATCCATTCTTTCTTCCTTCGGGCTGCTTGTGGATTTGGGTCCTTTACATTTTACTCACTTGACCACCACACTCAGGTGGGGTTGTCACCCCTCTACAGCTCTCATCCTTAGTCCAGTCTGATGGTTTGCGCACTATGTGCACCCGGCCAGTTACAGAGAACCTTGTACACGAACATCCGTATGCCACAATATTCATTGGTCTTTATGTTGAGTTTCCTTCTGGATTACTCAACTATGCTGTAAAATGCCACCCCCCCCTACATTGGTAGGGTGGGATAATCTCTGACCACATGACCCTTGACCACCCTAATGTCGTAGATGTGGTGATGAGGCCCACCTTCATGCTCTGTAAGAGCTAGCTGCCCTCTACCTAACATTGTCAAGTTGTTTCCCTCAAGGTAATTAGTAATATGTCCTGTTCTATCTGTGTTTATCCACTGCCCCCTCATACCTGGGCTCCCCTCCATGTCATTGTCATGTTTTCTGCTTAATTCAGAGACTCTGTCCCTCACCACCCCTTGTTGTAAATATTTTTGTCCACCCTAAGCGTGGAAGGGTATTCTCAGATGTGAGACCCTTGCTCATTGCACCATCAGGATTCAAGCAAACCGGGCCGAAGACGGCTGTAATGCCAGAAACCGGTCCCCGGGAGCTTGTTTCCTTCCCAGTGTAAGAATTGGCTTTTGTAGTTTGGTTTGCCCTGTTCCCATCATGCACTGGGACAGGAACAGACTAATTTGCATACAGCCAGGTTCTGAAACTGGGATGGTGCAGTGAGCTAAAAAACGGTGTTGGATCTAGCCCTGATCTCTTGACTGGGTGAGAGCTTTCTGCTTAATTCAGAGACTCTGTCCCTCACCACCCCTTGTTGTAAATATTTTTGTCCACCCTAAGCGTGGAAGGGTATTCTCAGATGTGAGACCCTTGCTCATTGCACCATCAGGATTCAAGCAAACCGGGCCGAAGACGGCTGTAATGCCAGAAACCGGTCCCCGGGAGCTTGTTTCCTTCCCAGTGTAAGAATTGGCTTTTGTAGTTTGGTTTGCCCTGTTCCCATCATGCACTGGGACAGGAACGGACTAATTTGCATACAGCCAGGTTCTGAAACTGGGATGGTGCAGTGAGCTAAAAAACGGTGTTGGATCTAGCCCTGATCTCTTGACTGGGTGAGAGCTTTCTGCTTAATTCAGAGACTCTGTCCCTCACCACCCCTTGTTGTAAATATGTTACGTAGTTGTCAGCCTGGCTGCCCTTTTAGTGCCCATCCCTGAGCAACATATGAGTGCCCCATTAACCAAACTGTCCTGTGCCTGCGGCTCTTGTTGCCTGTTAAAAGAATGAGCATTATATCGGGTCTGCGACCTGAGCCCGCTCCCTCTGAGACTTTACATATGGCTTGTATGCTCTTGATTCCGACCTGCCGATCGCTTTGATACTTGTCTCCCCATGCAGAGAGTCGCAGCTGTGGTCGCTAAGCCTATTCTGAATGAGTGGGTCCCGAAGCATGTGGCTGCCAAGCCTGCCTGCCCCAGCACCAGCGCATAACCTGTGTCATATGGAACCTGCTAACAAAAGGGCCCATTCTGGTGTGTAAAGAGTGGTGATGTCCCTACTGGGCACATATTCCTTCATGAGGCAAACTGGGAAGAATGCTGTGGCAGCCAGCAGTGCAACGTGCCCATCTTGCCCCTTGCTAGTTCTTGGTCAGTTTTTGACTTCCTCATCCTAAAAGTCATGGAGTCCCCTACCAGCTGCAGATCGGTCCATCATAAGCAATGTATATAGCATGCTACAGAGCATGCTTTTGCATTGCGTTCCCTAACAACGCGGTAGTTACAACGACCCGTTGTTACAACGCAATGCCATTACATCGCAAGTCATTAGATCGACTTGCACTAGATTGCGCTCCAACATTAGTAATAGTATAATTTACTATTCCAACTCCACCCTGCGCAACAGTAGGGAAGGTGTTGGAGCACCATCTAGTGCAAGTCGATCTATTGACTTGCGATGTAATGGCATCGCATTGTAACAACGGGTCATTGTAATAACCGTGTTGTTACGGAACGCTATGTAACAACCGCGTTGTTCTGGTTGGATGGATTTAGGCCCTGATCTCTGTACTGGTGTGAATGTATGACATTGTTCTGCATTCTGTCCATCAACTGTGGTTTTTTCATTTGTCACATCGAGTGGGATGGGTATGCTCAGACGTGAGTCCCATGCTCTCCACACCACTGGATTCAAGCAAGCCGGGCTGAAGACGGCTGGAATGCCAGAAACCGTCCTCGGAAGCTTGTTTCCGGTCCAGGGAAGGCATGACTTGGCAGTTCGGGCTGGACTGTTCCCACGAGGCACAGGGTCAGACTGATTTGCATATGGCCATGTCTGAACTGGGGTGGTGTGGAGTGCAAAAAAACGATGGATTTAGGTCCAGATATCTGTACTGGGGTGAATGTATGACATTGTTCTGCATTCTGTCCATCAACTGTAGTTTTTGCATTTGTTTCCCTTGAGAAAGCTGCCCAGAACATGACGGTCTCATATGGGTTGGTGCATACTGCTGGGAGGGCCTCTATAATTGCTGGTAGGCACTCAAAGTCAATTAGGAGTCTAATGTATTTAGCTATCCTAGGCATTCCAAGACCTTCATAGCTGCTGATATGTCTACGCTGTTTGTGGAGTCAAGTCCCTGCTGTAGCTTGCAGTGTTGTGCTATAGCTGCTAGGTGTCCCTGAGCACATTATAATGTCTTATCACCCTTAAGTAACTAATCAATGAAGTGCTCTACAGCTGCCTGTACTTTGCTTGTGTTGTGAGGTTCCTTTAGTCTGGAGACTTCCCTAAAGTTCTCTAGACTTTTGTGGTACATGATGTGAGTCATTGATGACACAACATGGTTTACCAGCCAGTCTTGTCCTGTTCTATCAAAGACCACAGTGTTATGGAAAGTGGGGTCATCTGGAGTTCCACCTTTGGTACCAGCTACCTGAATCTCTTCCACAGAAATCGAGTGAGAGCATCAGCTTGTGAGTTAGTCCACGCATGAATGTGCCTTGCCCTCACTTTAATGTTTGAGCAAAGCTGCTCCCTAGCCATGTTCCTCATGAGTCTCATCATCTTTGGGCATCTTGTTATGATGTAATCTATTGACAGCACCAATGCTTGTTAATCTGACTAAATGATCCCTGTCTTTGACCAGGTAGGTTTGTAATGTCTGTTTGGTGGCAACCCTTCCACCTTTATGGACCCCCTACTGGCGCCCCATTGGTTATTTTAAAGGTAGCTTGCAGCCTGGGTCAATTCATCAGCTGCCCGGGAGGCATCCAATATTTGTGCCCCCAGGAGGGGGTCCTTTGACTGTAAGGGGCAAAGTGGAAATCCGCTGCCAATTTGCCCCAGAAAGAGGGCCACGTCTGCCATTTGTCTAATGTTTTACCCCTTGGGGCCCTCTGCCCAGTTATGGCCCATTGAGTCTCAGCCGCATGACATTCTGGCATACACAGTTTTGTCCCATATTTTTTTTCAATATTGCTTTCACTAATATTGTTGTCTACAATATTGTTTTTTAAACATATATACATTTAAATAGTTATAAACATATAAACATTAAATATGTTAAATAATAACAGAAATATAATACAAACAAATATATTTCATGGTTTTAAAAAAATCAACAATTATAATTATTTACAAAGAGTAAAACACACATATATATATACACATATATATAGAAATATATATTTACATATATTGAATTAAAATAATGATATAACAAAAATATATAAATACAATAACATATTTTTTAAAGAAACCATTTTAACTACAAATACACAATATTCTTTTTTTTGTTTTTTTTTACAAATACACAAGGGGTAAAATGTACTATTCCCACTCCAGTCAGTGCAAGTAGAGAAAGTGTTTGATAGCAGAGGGGTAACATTTACTATTTCCACACCAGTCAGTGCAACAGTAGGGAAATTGTTGGGATGCAGAGGGGTTAAAACGTACAATTCCCACTTCACCAGTGCAAGACGAGAGAAAGTGTTTGATTGCCAGAGGCTCAGGGAAATTACTATTCCCTCTCCAGTCAGTACAGCAGTAGGGAAAGTGTTGGATTGCAGGGAATTAACATTTACTATTCCTACTTCAATCAGTGCAACATTAGAAACAGACTAATTAACTTGAACAAAATAAATCAACATACTTAATAAAATAAAATATAAATATGTAAAGATATAACACATCCTAATAGTTTTTTAATCAAAATTAAATGAATTATATATTACAATTTTGAAGACATATCTTAAATAACTAACAATAATATTATAAGTAAAATAAACAACTATATTCTCAACATATTATTAACCAATAAATACAATGTTATGTACATTTAAAAATACAACACAATTAGAACATACAATAAAAAACAACATAATTATAAAACATTAATTCACTATTTTTATATGTAATATTACTTAAATAACTTTCAATCCTATATATCTACAAAGTACACAACACACATCTAATATAAAAGTGATTCTTCAACTGATATTATTTACACATTTACATAATTAAATATTTATTAAAACATTAACAATGATTAACTATTACTTAAATAGTTATTTTTAATTACCTCCACACCCTTTATTCATCCAAAATAGTCAACCGACACAGAATATATAAATGAAAAAAATAGTTTTTACATTATTTTCTTCATTGTCAATTAATTATTACTAATAATTAACTATAAAAAATAATTATATTTAATTAACTTGCCAACTCTTTCTCCTACAAATGCCACAACTCACACCTAATATGTAATGTAAGGAATATCTTAATTTCAAAATGTAGTTAATATTTATCATTTCTATAATTATTATAAATAACAATTATTAATTAATTATTGTGAACAATTTCCTGCACACCCTTTACTCATACAAAAACACCATACATCCCTAGGAAATGTATATTACACAATTTACATAATTAATTATCAATGCATTTTTAATATTAATCAACAATGCATTATTAATTATAAATAATTTACTCCTACAAAACACACAACCTGCACCGGAAACATAACTATACAATCAACATAATTATTTATCAATTACATATTTCATATTTATTAAACATTAATATTAATTAATTATAATGAACTCACATCCCACTCTATACCCCTACAAAAAAAAACCTGCACCTGAAAGTTAATCGGAAAAAAATAATAAACAATTTACATAAATAATAAAAATTTATTAAAAATATATTAGTATTTAATTATAATTAATTTTCCTCCCACCCCGTTCCCTCTATAACCTTAACACTCTGCTACAGCAATACATATTTTAAAAAAAATATAAAATGTAATTTCAAAAATACTAATGGTTAAAAAACAATATGCATACAAATAATTATAAAATGATATTCTTAATAACAAGATTTTTGGAAACTATTGATGATTTCAATATTTTTGTAAACTGTATTAATGATTTCAATATTGTTAAAATCATTATTACTTACCATTAAATCGATTTTCTTGACAACAATATTCTTGCGTACGCTATTTCTATGTGACAATATTTAAAACTCGATAATTCTGTCTGATGATATTTTAATTCTGATATTTTGTCTGAACACCCCCACCCATACCGCTCACCCTTAGGTTAACACAGCCATACTGAAACTTCACGTCTCTTTCTATTGCTGCACACAATCACACACAACATAATCAAATGCACACACACAGCACATGGTTTGATTTAACACATGAGTACACACACACACACACTTTCTCATGTATAATATACCTCAAAGGGCATACACAAACAAACACACACAATTGTCGACCACCTCCAGTTTTCTATGGTGTAAACTCGACCAAAAGGTTTTGGAGCGCATTACATGAGTACTGGTTACATTACACAAGGACATATTCCTTTTTTATGCACAGGGCGATCAAGTGATGTGAAGAATCACAGGATGTTGTGCCGGCACTGACACTTGAACCTAGCACCCAGTCCCAAAATTGCCAGCTCTTTTCCTGCAGAGTTTAAACAGAATTGCAATACAAGCGTCTGAGATTTTGTGTCCTTATCTCAGACTAATAGCCTCCTATGGTGAACTGCACCCACTTGTTTTTTGTTTCTTAAGTGAGCTGCCTAATTATGCATTGATGACGTGGCTTTTGAGCACTTGCAGAATGTTCCTTTTCGAAGCTGCACCCTTATTCTTGACTAAAATTGAGTGAAATTGTCACCTCACCACTTTTTATTAAAATTATTTTATTTAAAATAGAAGCCAACTTGTTTATGAGTGTTAGAAATTGGGTTACTGGTTAACTGGGGTGTGAGCACTGGTAAGGCACCAATCACAATACTAGGCAGGGTATTGCACAAGCAAACCCCAAATTAACATGTGCTGGGCTGAGGTGACACTGCAGGTTTGTTAAGCCCTTCGTGTGGACAAAGCCCAACTTCCAACTACACCCAAGGCAGACTGCAGGCACCAACTGACTAAAGCAAGAAAATGGCAACTTTCTAACAGTGTCATTTTCAGATTTGTAATTTAAAATCTGACTTCACCATGAGGTAGGATTTGAATTTTGGATTCCAGAGACATCAAACTTGAAGGGGTTATCTCTTCCCATTTTGAAAATACAGTTATATAAGCTAATTAGGCAACTCCAATGTTATCCAGTGGGAGGCCTTGCAGTAGTGAAAAACTATGAATTTTTCACTGCCATGACATTTAAACCTTAAAAGTACATGTCCAACTTTTTATATACACTACACCCTGCCCTTGGGGCTTTCAAGGGCCTGCCTTAGGAGTGACTTATATGTATTAAAAAGGAAGGGTTGGGCATGGCAAGAGGTTTATTTTGCCAGGTCAAAATGACAGTTTAAAACTTCCCACACATGCTCTGCAGTGGCAGGCCTGAGACATGTTTAAAAGGCTACTTAATTGAATGGCTCGATCAGTGCTGCAGATCCACTAGTACAATGTAATATACAGGCCCTGGGCACATGTACTGCACATTACTAGGGATGTATAAGTAAATAAAATTTGCCAATTGGCTATAAGCCAATTCTTCCATGTTTTAAGCAGAGAGCACATGTACTTTAGCACTGGTTATGGTAATGTTCAAAGAGTCCTAAGGCCAACAAAACGAATTCAGCAAAAACAGGAGGTCTGAAGGCAAAATGTTTTGGGATGACCCTGCAGAGAAGACCCTTTCCAACAATGAGCAGGATGCCTCTAAACTCTTTCCATTTAGGACTTGTGCAAGAGCGCATGAAATCTAATGTAAGGCAGCAAGCTCAACTTTAGCTTGGCACCTCACATATAAATAATCAATTGAAAAGTAACTGCTTTTTCCTGTGTGTCTTGTGGCATGTAAAGTAGCCTGCTATGAAGAATGTATGAATGCTAAAAGTACACACCAGGTAGAAACATACTTTCGTCAGGTTGGATAATAAACATGCCTCTGTGTGTCTGTGCAGATTTCACTGTACGCATTTTCTACGCACACATGAATTGCCACCAAAGTTAGCCATCACTGTAATTATTGGCCCAAGTTTTGCTTGGGGGCCTGTGGTTTGCTGTGGCACACCTTGATTGAGTCGCGATAAGGGTGCTCTGCATCACATTCTCTGGATCAATCAAGGACCAACTGGCCTGTAACTTCCTTTAATGTTTTTTTCCTTTCTGCCTCACTATAAATTTTAAAATAGTAATGGGGTTGCCCAATATGTATGCTCTTGCGGGTGGTGAACAGGGCTGGTATTTTGCCTGTGTGTAGCTTTTCCTAAAAGGCTGAACCATCAAACAACGAAACAGGGACAACAAGCAATGTGGTGGGAAAAACTGCAGCATCAGTCAATAGAGAGGAGCGGGAGGGATAGCGGCAACAACAGGTTTACAGTGGCTGGACAGCGGAAGGCCACAATCAAATTAAATTAATGTGTGCTTGGTCCATGCATCACAGAAAGGAAAAAAAGTGATGCATTACGCTGCCTAATAAGAATGATTCCGATAAATTGTAAGCAGTGTAATGATGGTGTTTCCTTCTTTCTGTCTTAACCAGGGCTTTAAGTAGGATGAAAAAACTGAGGGGTCTCTCAGAGGGGCGTGGCCAAAGTAATTAAGGACGTGGCTTAAAACACAAGCTAAGAATCTGTGCTTAGCATGGTGTGCCGCCCTACCTGTATTTTGCTGTTTCAGTCATTGGATCCATATATATGATGCAACAAGTAACACCGTACCTACAACAAGTCATGACTATTCGGTTGTTAGTTGCATAAGATAAATAGGCAGCAACTATGGCTTGCATATAATATTGAAAAAGCTTCCACTTTAAAGCCCTAGTGACACCACGACAATGCTCCAGCTCCTGAGTTTCAAAAAGAGAAGGGATAGCCAGTGAGAAAATAACTCTCTTTAAAGGGTTTCAATTCCCCCACAACTCTCACCTGGCATGACGTCATGCCGTAACTTCTCCACTAGTGAGAAGAGTGAGAAGTGAGCAGTGTGAGCACTTGCACATCATGTGTCTACTGTCACTGCAGTCCGGAAAAAACGGAGCCCGACAGAGATCCGTTTCGAGGCCCCCTTTAAAAAACTTTTGGTGCTCAGCACTAGTGAGACCCGCCCACTTAAAGCCCTGGCCTTAACCCTGTAACTTCTCTGAAACTTGATCAGTAGCACTTTTGTAAGTATCTGTAAGATCCGTTTAGTACGTCTGTCTATGGTAAAACATTGTGAATTCCATGTAACTTTTATTTTTCTAATCGTATGAAAACTAAGATATGGTCTTGAAATGTGACCGCACTGGAGACATCTTTCTAAGTTTCTTCCATTATGTGCTTAAAGTCATATGCTGCTCTTTCTAGGCCAAACTGCACTCTGTGGTACTGAAATATACTCTCTGTTGTCACAGAGGCGGTTAAGTGTTTAGATTGTTTTGCAAGTTCCTCTCGGTGATAAGCACTCACCAAATTGGGCATAGAAAATATCAATGCCCCTGCCAAATTTATGTCAGCACGCGCAGATTTGGCAAGGGATACTTGTCAATCCATATTTTGTTGTTTGAAAACATAAGCCAATGTGGCTAAAATCAGTATGACCAGAGGTCTGAAACAAGGTTGCGTATTGGCTCCCCTCTTTTATAACTTGTACACTGCAGATATGGGAAAATCTCTTGCCCACAGCAACCTGGCCCCCCCTCGACTAGGCAACCGTCCTTACACATTCTGCAGTAGGCAGATGACATTGTCATCCTGGACCATACTAAAGTGAGCCTTCAATGAGCTTTGCCCAGTTTATATGAATACAGCACTGTGAACTTTCTTACCATCAATACAGAAAATACCAAGATTATAACAATAGGGAGGCAAAAGCATAAAAAACAGATCACCTGTAATATAGGCCCTAGGTCTATTAACTCAGTGCAGAAATAAACATAAGTACTTGGGGGTCTGGTTTAGAGAAACAGCAAGACTAACCCATCAAAGGGAATTGACCACTAAATCGACTGCCATATATGGGCTGATAAAATTGAACAACAAGCTAAATAGCCCCTCATCCGGGGGCATCAGAAAGGTCACACAAGTGTCTCTTCTCCCAGAACTTTCGTACTGGCATTAGGCATTTCCTGGAGCCTGCTCAGAAATTCTAGAGTGGGTGCAAAGTGTGGCCTATAAAAAGATTGTTCTAATTCCAAAACATCTATCTAGGGCGAGACTCAGGTTGGAGCTCGGACTAGTCGAACAATCTCTAACTCTTGAGGCTGATTTTCTAAAATATCTTAACATCGCCAAGGGATTCCTTAAAGATCCCCCTTGGAGACATATTAAAAAAAAAAGATCACCATGGAATAAACAGCTTACAAGAGCCATGACCTCCCTGAAAATGAACAAACTAGTACTTGATGTCCCCTGCATTTCATACTCCACCTGGAAATCGCGCATTAATAGGCAAATGCAGCTAGTCTCCTTCCAACAAGATCAGGCCACACTAAAAACATTATCTTTTCTGATTCCGTTAAATGATTCATACACAATAAACAAACCTCAGTCCAACCTTACTGTCCTGCTCAACCCCAAAGCCAGGAGAGAGATCATGTGTATGCATCTGCTGGCACTACCAATTATGGACTTTGGGAGGGCTGGGGGAAGCCCAAATACAGGAGGAGCATGCCGACTGTGGGGTTTCAATTTCGATTCTTGGCTTCATCTTTGGTGCTGCTGTCCGCCTTTTGCCACCGAAAGGAGGCTTCTTTTGAAAGAACTCTGCTGAGAGAAAAAGCAACCACCTGTCATGAGGCCTCGCCAGTATGATTCACCCAAAAAGAACCTTATATCTTGGCCCATTGTGGAAGAGTTGTCCAATTGATCAGAGAAGCTATATACCTGAGAGCTGCCCCTCTATCAACCCCCCGCAAGATCCAAACTTTGATACTGGACTATTTAAAAAACATGCATGGTATCTGTAACAAAATAATCCCAGTGGATGCGAGGAGTGAGATGGCTGTTACTCTCATAGGGGACCAGCCACATATGTGACGAAGCCCAGAGATAAACATCAGGACATAACCAATGCATTTATCTTGAGGTTTAAATGTTTATTATCTTTGTTTGTTGTGTTCTTTTAATGGTGTTATTGTTATGCAATGGTTTTAATTAACTTATGCAATAAATAACTTTACCTTACCTTACAAATAGGCCAATGCACAGTCTTATTTCTCCCCAGCTTTTCAAGGACATTGCCATAGGAGACACCCAAGGCTCGATAATCTCAGTTAAGCATAATTCTTCCACCATGTCTTTCCATTTCCATCTGTTTATAAATGATAAAGTCCAAACTTTATGTAAGACTAGCTTACCCGTCGCGCGTTGCTGCGATCTCAGAAGAAAGGAAATTCATGGAAACTTGTTATGATAACATTCAATGTACATTGTGTCATTGTTATTGAAACGTATTCATTTTATTTTTGAAAACATTTCTAAGTGTGGCTTGAGCAATGCGTCCTCGATTGGCTTCCAATCTTGATTCTGGTTGCTCTCCTGGTTCATTCGAGTGGGCTTGAGCAGTGCGTAATTGATCGTTTCCCAATCTTGATTCTGGTTGCTCTCCTGTTTCATTCGAGCGGGCTTGAGCAGTGTGTAATCGATCTGTTTCCAATCTTGATTCTCATTGCTTGTTCGTTTGAGAAGGACGGGCTTGAGCAGTGCGTACTCAATCAGCTTCCAATCTTGATTCTCGTTGCTCGTTCGTCTCAGAATTACGGGCTTGAGCAGTTTTTATTCGAACAGCTTCTAATCTTGCTTCCCGTTGCTTGTCTGTTTCTGAAGCTCGTAATGCCTTTTTCTTTCGTACTTTTGATGTAGATTGACCAATCGATTTCCGTTTGGGGGTCATAACTGTCGACGATGCTCGCAAATTCGCTGTCTATTTCAGTATTCGAAAAATTATGAGGTCCCTGCGGGGCGATTAAAAAAGATAAATTTGACACCTTTGCGGGAGTGTACTCAACAACTTTCCAAAGTTTCATGGCGATCTGATGAATGGTGTAGTAATGCATAAAGGACAAACAGACAGACAGACATACTTTCGTTTTTATATATATAGATTGAAACTGCCTTATCATTTAAAAAGCTTTTACGCTTGAATCCCTCAAATCTGCCCAAATCTTCTTTAAACACGTTGGAAAGTTTCTGTTTCAAAAACAACTTTACCTGTTTGCTCCGATCCTTGTCACCAATAGCAGAAACAGGAGTAACAGTATTTGGGTCAAGATGCATTCCCAAGTCTTGTTGATGAGGCCACCTAAGAATTGGGTCCCACTTTTCAGCCACGTAGACTTCCCCAGTAGTTTTTCTTCCCTTGAATTGTAACTCCACCCAAAAGTAACCCATCAACTCAATTTTATGATGTATATAACCACCAAATGCAGCAGCTTTCACCCCACACATCATATGCTAATGTCTTCCGGAGAATTGTGTACCATATGCACAAAACAATCATCATCATACATGCTTCCCATCCATACGAATATTACATGTGAGAAATCCTGTATATTTGCCATCCCCAACACGTTACGATTCAAGGCTGCAACCTCCTCGGCTTCATCCATAACACAAATTATTTTGTTACTGTAATTTGCTTTGCACACTTTTCTCCCGATTGCAAATGTTATCTACTGCAAGACAACTTTTGAAATTTCTCACATGGAAAGAGCTCCCAAACCTATACAAAGTCATGCCAGTAATTGTCTGTTCCTCTATCATGCCCTTACTTCCTCTTCTGCTACTCAATAGTCAAATCACCTAAAGTTTCACAATTTTTCATCAACTTACTTTGGCACGCTCATGAACTCTTATTTCTTGGACAAATCTTTCGGATAGTTCAAGCCATTTTGCAATATTTATAGTGGCACTCAAAGTTATTCCTGGACCCAACCATAATCTTTCTTGCACTTAATTACTCTTTCTTTTGATTAAGATTTGACCTTAATACTTGGCAACAACACATAGTTTTTAATTTACAGCTAATTGCCTCAGCTCTTAAGATAGAAACACACCCTTCAATTGTTTCATCATCTTTTTGTGCCCTGGAATGAAATTTTAATCTCTCCATGACAGTATTTATTTTTTTGCAATATCATAAATTCAACTTTCTTACTGTATACTCAAAAACGTTTTCTATCTATTGCCAGCATTGTAAAGTATTCTTTCAAACCTGACCCATCCTGAGCTCTATTTAATCAAAAACGAATTTCCTCTGTGGAGTGCACTTATCCCCTTCAAGCTTACCATAGTTCTTGTTCCATGCGAAGGGTCAAAAACGTGCTGCAGAAATAAAGGTGGTGTTGAAATATTGGCCATTGTGCACACCTAAATGCCAAGGAAAATTAAAATGTACTTAGAAAGTATCGGGCTTATTAATGAGAGGCTTGCGCTGCCGGAGCATTACTGTTTTTTGAAGCTCTGGCAACATAAGCCTCTCAATCCTATTGATGAGGCGATGCAAAGCCACTCTGAGTTGTTTTGCATGGCCTCATAAATATGGAGTAGGAAAAAGCAGTGCAAGGTGTTGACTTGCCTTACTCTGCGTCAAGGAGGCGTTCCATCGGCATTGCAGTGTGTTTTCCCACGCCCTCATGGATTTTGATGCTGCCCCATGTTTACATAATCATTTAAACCTGGGGCAGCACCAAAACCTTACGCCTCTCCACAGCAGGCATAACGAGGAGAAATGTTTTTATTTATCCTCTTTTTCTCCTCTTTCTATGTGTGCTGTATTATGCAGCACACATGGAAAGAGGAAAATGCCTTTCTGGAATGTTTTTGTGCGGGAAGGTGCGGCTTTCTGCACAGAAGCAATACTGCATGTAACAGTGGCACGTTTGCATCATGGTGCAAGGGTGCCAATGTTGGCTCTAGGCAGCAAATTGTGCTCCAGCACATGGGGAAAGGACAAGATTGCACCATATTTCATAAATACGGTGCATTCCTGCCCTCTTGAATTGGCGTAGGACAGCTCAGCAAGTAGACTTGCGGCACTGTCCTATGCCAGTTCCTCATAAATGAGGTCCTATATTTCTATCATAAAGACACAAAATGCTATGCAAGTAGAATCTGCAGACCTAAACTCACTAATATCATTCTCTTTGGTGAAAACAAACATAAATACTTCTTATTTTCAATTAAATATGTTTGTCGCTGAGGATGAAAGAATGAACATTTCATGCACTAGCAGCAGCCAATACCTTCTCAAATCTGAGGTCTTTTTATACCCCTCCTCTCAATTATTCTCCACGGGGAGCATGTGAAGAGTGTAAGAAAATACATTATTTGTTGAAGGAGGTGAGAACACCCCTTCAAAGAATAATCACAATCCTTGTCAGGGTGAGCCACAAAAGTAACTAAATAAACCTGTGGCTCCTCTGGCAGCTTGCCACAAAAGCAGTCAGGCTTAACTTAGAAGCAAAGTGCAAACTATTCATACATCACTCAGGACTGAGTTTGTCCCGCTGGAGGTTTTACCTTTTGACTTTAATGTGGGGTATGCACACCATTCCTTCGCAGAGCTCTGCATCACTCTACATCACTTGGAGTTGGATCCAGTGGAGCCTTTGGTGAGGAGAAGCATGGATCTGTGGGGCTATGCTTCATGGTGGTGCCGGTGAAGTCTTCAGTGAGTGGCAACATGCCACTGTGGGGCCTTACATCACTTCTCTTCAGAGCCAGTGAATCCTTCAGTCTGTGTGGCATAGCTCTGCAACACTCAGCATTGGAGCTGCTAACGCCCTTGATTAGAAGCTGGGCAGCTCTGCTGAAATTTGCGGCACTGTGTGTTGGATGCAGTGAAACCTTCAGTATGGCAGAGAGAAGAACATACTAACTCCAGTCAAAACATTGAGGACAGCACCTGTGGGTCAGGACCCTTTTCCAGCAGAGAGGCGAGGACCAGGTCAGATCCAGTTGGGCCTGGCCAGCTAGAAAGCTGAAAAGGCCTCTGGAAGCTTATTGTGTCCCTATAGCTCAAACAGGAGGTCAGACAACTGACCATTGGAGTCACTTCTGGGGTCCCAGAGGCAAGGCAAGCAGGCCAGGTCTTTTCTCTTCAGATAGCAGTGCAGTCCTTCTTCTGCATCATCTCAGGTATAGGAGTGTTCTGAATTCAGGTTCTGGGGATGAAACTTTTAAACTCAGAGTATGCCTTTGGGTGGGAAACACCCTTTGTCTAACCCTAAAACTGGTTCTGGTCAATTCTTCTATTTCCCCTTGGTTCACCTTTAGCTTGTTTAGTGAAACAAAGGGCAGGCAGACCCAGGTATGAGGTGTATCTCCCAGTGACAAGATAGGCATCTTCCGAAGTACGGAAGGGCTCAGTAAAGCCTCCAGACTACTCTTTGAAGTGATATCAGGGCAGGGGCCCAGCTACTCCCCAGTTATTCTAACAGGAAGACCTTCACCTCTTCAAACCCAGGCCCTTTTGTCTACTGTTAGCTTGTGTTGTTAATTTGATGTCACTCAGACTCCTGTGGTGAAAAACCTCCCCGTAATTCACTATTATGCTTCTTTCATTCTTAATGCTACCAGGAAAACCCTGCCTCAATAGCACATTCCTCAGTCATGAGGTGTTTCCTGCAAGGTTGACTAACATTGAGTCCAACGGAGAGCTTCAGTATTGCAGCTTCCTACTTTTTTTTTTTGCATATTTATATAGTGCGAACTCAACCCAAAGGTATTGCAGCTCATTACATAAGCACCGTTTACTTACACATTCAAGCACGGGGAGATTAAGTGATTTGCCCTGAAACACACGATGTGGACGCGACCCCGAGGCTCGAATGCTGGTTTCCTGCACCAAAGTCAGCAGTCTAGCTGACGGACCACATTCTCTCTCTACTTCACTTTCCTCCTATTGTAAAACTCTCCACCGTCAATGGCTCTGTTCTTTGCACCAGCAATTCTTGTCAGCGCAAAGTGGAAATTAATTGCAGATGCCTCCACCGCGATGACGAATGCAAACTTTACATGCTGCCACATGTAGGGGACACTTACAATGCAGCCGTAAAAGCCTCTGCCAGTCAGAATGAAGCAGGTAAACGCAAAAGCATGCCTTTCTGGCCTTGAGATTATTATGCCGGTATCCGACATGGATTCCATGACAGTCTGTCTGACATGGAAACGATGCCGGAAAGTGCCTTTGAGGTCCATGAGCAGGGGCCCACGAGCAGGGCCCCCTTTGGTGCACAGCCTCCAGTTGGAGGCTGAGGGGCACCTATGTTGCCCCCCTGTTGATCCTTGCACCTTGTGGCAGGCACCTCCAGGTGCCTGCCACAGGTGCAGGGATGAACCACACCTCCCATTTTACTGTAACAGCATGCTTTACGGCCTTTTTATGACTAGAATGCATGCTCCTATAGTAAAATATAGGAACGCAACTGAACAGTGTTCGGTCGCTTCCTAATAAGGCAGTCCGAACCGCCGGACGGTTGACGTTAGGTCCCATGACCAATGCGGTGTTGTGCGGAAATGATTTCACCCAATATCATAATGAGCACCATAGTGTTCTGCAACTGTTACAATAATGTTGTCTGCTTCTGTCTCCAACTATACAAAGACACACTTACTGAGGTGTGATGACGGACTAATGTAGTCCTTAAACAGTAGCAGGCAAGGAGAAATCTCATGCTTCAACCATTAAGTAGAGTCCCTTATTACATTTTACCCCAAACGTTCACCCACAAGGTCTAAGTTAAACCATAAGAAATAATAATAATAATAATAAAAGGCATTTGTGGAGCGCACAGCTACCTCAAACGGGGTGTCCCAGCGCTGTTTCAGATAGAGGGCAGGGAGAGGTGGCACACAGAACTAGTCATTTGGGCTAAAGAGACAGGTTTTCAGGGACTTGTGGAATTCCTGTTCTGACTGTATCATGCGCAGATGGGAAGGCAGGTTTTTCCAGCATTTGGTGGTACCCACCTCAAATGTTCTACCTCCCATTCTAGCTTTTGCAAACCAGGGAGTGGAGAGGAAGCGTTTATTGTTAGACCTTAAAGATCTGGTTTGTTGATAGGGTCAGAGTCTCCTCCTCAAATTGATCGGTCCTCTTCCTTTGTCTGCCCAATATGCAAATGTCAATGCTTTAAATTCAATTCGTTTGGCGATAGGCAGCCAGTGAAGTTGCTGAGGATACGGGGAGATGTGGTGTCGAAGCGGGACACCGCAGACCAGATGGGCTGGAGCGTTTTGAATGATCTGGAGTCTACAGATCAGGTCCAGCGGAAGGCCCGTGTATAGACCATTCGCATAATCAAGGTGAGAGGTGATTAACGCATGGACCACGGTTTTACTGGCTGCATTAGACAGAAAGTTGATACATTTTCTAATAGTTTTAATTTTGCGAAAGCAAGCTGCAGAGACCGTTTGAACATGTGTCGAAAGGGACAAATCTTTGCCCCATCTCACACCAAATTTTTGACCGAGACCTTAGGAGTGGAAGCATTACCCAGTTCAAAAGGCCACCAAACATTAGGCGGGGGAGGGGAAGGTTGGTTTAAGAACAGGACCTCGGTCTTATCCACGTTAAGTTTTAAAAAATTGCGGTTCATCCAGACGACGATGTTCCTGAGGCATTCTTTTAGCGGGTCGAAGGTGAAGGCTGACACACCACTAAAGGTGAACAGTAACTGAGTATCATCCACGTATGATGTTACTTTAATCCCAGTTTTGGAGATAAGCTCCGCCAGGGTAGTTAGGTAGACATTGAAAAGGAGCGGGCTCAGGGCCGAGCTCTGGGGAACTCCCCATTTAAGAGGTATGGCGGGTGAGGTGAAGGGGTGAGTCAGGACCTGTTGCTTACGGTCATGTAGAAAGGATGATAGCCAATTCATCACCGTTCCCTGGATGTGTTTGTCCTTTAGACGATCTAATAGGATGGGGTGAGAGACTGTGTTGAATGCTGCAGATAAATCTAACAGCACCTACATAGCCTTAGAACCTCCATCCACATCCCACCGTATGGAGTCAGCCAGTACATTCAAAACAGATTTCGTGCTGAATCCTGGGCAAAAGCGGGACTGGGATTCATGAAGGAGGATGTTAGTCTCAATAAATCCATCCAGTTGCTGGTGCATTAATTTCTCTAGAACCTTCGCTGGAGCGTGAAGCAGGGAGATAGGTCTATAATTACTAGTGATTTCAGGGTCAACGCTGTTTTTTTTTAGTATGGGTAGAAGAAAGGCATATTTCCAGGCTGCAGGGTGGATACCCTGTCTGAGTGAAGAATGCCAGATGGCATTTAGATGGGGTTTAAGACACTCCGCTAGGGCACTATACTATTGAACTGGCATGGGGTCACCAGGGGACCCTGATTTACACTTCAGCAGTTCAGTCAGCGAGGCTTGGACAGAGATCTCCACAAGTTCTGAGAAGACTGCCTTCACAGTCTGCTCCAGCACTGCCCCTATGTGAATCTTTATTGCAATAGCAAAATAAAAATTTTACTATATGCTTCCGTATGAGTGTTGCCTTACAAATATGTTTCACTGTCTATATTTATCAAAACCTAATCTACTTTTGAATTCTCTGTTAAAATTATGTTCAAATGTTTTGTTTTTATCAGGTATACTCTTTGCAATAACTTTCATGGGACCTGGGGCCGCCTACATGTTGGGATCCGCCCTTTTGCGCTATTATGTGGACATAGACAAAATCCCATCAGGTAGGTTGACTGCTTGTGCTGGCTTTTGCATTCACTACAATGTACTTCAGTGGATCTTTGTTTGGCAACAGAATTATGAATAGTGCCATTTGTACAGAACAACGTGATGATGCCAAAAGAAATAAAGAAATTGAATGTCAGGGACGTTCATTAGATCCAGGAACGTATTTTGAAATACAAGAAACATGTGTTGTTTGCTCTTGAATTGGTTCCTAATCCTACATCCTGCCTCAGTAACTGTCTCATACACATTTATAAAATTTGCTGGAACTATGACTGACTTGTTTCTTCTCATACAGAGTATATTTTTAATTTCACACCACTGGGTTGGAGGAGAGAAACCCAATCCTAGCAACTCAATATTGTTTAAGGTATACATATTTATAGGTTTCTTTGTTAATTAGGATTGTACTTACTCTACCAGTGTGGTAATCAACCATGTCAAATGCCCAAGTATATATAAATGAAAAATATCACAATGAAACACAAACATCATTGTTTTTTTTTGTAAGTAAAATACGGGGAGACTCTTTAACCTATCAGTTAACAAAGGAAAAATATTCTTACATGTTTACATTTAGCAATAGAGTCACCAATCATTAACCGCTTAGCTGATAAACCTCCCGACTGCCCTTCCCCAGCCCTGTCTTAAGTCCTTTTTTGGCTATTTGGGTAGATCGTGCTTAGGCCTTCATAACGTTTAGTCCACATAAGATGTCCACAGCACATCTGTGTCCTTTTTTCCAACATCCTGGGGATTCTATAGGTGCCTAGGTTTGCCAATTCCCTTGGTGGGGACAGAGAAAATTGTCAAAATATAGCTAAGTTTTGAGTTTTTGGGGAAAAATAGGAAACAAATTGGATAAAAGTGTCTGGTTGTTTTCATTAAAATGGCATCAACCTTTAAAACCTGTACCTTTTTAAAAGTAGACAGCTTGGGAATCCAGAATGGGGTGACTTGCATGGCACTCACTAGGTTGTTTTTACTCAGAATCCCTTTCAAACATTGACTTACAAAAACACATTTTCCTTCAATTTCTGTGATTGAAAGTTCTAGAATCTGTGGGGAGCCATAAAACCTCTTTGCACCAAGCATTTCCCTAAGTCTTCCAATAATAATGGTACCTCACTTGTAAGGGTAGGACTAGTGCCGGCGACAGGAAACGTCCCAGAACGCAACTGACACGTTTTTTGCAAAGTGGGTAGCTGTGAGTTTTAGGCCCTAACTTAGCCGACACCTGGGGATTCCAAGGTACCCTGAAATCCCCTGGTTGTCTATTTTTCAAAAATGTCTGTGGTTGGCCCCAAATCCCGCGGCTATCCCTATTGCTGGTCTCTCCATGTAGCACTTTAGGGCCTTTTGTGTCAAGGTCCCTTGCCCACCCACAGAAGTGAGGTACCATTTTTATCGAGAGACTTGTGGAATGCTGTGTAATAGAGCCTTTGTGGCTCCCTGCAGATTCCAGACGTTTTTCTTACAGAAATGTGTGTTTTTGTTTGAGATTGCAAGGCATTGTGGGCACATCCACCCCACTATGTTTATTCAAAAAATAAAGCTATGGTGCCTAGTGGGCTTTCTGCCTTCCCTCCAACAAGGGGGGGTATTGACAGAAATACGTTTTCCCCTTTAATTAGGGGTGAGGGCATTGCCATGCCCATTCTGGCCATCCCCTGTTATTTGTTTTTTTAATTCCCCGGTGCCTAGTGTGCTTGTTGTCTCCCAAGAGGGAGTGGGGACACAGATTGGGGGCAACGGATTTCTGATCACTTGGACAAGGTAGAAGATTGTGTGACCAACCAGCACACCAGGGTAAGGTGACTACTCTAAGAAAGTCAAAACCTGAGTATAATAAAGTGCTAATAGTGCTGTGAATCATGTACAAAGAATGGTTGAATGTTCATAAGTGGCTTGAGCTGCAGGTATCAGGCAAACAGAGGGGAACTCAGTTACCTTTGACCACCTGTGATCCTCCCAGTGAGCATGGTAGTGACAATATGTGATTTGAGAATCACCAAAGGCGCGCTTATTTTACATGAAACTGACGGGTTTCTTCATTCATTTAACAAAACTTGGTTGTCTTTTTCAAATGAAACAATCATATCGTTCTTGAGATCATCATATATATATTTATTCATTTCCAAATGTGTTTCTTTGTCAAGAATAATCGTGGAAGTTCATTCCAATCGTAAATAATTCATTGCATTACTTCATGCCCGCCCAATGCATTTCGGGTTAGACAGAGTAACCCTTCGTCAGGGGCCTAGAAAATGAAAGCATACAGGACCTTAGCGTTCAGCATATGAACCATGAGCATATTAAGATGCATAGCACATTGTAAAAATAAAAATAAAAATAAATCACGTTGCATGACTCTTATCTTCAAGCATTAGCAATCACATAAACGAAATTAACATTCATCAAAGTGAAATCATGAACATTGCTTGATTAACTTTCAGCCAAACTGCGTATGTTAGACAAGATGTAGCGAAATGTCACTAGCGTTTTCTAATCAAATTAGTGTAGATTCGAGCATTCGAGATTAAATACTACGCTGTAAACAGTGGGATATCGTGCTGGAGAAAGACTAAGGGGTAAAGTGCTAGACAAAAAGGAAACCAGAGAATAAGAGGCATGGCAAACTTACTGAAAAAGTAACGCGCGGGGCTCTCAATGTTCCTGACACGGAACCGGTGGGGTTAACATTGTGATCATGTGATGTCGGGAGCGTGAGAGTGAAAAGTCATGTAAACCACAAAGTTTATAGAACAACCATGGTTAATAATCTAAATAGAATCTGCGGGTTAAGCAATAAATAAAAGCAGAAATCAAAATTAAATGTAGCGGTTCGAAAAAGCGTGTGGAATAAAGAACACGCTTAGCGATAGGATAGGATTGTATGTCACGTGATAGTCGAACCAGGAAGTAAACAAACACTAGCGAAAAAGGTGCGATCGGTACAATGATCGTAATGTGAATCAGAAAAGAAGCAACAGTCAAAGTATTTGGAAAGTGAAAACTAATGTGTAGGAAACAAACGAAAATGCAAGGCTAGAGAGGCAAACATATATACAAAAATGTAAAGTGTATAAAATGATAAATTGTGTTGTACATACTGTTTTGATGAATGACCCATATAATGTGTTGCACAAAAAACAAATCAAATACATATGCCTCAGTACAATGTATAACAATGATGAGTGATCATGCAAATCCAAAGTCTAAAGATTTGATGTTCAAACATATATCTCATGAGGATGTATTCAATTCTGTCATTTATCCCTGTTGGTTGGAGGGAATTCTGCCTGTAGACGTTGTTTGATAGGTTCCGCGTCACATCGTTGTGGGAGTATCTCCAGTACGGTAAATTTTAGTTGTGATATTTGATGTTTGCATTCTAGCCAATGGGTGGCCACAGCTGATTTCATATTCTTTGTGCGAATGTTGCTTTTGTGTTCTGACATTCTTATTTTTATCTTCCTTTCTGTCTGACCGACATATATTTTGCCGCAAGGGCATTTGATGGCATAAATAACATTTTTAGTATTGCAAGTGCCTGTGTATTGTAAATCAATTTTGTGGCCTTTTGTGGGATGCAGAAATGTGTTTTCAAATACTACATTATTGCAGTGTATGCAATTTAAGCATTTCTACATGCCTTTGTATTGAGTTTTGATTCCTTTTTTGGCAGTGAGAACCTCCTTTAGGTTTCTTGATCTTTTGAACGCAAAAGTTAATTGGTCACTATAGAGATTATGCAAGTCTGGTTCATCCTTAATTAAAGCCCAGTGGTGATTGATGATTCTCTTGATCTTATTGGCTGCTGTGGAGAATTTTAAGACACATACTGTCTTTTGTTCTGTAGTTGGTAGTGTGGGTGTCAATAGACTCTCTCTAGAACATTTGGCAACTTTTTTGAGTGATCTTTCGAGAATCTCTTTTGGATATCCTCGGACAAGGTATTGTTGTTGTTGATCTTCAATAGTTTTTTCCAGAATATGTGGGTCGGAGGTGATTCTTTTCAGACGAATAAATTGAGATGTCGGAAGATGTTTCTTTAGAGTTTCGGGATGGAAACCTTGAAACAGTAAGCTGGAATTGCAGTCTGTGGCTTTCTTGTATACTTCAGTTTGTAGTTGTTGGTTAATGATGGTAATTTGTACATCTAAGAACGAGATAGTTTCCTTATGTATGGTGTGGGTAAACTTGATTCTGGGGTTCAGCTGGTTGAGTTCAGTGATGTTAGTCAGAAGTTGTTCTTTTTCTCCTCGCCAGATCAAAAACAGATCGTCGATATATCTTTTGAATGTAACTAAATGGTCTGTCCAATTGGTTTTGTTTAAGATGTTATCGTGTTCACATTTTGACATAAACAGATTAGCATATGAGGGGGCCCCCCCAAAGCCCATTGAAGTGCCATTACATTGATTATAGAATTTGTGATTCCATTCGAAATAGCTATGATATAGCGCGAAGTGCATCAATTCAATGAGGAAAATTTTGTTGGCTTCACATTCTTCATCTCTGAGTAGATTCCATTCAAAAGCTTCAAGACCCTCGTTGTGTGGAATTGATGTGTATAGTGACACAACGTCAACTGTACACAGCCAATATTCGGTGTTTGTATCAAGCTGAATCATTCTGAGCAAATTGAAAAAAGATGTTGTGTCTTTTATATAGGTTTGTCCTTTTTGTACGATCGGCTGTAGGTAGCAATCTATATATTTACCAATGCTTTCTGATATGGACCCACAAGCTGACACTATGGGTCTAAAGGGTGGTTTTTTCATGTCTTTATGAATTTGTGGTAACATATATAATTTTGGTCTCCGAGGGTATTTGGTTTCCAAAAATTTAAATGTTCTTTCATTTATCCATTTCATTTCAAGCGCATGTTCCAAGATTAGAATACGTGTTTTTTGATATTCTTCAGTTGGATCAGTGTCCAAAGGAATATATGTGTTTGCGTCATTCACATGTTGGTTGACACTGTTTTGGTAAAAGATGGTGTCCATAATGATAAGAGCCCCACCTTTGTCGGCTCTTTGAAAGGTAAGATCTGGATCTTTAGATAGGTTGATGACAGTGCTCAATTCTGTTTTTGACAAATTGCTTTTGGTATTTTTGCTGAAATATATTTTTTGTATGTCTGCAAATATTGATCTTTCAAATACTTCGATAGTTTTGTGCGAGTATGGTGCACAAAATGTGCTCTTTGGTTTGAATATTTTGGTACTGGGTACAGGTAAATTTGTTGAATCCTTAAAGAAAAACTTAAGTTTGAGAGTTCTGAAAAATTTGAATCGTGCAATCTCAGTTTCCGCCAAATTAGTCTTATATGTGGGAACAAAAGATGTTCCTTTGTTGAGTACAGCCATTTGAGCAGGTGTTAAGTATTTAGAGGAGATGTTAATCACTACGTCATTTTTGTTGTTTTCTGGCTCCTTGTTCTTTTTGCTATTCTTCTGGAGATTCTTCTCCCCCTCCTGTTTTGACTGTAGGTGGTGCGTTGGCTGCTGGGCTGATGTCTAAAAAAGGCTGCTTTTTTGTAGATTTACTTGGTTGTTGTGTTTTTTTCAATTGGCTGTCTGGTTTAAGAGATGTCAGATTCTGAAACTAAGCTTTCTTGTGAAGAATTACCTGATGGCTTAGGTTTTGGTTGTTGCCATTTCTTTTGGTTATAGATTTCAGCCCAGGTGTACACTTCATCATATTTATAGTCAATTGTGTCTCTTTCATACTTTCTGACTTTTCGGTCGTTAACTTCCTTGGCATACTTGTCCAATCTTTTATTCACATCTTCTAGGGTTGTTTGCAAGTCTGGAAATGTGTCAAGTTCTTTTTTCATACTATCCAGGTCAGATTCAATTTCCTTTAGTACTTTGGAAAGTTCTTGTATGATTAGTAGAATTAAATCATTGGAACATTTATTTAAGATTTGGTAACATTTTTCTACAAATTGTTTATTGTTTTTGCACAACATTGGTTTGAGGGCGATTCTCAATCCTCTAGGGATTCTTTTGTTCTTGTGGTAGTGAATCAATGTCGTCGCATGAAGTCTTTGGTTTATTTCCTTTTTGCTTGGGAATTCAAACTGTCGGATTAATTGTGCTGTGGTTGAAACATTCGGGCTGAAGGCTCTGGTCTCCTGTATGAGTCCATATATTTCTTCTGCTCCCTCTGGTGTAAAGACTAAAAGTTCAGCTTGGTTGGAGGTAATTTGAGCGATATCGTCGAATTGCATTCTTCAATTTTTGTGGGTGCACAAGGGGATGAGGAGTGCACGGAGATATCACAACCCTCCCAGTGAGCATAGCACATGGACCTGGGCTTTTTTTTAATCCAGCATAGGAAGAGTTCTTTATGTGCTCTTTGAACAATTCCGCCTGCCCAGTGACACCGGCATCTCTCTGATATCCCTCAGCAAGGGAGTCTTCAAGCCCCAGGACATTGACAGACAGTCCTCAATTATCACTCTGTTTAGAAATAGGGCCTCATTAATCCAGACCCTACAGCATTTTGTGTGTACTTTAAATATCTTCAAGATATAGAAGCCCTTGCTCTTAATGAAGATAAAGGAGGCAGTAGGAGGTGGAAGGGCCAGTAAGCGGCAGGTAATTTGTTCCTAACTTCTAGCTGTAGAAGCCAAGAAACTCTGTGGTTAAAGGTTACCTCTAGTTAGCTGAAATTACCCATGTGTTTCACTGGGCTAGCATGAAGCTTAAAGGTTGGTATCAGGTCCCTCTTATATCCAGAAGGCATTACAAAGGACTTAACAGTATTGATTCACATATAAAGGAGGTGAAGGCATCTAAGAGTTGCTGCAGTGCAACAGGAGTGTGGCCAATGATGATAGCAATGTCAGCATATAATAAGGCTGGCATTGGACGTTTCCCAATCTGGGGTATGTCCCCACATCTTTGCACTAACTCCATCACCAGATGGGTATTATAGAGGGAAAATAGGTAAGGTGCAAGGAAACACCCTTGCATGACATCCCTACTATCTCTACTTGTTTCAGGGTACTCTTTCCCAGCCCGAAACAAACTACAGCTATGTACATTTCTCTACATGTATTAATAATGGGTATGTCAATGCCCGGGTCTTCAGTCATGCCCCATAGTTTAGTGTTGGATACACAATCAAAGGCAGTGGACAAATCCATAAAACCCAGATGCAAGGAGCCGCTCTTAGCGACTGTGTACTGCCCCAAAAGAAGGCAAAGGTAGATACATTGATCTTCCATCTGTATCCCTCTCCTAAACCTCTATTGAATATTTGAAAAAGGTTCCATTCCCTTCTGCCCATGACTCAAGACATGATAGTAAGACACAGCCCAGAACCTTCACCCTGAAGTCCAGGAGAGATATCCGGTGATAACAATTAGGGTCCCCTCGATTCCCTCTCTAGAAGATCAATACTATTAGTGAGTCGGACCATGATGGGATCTTAGGGGAAGAGCCTACAGCTCTAAAAAGGTGGCTAACAAGGAACTTAGGAAATAACTTCTCGGTGGTGTCCCTCTGTTTGCACAGTCATGGCTATCAGTGGTGCTTGCAAAACTCAGAGCCAGTGGCTCCTCTCAAAATCCCGCCACCTGGGGCATAAGAATTACTGGAGCTTGGTATCAATGGACTGGGATAAGTAGGTGGAATCAGTTGCAGCAGCTCAATTCTCCATAAGAAACATTTGTCCTTAAGCTTCAAGATAGGATTAGCTAGCTCCGGTGGTTGGGAAACATGGCAGCCATTAGTTAAAGTCGGCTGCAGGCTCTTTCTCTCATTCTTGGCAGATAAACGCTACTCAACCCAATGGATGGGCTGGTGTTGTGGCAATGTGAAGCCCTGATTTTCCGGCTAATTTTCTCAAATTCTCCACTTTTCGTCTCCCGTCCTCTATCATCTACGGATTTCGCCTTGGTCTAGAGGCAACTGCAGCAGTGGTGGGGTTGTTGCAGGGTGGTGTGTGGGCGGAGGCTGCAGAAGGGCTCGGCAGAGGCCAGCGCGCCACTGCCAAAGTTGTCTTCCGCGGCAGCGGGAGCTGTGGAGCAGCAGCGTGAGCATCGTCCCACAAAGCTCAATCGAGGCTTCTTCCCGGCAGCTACACTAGAGCAGCGTTTCGGGCAAATGTCGAAGATGCAGCACATAGTCCCACAATGACCCCTGTAAGAAGGAGGAAAAAGGGGAAATGGGGGTTTTGGGAACAGGCAATTGCTGGGGTGGTCCCTAACTCAGAGGATTTGCAGGCTACAAAGAAAAAGGAATTGACCGAGTTATCTATCGGGGGTTAAATAGGTATACCCTAAGAAGAAGGGACATCAGGGGTCGAGGTCAGCTCCCCATTGGAGCCCCCCAGAAGGAATATACCCATCAGTACCCAAACATTTTTACTGAAAAATCTTAATGCCCGGCCATCCTGCACTCGTCCTCCTCCCTCACTAGTTAAAGAAGCATCCACAGAAAAACACCTCTGACCATTAGTAGAAGACAGCCCAAAAGTAAACCTGAAAGCATTTGCATTACACCTTGACTTTGTTCTTATTTTAAGGTCCAAGCTTAGTCCACTCTATTTACTCAGCCTATCTGACTTGCTTTGGCTGCCACGGCTGCTTGCCCTACCCCCAAGCATAGCCCTAACAGGCCTGGGCATGTGAAAGTCATGGATAATCCTGTGCCCACGGAGGTTGGGAACAACATCCTGTGCCTTGAAAATAGGATTACCCCTCTGGCAGCAATAGAAGAGGATGGTACACAAACTCAGTGTAACCTCAGGTCTGAGAGCCTCCCGAGCCAGTCTTAGAGAGAAGGGTGTGGCACAACAGCCCTAGTGGCCAGCCTGGGGGAGCAATCTTACACAGAGAGCTTCTTAGTCACCCTGCTAATGGAGATAACAGAAACATTTGCAGTCTCTGAGCTTAATCAACAAAAGATCCAGGGGGCATGTGAAGTGCTAGAAGGCAAGATGAATAACATTGTGGAAAGAGTCAGAGCCAAGGAGGTAGCCTTTGAGGACCTCGTAAAACAAATGGACACTAATAAGATTGAGATCATGAAGTTGAAGTATAGTGATAGAGAACTTTGAGATAAATTAGAAACTCTGAAAAACAGTGCCAGAAGAAACAATATCAGGATTTTGAGTGTTCTAGAAGGGGACATAAGGAGTTTTGTCATCAACCTTCTTGGAGAATGTATTATAGACATAGAGAAGCAGATGTTGAAAGACAACATCCATATAGTGCATGAGACCTGTTTTCTAAGAGATCAGGGAAGAAAAACCCAAGAAGGCTCTTAGTAAATTTCAAGATATACTCAATCACAGAGAAGATCCTTGTCGGGGAACTCAAAGTAGGAGTGTATAAGAAAGGAGAGTGGTCTTTCCGCATCAGGTCAGACATATCATGTACCACACAAGAAAGGCAATGGGAGTTAGGGAAGGTCATAAAAGATCTGAGAGGGTTGGGTGCCACCGCCAACCTCTAGTTTCCTGTTTCCCTAAAGGTGATGTGGAACAATTGAATGTATAACTTCAGGGACCCCTCCAAAGTCAGCTCCCTGATCGAACAGATTAAATCATATCAGAAAGACTAAATCTAATTCTGTCCTGAAGTAGCAAGAGAGCCCGAAATGGAGGTACCCTTCAGTATACCTCTAGACCTTTGGGAGTGTCCCCCCGGGTGGGCGCGTGGAAGGAACGGTTGGGCGGGTCACAAGCAAAAATAAAATGCAAAAAATGAACACATTTTATATCTGTACTGGTTGGGGGAGAATGCGGGAGAAAATTAAAAAAATATCCTCATTTATTAATAAGACCCAAGTTTATTTCAATACCAGGGCCAGGGCCACGGTTCCTGGTTGACCTTTGTGGGCTAGTACATACTCAATTTAGATGATCCGATCCCATTACGCACTTTACTCCTTCAGCTGGTCGACATTAAAGACCCTAGTATATTGGGTGGAGATTTTAATGTAGTCCTGGATCCAATACTGGACTCAACATCTAGGAGAGCAACGGCTGCAGCCCACAATATGAGAGTCGCCCTGGAACAGCTAATGACAGACATGAGCATTTTAGATATCTGGAGAATGATGGGAAGTAGGGCTGGGACATCAGAGAAAAATGTTAAATTCCATTACAAAAAATGTGGCCATTGCTCTAGGATTGATTTCTTTTTGGCGGACTCTTTCATTAGTAAGATCAGTCATCTCCCTGAACACTTGTCTGACCATTCCGCTATTATCCTGGAACTCACCCTTGTGAATAGACCCCTGTCTTGCAGGTGGACCCTAAATCACTCTTTAATCCTGGAACCATCGGTAATAGATAAGTTGAAATCTTTTACCAAGGAGTTATTTTTATTAAATGTAGACTCAGCCTCTCCATACATCCAAAGCTTTTATAAGAGGCATCTTAACTGCCCTGTGTACTGGGCAAATTAGGAAATCAAGGAAAAAAATTAGAACACTTAAAGCTGCAGTACATATCAATCAGTTAGCGCTAGAACAAACACCTAATTGTTTGAATATAATACAAAAATTACATCTAGCAAAAATTGAGCTCGCTGATTACCTTGAAGCAATATTCAGGAGGAAAATGGAAGCCAGTAAGTTATCCCACCCTGAATATGGGGAGGGGCGTGGCAAATTGCTTGCATTAAAATCTAAAACTGATCAGTCTAGGAATTTAATAAAAGATCTCAGATGCCAAACTTTGGTAATATCATCTAAGAGGATATTGGGATTGAGAATACTTTTGCCCAGTTCTTCCAAGTTCTCTACTCAGAGGACTGAACAGTAATTGAAGAACTTATGGAGGATTTTATCTTAGATTCGGAGCTCCCTAGGCTTCAGAGCCCAGAAAAAGAGAACCTAAACAGCCCTATTAGTCTGGAGGAAATCCTTTATACCATCAGTACCTTAAAAAAGGGAAAACCGCTGGTCCAGATTCTATTCCAAATGAAATCTATAATATAAAGGAAGAACGTGCCCCAATAGTGCTCCAGCTGTTCAACTCTGCCTTTATATCTGGCCAAGACCTCCCTTCATCCTGGGACGAAGCCACCATAACTAGCCTCCTGAAACAGAAAAAGAACCTGAGGTCATGTGAGTCTTATAGGTCTATCTCTCTTCCTAATAGTGATCATAAAATATACACTCAGATTCTAACTAAACGTCTGGAAAAGGTGGCAGGATCACTAATTCATTCAGATTAAAAAGGCTTTATGAAGGGGCGTGTTGCATCATTACTGCTCGAGATGAGGGTGGGATTCAAGGTGTGGGATTCACACTTTGACACTCTGGATCAAACAATCGTGTCACTGGGCGCCAAAGTTTAGACCCACGACCATCGTCTTGATGTGGAAGCTCGAGTATTGGATTTAGAAGTCGGGACAGCCCAATCCCTAAAAATGCTAGAATGGATGGAATGCCTGCTAAAGGAAATAGCCATCAAGAAAGAGGACTTGGAAGCACGTCGGCGCCGCAACAACGTCCGCATTATGGGGATTCCGGAGACAACGTCCACATGCCGGATGGACCTCTTTGTCGAGAAGCTACTCACAGACCTGTTTGGCAGCGAAGCTTTCACACCTGCTTTGTGGTAGAAAGAGCCCACCGATCACTTGGCCCCTGACCTAATCCTGGACTCCCCCCGAGAATCATCATAGCGAGACTCCTGAACTTTCGAGATCGTGACACAGCACTGAGGCTGGCGAGAGAATGTGGCGTAATTGAGTGGCAGGGATCGAAACTGTCCTTCTACCCAGATTTCATTCCAATGGTCCAGGAGGCGAGATGGAGGTTTCAGGGGGTGAAGGCCACACAGCGCAAACCAGGGCTCAAGTATGGAATGTTATATCCAGCAAGACTGAAAGCTGACTTTGGCAGTAGGTCCTGAATATTTGACACTCTTGCAGAGGACCAGGAATTTTGCCACACGCATAAGATGCGGAGCACGCAGACCTCGGCGGAGGGCGTACTCGCTTCCCTGCCACACAGCGGATCGGACGCTACTGCGGAACTTTTTTCAAATTCCGGAGCTGGATGATGGTTTGATTGTATGTGCTTGCAATAATACTTTGCGCTGGGGAAATCGTACTGTTTACTGGTATTATATTATATGTTACTTAGCCGGTCTGATTGCGGGCTGCCACTCCCCTTTGGTATATCCATTGTGTTTGGCTAATTGCTTTATTGCAGTCCACTTCTTGGTCCTCAATTATTAGCCTGACGGTCCCTATGACCTACGGGTGGGAGAACTACTTAAGGATGGCCACCTTTGGGTTGTAAGGTGGCTGGGTGGGCGGAGGGGGCAGGGGATCGAATTGCACATTGTATTGGTTGTTGGTCACACTTTATTTTAGCATTGCTTGTTACATTGTCATTAGGTACAGGTCCTGACAGACATAGGTTCGCACACTGTTTGAATGGCATGGTTAGGTAACATACAGGGACCCACGGCCATCACCTTCATGTCTTGGAATGTTAGAGGACTCAATAACACCCGCAAGAGGAGGCAGGTGATTCATTACCTTATTCGACATAAAGTCGACATAGCATATTTACAAGAGAAACACCTCCCCTCTCCAAACTCGGCCCGTTTTGGCACTAGCTGGGGCACGCACAGATTCTTCACCAACTACAGCAACTATGCTCAGGGCACAGCTATATTGATACACAGGAGAATCCCTTTTACATTTATAGATAAGGCCAGATACCATGGGGGTAGATATGTGATAGTATCAGCAATCTTTATGGCCACAAAGTCACCTTAGTTAATATTTATGCTCCCAATGTAGATGCCCCTGAGTTCTTCCATGGCCTGAATGTCCAGGTCGCAAAACACGATCCCAATGCACTGATCTTGGTAGGGGACCTCAATTTATTAATAAACCCCACACTGGACAGCACATCCAAGGCACCAGATGCCAAACCACGGGCGCAACGCGCCTTGACGGACCTCTGCGACCAACATACATTATTCAATATTTGGCGACAGCACAATCCCACCCTCACCAAATATACCCATCACTCTGGCCCACAAGAAACCTGGTCCAGAATAGATTATTGGCGGATCTCTCACATGGTTGCAGACTGGTCAGACTCCCATACTATGCTTACTTGCACATACTCTGACCACTCTCCTAGTGTTTTACATTTGATGCTCCCACGACCAGAAGGGTACTAGAGACAGTGGCGTTTTCCTGGTGAAGCCCTACAAGACAACCTGTTCAAGGCTGAGGTTAGAGAAGTGATAGAGGACTATTTTCAACTTACCACTGGCTCAGTAGACACCATGGGGGTACTGTGGGAGTGTTTTAAGGCTGTTATCAGAGAAGTATGCATCTCCAATCAGGCGGGGGTACTTAGGGATCTTAGACAAACGATGACCCGCATTGAGAGAGAAATAGCCACATTAGATTCCCAACTAGCGACCTTACCTGATGCAACGGCTCAGGCCGCGAGACTCGCCCTGCAGACCGAATATAGGGACACGGCGGATCGTGAGATACTATACATGGGGAAGTACCACACGGCAAGGAGATACGGTGAGGGCGAGTGGCCCGGCAGGGTACTGGCACAAATGTTGAGACCCCCTTACAGTAAGAACTATCTCACCAGCTACCGGTATCACTCTTACCTCCACAGCTGCTATCCGGGACGAGTTCCTAAACTATTATATTAAACTTTACACATCTAGGGCAGACCCCGACGGTACGGCCCAGACTGCATACATAGACAAAATTACATTGGTGTTCTTGGAGAAATACATGCTAGATTTTATGCCAGAACCAATATCCGTCACTGATGTCATACTAGCCATAGACACCCTTCATTGATCTACAGCTCCGGGTTTAGATGGCTTCACCAGGGACTTTTATAAAGAGTTAAAGGACATTTTGCCCCCCCAGTTAATTGAGGTATATTGGGGAGCATTGGTGAAGCAATGTCTCCCCCCACAATGTGTGAAGGTGTGATTATTCTGCTTCCAAAGCCAAGAAAAGATCGCAAACAATGGTGCTCTTACCAGCCGCTGTCCCTATTGAGTTTGGACTATAACATTTTTGCGAAAGTACTCGCTAACAAGCTTTCCCAGCTGATGGAATTTATCATTTCCCCAGTGCAGTCTGGCTTTGTCCCCAAGCGTTGACATCCATGAACCTCCGAAGACTATTTGCTGTGTTGCATAGAATACAACCCGATGTACCGGCGGCGGCGGTGTTACTTGATGCAGAGAAAGCATTTGACTCCTTGGAGTGGCCTTTCCTCGTGAAGGTGATGCAGCGAATGGGTCTTATGGTTTCATCGCCAAAGTCTCCTTAGTATATAGTGGTCCCTTGGCACGGCTCCGCCTGAACGGTACTCTGTCCACACCATTTCGTTTATACCGGGGGACCAGACAGGGATGCCCCCTTTCCCCCCTATTATTCATTTTGGCAATGGATCCGCTGATCCGACATTTCCAAGAGCGCCATTTACATAGAGGGCTGCAGTTCAAAACGGGCCCACTTCTAGCTTCACTGTACGCGGACGATACCATCCTTTATGTCTGGGAGCCTCACCTAAACCGGCACCCCTGAAACTATCCGTTTTGGCAGATTCTTGGGTCTGGGCATCAACTGGCATAAATCCATCATATTCCCGCTAACAGAGAGCACAGTCAGATGGGATTGCGAACTCCCTCTTGAATGGTGCCAAGACTCGGTGAAATATCTTGGCATCCATGTCCACCTGGATACCACTCAGATTATACGCTTAAACTATGGACAGACCTTCCAAAAACTGGAGGAACAGGTGGATAGGTGACTGAGATTGCCCTTGTCATTAGCGGGCAGAGTGGCCACATTAAAAATGGTGGTGCTCTCCAAATTTTTTTTTTTCTTTAATATTATTCCAGTGCCCCTGTCGGATGGATTCTTTCCCACTCTGCGGACACTCATGATCTGCCTGGTATGGGGCGGAAAACGGCCCCGCTGAGGGCACATTTGGACACAGCTAAGCAGGCCCCCAACGCACAGGTAGGCAACGGCATAGTGCCGGAGGGAGTGGGCTGAGGAAGAAGTCTGGTCACACGGTCTCGCTGCACAGCATGCGGGACCATGATGAGAGGCAGTTACTCAGAGCTAGTAGCAATACATGGACAGCCCTAAGCATTACAAATTGGAGTGGGTCCGTGGGAAGGGGTGGTGGGGAAGGGTTGGGAACAGGTGTCAGCTGCTGGTTATCACTGTATTGGTTGGTATCAGATCCACCATTGTACCAAAAATGTCAGGCATGATTTGTTTTGGTGGAAAAGTGACTATATGTAATGCAATGTGAATTCTCTCCTTTATTTGAAAAATACAGTGTTTAAAAAAAGAAAAAGGCTTTATGAAGGGGAGGCAACTTCACGAGTTAACACATGATCTGATTTGGGCGATCGATATGGCAAGAGAATACGGGGTCTCGTTGGCAGTAATGACCTTTGACACTGTGAAGGCCTTCAATAGGGTCAGCTGGCCTTTTTTATACAAAATGAAACAACGCTTCAACCTTGGGTAGGCCTTCTCAGCAGCACTCAGGGCCCTACATAAAATCCGTCAGCTAGGGTCCTGGTCAATAGGAATCTCACTAAACCAATACAAATTGGTAGGGGGACTAGACAGGGATGCCCTCTTTTACCCCTCCTTTTTAACCTGTACATTGAACCCTGGCATTCAAATTAAGGACATGTCGGAGTATTCATCCCTTCGTTTCTAATGGTTGGGCAAAAAAAATGGGGCTATACTCCGATGATCTCATGATCTTGACAGGGGATTTACAGCATTCACTCCCTGTGACATGGGAGCAGTTGGAAGGCATTGGGAGGGTATCTGTATATTCCATTAACCAACAAAAACCGAGCTAATGAAATGGAACACCCCCTATAGGAGTGATCTAATAAAGCAGGAGATAAGATACCTGGGAGTTCAAATAGTACATAATGTAGAGAAAATAGCCCAGGTGAATTTCGATAAAGTAGCAGCGAGAGTCAAATCACAGTTACGAGCATGGGGGCTCTCCCACTTTCCTTCTTGGGCAGATCAAACCTCCTTAAAATGTAAATCAATCTGTTTCAAGGAAGTACAGGTAGAGTTTTCCAGTTTCATTTGGAGAAACAAAAGACCTAGAATCACCTTGAAGAAGTTTAGAAGAAAGAAAGAACACAGAGGGATCGCCAGTCTAGATCTCTACCAATACTACTACGCTTTTCATTTGAAGAACTTGTGTCAGTTGTTGATGGGAAGCTCAGGTCTGTCCCCGCTCTTTAGGGCCGTCACAGCGAGCTCTCCTGCCAAGCAGACTTCTTTCTGCTGAAGTTTGGTCACCTCAATTTCTTTAAGAAGGTGAGGCTAAAGATCCTTTTAGCAGCCTCTAAGATTTAGTATCAGGTAAGATCGGCTCTACAAATACCTTATTACTGTGACACAGCACCTATCTGGGACTCGCCAGGTACTCCTGATTGCTTACTGGATGCACTCGCTGTCCCGGTACGGGGTTGTGGCATTCTCAGGTGGGCAGCTTATTGTGGATACCAAGCTAATTTCATGGCAACGTCTCTCAGAGATCTCTCACAACTCCATCTCAAAACTGAAATACTATCAACTTTTAACCTGCGTTAAAGCATTGAGGGAGGAGGGTAAAGGGAACATGTATTTGGTGTCCAAGATGTGCCTACGCTCCACCTTACAGAAATGGAGAAGAGATGCAAACCCATTTACAGAGATTTGGAGGAGGGAACTGACAGACAAAGACCTTGAATCCTTACGGAAAGTATCTATATCTCATTTGTGGTCGTATGTGAAATCTGCTCCATTAAGAAGAATCATCTTTTTACTGTCTACAAGGCATACTGGACGCCACAGGAATCAACGCAAATGCAGCCCACATGTTTTGGCAGTGTCTCTCAATCCAGCTTTTCTAGCAGAAAGTGGGTAAGAGCTTCTCAGGTATAATGGGCCAGGAGATTAAGATGTGCTTAGCCCTTGTGATTTTTAGAGTGGTCCCGGGTGGGGCAGCCATTTGGGGTCCTCTTAAAAGCCACAAAGCCCTCATCTTTTTTTGATTCTCCTTGAACAAAGGAAGCTGTTTGTTAAGTGGAACTTCCCTGGTTTCCCTAATGAAGGCGAATTGATTTGTTCCATACAAAAGGTTTCGTATCTTGATTGTGTTAATAAACCCGTCAAGAAAACAAAATGTTGGGAAATTTGGGATGACTGGTTTAAGCTTTATATCTCTAGCCGATCTCACTGAGAACGGAATCCCTGTATTTATCCCCAGGTATTATGTTCTTTTAGGTCGTTTCTCTCTTTACTTCCCTTTCTTTCTTATACCTGTTTATTCGCACCTTCCTGTTTTTGTATGATGTATGTTTAAGCTTTTCTTGAAACCTCATGGTCCAATGATTAATTGTATGCTATACAGGTTGCTTAAGTGATTGGGTCACCTACTCCTCGCACCTGTTTTTTAGAGGAGTCAGTGCCACTGTTCATCCAGGATGTAAACAATCTTTTTGGCCTCTGGAGATTTCTATTTCCATTCCCTTGTGGAGTGACTGTGTGCCCCACTACCTCTTCCTGGTTTTGGTCATGTCTTGGCCTTCTGAATCCAGAGCATAATTTAATAAATGAAGACTAAAAAACAAGAAATTTAAAAAAAAAATGTAAAAAATGATTGGCAAGCTCCGGATAAGTGGTGTCTCTTCCTCTCAAGCTTGGGTTTGCACTAAACTCCATTGACTCCTGGTGTGTGTTATTAATTTATCTAGTGCTCATATTTGTCCCAAGCAATTTCAAACGTGTGCTCCTGTTTAAGATCTCTTGTTTACTTCTTGAGACATAATGGGCGATGAACTATAGCTTGTTCATTGCAAAGTGGGTATTCTGTATTACCGCTTCTACTGCCTCAGTGTTGTTTCCCAGTTTTCTTTGTGGGTCCAATATAATCCTTCCTGAAGAAGAGTAGGCCACTGGCGAATTAGGCCTTTGGCGATCAGTGCGCAGATGAGATAGCGCAGAATCTACACTAGACAGGAGGTTGGTGACAAGATTCTGACCTCATTTTGTCTCCTTATCACCACCCCTGAGGTTGCAAAATGGTACTGTAGGGTCTTGCAGGGCCACATATTTACATACTCAGAGTGCTCAGGGCAAATGCAGCAGTGGAGTATGTCTCTTTCTCCACCTTCAATACCTATGACTGATCTATGTGGCTCCCCAGGCTTGGGCACTGCAAGCTGGATCTTTGGCATTAACTGGATCTCATATTAAAACTGTGTGGTGTAACACAGGTTGTTTCAGCTGCTCTGATATTAACCAGAATACAGTGTGGCTGCAGCACACCCAGGCGGAACAAAGGTGGGGTCAGGGCTGCCAGACTGGTAATGTAAAGCACATTGCAGCCTATTCTACTTCTCTTCCCTCCTTCAATCCTGTGTGGTCCTTCAGCTGCTCCATGTCTGCCCCATCAGCTGCAATGGCCTGCTCCTGCGTCCGCTACCTTCTGCTGCCTCATCGCCTCTCTGCACCTACTCGCTCCCTCGCCTTGCTGACTCCCTAGCTGCAAACGTCTCCCTAGCATGCCCCTTCCTACCATCAACCATCAAGCTCTGTTCTTTTTTTTGAGAGTTTAATAAAGATTTCTTAAAATTAATCAGTACAAAGGTATAACCTACAAAACTACTTGATGTATGCAATACCAAATAGTGCAAATATATGAGCAAAGAAAAGAAGTAGCGCGTTTGAAACCTCGCAAACAATAAAAAAAGGACTGTAATACAGTAATACAAATCAACAGAATAAAGATTTATCGTAATGAAAGAGCATTTTGTGTTTTGCGATTGAAAGGGAGAAGGAGAAAGACAAAGAAAGAAAGGAAAATGAGATGAAGAGAGGGTAAAGAGGTGAAAAAAAAGAAAAGCCAAAGAGGTAAGAAGGTTAGGGGAAAAAGTAGATAACCTTACTAAAGGCAATCATTATTAAATGTCCAATGCATTGCCACCAGATGTACAATAATAACAAGTAGTTATCAATTAAATATCCTGCTATGAACATTAATGAAAATAAAAAAGAAAATTCATGGGGGTTGGTTACTTTCATGGATCCGCATTGGATGAGTGGATAAGTAGTTAGTAAGCGGTGACCAGAAGGTGTCCTTCCAAAGAAGCTGGTGAGTGGAAGTGGCAGATGCTTTATCCATCCAATAATGGTGAAAAAGAATAATTTGGAAGGCAGTAGCAATTAGTAAATCTACAAACATACCCAGCCTGCAAGCACCAAGCTAAATAGGCAGGGAACTAACCAGGAAAATAGATTTAACCTCAAATGGCAAATTCATAGAAGATATTGAGGAAATTGTTTTAAGAATCCTCCTCCAAATTTTTTTTATGGCTGGACAAAGACTGAAGGAATGTAAATATGTACCTGGTGTTTCTGAGCAAGTCCAGCATATATGTGATAGACTTTGATTGCATTTACAAAGAGAAACTGGAGTTAAAAACAACCTACGATCACAAATTAACATAACGTTTGTGTAGTGCTAGCAGTACCGGAATTATTTATACAGGAGGCTTTGAGCGAGGAAGAGGTCGTTATTGGCACCAAAATGGGGTCTAGCGAAGGCAAAGGGGTCTGTGAAAGAAGGGATACTTGTTGGTAAGGACTGTTTTTAACAATTCATATTTAAGAAGGGAAACAACAGATAGGCTAAATTTTGTTTGAACTTCAGTAAGAGAAAGAAAGTGCTTCCCTCGAAATACATGTTTGACCTGAATTATACCCTTAGTAACCCAATCTTTCCAAAAGAGGGTACGATTTGATAGTTTAATAGATTTTTTGTGCCATATGGAGGAGTACAAGAATGCCTGTTAAGGGGGAGAGATTTGATGAGGAATGGATAAATGACAGATATGGAACGTGTAATAGGGATAAGAAGGGTGAGAGGAGTGAGCCAATGATGAGAATGAAAAAGGAACAATTAAATAATCCTCCAATTTATGCCAAACCATTAAGGGTGTGTTAGTAGGGGACCGATGTGTTGTAAAGTTTGTCTTATTAAAAATGAAGCGAGATACCTTTGAAATTTGGAAAATTAACTCCACCTCTCTCTTTGGGTGCACATTAAGATATTGATATGCAAGCTTTCAGCTTGTTCCATAAAAATGTACCTAGGGTACTATTAAGGGATGAAAAGTTTTTTAGAGGAATATTAACTGAAAACATGCATAATTACAAATTAATGACAGGGAGCATCATCATTTTGATTGTGTCCAACCTACCCACCAAGATAAATATAAGGGTGATCATTTCTCTGACATGTGAAGAACTTTTTGAAGGACCTCATCCAGGTTAAGCTGTATAGTCTTTGTAATTGAGGAGGAGTGTTTAACCCCCAAGCACGTAATATGATTAGAATTCCATTTAAAATCTTGATCTGCAAACATCTTGTTTAAAGAATATTTCCTTAATGGGAGAACTTCGGATTTTGTGAAATGTAATTTATAGCCAGGTAAGTTAGAATAAGTGTACAAGAGATCTGTGAAGGTAGGTATGGATGCTGGTGGGTCTGAAACATGTAGTGTAATTTTGTCAGCTTGAGCTGTAAATTTGATTTTAGTATTTGTATGAATAAAACCATGAAAAAAGGGTGAATGGCGTAAAGTGTGAAGAAACGGTTCCAGTGATAATATAAAAAGTAAAGATGACAAAGGACAACTGTTAGGTAGGTACCGTTAGCAAAAACAGAGGTTTTAGGAGAAGAATAAAGTAAACCAAGATTAGAAATTCCAGGACCTGGGTATTGATATACAAAGCCTAAAGTAGTTCCATTGGGTAAGACCCAGGGCCGCATATTTAGAACCAAACTGCTTCTTCAAACATGAATAAATTATAATAAACAATCTGAACTTAGCAAATATGCATGAATGTATTTATTTATTTAAATTGATTTACTGTCTTTCTCATATTTTTTTTTCCATAAAAGAATTTTGCAATGTCCATAAATACAGGCTGTCAGACAAAAAGACACAATAACAGTATAGAGAAAATTCAATAAGTGACTGAAGTGACAAGAAGTGAAATAGGTGATGTTTCAGATTCAAAGATAAACAAGAGAATAACATAGATCCTCTGTCCTTCTACTGTCTTTCACTATAACATGCACTTGTCTTGTTAATTTCTAGTTATAGTGAGCCTGGACATGAGACTGTTTCACTTCGATGTTTCGGCCCTGTAGATACGTGTGTATGTAGATACATCAATTAGGGTCTTCCTCAGGACAGAGCCACCAAACGACAGCCAATTTAAAAGGAAAACAAAACTCCTATTAGCGTGGTGTGCGATTGAATAGTCATATGTACACGAAAAATCATGCTCCAGGACTACTCACCCTAGTTGCTCAAATTTGCGAATTCAAAAAATTGCATGCACTCCTACGAGCTCGGATGGAGCTAGACCACAAAATCTTTCTATGCGCCCGCTTTAGAGTGATGAAGCTCCTCTGAAAATGGTGAAATTACCCAATTGAGTGACAATCACCTAATCATGTACTGAATCTAGGTTCAGAGCAACTAACATTATTTACAATGTGTCCACAAACTTTCTTTACAACACTCACACATGTGCCCCATCCCAAAATGTAATAGTTTGGCATCAATTGTATTCTGAATCTCAACAGCCTCCCTTCTGGGAAAGTGAATAATTGAATATACTACTCCCATTACGTGTCGACATACCAACATGTACTCAAGAGAAGATGGCTAAAGGTCCAGTGGCTTTAGCCATGGATGAGCCTATATACTGCAGGTGAGACAACAATATTGAACTGGGGTGAAGAAACGTTCAGAAACATATGGAAGTTAGACAAAAACCAACCAAGGACAGATGACATACGCCTCAGAGACAATCACTAAATAACACATAGAAAGAAAACAGCAGATGGAGACATAAGATTTTAATTATAAAATGCAGACGTAACACTGTTAAAGTATACAGAAGGGCTAGGTTGGGACACATGTAGGAAAGACACATCTAGGGAAGTGATCTGAGTAAGGAGAGAGACTCCTGTAAAGGAATAAAGGCTATTAGTGGCAATAAGATATGCCATCAAAATATTAATGTAAACAATATCAAACAGTAAAAGTTAATGTATTAAGGACCAAGAGCATTTTAGTTCGAGAGAGAAAAGTGTTCAAGTTGCCCTAAGTTCCATTTAGTCTCCTTGACATTGATGAATACATTTCTTTAGATCTCCTGGGGAGTCAAAAGAAAAAGATATCTCTTTATGTGTCACTTTGAAGAAACATGGATGCACAAAACCATACCAGGCATTCATTGACCGGGATGTCACTCTTGTGGTCTAATAGTGTAGAATAGTGGAGAAGTGTGGCTCAATGGTTGGAGGAGGCATACCCGGAAGCTGAGGTCAGACCCGGGACCAGGGTTCAATTCCCGACGCGGCAGGGTCTGAGCCCGAGTGTCCACGGACTCGATAATTCTCACTTCGGTGCCTACTCGAATCACGGGTTCACACTCTGCAACTCTGGGCAATAGCTTGCTTAATCTCCACTATGGCCCCCCGCGGCGGGATGCCTGGCTTTCACCTTGGGGATGCCCAGTATGGGCTATCTCACAGGGAAAAGCCAGGACGGGTTCCCAATGCAAGCGCCGGGACACCCCGTTGGGGTAGCTGTGCGCTATATAAGATACACAAATTTTTTTTTTAAAAAATAGCCCAGTGTCAAAGGAGCAAATGTATTAGTGCCAGGGAAAATGGGGCTAGTATCCCTCTACCCCTACTAGATAGTCATCAGTGCACCACCGATGGGAGGGGGGATCCAAAGGACACATAGGACATAATGCTCCTCTGCAGATACAGGCAAACCTATGAGACCGCAGGTCGATATCAACAACAGTATCAGGGGCATTCTAATGAATACAAGATCAATGGGGAAACATAAATATGAACTTTAAGATATGGTACAACTTTTAAAACCTGATCTGATCTTTCTAACAGAAACTTGGGCTAACAATGCCTCTGAACCAGGTTGGAATGTCGCTGTACCCACTAGCTATCAGGTAGCCTATGCTAATAGGGTCGGGAAAAAGGGGGGGGTTGCTATAATACACAGATATCACTTCATGGTGAGGACTAAGCTGGTGACAGTACTGGGAGAAGAGGCGATGACCCATCAAAAGCAATAACACGCTGCACTTTCTAGGGCTCCTTATTTACAGACCTCCAGGGGCAGGGCCCCATTCAGCCTTGCACTTCAGACTTTTCTTGAGTCTTGCCTTGATACCCCAACGTTTACAATCTTAGGGGACTTTTAACTTCCATCTAGAAGCCAATAATGATGCGGAAATAGCTACATTGGTGGACAATTTTGAAGGACACGGGCTGAAACAGGTAGTATGGGGGCCCACTTACTTAGCTGGCCACACATTAGATGGCATATTTATGAATAACCAGGATATAGCTCTGACAAGTGTACTACCTATACTTTGGTCTGACCATCATGCAGTACTTTTTAAAATTGCTAATCTTAGAACTACTACAGGTCAAAGGAACAGACTGCCTTTGGTCAAGTTCCGCCATTGGAAAGATATCCAACTAAATCAATTGGCAACCTCTTTGGCAGCTAATCACCCTAACTCTAGGCTTGACCCTGATGTGGTGGCAACCAACTTTGATCACTGGATCAGGTCATCTATAGATCAACTTGTCCCTGAGATTACCAAACAGCCCAAAAAGAACCAAGTATCAGCTAGGGGTGGACAGAATTTGCATAGTCACGCTACGCAAAGCTGTGCAAAATGGTAAAATATTTCTGCAAGCACGTAAAAGTTCTGCAAACACGCAGAATTCCTTGTTCCGCCTGTTTGCGATGGTTTTTTTCCTGTTCGCGAACGCTTTTTGCATGCTTGGGGAGAAATATCTCACGAACGCGCATTTGGAATTCCACGAAGCCGCGGATCGTGGAATTTTGGGCAACTCTGCGTTCTCCGTGGAACGCAAAATTACCCAAATTCCGCTAATTCCACGAGCAGAACAGAATTTGCCACCCAAGCCTAGTATCAGCACCTTGGTATGGGACTGAGCTCAGACACATAAAAAAGCCAAATGCAGGCATCTTGAGCGGCTCTGGAGAATTTACAACTTGGCCGGGAAGGAATATAAGGAGGCCATTAAACATGCTAAATCTACCTATTATACAACTAAAATATATGAAGCTAGAAGGAGCTTTTTCCAACAGTCATAGCACTATCTAAACGCCCACAGGATAGTGAAGTAACACCATACACACACCAGTGTTAGGTTAGATGTGTTTTAATAACCATTAGTCCCAACAGCTCCCAGGAAACTGCCAACACAGAGCAGCCAGTGAACATTTAAACATTAGTGTTCTATCACCACGGGGAAGGGGATGACATAATGGGAGCATGTAACATAATAGACATAAAAGATAAATTACTACAACATCTCCCTTTTTTACTAACACTAAATATTATACAGAAGCCTTCTAATAATCACAAAAAGGAAAAGAGATAAAAAACAAAAATAAAACGTACAACCTTAAATACATTAACCATAGAAATGAAAAAGATATGAGACAAACCTTGACCATGAAAATAATGGAAATGAATCACAAACCATTTAGAGATAACTCAAAAATCCATGCTTTTAGGTATTCACAAATCCATGCGTTTATAGATAACTCAAAGATCCATGCGTTTAGGTATCACACGACTACTACTACTCCTCGGAGGAGGAACATATTCCAATTTAGGAATTCCTTTTGAATTAGCTGTTACATCAATTTCATCATTCGACTGATTAAGGCTCATTTGTGACACCACTTTCTTAGGAATTTTATAAACACGTGAGAGGTTCCACCAATTTTTACCATTGATTCTCACTGCACAGCGAGCCAAAGCATCAACCCTCACTGGAGATCCAAATGTATATAATCCTTTAGGCACATTATGAGGTGATTTCATTCTAACCCAATCACCTACCTTGATTTTAGAAATAAAAACCTTGAGATTATCCAACTTTGGCTGATTTCTGAAAACATCTTTTCCAACTGTAGTTAAGTCACCTACTTGTGCACCCATCTAATGAATAAAAGAACCCCATTTCTTCATCCATGCAGGACACAAGTGAAAAGATTCTTCTCTACCTCTCAATAATGTAAATGGACTTGAACCAGTGATAACACTTGGTGTGGTGCAATGAGCCCACAAAATGCTCTGTACTGCCTCCTTGATGTCAATCTTTGAGGAAACCGCCCATTGAATGCATTCCACTAAAATGCGGTTTGTCCTCTCAATAAAACCATTTGCCTGTGGGTGATATCAGGCTACTCTCCTATGAATGATGCCTGATTGAGACAAAAAATCTGACATTTCTCTAGAAGTAAACTGGACATCATTGTATGAAACAATTTCCTTGGGAAATCCTTCTCTTGCAAACAAACTTTGAAAAAATCTTATAACTTCCATAGATTTTGGATCAGGCATGAAATGAACTGCCCACCACTTACTAAAATAATCAGCAACCACCAGAGCAAATTTATATTTACTAGGCAAAATGTTGAATGGCCCCACAAAATCGACCGCCAATTTTAACCAAGGACCATCAGGCAACACAACATCTTGTGTGGGAGGCGACACAATTTTTATCACCTTATCACTAGCATTACAAGTTAAACAATCCTCGACTACTGAATTAATTTGGTGATCCATAGACGGCCACCAATAAAAATTCCGAATTCTTTTTTTAGTATCTCATGTCCAAAATTGATAATATGATTTATCAAAACCTCAGGTGGGACAAACCTATCACCTCTCATGATTATTCCCCCCTCCTCCACAGTAAGTTTATCAGTAATCTTTGCAAAAGGATGAAAATCTTTTTCAAGATGTTTCTCTTTAAGCCATCCCAAGACAATATAATCCCTGACCAATTTAAGAATAGAATCTGCTTACATGGCTGAAAACCATTCCTGTTCAGTAAAACACCCCCCTAAAAAGTCACAACTGCAGCAACCAGACAATCTTCGTCTAAATTTTCTTTCAAATCATGAGTAGATAAAGGAATGGGATATCTAGACAAAAAATCAGCATGTGTATTTTTACCACCTGATATATGTGCAACCTGAAAACAAAACTGTAATAGCTTAGAGCTAAGTCTTGCAATCTGTGGTGTTTGGTCTTTCACCACTTTTCCCTGCAGAATTGGAACCATTCTGCCAGGTTCTGTCATGACGACACCAACAATCACCAAGAGGACAGAAGGTTCTAATGCGTCATCATTCATGCTTCACCTTCAGAAGGGTACACTTCATTAGCAGACAGTAAACATACGCTCGAGTACACTCCAGGGCACAGACAAGTGCGTTAAATATAATTGTGAAAATTCAAACACTTCACAAATAACTCACGACTTGCTAATGGCAGCTTTGTTGATGACTCGTCTTCTCCTCAGATTAAACCTTCACCGTTTAAGCCCTTTTCCATAAACATCCAGACTTGTCATATTTTGCTTGAATTTTCCCAAATTTTATGAAGACACTTTAACGAGTTCCTGGTTTCGCTCCTGCTTCATATATCTTTTACTCTTCCACAATGCTTCAGGTTGTCTCAATCGCTGAGATCCATGATCCCATCAGCGATAAACATGTAGAATTATTAAAATGAATTCCAGTCACAAATGAAGCATTAGCACACGTGGGGAAATGGACTAATGGTCAGTCCTCGTCGCCAACTTGAAGTAACACCATACACACACCAGTGTTAGGTTAGATGTGTTTTAATAACCATTAGTCCCAACAGCTCCCAGGAAACTGCCAACACAGAGCAGCCAGTGAACATTCAAAAATTAGTATTCTATCACCATGGGGAAGGGGATGACATAATGGGAGCATGTAACATAATGGACATAGAAGATGGATTACTACAGATAGCCATTTTAAACCGGATCAAATATCTGTGGACAAAATTGCTTTCTTTTTTCAAAATAAAATACAGGCAGTCTATGATGAAATGCTGAAGACTGTGGCACCACTTAGGGGAAAGTTTGATGACGCCCTGGTGGATAACTCCCTTCAGATTAGTCTGTCAGAATTCTCTGTTTTAGCGGCAGAGAAAGTTAATGACCTACTACTCTTTACAAAATCTGGCTCGCCTCTGGACCCTTGACCTCCATCAATTCTGCATCTGGTATCTGAACAAATCAGCTCACATATAACCCCTCTTTTGAACGGGGTATTTAGTACTGGTGTTTACCTGCAGTTATGGAAAAAGGCTTGTATCAGGCCTATTATCAAGAAACCCTCCCTGGATCCCAATGAGGTAAAGCATTATCGCCCAATATCTTGTCTCTCTTTGCCATCCTAAATTATGGAAAAGGCTATCAATATAGAACTTATGAACTACCTGGATGACAGCCTACTTCTCGACTCCACCCAACATGGCTTTAGAGCAAGACACTCCACCGAATCAGCCCTGATAATGGCAACAGATGAAATCCGTAAGGTGGTGGATGAGGGTGGTAGAGCGGTCCTCATCCTGCTCGACCAATCGGCCACTTTCGAAACCGTGAACCACATGGTGTTGGTGCAACGGCTGAAGGCAGTAGGTATTAGAGGGACAGCTCTGGCACTCCTGTCATCTTTTTTGGCATCTAGAGAACAACTGATCTATTGGGAGGGACTGAAGTCTGCAAACCTTTGCCTTCCTTGTGGAGTTCCACAGGGGTCGGCGCTGTCACCAACACTTTTTAACATCTATGTTATCCCTCTTGCCAGATTAATCAAACATTATGGTGTTAATCTGGTGTCATGTACTGATGACACCCAGATAGTGGTGTTGGTCTCGCAGTAGGTAGACATTATAGCAACCCTGTTCCGTAGCTGTCTTACTGTAGTCATGGCTTGGATGAACACAAACTTCCTTAAACTCAATACTGATAAGACTAAAGTTATTGAGTTTGGGAAGGGCCTTTCAGTTTGGAATCAACTCTGGTGGCTTGTGGAGGCTGGGGGGCTGTCCAACTCCGGTGACCAAGGCAAAGAACTGAGGCGTTACATTTGACTGTGAATTAAAGTTCGGCAAGCAAATCAATCAAGTAACCTTTGCTTGTTTTTTCACTTTGAAAGTTCTGGGCAAATTCTTGCCATTCATCCCATTTACTATAAGGAAAACTGTAATTGGAGCCCTTGTACTTTTCACTATAGATTATGGGAATGCTCTACACCTAGGTATTGACAAAGGCCAAATTGCTAAACTACAATCCCTTCAGAATGCAGCGCCCATGTGCTGCTTTTCTTCCCAAATACCATCCCACGTCTACCAGCATCAGACAGCTCCATTGGCTCACCATCCCGGAAAGAGTAAAATTTAAAGCCCAGCGTTAGGTGCACAAGGCGCTAATCGGAGGTGGTGCCATTGACATCCTTGAGGTACAATCCCCCGCGAAGCCTGAGATCTGCCAATACAGGACTGGTACGGGTGTCCAGAATAAAAAAGGCTAGATGGGGTGGTAAGAGGTTTTACCATCAAGCCGCTAAGCTGTGAAACTCCCTTCCCTCACAGCTGGTTTGCAACCCAACAGGACCATCTTCAGGAAACAGGTTAAGACCTGGCTGTTTCCTAAGGGCTCTTAAATAAATAAGTATCTGGATTAGTATGAACCTATCTTAGCGCCAAGACACGGCGGCAATCGAGTGCTCTATAAATGTATCAGTCAGTCAGTCAGCCAGTCAGTCAGTAGGGCAGGATGGAAAGACATAAATTCTTTACGACAAACTGCATTTGCACAGACCACATGTTGTGAAAAATTATTTTCTGACCTTTCCAGAACATTTGTTTCTCATCCTTGGCTTCTGACAGAATCATTAGTAATTCAATATATTCCAAAAAAGAACAATTATTCCTTTTGGATGGCCCATTGATGAAGCTCCCAGCGATGTAGGACCAGAACTATGAGCATGTTGCAAATTCAGATTGTTCCTTCCTTAAGCCCAACTATTTTTGGGATATGGATTTTAAGAAAGGTAATCATATCTGAACCCTCCAACTTTTCAGGGATGCCATAAATTCAGAACTTATTGCATCTGTTTCAGTCTTCCATATCATCAGTTTGTTGCTTCAAAAGGGATATTTCTTTAGATATTTTGTCTATCTTAGTAGCTGCATCCTGAATGTTACTTATTCTTTGCTCCACCCCAGCCACCCTGAAATCCTGATTAACCATTTTATCTATCCATTGTAGCATGGCGTTGGTCTCCATAGCAAAGGGTTTCATGATTTTTATTTCCTCCATGAGGTCCTTAAGAGTAAGAGGTACAGGGAACTTTGTTGGAGAGCCAGGGCCTATCTACTGCCATTTAGCAGTTGTATTTGATTCATTGTGAACTGAAGGCATACGTCCAGATGTTGTTGAAACCGCTTGACAGGCAGATAAAAAAGGTTCCATAAGTAGACAAACCAAGCAAGTTGTGCAATATTCAAAAGAAGTATCAGAGCAATTATTCGTTGTGAGGGTTAGGAATGAGAGTAGGATACACCGTTAATCGCTTCCCGCTGATCCCCGGTATGGCTGATTGATAGTTAGTCTATACAGACATGAAATGGCAACAATGATCACATTTCAGTGGTGCTTTTTATTAATGTGGACAAGTGTCAAACAGATAAATACGTCAGATGCCAAAAGAAAAAGCCAGACAAATATGGTAGCGGAAAGAAGTATTGAACTAGGCCATCATCAGACACCATGACTATAAATACTGCTGAGGCGGATAATTAGATGCCAGAGCCAAATAATAGGCTATTATAGAAAGCCTTTACCACAGAAACATTCTTTAATATGAAACAAAAACAGTGACTCAGCTATATAAGCAGCATTTTCAGGAACTAGCGCAACGCGGGCAACTTTAAAGTGCCACTGTGTGTATCAGCCTTAAAATGGTGGCCGTGACCATCGGTCATTAGGAGAACAAAATGGGGGAGAAAATAATGTAGAAAATGCTCAGAAAGAGCGTTAAGATTAAAATACCTGTTTCCCCTGCATTTACTTCATTATGCTGCTCGCCACTGTCCCCAAAAGCAGCCAACTGCTGGTACAATATGCAAAATGTCTCTGAGGCGGCACAGTTACTCAGGTGTCCGTGACTATCTTGTGGGCAGTTCGGCCATGCCCCCCCATCAAGCTCTATTCTGATGTAATAAAGATCGTTTTTAAGTAGAATATATCCCATCCGTTGAACTTACACTGCCATACATGCTTCTAAAAAGGCTTATTTGGTGAACTTCAGCACACTGTTTCCCTTTTTATTTGGGATGAGGTCATGGTCATGCCCATTCTGGGAAGCCCCCACCACTCTTTTTTTTATTTTACAAAAAACCTCTGGTGCCTAGTGGGCTTTCTTCCTACCCCCAGGGGAGTCAGGTCGGGGGCAATTGCCTCCAACTGCCCCTCAAGGGGGGGCAGAAAGATAGCATTATAAAATAAAATGCCAGGGGGAGCACAAGCCCTTGCCCAAAGAGCTGCTCCCCTATCCCTGGCGGCTAGCGGGTGGATCCTTGCTTGGGAATCGCTCTCTTGTGGCAATGCCCCAGCAGGGATCCACTGGGCAGAGGAACCCTTGGAAAAGGAAGATTCTCCCATTTCTAACAATACCTCTCCAATTAGAATCAGTGTTCGGGGGGGGAGATGGCTCCTGAGCACTGATTCACTTGAACATTTACTGCAATGATGCCAGAAGGGACTTTAAGTGCCTCCCCAGTGTATGCCAATGGCCAGGCAACACGCACTGAGGAGCTAGTGCGGTGTCATCCATTGTCGGAAACCTACACTTATAGTGTTAAAGGTGTGCACTCTGAACCCATTCTATTGGCGGTACACAATATCGAGAACAAAATATCCCACAATAATATTGACAGGTAAGTAAGTCTAGATTTTCTATAGCTAACTCTACGATATGTACATATGCATTACATATATCTTCATGGTACATAGATGTTGAGTCAGGAATAGTAAATCTATACCTTCTTAAATGCACTTACCTTTTGCTATTTTCTCTCTTGATATTCTGTTCTCTATATTCTTGCAACACAATGTTGTTGGTGTTTTTATTCAGAAGTACAACCTTCATACAGGGTTGTTATTTGATTGCATACCCTTTTGGTGCACTATGACTTTCACCAAGTCATTCTTTGGACAAACACTCAGCATACACATAGGATACTCTGACAGTTTGTAGCTGGCTGCTCAAAAATGTTTCAGCCATCATGCAGCACAAAAGACCATGCACATCCCTTGTGCCTTGCACAGTTATTAAAAAGGCTAAACTGTCAGGGTTATACATTACTTCTCCGACATTGGTGACCAACGTGTGTTTCAGGAGGGCCTGATTGGTGCTCAATTTTTTGGATGACCTTTGGTATGTAAAATAGTTCAATTAGGGGCCATTGTGTGTAAATCTTTTTTTATCTAGATGTCATGAAAATCTGGTATGGATATGGCCCTCTAAGACTAGAGTCAGAAATCCCTGTTCTGAGTTTTAAAGAGCAGCCCTTTGAAGAGCCCTGCCCTTTTCTTCTGAAGAAGGCTCCCAGTACTGGACCAGTCTCCTGGATTGCTCTTTCCTATGCACTCAAAGCAGACACCATTTTCTCCCATTTGAAGATGCTATTGTAAATATAAAATACCTTTTCTAAACTTTTTCTCATTTTCATATTATTAACAACATTATCCTTGAAATCGGTGTAGTGAGCAGGATTGAAAAGTAAATGTAGTCAGTAGGTTTTGCTGCCTCTACTGTACAATATATGAAATGAATAAATGTATTGTTTCATTTTTTTTGTAGCTGACATTGTTCTCACTCCAAAGGATCCTCGATGGGTTGGAGCCTGGTGGATGGGCTTTCTAGTTGCTGGCAGTGTGGTGGGGCTTTCTGCTCTCCCTATCTTCTTTTTTCCAAGAGAAATGCAAAAAGAGGTAAGAACTCATATATTTGTGCAGGTGTTGTAGCACCACTGGGCCCATTTACTATTTTAGCCCTTTATCTCCGGGAACTACACTTCGGGTTCATTCACTTGGTACTCTGATGGATCTTGAATCGTGCCGAGAGGGGATAAATATAGGGGACCCAATCCAGTTTACTGGTGAGGACCAGGAATTGCTATACAAATACAGTATTATCACAGCTAGACCAATCTCCTGAAGAAATTCCATTCAACCAACATCATGCAAACCAATAATTCAGTTAGAGCTATGCAGAATAATGACATCAGTATCTGCTGTCCAGAGATCTCTCTATTAAAATGTCCATCCCTCATTAATACTCAATTGGAATGCACAATCAGTTATTGGAGGCAATTAATGGAGAGACAGAAATAGGATTTAGTTAAAGTTAGATTTTTATCAGCAAATTAAGAAGAGTAAAAACATACATCTCAGGCATTTAAATTTAAGAGTGCAGGATAATCAAATCAATCTCTTTGATTGCCATTAATTACCACAGCTCTGTAAAAGTTCAGAAAGGAAAATTAACAATATCAGCTCAAACATACTCTCCCATGAGGGAAAGAAGTCCGTGAATGGTGCACACATTGTATTCCTCAGCCAAAAGAAGCCAATAATCCCCACAAGGAAGAAGTGAGTGATGACTCTTAGTCTGCATAAAGAACCGAGATGCTGTGTCCTTTCCAACACATTAATGGATAATATGATCCTCAAGTTCCCGGATGACTCCTCCTGTTTCTCCTCACCTGGTCAGACCACTCAGTTCATTGGGCAGTTCGTACTGTGTGATTGTCATGCAGCTTGAGGAAGACACATACTATAGCAAAAAGGTGGTCACTTAAGCTGTCAAACCATCTAGTATATATAACTTCTAAACAATAGTTTTTTTGCAGAAGCACATGAGTACGTTCAAGAGGAAAATGTCTCACGGCAGATATTCCCAAAGTAACAACATTGTTATGAACAGTCCTAGTATACGAATGGGTACTCTCTCTATATAGACATATTTTCTCTTCACATTGCAAGTTAACAAAGCCTTTTTCATGAGAAGAGCATCACGCAAAGTGGGGAAAATGCAGGCCTAAATTGAATTCGATTAATGAAATACAGAATATAAAAAAATGGAAATATGTATTTCATTCAGAATCTTTTGGGTCCTTATCTATTTTATTTTAACTTATTAGCACTCACAAATCACTTTAGTTTTGTTGTAAATAGCACGTGTAACTATGGCATAATACTGCATTTTCAAAGTACCAAAGTGTAAAAGTATTTCAAAACATAAATTATTAATATTGTTTCTAATAATTTGCATTTGTACATGTATGAAGATTATTCCCTAAATGTTTCAAAGCATTTGGTCTCAGTATAGACGTGCAGCACCCTTTTCTCTTTTCTCACTTGGCACACATTTTCACATATGCCAATGGGGAGTTTAAACATGAATCTTTTCAATATTACACGTAAATATCTGTAAACCATATTAGATTTTTTTAAATTCTTCAGGCACATCATGATTTTGATAAGAATAGTTAATATTCTTATAACTCCTAAAAATGCCACATTTACCTTTAGATTGATACACATTGGATTAGCAACTGTAACAAGTTAAACTATGAACCTATATTACTTAATGTATATGCTTCCATCTACTCTACAATTCATCTGAATGCTTTTATGATGCAGTAACTATGGGGACAATTACCAAGTCGTGCGGAAAGCTAGCCAACATTTAATCAGAGGCTTTCCACTCAACATCAATGGTTTCCGTTCGACTGCAGTATGACAATGCTGGCAGTTGGAGGGCAACCCTGAGGGGGATTGCGCTCAACTTCCGGTGGGCTTACAGAGTCCGTTGGGGTGGCTGGAAGAATAGTAATCCCATAATGACGGCAGAGTCAGCATCTACTCCACCGCCGGGATTACAATGTCTCTTTCGTACCTGTTCTTTCATGGCGGTCGGCTATTTGCTTGAAGAGTCCATTAGCTTCAGCCCACTACATTCCTCATACACAACAAACTGTCTGATCAGCACAGAGACAGCATGCATACATCAGCCTTACATGCAGCTATGTGCCTAGGCATCTGTATGCACTACCTATGTGGTGCATGTATACATGCTGTTTCTGTGTGACTATAGATTAGTTTGTTTTGTCTCTGCATGTTGGAGTACATGTTTCCTGGGCGTATCTTTTATGTACATTCCTGTAGTGTTAGCGGTCTGTGAATGCACTGGAGGAAAGCTAAACCTGTTGGCTTTGCCAAGGCTTCAACTTGCTAAAGAATACAAACACTGGCATGTACAATTGCTGCTTGCATGCGGTAGGACATTAAAGTCAGTTCAATTGGCTGTGACAGTGCTATGCTTATTTTGCAGAGTACAATAGGGCGTGCAAGTTCCCTCCTCATTCTTCAGCCTTGAGTTGGTGCATGATCCAGTTTCCTCTAATAGCATCCCATTGATGGTCCTAAGGCCAAATCCAAGGGGAGGAGGATGGCACAGAAACACACAACAGAGTGTTGACATGTGTTTGCAGGCTGCTGCCTCACCCTTCTACAGGTTAACATGTGTGATCATTTTTATATGGAGTTTGTGGTTGGACAATATTTAATACCCTGAAGACAAAGATACTGTCTCTGATAACATTTCCTAATTATTTGAGACATTGAGGGGATAGATTTCTTTCTGGATTTGACTCTCCTTATTGACCAAGTGTAGAGTGGTGCTCTCAAAGATATTATGATGTTGCTACTTCTTTATTACTTTACAAATATATTTGTTATCATACTGAGTATGCCAAACAACATTTAGAGAAATACATTCTTTATTAGGTGAACTCATTCATTGTAATGGCAGGGGAAGGGTAACACTTGGTAAGCTTCAGTTACTCATCTCGGCAAAGAACCTTAAAGCACGCGATTCTGAGCTCTGTTACTTAGCAGCTCAAGCACAGTAAGCTTTTTGGAACAAAAATCTGCTGATAACCTTGGTTGCCATCAGCTATGCCGTTGCTACTCTAGATCTGATTGTACACGAAGGTTGCATTGAGAGCACAAAAGAACTAGGGCTAAAAAAGCCCTGTTTACCTTTTGTTCTTTCTTACCCATGTAGTATCCCTAGCCTCTCAGTAGGTCATAGGAGGCTGTTCATGAGTTATACGGTGGGATAACAAGTTAGCCCTGTGATTTCATTGGGAGTCACAATGTGATGCCACTCTCTCTATCCCTACATTTTTGATAAATTGACACAGGTGGATTATTCTGCTTTCTCTTTATAAATGAGTTTTGTTCAGCAACATTTTACCAATATGAGTGTGTTTTGTTGGGATTCTTGAGCTGCTTTGCTGAGGGGTTGACTCATAGGATCTGAAACAACAACCCCCTTAACTATTAGGATTACCCCAATCCAGCTCCAGTTTAGGAAAGGGTTGAAGACTCACCTCTTTAAAGAACAGTCCATCATGACGCAATAACAGTTCAATTTCGCTTTTAGAAATGTGGTACCTGTCCAATCACATGTTGACTATGATTCAGCCTTCAACTCTGTACAGCACTCTGATGCCTTTCACTATGTATATATATGTATTTATCTCACCTACATATATAGCAACACAGAGGTGCTGCTAATGTGTGTGGCAGATTGGAACCCTATCAGGAGTTGGTTTCCATTGCTGCTGTTAGTAACACCAGGAGAGAGATTCCTGTGGTACATAAACAATGATGCGTAGTCCAGGTGTAGTAGAAGATCCCTCTTTTTTAGCAGGTAGTTAGGTGGCAGGTTACAGGATAGGAAGAAACAAGGAGAAAGCCCACCAGGAGAGAGCTACCAGCTCCTCAGCCTGAGATGACCAACTGACAATCTCAACACAGTAAGGCACTCTAACATTCCATGATGTCACAGGACATTCTGATAAAGTGGTAGAGAGGGAAAAGACATAGAAACCATTTACCACACATCCTCTTCCGTTAGCGAACAACAGCAAGAAAGAAGTCAAGACGGAGCAGAAGGATTCAGAGGAGACTGTAGACACACGAGCTAGTCAAAGGGACAATTTGAAAAGCAGGAAACTCAAGCGAGAAAGCAGAAACACAAGAAAATTAAAAGAGGCATGTAGAAAGAAAATCATAAGATGCACAAATGGTCATGGTTGGACAAAACACAAGAATGCAAATTACATAACATGCCCATCCACCCTCCTTATTAAACAAGGTAGCGATCCTGGCAAACCAAGTAGGGTGTAACAACTAAATGACAAAATGTGTGCAGATGGAATTAAGCACAAGAAGATGAATTAGCAACCTACACAGAAAAAGGGGATGCCTTGCAATAAAGACTAATGCATAACGTGCACTAACAACCTCCCCACCAAGGGTACACCTTGAAAGGCAACCTCTAAACTGTGGAACAAAACAACTCCCCAGGAAAGGGTACACCAGAAGATACTAATGCCCCTGGAGAAAGAACACAGTAGCCACACATTGACAACTGTGACACAACAACACCAAGAGGTAGCGCTGACCACGCACCCCGCAACCCAAATAGAGTGATGCAATTTAGACAAACACAGACAACCTCCCCTAACAAAAGGGTACACTATTGAACAATGTAAGAATTGTTCAACGCAACATCACTTAATGGTGGCGCTGACCACGCACACCACCTTCCCCAGAAAAGGGGACACAAAGGATACTAATCCTTGAAACTTTTGAACATAGTAGTTACATGCAGACAACCTCCCCTAATGAAAGGGTACACCACGTTAAAAGTGCGCAACGTAACTTCTCCAAAGGGTAACAACAAGACCCTAGGAAACAAAATGTCGACACTAACTAGCACCACAACCCCACAACCTCCCCTAAGTAAGGGTACACCATAAGTACTAACCCTAAGTACATGGATGGGGTATTGATTAGACACAAACACCCTAGCTGCCCAAACAGGGTGAAACACAGGATACACACCCTGTGAGACCAAGACTACACTGTCCCCTATATATATAAATATACAGGGTACCCCATAAGGTACAACATCGCCCTAGTTACAAAATAAGGCATAGACTAGCCCCACACCCTCCCCTAAATAAGGGTACACCGTAGGGTTAAGATGTTGCCCTAGGAAACCAAACTTCCCACAAAAGGGTACAACATAAAGTACTAGACCACCTAGAGAGAATTCTATGTAACTCTAGGTGTATGTCAATGCAACCACAATAAGCAAAATACACAATGGGAAAAACACACAAAGAACCTCCCAAAGATAGAGCGGCCAGAACCAGAAAGTATATACAAACACACGCCCACCCACAACACTTACTGAGAAATTAATCATTTCAAGCATAACCCAATAAATAAACAAAAAAAACATTAGCTCCGGTGAGCGATTTCTCACCCGAGATCCTCGTAGACTTCTCCAGGTAGTGACAATCAACCCCAAGATATGCAGACAGCAAAACATGGACTAGTAAAAAGGAGCAGAAACAAAATAGAAGCATGAGCTCCGGTGAGCGGTCTCTCATCCGAGATCTTGGCCAGGATTGTGCATAAGTTCCGAAGAGTGAGTTCTAGGAAACTAAGTGGCGTGACGTGCAGGCCACGGGATTCTCTGCTAAGGTAACGAAGCCTCCAACCAAGACCGGAAGACTGCTGCAGGGGTTCGTCGTGAGTTGAGAATAAGATCCACAGTCTCTGCACAGGCATCAGCAAAAAGGAAAGTTGAACCATATAGGAGGCAAAGCGACAAAAACGATTGATGTCCGCGAGGTAAAGCGACCACGCTGCCTGAAGGTTGAAACTTAATTGAACTAAAACTGCTGTTGGCAACGCCTGTGTGAGGATAACTGTACTCGAAGCTGCCGCAGACTGATATAGGTATTGCAAATCCAAGACGGCGGTGTAACCGCATCACGCTCCACCTGATGCTCACCCAGTGGCTCAAGGCACGCTGCTGCACCAAAATTTGTCAAGGCAGAGGAGGCAGTACGAACGAAGACAGACGTCATACAGTCAAGACCGGGTGCTGAGTCAAGACCGGGTGCTGCCAGTGCAGAGGTGAGATGCGCGCGCCTTGTGTGGATTTTCAAATAGAAACATGTTGGTTTAACGGTGATGGAGGGGTGGCCACTCATGCTTTTAACTCAAAGGCCAGGCAGCCAACGACCGTAGAAACACTCAGGAAACACTTCAAAAAAACGAACTTGAAAAGGCACTCACCAACATAGAAGTGGGGCGAAACATGACTTAACAGATGACGGATGTTGTGATAAAGAGAATTGCTAGCGCCAGGGCACCTCCGGAAGAACAAACAGAGCAAGTGCTCACAGGAGGAGAAATGCCCACACTTTAGGAAAAGACACCAGTTCCACAGTGGTTATGTTGATGGCGAACTGTCAAGACGCACAGGGCAGATGAAAGGCACAACAGGGTGATCAGGCCTGCTGAGACAGTGACTCCTGTAGCTGGAGACGGACAGTCTCCAGATGACAGCACCTCACTACTCACCGACTACAGCTCTGGGGACATTGCATCGGGCTGCTGAATTTCTTTGAAACTTTGTGCTTTGCGAGCACCCGCTCATCACTTCTGTTGCCGGACCCGCCCACATCGCCCACACCGCTGTGGGACTGCGAGGCAGTACTTGACACACCTGAAGCCTCTTCCCGCGGCGGCAACGCCCCCTGCCTGGCTCAGCAATAACTGTTCGCAGAACCCGCTTCGCGGGTGCTACTCACCGACTACAGCTCTGGGGACATTGCATCGGGCTACTGAATTTCTTTGAAACTTTGTGCTTTGGTGGTTCCCGGTCGCGGCACCCGCTCAACGCTTCTGTTGCCGGACTCGCCCACACCGCTGCGGGACTGCGATGCAGTGCTTGACACACATGAAGCCTCTTCCTGCAGCGGCAACGCGGCCCCTGCCTGGCTCAGCAATAACTTTTCGCAGGCCCCACTTCGCGGGTGCTACTCACCGACTACAGCTCTGGGGACATTGCATCGGGCTGCTGAATTTCTTTTAAACTTTGTGCTTTGGTGGTTCCCGGTCGCGGCACCCACTCATCTCTTCTGTTGCCGGACCCGCCCACATCGCCCACACCGTTGCGGGACTGCGAGGCAGTGCTTGACACTCCTGAAGCCTCTTCGCGCGGCGGCAACGCCCCCCTGCCTGGCTCAGCAATAACTGTTCGCAGCACCCGCTTCGCGGGTGCTACTCACCGACTACAGCTCTGGGGACATTGCATCGGGCTGCTGAATTTCTTTGAAACTTTGTGCTTTGGTGGTTCCCGGTCGCGGCACCCGCTCATCGCTTCTGTTGCCGGACCCGCCCACACCGCCCACACCGCTGCGGGACTACGAGGCAGTGCTTGACACACCTGAAGCCTCTTCCAGCAGCGGTAACGCCCCCCTGCCTGGCTCAGCAATAACTGTTCGCAGCACCCGCTTCGCGGGTGCTACTCACCGACTACAGCTCTGGGGACATTGCATCGGGCTGCTGAATTTCTTTGAAACTTTGTGCTTTGGTGGTTCCCGGTCGCGGCACCCGCTCTTCGCTTCTGTTGCCGGACCCGCCCACACCGCTGCGGGACTGCCAGGCAGTGCCTGACACACCTGAAGCCTCTTCCCGCAGCGGCAATGCCCCACTGCCTGGGAGGATATAAAGCAGGCTATCAATTCCGCGCAGCGGGACGCACGCAGGACTAAGTGCGGGGCGAAGCCCGGGCAAAGGGCGGGCCCTCTGAGGCCCTCAGAGACCGAGAGAGGCAGGGCAGGGCCCACTCATTTTAAAACTTTGTTGTGTATATACTTTGTATTGTGATGGCTCAGAGTCCGGGGAAATTGCTGCTTGAGAAGGCTGGGTGCACTGTTAACGGTCCTTTAGATAACTATTGTACTAAAGTTCCCGTTGACCTAGATAAAGAGAAAATTCTGGCAGTTCGTAGAGCAGAGCGTTGTCGCTCTATCGAAAGTATAAAGAACAAACCCCCTGCCGTTTCTCCACCCTAAGATCTTATGATTACTTCTGAGGGTATCTTATCCAGTGAAGATCCTCTATGTATGGAAAGTTTTCCAATGTTACTACGTGACTCTACTCCAACACCTTTGGGTCAAACTGGTCAAACTGCAATACATATTTCACCATCTAGATCGGTAATGCCTGATGTTAACTTGCCTGCTCGGCCTCTGACACGACCAAAGCAAGCTTTAAGTAAGCAGAGGAAAGTTGTGCAGGCTAAGAGTCATGGGCCACCGCCTGCAAAAAAAAGACGTAAGGGGGGGCTTTGCAAAAGTCAAAGGTTAGCCATTCGGATTTTGGAAAATCTTCTAAAGATACTAATAACATTGCTAAAACCCTGGTGTTCAACAATCTAACAAGGTAACCCCGATTACCATGCCACTTTCTCCTATAGTTGTTCAATTAGAGAATACTATTGTTCCACCAGATCTACCGGTTGATACTCTTCAAATGGATATTTCTACCGTTGCTTCACTTGATAATATGGAACATCTAATAAGGTCCTTCATCCTACCTATTATTGAGAGACTAAGGAGGGTGGAGAAAAAACTTGAAGCTATTGAGGCGGCAGTTAACAACCACCAGGATCCACCTAAGGTTGTGGGGAGTGGGTTTTTGGAACCACCAGTCATGGGTCCTACATGTTCTCTTAGTGTTCCAAAAGGTACTGATCAATCGACCAGGCCAACTATCTCTAAGAATCAAGCGGCTCCACCCCCGAAACAGATCACTAGTCCAGTCCTTACATCAGTAGGTATAGCGGCGACGGGATCTGCAAAACCTCCTATGGGGCTTTCCCAACAATCGAAAGGAGGTTCAACTAGATACACTAGGCCACCATCTCGCAGAATCCCCCAAGTAGAACTGCCCCCAGAAGCCGCCCCGTATGTGGTTGTTTTGATGGGGGTCCCTAGCTTACCAACAAATAAGAGGGAGGGGTATTTCCAACTCAAAAATAAGATCATGCACTGGTTAGCCCAATACAGACCACTATCACATGGCATCGATGGTGATATTGTGCATGTTAGAAGACTCCCCTGGTTGGGCAGCAGGGTCAAGGATATAGATGATGATCTAGTTGTTATCAATTTTTGAGACCCCTGAGCCGTTACCTATATTCTGAATTGGCCCCAGGGTGGAGGTGATAATTCTATTATACCGCGCCCCGTGACTTACTTTTATCCTAGGTCCCTGGTTTTTCCTCCTAACCACATTGGTGTTCAGTTACCCAACCAGATTGTTCCTTAGAAATTCGAATAGGAGAATAGAACATTTGAGACCTTTTACACCCATGGAAACAGCAAACAGGTACGATATCTTCTCTGGTCTGAACAATCGCGATTGAAGACCACAGAATGACCAACGATTAGTTGGCTATCCCAATCTAATAGAGGTAACTGTGGGTGGTTGTAAAACGGGACAAAAAATATTACATCCATTGCTGGAGAGCACAGGTGCTATTTACCCCAACCCTCTAATATCTGTTATACATAATATAGACTGTGATACAATATTGAACCCTACTCTTGCTGAAGAGCAAAGGATCCAAGACTTGATACCATCTAGGTTAAATTAAAGGGGAGATGTTATTGAAGTTGGAGGTGTTTTGAAATCAGGGCAGGTGACAGGTGACCAAGTCTCTTCTGTGGTAGGGTATATATTAGGGGCTTGTAATAGTGTGGTTTCCAATCTGGGGGCATCACCAGTAGGGGAGAAATCAGTATCAGGAGGTATAAGATCAACCACAATACATAAAATAACTTTAATATCTTGGAATATAGCTGGTCTGACCAAAAATCTCTCTGATCCTGATTGGTCCAACTACATAGATTCTTGTGACTTTTATTTGCTCCAAGAAACTTGGTCCCTTGAAATGCCACATAGGATGGGATACAGGACTTATAATATTGCGGCAATCCCATCAGTCAGGGGTAGACCATCGGGAGGGCTTACGATTTGGATCAGTGTGTCCCTAGAGGTAAAAATTGCACAATTAACCACAGACTCTGCTGATATATTGTGTCTCTGAGTGAAGCTGAATGACGGAAAGCGTATTGTACTGTGTAATGTTTATTCCCGCCCTTTTGGGTTATCAAAGGAATCTGAAATTTTCAACAAACTGGACAGACTCCTTATTGATCTTGTAGAGGTGCCTACTGGTATAATAGTATGTGGTGATTTTAATTGTAACGTTGAACCGATTATAGGGTTTGGAGATGTTTTTTCAGATGAGGATAGAGCTAATAATATCCCCCCCTTATCATATACAGAGGGTGTGAGCTGTACGACCTTAGCTACCCAGATAATGAGACTGGTATCACTACATGGTCTGAGGGCTTGTAATGGTCGTTTTCCATCTGACTCCCCGAAAGCACCAACCTTCGTTAAAAACAATCATCAAAGTCGGATTGATTACATTTTGGTTTCTTTTGATATCTGGAATCTATTGTTAGACTTTGTAATTGACCATAGATATGAAAGTGACCATCGCCCACTGCGTTTGACAATAGATTATAGTCTAGTCCCTAGCTCTAGGATTTTGATGACACAAAATACTATGGATTATCCAACTAATACTGGCCCTTTAATAAGTAATAACAGGAGATCCCTTAAATGGGCTAGTTTATTAAGCAACAAGGAGGCATTATCTAATATCTACTCACTTTTTGCGGATATTTTTGATAAACATCTATTTCAACCAGTAGAGGGTGAGGTTTTTATTAACTTGCATAATGAATTTTTTAGTGCCTTGGTACCACTTGTGACAAAAATGCCACATAAAAAAAGGTTGAACAAAATTAGTTCCACTGGTACCAAACAATGGTATAATAAAGAATGTCGTAATTGCAAGAGCAAACTCCTAGAGGCAATAAAGAGTAGTACAACACACGTTATTAGGTCCCTAAGGCAAGAATATAGGAGAGTGCAGAGAATGGCTAGAATTGAATGGGATGAGGAATGTTGGGAGAAGATGCTTACAGCTGTTAAACTTAAGGATAATGTGAGTTTTTGGCAATTAGTTGCTAATGAGAATACTGGAGGAAGGTCACCGATGATGTGTTTATTAATGAGCAAACTTGGGTTGATCATTTCACCCACTTGTATAAAGCTCCTGATAGTGACAAACCAGATGCTGTAAATAGCCCATGGCTGGAGTCATCAACTAACAATGTAGAGTTTAGTCTCGAGGAAACCGAGTTAGCATTAATTGCGGTGAAAAATGGTAAAGCCCCAGGTTTAGATAAAATACCTGGGGACTTATACAAACATGAAACCAGTATTTGGGCGGCATAATTAAATAAGCTTTTTAATATAATAGTTGCCGGTGGGAAGTTACCACACAGCTGGCGGGGAGCAGAAATTATATTAGTTTTTAAAAAGGGGGATCAACATGATCCTTCCAACTATCGTCCCATTTGTCTTTTGGACATTTTACAAAAATTTTTTTCAAGGTATCTTTTAAATCGAATGGAAACATGGATTGATGAGAATGAGATTCTTACTAAGTTCCAAGCAGGCTTTAGACAGAACATAAGTACGATAGATCAGGTTTTTAGGTTTTGTTGCATTTGTTGGAAATATGTCTTTTTGTTAAAGGGACATATTTATGTAGCTTTTGTTGATGTTAGGGCAGCTTTTGATTTAGTCTTGCGGGATCGTTTATGGGATTGTTTGTTTGCATTGGGTTTACCAACCTGTATACTCCAGCAGATAGTAAGATTACATGAAAATAATTTTGATAGAGTGCGTTGGGGCCCGAAAGGGGAACTAACTGAACCCATACCTATTAGACGTGGGGTCCGCCAAGGATGTGTGTTAGCTCCAACACTTTTTTCTTTATTTGTCAACGACATCCCAGAAATTTTAGATAGGTGTAGTAATGACTCCCCAAAGCTGAATGGTGTGAGGGTTCCATCCCTTTTATTTGCGGACGATACAATCCTGATCTCGCAAATGCCCATGGGCCTTCAAACCCTTTTGAACACTTTTAAAACTTACTGTGACTCAAAAGGTCTTGAAATAAATGCGAAAAAAAACAAATGTATGTCTATAAATCCACACAAAACCTTTAATGGGCAATTCTTTTTAAATAATCAAAGACTTGAATTGGTCACAAATTTTTCGTATTTGGGTGTTTCCCTAGATTCAAAAACCTCATGGAGTACACAAATTGAAAAGAGCAAAACTATATATAACCAGAGCTCTTTACCAATCATAAAGCGCCATGGGGCAAGTTTAAGTAAGTCCATTTCACAAGCGCTAGAAGTTTACAAATTTAAGGCTCAATCTGGTGCTTTATATGGAGCAGAAATCTGGGGCATAAAAGCATGTAACATCTTTACGACTTGTGAAAATAACTTTTTTAGAAGGCTATTGAAACTGCCCAAACGTACTCCACTTGTACCAATGTTTTTGGATTTAAACATGAAAAGAACGGATCATATTGCACTACTTAGGCCACTGTTGTTTTGGGTCCGACTCTGGAGTACTCCCGAACTCACAGACTATAGACAAGGTATCATAGAAGTCAAGAGTCTGGATGCTTATAATACAAACCCTTGGCTTAAACATGTTAACAATTGGTTCCATCGAATAGGCCTTGCTCATTACTGGGATGATCCATCTTGTCTGACACAAAGATGTAAGATCCAAGTTAAGAATCAATTTTGGTTCTATTTAACACACAATTACCAAAATAACCATCCCTGTGGATCCATTACACGCAGTTTTCTTGATTTTAAGGATACTCCACCGTTTGAGGAATTTTTAAATGAGATACAACCAGCCCTAGCAAAAAGCCTGTATTTAAAATTTAGATATGGTATATTAAAAACAAAAGTAGTACTAGCGAAATGAGATAAGATCCTAGAGCAACCAAAAAGTACTAATTGTACATGTTGTGAACTAAATTTAAGAGAAGATGATATTCACATACAGTTTTTTTGTACTGCCTATGACCAAGCTAGGAAAAGATGGATCAAACCCCTGTGTAAAGCCTTAGGTATTCGATCATACCAGGAAGTATATAGGATTGTTAAAACTGACACTAGACGCCTTATAGTGTTTTGCGTTAGCAGATTCCTATTGAATGTTGGGTATACATGGAAAAACATGGCTCTTGATCTATAGTTACCTTACATGTGTATATTAGATGCAGGCTAGGTTGCTATGAGATATGCTGGAGATGAAAACTGTAAAACTCGATTTTTATTTATTATGCCTATTTTAACAGGGATGATTTTTTTTGTTCTAACCCCTGGAATGTATACTTTCTGCTTCCTATTGGTATGTGCATTTATGTGTTTAATGTATTGTGTTATAATGTATCTTTTATGGCTAAAAAGAGCCGAAATAAAGATTAAATGAAATGAATGACAGCAAAATGGCAGATAGCTCTCTCACAACACAAACACCCAGGGTACAGGTTGTCCAAGATGAAAAGGACACTGGTGGGGTTTACTTGGCGTTTTTCCTATTTCAGAAGAACATAGACTTACTTCTGTTTTAACTTTGACTGGGTCCCAGAACAGTACTTGGTTTCTTTAGTGCTGAATCATAATCCTGTTGCTGTGCAGCATAGGTTAGTCCAAGAAACGTCGCCAAACTGTGGTGCATAAACAATGATGCATAGTCCCGGTGTAGTAGAAGATCCCTCTTTATTAGCAGGTAGATAGGTGGCAGGTTACAGGATAGGAAGAAACAAGGAGAACCCCCACCAGGAGAGAGCTACCAGCTCCTCAGACTGAGATGACCAACTGACAATCTCAACACAATAAGGCACTCTAACATTCCATGATGTCACAGGACATTCTGATAAAGTGGTAGAGAGGGAAAAGACATAGAAACCATTTACCACAATTCCCATCTCAACAATTCTCCTTGTGGGTGTGTAACTTTTTTATGCTTTGAGTAGCTACTCAGTTTGTACAGCAAGTTATAGCTCAGTTCCATCAAATGTAAATGTTCATAACTTTAACGTAGCTTTTTTAAAAAAAATTTTGTAAGAGAAATTTAACTTAATCATGTAAACAATTTATATAAAAAAATTATAGAGCCAAATTTCCAAATTAGATCAAAGAAAATCAGAAAAATTAGAGCTCAAGTGTCACAGTTCAATACATGCATGTATATGCATAGTGGTATAAGGATATTATGAGCCTACCCAAAAAGCAACAGAGTACAGTACAGTGTTACAGGCAATGATACAGTTAATACATGATTGGAGAGGTCACTGGTGCAGGGAGCAAAAGTACACACAGGGCCGGCTTTAGGGCAGTACGACCAGTGCAGTTGCACCTGGCGCTAAATTCAGGGGGTCAATGTTTAGAAAAAACTTATAGGTTTAAAACCAGCTGCTCTAGAGTTCCATGTGTGTTCAGCAGTTTTCAGGCAACAATAACATGTCAAATTAAGTCTAGTGATAAATGTTTCTGCTGGAGTGAGATCAGTTTTGTCGAGTCAAAGTTTTGACTCATCGAAACGTATTCAGAGGGTTAATTTGCCTGCTGCAAATAATGTGTCACATTAAGGTTAAAAAACTTAATTTTATATGGAAAGCTCAGTGGGTTGCTATTTTTGTCTTAGAGAACGTTTTGTTACTTGCATTTCATGGGTTACAATTCTAATATAGCACAGTCACCTATAACTGTCATTAAACAGCTGCATGTTATAGGTTAGAACATTATGTTTTTTCTCCAATTTGTCTTTATCCCAAAGATGCCAAAAAGGGTTTGTTCTGGTGGAAAGACATTCTTGATAGTAAAGCCAATCGAGCCACTGTGGTACATTTTCAATTCTGGGCGACGGTTCTCACCTGTCCAGACGCATCCCAACCAATAAGGGTCTCAAACAGGGATGTGTTTTGGCCCCAACGCTTTTTAATTTGTTCCTAGGAGACCTAATTCCGATTCTTAACAATTGCAATTTTCACGCACCGAAACTAGAAGGCCAAATACTGCCAACCTTACTATATGCGGATGACATCGTTCTAATCAGTCATACAAAAATAGGGTTGCAAAATCTTGTGGATGCCACCGAGAGGTACTCTGATGGAAATCAACTGACGATAAACTTGGAGAAGACACAAACAATGCCAATTAACAAAAAAGGGAAAACTCCACACGGCTGGTTTTGGAACAACATCCGCATAGAAGATACAACAGTGTATAAGTATCTAGGAGTTAAAATCGACAATAGTGGCCAGTTTACCATTCAGAAAACCAGCATCAGAGGAAAAGGCATTGCAATATCAATTTCTCTAAAAAGATTAAATAGTAGACTTTCTAGTCCCTCTCTTCTGCCCCTGGCACAAGTTATAAGAGCCAAACTGCTGCCCACAATTACTTATGGGAGTGAAGTACAGAGAGGAAGAGACGCAGCGATTCTGGATAGCTGCATATAGGATCATCTTCAGCTTGCCAAAATATATTTCCCCGGCTCAACTTAGGCTAGAGTTTGGCGGCCAGAAGCAGTCTCTGGCAAGACATGGGGCCTACATAACTACGTGGGACAAAGTCCGGAAGGCAAAAAAGGGAACCTTAAACAGCTACTTATGGTCAGAATTAGAGCGGAATCCAGCCTCACCACCTGCCAAGTATTTGAAAAACAGCCTGGTGAACCTAGGGCTACAGGAGCTGTGGAATACCAGTACTAATCATACTACGATCAAAAGATTAGTAAAGAAAACAATAAAGCACCTTTCATGGATTGAAGATAAAGCATGTGTTGCCAAGAGGTCACATGGGTGGATTATCCTAAACTCCTACTCTAAACAAGGTCAATAGAGCTACCTTGACCTCGGGTACTCAGGAACTACAAAATTGAAGTTTTTAAAGTATAGATTGGGCCTGTTACTTTGCGTATGCCATCTCCCACACTGGCTTAAGGATAATGGGGGTTCCCTCTGTCGTTTTTGCTGCATGGCGCCTGAAGACATGCCACATTTGTTTTGCTCCTTTGACAAACTGTTGGAGGAAAGGAAACGCTTGTTGAAATTCCAATTTAACCAGCGAGGAATACGCTCACGAAGACAGGCTGTTCTTGCCTGTTTTGCACCCAACGACCCGCAGTTGAACTGTAGCTTGGTGAAGTTATGAAGGAGGTAGAAAAAAGGATGCAGAAACCTGACCCTTCGTTATGTTTTTAGAGGTTATTAAATCAAGCAGAATTATTCAACGGTTGTCTAAAAAGTAGTACATTTATGAAGGTGGCAGAAAAGAGAATGCCAGAACTTTTAGAGGACATTAACAACAAACTGATTATTAATTAATAATGTTTATTTAAATGTACTAACCTCATGATTTTAAAGAGGAAAAGTGAAATGGAACATATATTTTAAGTAGATGAAATGTTATGGTGTGGTGAAAAATGTATTGTGTGTAGAAACAGTGTTGTTAAGGAGGAATTGCAATAGTTTTAATTAACTATGCAAATAAAAAATTTACTTACATACTATAATTCAGAGTTTGTGTTTCTCCACATGAAATACAGTTCTTTCGTCGGCTAGTGCACATTCTTGCTAGCAGGCATATTAACCCTCTATGCTTTTTGTTTTGTTTGAAAAAAACTTTTTTTATTAAACAGGCTCATTGGACAGTTCAATCATGGACAAATAAGAATGTACATCACTGGGTCACATTGTGACAACTATAATTCACAGAAAGGTGAGATAACATCTAAGGAGCACTCATTCATAAGCTAATATCGTTTGGAACTGGAGGAGAATATACATTGAGGGTTTATCATACATTGCTTAACCAACAAAGCCAAGGTGCCAGTCTCGGACTTCTCACAGCCCCCAGTATTTGTGCCATGGCGCCTATACCTTTTCCCACTTCTTGACACATCCCTTACTTTTGTAGACTCTCTCTTCTTCTCACTGACACCAATCTAGGTCTCTTTCCCACCCCACCACAGACAGGGGCTGTGGGGCACCCCACCCCCGGGCAATATTACATTTTGTAATCCCTGCTGCCAGTCCCAGCACTATGCTATTGTATGATGAGTCAAGACTGCTACTAGGCAAACTTCGATCTGCACTAGACAAAACTCTCTCCAGCAGGAACATTAAAAACCAGAGTTATCTTTGCAAAAAACATTCGTTTTGTCTTGTTGGTCCTAGGCTTCACGTGGATGTTGGACATACAGGTGTGGATGAGGTCCAGGCATTGTTTGAGATGTAGTATGGTTGGAGTGGAGGTTTAGACAAATAAATAGAGAAATCGGCAATAACAAGTGATGTTGGTGCAGTGTTGGTAATAAAATGAATGATGTTCCAAGGATGTCCCAAAGCAAAATGTCCATACTCAGTCCAGGTCTCACTATGAAATGAAATTGGTAGTGATCCCTTAATTTCCACTTTTCCTCTGCTAATGTAGATCTTGACTTTGGCCTAGACTAGGTTTTTTTTATAATCCTTGATATTTTCACCTCTTTAAAATGTAGTTGATAAAACAACCAAGAGCACCTTCTGCAGAAAGAAGGTGCATAAAAGTGGTAAGTTAAACATGTGACTCCCCAGCTATAGTTAATGCCAACTTTTTTTGCAATGAAGGCATAAACTATATGGTAGGGATAACATTCAGCAACAATACACAAACAAATTATGCATTTTTATGTATACCTTGCCTCCTGGAATAGCCTTCCTCTCCACCTCCGGACAAAACCCTCGGTAGCGGACTTCAGGAAGAGACTCAAGACCTGGCTTTTCAACTGAGTCCAGCAACCTAGTGTCTGGATACCCTCATGCGTGATTAGCAGTGCTTTACAACTATTTATTGATTTATTGATTGATTGATTGCTTGATTGATTGACCACATTCTTTAGTAGTATTTTTAGGCTATTTTGTCATTTACCACATGTCTTACAGGTTGTCATGCATGGAAGCACAAGAATATATATTTGTGTTAACACCACCCCACTAACTCCCAAAGTAAAATATTTGGTGTAAAACAAGCAGTGTCACCAATCAGCAGAAACCAATCTCATATATGCACACTTGATGTAATAAAAGTGTGCTTTGTTTAGTCTACTGTGTGTCAAGGGTCTCGCTCAAAATATAAGACCTTAAAAAAAAGAATGTTTGTGCTAATTCTGTACTCTGGGCCCTCTCTAACTGCTGCATTGAGAGCAATGTATGTGAAGTAACATGAAATTGTACAAATATTGACACAACATGCTTCATGACAAAGAAGGATGCATCATTTCAGGCCGGTTTATTTACATATAATGAATAAGGATATTTTTTCATGCTGCAGACAAAAGCTTCTCTCCAGAGCATTAATTTGGGGCATTATTGTCACCTGGGCAAAAGTTTCATCTCATTAGCACAAGTTTTACAGCAGAATCCAACAATCAACAACTGGACTCGGACCAGATAACCGTTGCAAAATGTCTGCCAAATTAAGTAGCAAATGCAAATGATGAATTATGTGTCAGGTGCAGGGAATGTATGGGAAACTGCTGGAGCCACAGCATTTCATGATATTAGTGGTCCTAATTTTAGGAGAGCTAGATAGTGATGAGACTCTGATTTTACTGCTTTGGTAAACAAGAATGTTATGCTATGTTATGCATTTATAAAGCTCATGGCTACAGGACGGGCTTCCCAGCGCTGAAGTCATGTCCTTCCTATAGCTAGTAACAAAAGGAAGTCCCCATTGTGACTCTCAAAGTTTCATTTACTTCTTACAAATCATACTTTAGACATACTTACAAACAGTCAACCCAAACTATGAGCCTTATTTTTAGTGAAAATATCTCCTCCTTTATTATTACATTAATTCAAGTACAACAATAAAATCTGTTAGAAACCCCCCACAATTGATAACGTTTTCTACGGGAGAAACCACAGGACTTTTTATGCTGAATTATCTATACATATGCCTGATAGTCCTTTCTTCAACCCAATTTTTATTCTTTCCAAGCTTGATTCTGCATTATAGACAAAGAATCTCTCATCACTTTATTTCTAGTACATATATGGTAATGGTCAGCAATATTCAGATGATCCCTCTAACTGTGAGTCTCAATAGAGAAAACATAAATAACATTTACAGATAATAAAAAGAACGCAATAAAAGCAAGTTGTCTACGCAGCGTTTCTGTGGACTTAGGTTGATTGACACCACCTTCTTCAGGACAGATTTATTTTTTATTTTTTAAAACCAATGTTGTTCACTCTAGAAATAAAAATATTGAATACATAAAAATTCACCAGAGGAGGACTATTTATATCTACTAAAATACAGGCTGATATTTATCCCATGAATCTTACACTCATATTCACAATCTCAAATTCATTTTTGTCATACACTAATCCTATCTATTAAAACCACTTTAGATATATATATATAAATTATCACATAAAGGTTACCTTTCATTTTTAATTAAGAGATCACAAAATCTTATATGTTGAGGGGAAGGGCATCTTCATTCATTCCTCCTTTATCTTTGTTAACGATATCCCCCATCAGTGGTTATTTACTTCCAGTTTAAAATATAAGTTGAACGCATATCACCCCAACAGTTGGGTGGTTGATCACTTCCTTTGGATTTAAATCACCAGAAGGATTTCTTCTCTTTTGTCCCTGATTTTTTAACCCTGTTTTTCTGTAGGGATATATATTAATATCATTGTCTTATGTTCTGATTTCACCATAGTTTATTGTCAGTTATGGGTATTAATATAAAGCTGCTAAACCTTAATTCCAAAGCATTGTATACACATTCCATTAATCAATGGCCTGATTTCTGCTGCAATCGAAACCTTTATAGAATAATGTGTCATGTGCACCATTAATTTCTTCATCCTTATGCCTTCTCTAACTTTTAGAGCACTTTTAATGTTCCACAGCCTCAAGCTCTATAAAGCATACAAATATATTGCAAAAACATTTGGGCTTCAAAACAAATTCTGTCATTGTATTTTTCCAACATTGAATTGCTCGAACTCAACGTAGCTAGTTTATTTAACCCATTACTTTGTCAGACTTCACCCCCTATTCTAGGAAGACTGTCCCAATTTTTGTAGCTCCTTTCCCTCTTTTTAATTCGACAGATCACACCTTATAAAATAGAATAAAGTGTTGAGAGAGGTGTGCTTGTTTGATTTTAATCACTTTGTCACTGGTGGAGTGAGATTGTCTATCGCTCCCCTGCACTTTACATAATAATTCTTTATTATTTGGACACTTTTCTTTCATCTTTTCTTTTTCCGGGCAATAAAATGACTGCATGTGTTGAAAAAAGGGGCCCAATCTGGTGAGTACCTGCCAGTTACCCCCAAGGTGGTGCGCCCGTGAGGGGTCATTTTTGTCCTTCACATTTTTTCACTAGTTGATGTGTGAAACAACTTGTGATTTAGACATATTTTCCTTTGACTGTCATTTGGAAATGTTTGTTACATTCAAAATAAAAACAGAAAATTGCTTGAAATTTTAAATATATGGTGGTATACAGTCTGACACCTCCTGATCATTGAGAATAGTGGTGTCATAGCAGAAGAAATAAGTACGGGATATTCTTTCTGCAATTAATGAACTGATATACAATTCACCCAGGTGACAGGTTTATTGTTGTATTGATTCAGATCAATAGGTACCATCTGGAATGCCAAAAGATATAGTGAAGCGAGAGTCTTAATGCAAATTATTTTAGTGCTATTTGGCTGATAATCTAGGGAGGCAAACATGACAATACTCTTCAATGTGTCTGATATCTAATAATTCAGAACTATTCAGGAGCGGCTGGCAATCATCCCAGACGTTTTATTTGGGGTTACGCAAGTCAACAGAGAATCTTCAAGATTTACCCCATTTGCACACATACCACATGCTCCAACATATCTGAACTTTCAGTCCGCTTGATGATCTTACATTTACATAACATATGCACCAACATCTCTAAACATTCAGCGTACTCAATTATCCCTAATATATATTTCCTTCTTTAACACTTATTGTAGCCTCAGAGCAGATTACCACCAACTTGAAGTTGGTCGTAATTTGTGATTCCTTATGCCATATTTACACAATTTGGGTGCCTCGTACATTCCATTTAAGGAATCACAAATTGCGATTCCTTAAATGCGTTCGCAAAATAAGAAATCAAACATTTTGCGATTCCTTGTTTTGCGAGGCAGTTTTTGTTTTATACATACCATTAAGCCTAATTACGATTGCAAAATCCGAAATTTCTGCATTTGCGATCACAAATTTCAACTTTATCTTTAACTTCTCAATAATTGCATATAGACAATACTGTTCTCAATGCTGCCAGGAAATCATCAACTGGTTTTCCACATTGTGATCACTGAAGGAGTTTGTGTCCATTAACATTCCTAACACAGTTACGCCCCTTGTTAAAAGTTCTAATACCAATAGGAAACTCATCTACAGCTTCTATGATATCTCTCTTCTCTCCTGTGTGTATTTAAACAATTTCTACTGCCACATTTTTAGAAAGCTTTCTCCTTCTGAACCAATACTGTGTATTAATAAGGCTTTATCTCATCATCTATAACAACTGTGTATGCTTCACAAGCATATCTCCATTGCTGAAAATTCAAGCTTGGTGTACCCTGAATAGTAGGAAAGGTGTAGATGGTGTGAAGCCTCCTATACCACCCACTGATTTGGTTTTAACACCGTGGGTGTAAATGTTGCTGCTGTTTTATGACAAGGAACGGAAAGCATACTTTTCTACAGTTTCTTAATTGTATTTATTAAAATATTTAGATGGATTAGTTAATGCACCACTCACATGTGTCTAGCTTAAATTCCAGTCATTATGGGAGAGCGATCATCTTCTTCAGTAGTAATTTGTTGCTACGCAAGATGGCCCTGATGTTGAGTGCCAATGTTGATGGGAAGCACTTTCAGCATGATACGCGGCAAGACTCAGACATGGAATGCCTGATCAGTCCTACCAACCCTTGAACAGGTCATGAAGCAAAGTGCTGGCTAGGTAGGCTGATTAACAATTCTTTTTGGTTGAAGTGCTATTTCCCAAAGTGGCTGTATCTGGTCCCAGCTACATTGGTCCCCACCTTACTCTCTGGATTGGCGCTTTAATGGCATGATTCCAAATATAGGAAAATGCTGGTGAGTGGTTTATGACAGGATCAGAGGTAGCTACTGTGGATCCGCCAGTGGTAGTAACAGGAAGTAGAACTTATCATCATGAAGTTGCCGATCACATAGTCAACTGTTATTTTGATGAGTATACAGAATCGGACCACCATTGGGCTTCCACCATAGGTAGCAACATCCAAACAAAACAACTTTCATCTTCAAAGTGCCTTAAAACATACATAAATACATTATAAAATAACATTCTGTGTGTAGAAATGTTAGACTGCTAATTGTGGTACGCCATTAACGTGCCCCACAGCCTATTGTCTTGATTTCCCCCATTTGCAGTTTTTAGTTTCTGGTCTGGTGATGCCATGGCTTCCAGCATTTATTTTTTACCAGGGTTCCCCAAGGTGATGTTTCTGGTGAGCTTGTATGTGCCAAGATGATGTGGGCTAAAGGGGGAACCAGTGAATTAGATTCAGAGTTAGGATGACACAATCACATTTATTCAGGATTTTGATGGAAAATGTTGCAGCTAAGTGGATGACTTTTGACAGGAACAATATTCTATCCGAGACACCATTGAGAAAAATGTTACTTTAGTCCAAGTGTGAGAGAATCAAGGCTTGGGTTGTTGAAAAGTGTTCCCATTAAAACATCTTTCCTTGGATAAGAATAATAGAATTATCTATCTATCTATCTATCTATCTATCTATCTATCTATCTATCTATCTATCTATCTATCTATCTATCTATCTATCTGTCTGTCTATCTATCTATCTATCTATCTATCGATCTACCCATCTGTCCAGATCCATTTCACTTAAAAACACAGTTAATATATGCCAAACTACTTTTGGTTAAACTTACTACTTTTGGTTAAACGTATTACTTTTGGTATTCACAGAAGGCATTTTAGTAATAGTAAACTAAATGTACTACTACTAAATGCCTTCTGTGAATACCAAAAGTTATACATTAAACCAAAAGTAGTAAGTTTAACCAAAAGTAGTAAGTTTAATCCAAAGGAGTAAGTGCATTCTGTGAATACCAAAGTAGTAAGTGCCTTCTGTGAATACCAAAGTAGTAAGTTTAGGATTTTATCTCAGATTAGTTCTGTGAATCGGGCCCCCAGTGTTTTCCCTTTCTGTTCAGTTGCATTTAAAAATGATTGAAAGAGAAGACAACAATAGTAGTCCTCTGATCAGCTGGTAGAATGTAGGCAATACCAGTGCTGCATGACTACATACCCACAATCCATTGCCCTTCATCTACATACCCACAATTCTTTTCTACTATAGTTGCAACCCCGAATCCATTTTCAGTAATGATATTGATTATGTATTCCATGTTTTTGTTTGTGTTCATTTATATTTTAAATGGATCATTCTACCTTTCCAAGGTATATCTTTTTCTTTACTTCATCCTTCATGGTCTATGTTGCAGAATTCTGTTTGAGGATCGGGACAGCGGCATACAGATGTGAAATCAGTGTTGGCTTTGATTTCATGTACCCCATTTCCGCCGAGTAAAGGATGATGAATCTGAGGGAGGGTTGAAAGATAAAATTGCTTTGATTTTGTTGCCAGGGGTTCCCAGCACTACTGAGGCGCGCCATGAATTTGTGAGGTCAGCTAGGTTCATTTAAAATGTTTCCTCCCGAATTAGAAGAAAACCTGCGGCCCCCTTGTTAGAGATATACAGGAGTAAATGCCTTTCTATTCTCATCTATGTGGCGGGCATTTGGGTATACTCAAATATCAACCTCTTCCAGGGTGAGCAGAATAGGGTATTTTGGTGGCTCCTGGGAGTTCTACCTGCCTGTGCAACCTCCATTGTCCATCAAGACCTTGGGGCTGAATACGTGGAAGACATTATTACATTGGCCCCTCTGACCCTGCCACCATCTTGTTGTTGTTGTCAGCTCTCCTGGCCCGCCTCTACCTCCCCGAGACCGCCTCCCAGCGGCCCCTCCCACCCACGAACAGCAATCTAGCCTCCTCCCTGGTGCAGCTGTGACCTCCTGGACTCGCTCCTGCACGGTCGCTCCCCTCGCTCCCTCGAACCTGGAAGGAGCGCTGGTATCGTTAACTGCTCATTTTTATTCCACATAGCGCTGCTAGCATTGACTGAATACTGTGCTCCTGCACTGAACTATCTGCTGCTTGCTGCACATATGATATGACATAGCTCTTCTGCACGCAATTAGATTTTGCAATTAAATGCGAGCTGCCTGGCATTTGTTTTGATAGCGCTTCTGGCCGGACCCACCAGTGGTGTTTAATTTTGTGGTAATAGCTCAGGCTTGACTCGGACTGTGCCCCGGTTTCGTTTTCAATCAGCCCGCCACCATCTTGTTGTTGTTGTCAGCTCTCCTGGCCCGCCTCTACCTCCCCGAGACCGCCTCCCAGCGGCCCCTCCCACCCACGAACAGCAATCTAGCCTCCTCCCTGGTGCAGCTGTGACCTCCTGGACTCGCTCCTGCACGGTCGCTCCCCTCGCTCCCTCGAACCTGGAAGGAGCGCTGGTATCGTTAACTGCTCATTTTTATTCCACATAGCGCTGCTAGCATTGACTGAATACTGCGCTCCTGCACTGAACTATCTGCTGCCTGCTGCACATATGATATGACATAGCGCTTCTGCACGCAATTAGATTTTGCAATTACATGCGAGCTGCCTGGCATTTGTTTTGATAGCGCTTCTGGCCGGACCCACCAGTGGTGTTTAATTTTGTGGTAATAGCTCAGGCTTGACTCGGACTGTGCCCCGGTTTCGTTTTCAATCAGCCCGCCACCATCTTGTTGTTGTTGTCAGCTCTCCTGGCCCGCCTCTACCTCCCCGAGACCGCCTCCCAGCGGCCTCTCCCACCCACGAACAGCAATCTAGCCTCCTCCCTGGTGCAGCTGTGACCTCCTGGACTCGCTCCTGCACGGTCGCTCCCCTCGCTCCCTCGAACCTGGAAGGAGCGCTGGTATCGTTAACTGCTCATTTTTATTCCACATAGCGCTGCTAGCATTGACTGAATACTGCGCTCCTGCACTGAACTATCTGCTGCCTGCTGCACATATGATATGACATAGCGCTTCTGCATGCAATTAGATTTTGCAATTACATGCGAGCTGCCTGGCATTTGTTTTGATAGCGCTTCTGGCCGGACCCACCAGTGGTGTTTAATTTTGTGGTAATAGCTCAGGCTTGACTCGGACTGTGCCCCGGTTTCGTTTTCAATCAGCCCGCCACCATCTTGTTGTTGTTGTCAGCTCTCCTGGCCCGCCTCTACCTCCCCGAGACCGCCTCCCAGCGGCCCCTCCCACGCTCCGCCCCCTCCACTTTCCATTAATGTCAGATGCCCCAACGTGCAGCGTCCACGCGCTACGGCTGCGCCGAAGGTAAGCCAAAGGTAAGCCCGTCTACGCCCGTCCGCGCCTGGACCGCGCCCAGCGCCAGACCCCCTGGTCCTCGTAATGCCCACACCTCCCGCATTACTTACGACGCCACCACCCTCCTAGCCCTTAACCCCGGCCCTTCCCCCAACTGCGTCCAAGCCGCTCCTGGACACACCCATGGACCCTTCTCTTGCAACTCCTGCAAGTTCAACGGCACCAAGAACAACTCCTCATCTACGAACACACAACAGATATCCGACCCCAACCACCTACAATGCATCCTGCTCAACACCCGCTCGGTCCACAGGCACGCCATCGACCTCTGGAATCTACTAGATACCATCTCTCCGGACGTCGCCTTCCTAACAGAAACATGAATGAACGCCACATCAGCCCCAGACATCACCATTGCCATCCCGGAAGGCTATAAGATCATTCGCAAGGACCGTACCGGCCACACAGGAGGAGGCATCGCTATCGTCCATAAGAAACCCATCCGCATCTTTACCAGCTCAGACGTCAATCTCGCCAACACTGAACACCTTCACTTCCAGATCCACATCGACCCCAAGACCACACTAAGAGGCACCCTCCTTTACAGGCCACCAGGACCCCGCGCACAATTCAGTGAAGACATCACGGACTTCATCACTCCACACGCGCTCCCCTCCGAGGATTACATCCTTTTGGGAGATCTCAACTTTCACCTCGAAAAGAACAACAACCGCAACACCACCACCCTTCTGGACAACCTCGCCAACCTCGGACTTAAACAACTTGTCACTACCCCCACTCACATCGCAGGTCACACACTCGACCCTATCTTCACCTCCAGCAAACATGTCTCCTTCAGCCACACCACAGCTCTCCTCTGGACTGACCACAGCTGCGTTCACTTTACCTACAACAAGCCCACATCCAACAACAACCCCCAACCCACTCTGCAAAGAAACTGGAACAAAATCACCATCGACCAGATCTCCTCATCGCTTCTTCAAAATCCCCCAGCCCACTCCTCAAACCCCGACCAAGCAGCCACCAACCTCACCCAATGGTTATCCAACAGCGCCGACATCCTAGCACCACTGAAAAAACGACAAATCAAAGTAGGCAGCAAGAAGGCCTCCTGGTTCAACGACGATCTTAAGAAATCCAAGAAACTCTGTCGCTCCCTTGAGAAGGCCTGGAAAAAAGACCCAACTACCATCACCAAAGACACCTTCAAAAACGCCACCCGCATACACCACCAATTGATCCGAAATGCCAAGAAAACCGCTTTCAAGGACCGACTAGATAACAACGCCCACAACAGCAAGGAACTATTCAACATTGTCAAGGAATTTACCAACCCCTCAGCCAACTCCAACGACATCACCCCCTCTCAAGCCCTCTGCGACTCCCTAGCCTCATTTTTCCACAACAAAATTTCAGACATCCACAACAGCTTCGACAACCGACCCGAAGACCAACCCACCCAACCCCCTGCAGGACCCCCACCCCCCTGAACATCCTCAATGACTGGAAGCCAATCTCCACTGAGGACACCATCCGTTTGATGAACTCTATCCACTCAGGATCCCCCACAGACCCATGCCCTCACCACATCTTTAACAAAGCAGACTCCATTATAGCACCGCACCTCCGAGACGTCATCAACTGCTCCCTCAACTCCGCAACCTTCCCGGAAAGCTGGAAACATGCCGAACTCAGCGCCCTCCTGAAGAAACCCACAGCTGACCCCACCGAACTCAAAAACTACCGCCCTATCTCACTCCTTCCATTCCCGGCCAAAGTCATCGAGAAAGTGGTCAACAACCAGCTTGCCGCATTCCTCAAAACCAACAAATCCCTCGACTCCTCACAGTCCGGCTTCCAAGCCAAGCACAGCACTGAAACCGCCCTCATCGCAGCAACAGACGACATTAGAACTCTATTGGACAATGGAGACACAGTCGCCCTCATCCTCCTCGACCTCTCCGCAGCCTTCGACACGGTCTGTCATAGCACCCTTTTACAACGCCTCAGAAACGTCGGAATCCAAGGAAAAGCACTGGAATGGATCACCTCGTTCCTCACCGGAAGAACCCAGAGAGTCCGCCTTCCACCATTCAAGTCAGAGGCCACTGAGGTCATCTGCGGCGTACCACAAGGATCTTCACTCAGCCCCACCCTCTTCAACATATACATGAGCCCCCTCGCGGTTATCGCACCCCAACACAACCTCAACATAATCTGCTACGCCGACGACACTCAACTGATCCTCTCACTCACCAAAGACCTGAACACTGCCAAAACCAACCTGCATGAAGGAATGAAAGAAGTAGCCGAATGGATGAAGCACAGCCGTCTGAAACTGAACTCAGACAAAACAGAAGTCCTCATCCTAGGCACCTCCCCCTCCGCCTGGGACGACTCTTGGTGGCCAGAGGCCCTTGGAAAAGCACCCATCCCGACGGACCACGCACGGAACCTGGGCGTCATCCTGGATTCCTCGCTCTCGATGAACAGGCAAGTCAACGCCGTTTTTTCATCTTGCTTCAACATTCTTCGCATGCTCAAAAAAACATTTCGCTGGATCCCCACCGAAACTAGAAAAACGGTCACCCACGCTCTGGTCACGAGCCGACTGGACTACGGAAACACCCTATACGCTGGTACCACCGCAAAACTCCAGAAAAAACTCCAACGCATCCAGAACGCTTCAGCCAGGCTCGTATTAGACATCCCGCGTAAAGAACACATCTCTGGTCACCTGAAAAACCTCCACTGGCTCCCCGTCAATAAGAGGATTACTTTCCGGCTCCTAACCCACGCACACAAAGCACTCTACGAAATCGGACCCGAATGCCTCAACACACGACTGTCCTTCTACACCCCCTCCCGCCAGCTACGATCCTCCAACCAAGCCCTTGCCACTGTACCTCGCATCAACAAAACCACCATGGGAGGTAGATCCTTCTCCTACCTGGCAGCTAAAACCTGGAACTCACTTCCCACTCACCTTCTCCTTACTCAGAACCACCTAGCATTCAGAAAGCAACTTAAAACGTGGATATTCGACAAGTAACTCCCCACCCTTCTTCAAGCGCCTTGAGACCCTCTGGGTATGTAGCGCGCTATATAAATTTATTGACTTGACTTGACTTGACTTGACATTCTGGACATGCCCAATCAAATAGGGATATTATTTTGGACTGCCTTGAAAATTCCTTGTTTAAGATACATTAAGGTGGAATCAGCGCCCTTATGGTGAATGGACCTTTTTTCTAGTCCTGGCTCCATGACCAAAACTGATGTGGCCTGGGTAAGGAAAACGTTTAAAGCATTGAGACATTGCCAAGGGAAGGAAAACAAACTATCTACATTTACTGTCAGGGAGTAAGTGAAGCTCCAAACTACACCAGCTTTAAAGCCCTACCTTGAGTGGGTGGATAACACTGGGACTGATTGCTTTTAACAGGTTTTAGGCTGGGTTTTGTGTGCAGGCATCTTGGTTTTCCCCTTGGTCGATTCGACTCAGCTAAAGTTTTAATATGCTCGTGCAAATAGTCTTCTTCCCAAAGCCGGCTGCATTTTAGTCTGCCTTTACTAAAAGGTTTTAAATATCAGTTTTAAAGAAGAGTGGATTTGGAAGATGTAGTGCTCCTTTGGTTTTTCTGCAACAATGTAAATATTTTCTTTTTTTTTTTTAATGTGCTAGCTCCAAAAAGAAAACAATATATTTTGTTAGCAGTTTTTTAATATAATTGGTTTTTATGATGTATAATGAAAGGGTTTTAAAGGTGGAACTGTCAAATGAAATCTCATGTTATCCCAGAACTTTAGTCTGCTGGGTTTATGAGGGTTTTTATCAATTACTCTCTTAAAGTACCCATGCACTTTAACTTTTTTTGCAGGATTTAATATTCTTGCTATTGCAATGTACTTGTTTGATGGTTTGAAGTTTTTGTGTTGTACTTTTATGGCTGCCTATCTACACGAATTTTTTTTTAAATTGAATTGAATTGAGTCCCATGTGGTGATCCATAACCTGAATGACACTTCAACAAAGCAATGGCTGAATCCTGCTGATCCAAACCAATCTCATGGTAATTTGTGTATTATGTTTTTTATTTATTACAGAATCTCTGGAGAGGTTGGCAAAGCTGTCCTTACCTAGACATAAAACAGGGGTAGTTTAAACTAAAATTGAAACATTTCCTTCCAAGAGATGTTTCCTAAATTTATCAGCTTAAAACAGAAAGCTACTGGAATTATGCAATTCTGCGGCTGCTGCCTTTTCTGCATAATTATGGATTTGCCACATTTACCACATAGTCCATCATCTGCTGCATAATCTGAATACGTCAACACATTTTATTTGTAGTTCGTATGAATGAAATGTTACTAAAAACATAGTGGCGTGTTCCCCTGCAGTGGAAGGCCCTTAAGAGAAGTTGACTAGTCATCTTTAAGTTTCTTTTTCCTGCAATTTGTTGTTAAAAAGGTACCAATGAGGTGAGATGTTTGCTGAGACAGTGTTACCATGAATAAAAATGACAAAATAATGAAGTAATACTATCACAGATTGTACTGTCTTGCTTTTTAATTTAGTTAAACTGACCCATAATTAGGTTTTCCCATCTGCATAGTCCCAGTGGCCCTGAATATATGAAGCAAGAATGTAGATGCTTATCTCATATGGAATTTAAGAAGTCAACTGCAACTGTGTACACCAGGCATACAAGATATCATCACTGGGTAATTTTTTGTCCCATCCATACCTGCAATTCTCTGCCCCCATGTTCTTCAATAAGGATTAGTACCTGTACCTTTCTAATTACTTAATGAACGAATTTCTATCTCGCTTTCATTGCTTATTGATGCATTTGTTTTTTTAGGAGGAAAAACTGGATAAGGAACCTGACAACAAACCAAGGACTGACCTGATTAGTGAATGCAAACCAAATATATATCAGCATCTTTCATTGATGGATTTTATAAACCGTAAGTGTAAATATACAAAAGGATATAGAAAGAAAACGATTACATAAAAAAGTTTATATTTGTCTGTGTACTTTTGTGCACTGTTCAGTCCTCCTTCATTCTGTGCAAAGAGAGATCATATTTATTGCATTGAGATAATGTTACCATCACGATTCCGCATACTGGTCATAAATGTATTCCTTCTCTTTTTCTATTGGTGGTAAGTATGCATGAATAAAGCACAATTGTTTTGAAGCACTTTGAGAGGATGAGCAATGTGCTCACCTTATTATGAACTGCATTAAGGTAGATACATTGCCTGGAACTTGGACAGTGCACTTTAAAGCAACTTCCCGGCCAGGAAGTATGTGTGAAGCTTGCTTATAGGGTCCTTCTCAGGGGCGGCTCCTCCGTTAAGGAAGAGGAGCATCGCCCCACTGCTGACAGTCAAAAGTGAAAAATTAAATGATAATAAAATCATTTTATTATCATTTTATTTTTCACAAAGCCAGCTGAGTCCTGGGGCAGGAGCAGGCCATCGCCACAAGAGTGAGGAGCCGGGAGGGGAACTGATGTGCACTCCGTCCTTGGAAAACGGCGCCGGGAATCACAAGAGGGAGACCGGTACCAGCCAGGTGTACCCGCCGGTAAATTTGGTACCAGCATTTGCTTCTCCTACCGGTGACCTTTTGAATATGTAACAATCTTGTTTTACCAAAAACCCGCAAACTTTGAACCGATACTCCTTGGATTTCCGAATACAGGATTCCATGAAATGCCCCTACCGGGTGCTCCCATTGATTGTATTTTTCGCTTATCACTTGTGAGGCCCTGAAGATTCGCAGTCTGTTCCCTGCGATGAAACACGTGTTAGCCTATACAAAGGAACAATAAACAGAAATACTACACCAAGAAAAGAACGTTTCTGTACTGATATATGTCAACTTTTGCTTATCTACTCTCGAAATTTGTGATTTCATATTGGTGTGCTCTGTTACTTTCACTACTTTTACGGACACAAATATTACCAATAACTAACTGTAATTGTATAGTGCAGGGGCTTTGCTGTCTGTTGTTATTTGTGTGGATCCCTCGGGGTCCATCCTAGAGCGGTTGTGAGGGTTACCGTTCGCCTCATTGCCTATAATGACCACTTATTGTCACCATCACCTTGCGGCCACCCAGGTTGTGCGCCTAGAAATTCTGGAACACCTAAAAACCTCCTAGTTGTGTATATCAGCAGAGGCGCCTTGCATCCTCCCTTGCTGGGGAACCTTATTTCCACCACTCAGCGAAGAAATGTTTCTGTAAACCTTCTGCACTGGAGTGCCATCAGAAACGAGCTGCTCTGTTGACCCAACTTCAAAGGCAAGATAGCACTTATGAACCAGACAATGATTAGAAAGGAGCTGCTCCCCATGCCTATTCTATCTGCCCACAACCATCTGAGATGCGGCACTACTCCCCCGCTCCCTAAGGGCTTGGAGGTGTTGGGATCCATACGTCCTCCTGGCTTGGCTTCCTTATTTAGTGACGGAGCTCCCCTCCCCAGCCTCACCAGAAGATAGACATGGTGGACCCTGAGATTTTGTATCATCAATGTGTTTCCAGGCAGCAAAACATCCAGTTGTATTGTTCATTGTTATCCACTAATTTTCTTGTTCCAACAGTTTACATCTGACTATGCACTAGGCAGGCATCTTAATCTCAACAGATCACTAAACATTCACCAATGTGGGGCCCTTAAACACCTCCAAGTCAGTAGCTACACTTACCCTATAACACATGATTAAAATCCTGAACCTCAATGTTCGAGGCCTCAATGCTCCAGTGAAAAAACTAGCACTCCTCTTCTTCCTTTGGGATTCTAAATGTGATGTCTGTTATATTCAAGAAATGCACCTCCTTAAGAGAGACTGGAAGCGCTTACATTCCACATGGTTTGACCGCCAGTACTTCTCCTATGAGCTGGGGAAGAAGCCGGGAGTAGCAATACTACTGGCCACACATTTTCGCAGGAGGGTGACCCAGACTCAAGCAGAGATACCAGATAGACTCCTATGTTTGAGCATTAACATGAAGGGCTGCACATTTACACTTGCAAATCTATATGCTCCCAATAATCACAGAGAGGCCTTCCCTAAAAATGTGGTGGCAGCAGGTGGTAGGCCCTCCAGATGCCAATTTCCTTTTAAGATGTGATTTTAATCTAGTTCCTGATGCATCATTTAATAGATCAACCCTAAGAGCTGGTCTGGCACAAGCCCTTTCATAATAATCTGGCAGTGGCTAGTGGATGTGGGATTAGTTGTTGTGTGGCTCTGCCGCTATTAACATCTGGCTTGCACAGACTGCAGATGCATGCCTACCTTTGCGCATGCAATCACACAATTTTCATCATTCACCTGCACCCTGGTTTACCCAAGCCTTAAAAAAAGAAAAAAACATTTGCAAAAACCTGGAGCGCAAATGGCGCATAAATTATGACTCATGTTCTAAGCAAAGCTATAAAGCCGCCTTAACAAAATATCATTCCCTATGTAAAACTGCCAAAGCTGAACATGTTAACCACACCATCCTTGAAGCAAAAAATCGTCCAAAAACACTCTTCAAGGTAGTACAAAAACTCTCGGGCGCACTGTGTCAGCCTAAAGCTCCCTGTCTTAACATGGCACAATGCAACTCACTGGCTGAATTCTTCATCGCCAAAATTGATACCATCTACTCCAATTTTGGAAATTCATCTCCTCTCCCCTCTCTGCCCAACCTATCCGCCCCAATTGCATCTTTCGATCAAGGGACACCAGAGGACAACAGCTCCACCCACTCTCTGCCGACCCCTTCCTTTCCACCTACAGTCTCCTACGACTTTAGGCTCACATCTGACACCTGTCCTCCGTTCACTCAGTTGATCGACGCATGGGATCCGCTAAATAACGAGACTCTCTCCGACATCATCAGTAAAATCAAATCCGGTTCCCCACTGGACCCCATTCCCCCCCAAATTCTAAAAAAGCTAGACAATTCCTCCCTCAAACTCATCATGGATCTTCTAAATTCCTCCCTAAGAGAAGCGACAGTACCCTCCGCATGGAAACACGCGATGATAATGCCTTTACTAAAAAAGGCCAATGCCGATCCGAGCATTGTAGCTAATTTCCGTCCTATCTCGCTAATTCCGGTATTCTCTAAGATCTTAGAAAAGCACATCAACTCTCAACTTTCCTCCCATGTTGAGTCAAGGGACATTTTACATCCGTCACAATCCGGCTTTGGATCCGGTTTTTCAACGGAATCTACTTTGCTGGGAGTCTCGGAAAACATCTGCTTCTGAATTGACATAGGGGAAACCGTGGCACTCATTTTGCTTGATCTGAGTGCCGCATTTGACACGGTTCCCACCCCATTCTTGTCAATGACCTCCGATCATCTGGCATCACCGGCTCAGCTCTCAACTGGCTTGTTAGCTTCTTATCCGACCGCACCTTCCAAGTCTTCTCCTCCTCATCCGCTTCCCAAACATTCACATCTACGTATGGAGTCCCACAGGGTTCCATCTTGAGCCCCTTGCTCTTCAACTTATACGTCAGACCTCTGGCGTCTATTGCGGAGCAAGCTGGGCTCACCATTTACTACTACGCAGATGATACCCAGATCATCTAGTCTCTTTCCTAAGACTCCCATACCTCCTCATCTGCCCTCTGTTCAGGATTGAGCAATATCGCAGCTTGGATGTTGGACAACAAACTGCAACTGAATGGAGGAAAAACAGAACTTCTCCTGTTTGGCCACAATACCACTCTATGGGGACCCCAACATTGGCCCGCTCAAATGGGCACGCCACCCACTCCCTCTAAATCAGCACGCTACTTAGGCGTGATTTTCGATGACCAGTTATCAATGAAAAGCCATGTGATCAAAACCTCCTCCACTTGTATCACAATCATCAAGTGGTTGCGCAAGATCATCTGGATGCTGCCTATGGATTCCCAGAAAACTGTAGTCCAGGCTCTAATCACTTCTAGACTAGACTACAGTAACATTCTTCTCCTGGGTGCCAGTAAAGAGGTGATCCGTAAACTGCAAACAGTCCAGAACATGGCAGCACGACTGCTCTGCAAATTGCCCAATACTTCCCCGACCACTAACTCCCTCTGCACACTTCACTGGCTCCGCATCGAAAACCGCATGAAATTCAAAGCTCTCAGCATCATGGACAAAATAAATACTGGTCTGGCCCCACCATATCTCGCATCCCTGGTTCAACACCACTGTCCCCCCCGCACTTTGCATTCATCTAACCAGCACTTTTTCTCAGTACCTAGAATCAGGAAAGCCAGAATGGGAGGCCGCTCCTTTGCCTGGCTAGCCCCTTCACTTTGGAATTCTCTTCCCCTTCAGCTACGAAAAGAACCTAACTATCTTAGATTGCGCAAACAGGCAAAAAATTGGCTATTCAACATGTAACCCCCTCCCTTCTGACTTCTGACTTCCCCTCTCTTGTTGTTGGTTTTAGCGCTGGGAAACCTAGGGGTAGCTGAGCGCTCTATAAACTTAAATAAATAAAATAAATTAAAAAAAAAAAAATTGGCAACAGTGCAACCTGCTCACAAAAAACTAAAAATTTTCTCTGCAGCACACCAGTCCTATACTAGAATTGATTTTTTTCCTTACTTCCCTGTGTCTACCTGCTGCTACTTGGGCGGTACATATTGGGGTGGCCACACTCTCAGACTATTCAACTATAACAATTACATGCCATATGCTGGGTCCTATGCAGCAAAATTATACCTGGCACCTTTTTTTTGATAATCAATGTTATTGATTTTATGAAAAGACAATAATAAAACTTGAAAACAAACAGCACAGCATATTCAGCAGCATCATAACTAAGGCTCCCTGTTTTCATTTTTTATGGTTTTTTACAGATAAGTACAGACAGAAAACAATGTGTTATTATGCACTTTTTAAGTGACTGTCCATGCTGTATTTGATGAATAATAGGCCAGCAGCTGAGCATATGGACAGCATGGGAAATAAAAAATCAGGATGAAATGTATTTAATTAATGCAAAAACCACAGTTGATGGACAGAATGCAGAACAATGTCATACATTCATCCCAGTACAGAGATCTGGGCCTACATCCATTGTTTTTTGCACTCCACACCACCCCAGTTCAGACATGGCCATGTGCAAATCAGTCAGATCCTGTGCCTCATGGGAACAGTCCAGCCCGAACTGCCAAGCCATGCCTTCCCTGGATCGGATACAAGCTTCCGAGGACCGGTTTATGGCATTCCAGCCGTCTTCAGCCCGGCTTGCTTGAATCCAGTGGTGTGGAGAGCAGGGGACTCACGTCTGAGCATACCAATCCCACTCGGGGCGACAAATGCAAAAACCACAGTTGATGGACAGAATGCAGAACAAAGTCATACATTCATCCCATTACAGAGATCTGGGCCTAAATCCATTGTTTTTTTTGCACACCACCCCAGTCTGAACTGGGGTGGTGTGGTGAGCAAAACACCAATGGATTTAGGCCCAGATCTCTGTACTAGGGTGAATGTATGATATTGTTCTGCATTCTGTCCATCAACTGTTGTTTTTGCATTTGTCACCCCAAGTGGGACGGGTATACTCAGACGTCAGTCCCGTGCTCCCCACGCCATTGGAGTCAAGCTATCCTGGCTGAAGTCGGCTGATAGCCAGAAACCGGTCCTAGGATGCTTGATTCCGATACAGGGAAGACATGGCTTGGCAGTTCGGGCTTGACTGTTCCGATGAGGCACAGGGTCAAGGCTGATTTGCATATGGCCTGTCTGAACTGGGGTGGTGTGGTGAGCAAAAAAACGATGGATTTAGGCCCAGCTCTCTGTACTGGGGTGAATGTATGACATTGTTCTGCATTCTGTCCATCAACTGTTGTTTTTGCATTTGTCACCCCGAGTGGGACAGGTATACTCAGACATGAGTCCCGTGCTCTCCACGCCACTGGAGTCAAGCTATCCTGGCTGAAGATGGCTGATAGCCAGAATTCGGTCCTAGGATGCTTGATTCCGGTCCAGGGAAGACATGGCTTGGCAGTTCGGGCTGGACTGTTCCGATGAGGCACAGGGTCAAAGCTGATTTGCATATGGCCATGTCTGAACTGGGGGGGTGTGGTGAGCAAAAAAATGATGGATTTAGGCCTAGATCTCTGTACTGGGGTGAATGTATGACATTGTTCTTCATTCTGCCCATCAACTGTTGTTTTTGCATTTGTCACCCCGAGTGGGACGCGTATACTCAGACGTGAGTCCTGTGCTCTCCACGCCACTGGAGTCAAGGTATCCTGGCTGAAGACGGCTGATAGCCAGAAACCGGTCCTAGGATGCTTGATTCCGGTCCGAGGAAGACATGGCTTGGCAGTTCAGGCTGGACTGTTCCGATGAGGCACAGGGTCAAGGCTGATTTGCATATGGCCATGTCTGAACTGGGGTGGTGTGGTGAGCAAAGAAACGATGGATTTAGGCCCAAATCTCTGTACTGGGGTGAATGTATGACATTGTTCTGCATTCTGTCCATCAACTGTTGATTTTGCATTTGTCACCCCGAGTGGGACGGGTATACTCAGACATGAGTCCCGTGCTCTCCAAGCCACTGTAGTCAAGCTATCCTAAGCTGAAGACGACTGATAGCCAGAAACCGGTCCTAGGATGCTTGATTCCGGTCCAGGGAAGACATGGCTTGGCAGTTCGGGCTGGACTGTTCCGATGAGGCACAGGGTCAAGGCTGATTTGCATATGGCCATGTCTGAACTGGGGTGGTGTGGTGAGCAAAAAAACGATGGATTTAGGCCCAGATCTCTGTACTGGGGTGAATGTATGACATTGTTCTGCATTCTGTCCATGTTGTTTTTGCATTTGTCACCCCGAGTGGGACGGGTATACTCAGACATGAGTCCCATGCTCTCCACACCACTGGAGTCAAGCTATCCTGGCTGAAGACGGCTGATAGCCAGAAACTGGTCCTAGGATGCTTGATTCCGGTCCAGGGAAGACATGGCTTGGCAGCTCGGGCTGGACTGTTCCGATGAGGCACAGGGTCAAGGCTTATTTGCATATGGCCATGTCTGAACTGGGGTGGTGTGGTGAGCAAAAACACGATGGATTTAGGCCCAGATCTCTGTACTGGGGTGAATGTATGACATTGTTCTGCATTCTGTCCATCACCTGTTGTTTTTGCATTTGCGAGTGGGACGGGTATACTCAGACGTGAGTCCCGTGCTCTCCACGCCTTTGGAGTCAAGCTATCCTGGCTGAAGATGGCTGATAACCAGAAACCGGTCCTAGGATGCTTGATTCCGGTCCAGGGAAGACATGGCTTGGCAGTTCGGGCTGGACTGTTCCGATGAGGCATAGGGTCAAGGCTGATTTGCATATGGCCATGTCTGTACTAGGGTGGTGTGGTGAGCAAAAAAACGATGGATTTAGGCCCAGATCTCTGTACTGGGGTGAATGTATGACATTGTTCTGAATTCTGTCCATCAACTGTTGTTTTTGCATGTATTTAATTAACGGCATATGTCAACATACATTTTTGGTATAATGCTAGTATTTACCAGTGGATGTATTGTTATGTAATATTTGACAGCTTTAATAGCTAAAACACAACAAACATCAAAGTAAATGTGTGCGTCGATCAGTTGAATAAATATGGAAATGTACAGCTTTACAACTTCACAATTACGTAAAAAACAAAATAAATATGGATAAATACAGATAAAATGGCCAAAAAATTAATACTGATAAATACAGATGTAAATGTTAAAAAAATGAATACCATAAAATCGGGAGCCCTAATCATAACATATGACATTAGACGAATAAAACATTCTTGCTTTGGCATACACCATTGTATCTCCGCCCTCCAAATGATACATAGGGAAGTTGAATAGCCCACCAATCCCAACTCATTGCCCCAAATTTCCCGATGATTGGCCGGGCATCCCCTGGCTTGGTACAGTGCAGTTCTTGTGTGGGACACCAGTCTACTCCTTTGCGCCATTAGCCTATGGTAGGTGGGACGAGAGCCTTCCACACAATTGCAATGTCTCGCTTGGCCACTTCCTCGTACATGAGACCACAGTCACTGAAATAACAAATACCATGAAAGACTACACACTCCCATTGCACTGCTGTGGGACACTTTGAAAGCTGTAAATTCGGGTCACTTTATCACCATTGAAGCTCGGATTAACCGGGTCAAGAGGGGCAAAGGGTCACAGCTGGAGTCGGCGATAAGGGAAGTAGAAGAGCCACATAAGCAGACAGGCTCCCTTAAAGCGGGGCACCAGCTTAGGGCAGCCTGTAAGCAACTTAATGTCCTTGACAGTGATAAAACTGAGTACTCTCTCCTGCATACAAGCAGTAATGCTATGAAGGGACAATAAGGTGGGCAAGCTATTAGCACACCAACTCCGTGCTCAGGCACTCCAATGCAGAATACTGGAGATTGAGGACTCTCAAGGCACTAGGGTTGACCAGGATGAACGCATAGCTCAGGAGTGTGAACCTTTCTATTCTACATTGTACACGGCTGAGGCCCTGGACTTGGGGGACGCTGAATTATCCTCAGTGCAGGCTCCCCTGACCCATCTTTCCCCAGATGACTCCGCTAAACTAGACATTGCCATACAATGTCTGCAGCCAGGCAAAGTGCCTGGCCAGGATGGATACACCTCCGACTTTTACAAAATGTTTGCAAATGATTTACTACCTATTCTAGACCGCTTATATAAGTCCTTTAGTACAGGCACACTTGCTGACAATCATCCCTAAACCTGGCAAGTACCCAGCATACTAGTCCTCATATCTTCCCATTTCATTTCTAAATGCGGATGCCAAGATCTTCACAAACATCTTGCTACACGATTGGCTCCATATATGCAAGGACTTGTGGACCCTAACCAAGCTAGGTTCATACCTGTGCGTGGCAGGAGTGATAATACTAAGCGCCTTTGCCACCACCTTGACAAAGGCCAGCATTCCTGTATCCAGGCCCCCTACTATATGCTAACGCCAAAAGGTATTTGATCAAGCAGATCAGTCTTCGTCGTAGGTTCTACCACTGGATATGGTGCAGTTATGAACAACCTAAGGCAGTAGTTAGGGTCAAGGGGCTGATGTTGCGACCTTTCGATATTACCAAGGTCACTCATCAAGGCTGTCCCCTATCCCCATTATTTTTTTCCTCTATATGAAGCCCTTTGCCAAACGGGTATGCAGAAATGCTGACATAGTGGGCATGAGAATGGAAGCAGGGAGCATAAGTTAGCACTCTATGCTGATGATTTTATGATAGCTCTGACAAAGCCTTTTACCTCTTTGCCTCCCCTGATGCATGAGATGGAGGCCTTCGGAGGAGCCTCTGGCTTCAAAATGAACTTCCCGAAATCCCATGCCCTCAACAGTACTATCCTCAAGTCGACCAAGTTCAGTGCAATGCGTCTTCCCATTTCCCTGGGCCGCCCACATTGTGGGATATTTGGGCCTACAGGTACTCCCAACGCCAGGTCGCAACACAGAGAGCAACAACGCTGCGCTTCTTGCTACTGGCCAATCTTGCCTTTGCTCATTAGAAGAGATGGGGAACAGCCATTACAACGCAGCTGTAATGCCAGCATACCATTACATCACAGGCGTTACAACGCATGTGATGTAACAACCCGTAGTCATTACTATGCACTTTTTTACCTTGCAAGCGTTTTTACCACGCATGCAAAGTAAAAAAAAAATGGTGATCCACCTTGTAGTGAGGAAACAGAGGACCTTCCGTTTCCTCACAACAACGTGCACTGCCCCTCAGTCCTGTTGTGCAGCAGGTCATGAGGAGAGAGGAACATCAAGGAGCTAGAGGTAAGGGGGATTGGGCCTGGGGTGGGGGGTTCCTTTTTTTGGGTAAAAGGGGGTTGGGGGTATGGTGTGTGTGTAGTGCGGTGTAGTCTTTTAGGGTAGTGTCGGGCTTTGTGCAGGGTAGTGTTTAAGTGTAGGGACTGGACTGGGGTCAGGGGAGGGTTGTGCAGAGGGTAGTGTTTTATGGTTTAGGGTAGTGTTGGGAGTCGTGCAGGGTAGTGTCCAAGTGTAGGGACAGGACTGAGAGTTGGAGGAGGATTATGCAGGCGGTAGTGTTTTAGGGTTTAGGGTAGTGCTGGGGGTCGTGCAGGGTAATGTTTAAGTGTAGGGACAGAACTGGGGGTCGAGCCAGGGTACTTCTGGGAGTAGTGTTTTAGGGTTTAGAGTAGTTTTGGGTGGTCATGCAGGGTAGTGTTTAAGTGTAGGGACAGGACTGGGGTCGGGGAGGGTCATGCAGGGGGTGGTGTTTTAGCGTTTAGTGTTGTATTGGGGGTCAAGCAGGGTAGTGTTTAAGTGTAGGGACAGGACAAGGGGTTGGGGATTGGTCGTGCAGGGGTAGTGTTTAGGGTTACGGTAGTGTTGGGGGGTCATTCAGGGTAGTGTTTTCTGTAGGTACAGGACTTGGAGTCAGGGAGGATCGTGCAGGAGGTAGTGTTTTAAGGTTTAGGGTAGGGTTGGGGTTTGTGCAGGGTAGTGTTTTAGTGTAAGTAAGTTGTGCAGGGGTATTGTTGTAGGGTTTATGGTAGGGTCGGGGATCCTGCAGGTTAGTGTATTAGGGTAGAGAGAGGAATAGGGGTCGGGGTAGGGTCATGCAGGAGTACGAAATTAGAGTTTAGGGTAGGGTAGTTTAACTCACCTTGGATACTTTTACCAAAAGTATACCTTTACAAAGCCTGCCTTTGTGTTGTAATGGCATGTGTGGTAAAGGCATATTGGTAGTAAAAAGTATGCGATGTAATGGCAGGTTGTTGTAATTGACAACGCATAGTAATACCCACATTGTAATGGGCCGTGTGGTATTAGTACACGTTATAACGTGTCATATTCGAAGAGATACACCCTCTCCTGGTTGGGGAGACTCACAGTGTTCAAATTTACTCCCTTGTATGATATTCTTTATGTTATACAAGCGTTACTGTTGCAACCCCCTCCACGTCATCTTGGAAATCTACACCACCTTAAAGATTTGTTTGGGCAGGAAAGAAGGCACGCATGGGGAAAAGCAGGCTTACTTAACCCCAACAGAGGGTGGATTGGGCATTCCTCTCTTAGTACGATACTATCACATTACACAGCTTCATTACACTAAGGAGTAGTCCAGGGCACGTATGGAGAAGCATTGGTGCTTCATAGATCATGGTGTGGCTGAAATAGACATCTGGAAAATACCATGGCTGCCTAAACTTCACCGACCTCCAATCTCCCCAGTGACACAGTGATCCGAGCTACGATGGGAGTCTGAGACACAGTACAGGTCGCGGGCAAGCTACCTACTCGCATATCATCTTTACCCCATTTATTGAGAATTTGGACTTCATCCAGGTAGTACAGGGGCCTTCCTTTGCACAATGGCAAGCTGCCAATTATATAAGGCTCGGTGACCTCTTTGATATCGACAGAATTATGGAATTCATGCAACTCCATCCAGTGCTCATTGGCAATATGTTTCCCTTTGAAACTGGCTCCTACAACCTCACATTTGACCTCACGCTCGTGGCCCACTGACCTCCTTTGAAAAATAGCTTCTCACTCATTCTTCTGATAGTTGCATAATATCTGCCATATTTAAGTTCTTAACCGCCCCACTGGTGCTTTATAAATCACTAGCATGGTACAACCAAACAGGTCCTTCTGACCCATTGGGGCACATAATTGGTGCTGATGTGCTTGGATTGGTTGCACAATTTATGGACTCTCTTTGGGAGGGAGAAATTAACAGCAGCCACAGCCAACATGTTTACACGCTTTAACAAAACGTGGAAGCCCTGCGTGAAATTCCTGTCTAATGAATTTAGGGAGATGAGTTGCCCAACCTATTTACGGGTTCTTTGCCTTATACGCTTGGAACATCACACTCACTGATGTGAGGGCTAAACCTTCACTACTCATACTTTCCCTCAAGCGCTGGCTTTTCTCCGCTATGAGCTGTTGAGGAATGTTGTCCCTGTCCCTATTGTTCTCCTCTTACCTTTTAGCCCCCTTCCCTTCCCTCCTCTTTTTTGCCTTCCTTAACTAATACTTTTCCCTATTATTGTTGTCTCCTTCAATTGGTCCAACTAGCCATTGGATGTATGTGGGATAAATGTTTTATTGATTGCTTCAAAAATAAATTAAACAGATTTAAACCTAAAAGGGTTAAGGGTAGGAAAATGGGAACTTTTTAAAAGTGACATTTTCAAGATTGTAATGAAAAATCCGACTTTGTCATTGAAGAGGATTTATCATTACAATTTCATAGACACTAAACATGAAATATCAACCTGGTCCTAATTGGGGAATACAGCTTTTAAAATGTCATAAGGAATCCCCAATGTTATGTTATAAAATGGTGGGGTAGGCCATACTGTAGTAAAAAATGAATTTAGGAGTTTTGCACTATCAGGACATATAAAACTTAAAAGTACATGGCCAACATTTTATTTTCACAACACTGTACTCTATGGGTTACCTAGGGCCTACCTTGGGGGTGATTTATATGTAATAAAAGGGTGTTTAAGACTTGGCAAGAAGGTTTTAATGCTAAGTTGACATGGCAGCTTTAAACTATATTCAGGTTGCAATGTAAGGCCTGGGACATGTTTTAAGGGGCTACATAAATGGGTGGCACAATACGTTTTGCAGGTCTACTAATAGCATTTAATTTACAGGATCTGGGTATATGTTATACACTCTTCAAGGGACTTACAAGTAAATTAAATATGTCAGTTGAGTATAAATCAATTAAACCATGTTTAAAGGAGAGAGCACAATCATGTTAACACTATTTCGCAGTGGTAAGGGTGCACAGAGCTCGAAGTCAAGCAAAAAGTATTTCAACAAAAGTTGGAGGAAAAAAGGCAAAACGTCAGGGGGTGACCCTGCAGGGAGAGCCAGGTCCATTAACACCCTTCACATTGAGGTCATCAAGCAGCTGACCAGAAGACTTACAAACCATCCATCTCATCAGCCAGACTTATCCTTAACCTCCCACACATCACACCACACCTCAAGGAACTATAGATGGCACCTGATACAGAAATGCATTGAATCCAAACTCCTCCAACATACATTCAAGGCAGTACACAACTCAGGCCCCACCTACCTGAACAGTCTAATCGGACCTACACATAACCAGCTCAGGAGGATGTTTATGATCTGGGATTCATCTTTCAAGGGCAGCAAGAGATAGAATTAATCTCATTGAAATAGAAGTAATCTCATTGAAATACCATATTCAAATGTGGAACCTAGCTTGTGTATTGACATTGCATGGAAAATTGCAGAGAGGTCATCGACCTTAGCAGTAAAGAAAATTAAAATGTTGTATTGAATATGTTAGTGGCATGAGCGGCATAATTTTCCCATGAAGTACCTGTATACATTTGAAAAATGTGCTTTATAGATCCCTTGCTCATGTTTGTTCTGTTTATTTTCTTTAGTCTTCCCCAAGGTTTTAGTGAAAAACCTAAAGAAACCTGTCTTTCTGCTGGTGATTTTGGGTCAGGTGAATCTATCTGCAATAGCGGCTGGTGTAATGGTATTTATGGTCAAATATATGGAGATACAGTTCTCTATCACAGCATCAATGGCTAATCTGATAATGGGTAAGATGAACAAAACATTGTAGAAAGTTACTTCCTCAGTGTCTCTTGCCATGAAAGAACCATGCTGAATTTCCATCTGTACAATCTGGTGGCGATCCAAGCCACAGTATAACATGCATATTAACTACAGCCGGGGCCACTGGAATTATTCAGCAATGGAGGTCCGAATTATCCATCAGGGTTGACTAAATTATGTGGCAATAAGTGGTAAATGTTGCTGGTTAATGTACCACATTCTATAACAGTATAAATTTGACGTTTCATCATTTTCCTACACATCAATTGTGGATGGGCACAGATTCCCTCTGATTTGTATTAGTTTAACAACTGGATGCAGTAATGGGTAACTGCAAGATGACTAGTTAGTCTTTGTAAACGTTTGCTGCCACTGTGTGGCAGCACATAGTGTTTTTTAGTATTTTTGTATGTGTTTGAGGTAGGATCTTCTTTTAGTTTTCAAACTATCCTGCATATGGTGGATGAGGTAGTAAGTCATGTAAATCCATAATTAGGTGGAAAATGCTGTAGCACCAGCATCATATCATTCTCACAGCCTCGACTGCAGTATAGATCTGTTATGGCGATGAGAATAGAGCATGGAGCATGCCAAGATCAAAATATGATTCTACCATTAAAAGAAGACTGGGTAAAAACAAAGCTTTCCATAAGGAGTATTTGGATTATATAGTAATTATTGCTTTGCATATATTTTCGCAGCAAAAAAACTCTGCTTTTGGAAAACCTCTATTGACATGCCATGTAATGCGGAATGGTGTAGAGAAACACATTTTCAGACGCCTGCATATATTATATGTGGTAGTGCCAATAGAATAGCAGACTTTCTGTTCCATTATCATAGTCTGGTCTTAAGAGTATTAGGGCCCGAATTGTCTGTTTGAAATCTTTGTCTGGAATAAATATCTGGAATTTCAAAGCAAACTAAGGTAGAATTAAGCTTTTTTGGGAAGACTGTTCCTGTGATGCTCAAGGGTCAGGTGCCTATCCAGTATGAAGCCCAGGAATTAGGTGCATTGTACAATGTTCAGGTTACTTCCCAATACTTGTATCTCTTTAAACCAGTTTTGTGCAGGAGTTTATAAGATGGGAGGAGAGATAAGTAGATATTCTGTTTTTAGCTAAATTAGTTACAGATGGTGATATGCCAAGATTGGATTTTGCTGAGTACTTGTGACAGCCACAGGGCATCTTTAGAGAGTAAAGCTTTGAAATCTAGCTGAGTGTCTTCAGGATGGTGTTGGTGGTCACTTTCAGATATAGGTTCAATTTTAAAAGGTATTATTTATGAAAGACACTATATTCAAGTTGACACATGTATAATCAAGGATGGTATTCCTGAATGTAGACAAACGCATAGTGTTAGCTGGAAATTCATCTGGAAACCTCCCATTAACCCCTTCGATGCTGATGACGAGCTCAGCTCGTCATCAGCCACGGGGGGCGTGTGCAGATGACGAGCTGAGCTCGTCATCTAACGCGGCTTTTTGAAAAAAGCTGCGTAGCGCAAAAATATATGCCGCAGTGATGAGGTTAACTGACAGAAGCCCTTGAGTGAGAACCGTAGCTTCTCTCCTGGATACTCAACTTGTTGTGGGGCATAACCTGCTGGGCAAATGCTCCAGACCTTGTTTGGCAATTGCTGACTGTCTCACCAAAATGTTGTAATTAAACACTGGTAGCTGATGAGGTTACTCGAAAACCACTGCAGCGCAGGTTGCAGAGAATGTTGAATGTGTCCACTCTTTGTTTAAGTGAAGAGTAGTGGTGATGAATCCCCACTTAATACTCATCTCTATCGCTTGGCAGAAGATGGCTATGGGCCTCCCCTGGCTATGCTGGGGTCTTCCAGCACCTTGGTGTCAGAGCTGGCCTTCAGGCGATGTGTCAGTGCTGTTAGCAAACACTATATTAACAAGAAAGGGTTTGGCCCTTAATCAGTAAGGCCGGACCAATAAACTAAGAACAAACAAAAAAATGCCAGTGCTGATAATCATTTGCACACCACATTTGTACCAGAATCCAGAAGATCAAAATTATCTGGTCTGAAATATTCCTTCTTTATCGTTCTTTCAAGCATTTTTTGTCATGTCATACTTTTGTTTTGATGACAACGTTTTTTTTAATTTACAATATATACAATTACAATATTAAACATACCCTGAAGACACCACTACATTTAACAAACAAGGACAACCGAATGTGACAAATATACAGTGCAAATCACTATACAATTATAAACAAATATAGTACATTTGTAGTTATGGTTCCAGCAGGTTTTATAGACCTTGCTTTGTATACATAAACACTGCCTCTGGTCATTGCTTGTAATTCAGAGGCCTACACCAAATGGTGGACCTACTATGCTCACTTATTACTTTAATACTATCTAAACGCCAGATCTGGTAAGCACCAATTTGGTCACAAATGAGATCAGTCGATGCGTTTCGAACCCATTGAGATTAATTGTTGGGTTCTCCTCAGGATACTGAACACTACAAACACTAAGCAGAAGTAGATCAGCAGTATGTTGGTCTATTTCTGGGTAGGGACTTCAATTTCAGTACATGGTTGGACAGTGAGTACCTGATCCGAGAGGGAGGGGGCAAGAGAACCCTTTACATAGCAGAGTTCTTCCCTTAGGCCCAGTTGTGCATAATACCCTTCCTTGGCCGTATATTCTTAAGGGGTGTACTATAGAGAGAGGTGGATACCTGGATAATCTTATTTCATTCACATACTCCAGTCCTAAGGAGATCAGAACAGTTCTCCCAGCAGGGAGCTATGTAATATGACAGGAAACCAGGAATATCTCCATTTAGCCTAACAGAGAGTCCTGGAATTAAACATCACTTCTTGTCTGTATGTGCCGCTCCTCGGATTGAAGACACTATACAATGACCCCTGTCTTGTGTTTGCTCTTCTCAGGTGCTATAAACATGCCTATAGCCATAGTAGGAATCGTTGTTGGAGGGGCAGTCATGAAGAAGTTCCAGATGTCTCAGAAGCAGGCTGGAGCCTTGTGCACCATTGCACTGTCCCTGTGCATCGCCATAGCCCTGCCCATCTTTTTCCTTGGATGTCCAACACAGACATTTTTTGCTCCAGGACATGTGCCGGTTGGAAGGTAAAACACGTTTCCAGGACTGTCAAAATGTTCATCAAATCTGTATCTCTCTTTTTTTAATTGTTAATATTGGGGCCTGCTCACAGAGGCGTTTTGGAGTATGTACAGTACCCCTCGAGTACTCTTTTATGGGAAGACTTTGTACATTGGTCCCAAAGATTTTGAAATGTGAATAGGCTGGGAATATTTTCAGGGAATATTCGTATACAATGAGAGAAATGTGCCTTCTTTGTGTTTTAGGACTGATTCACAAATGCATATGAGTACTTGAATGAGTACTCCTATCTTACTCCTTCTCATATCTATAAATACTTCTATGAATCAGCCCCATCGAATTTACTATTTTACAAGAATACACAGTGACCCTTATGCACTACAGACAATTAGCACATCTCTCATGCACACCTTGTGCAACTGAGCAGTGTGATATGCTTCTGCCAGTGCCCACGTTTTGTATTCTCCTGCGGGGCATCCAGAGTGGGGAGGGCAGGGGCACCCCTGCAAATGCTCTGTAACCAGGCCTCAATGCACCAGAGACTATTGATGCACGCCCAATTATGCACCGGCTCCATTGAGCTACCTGGGTTGATAGACTGGCCTGCAGATCTCCACCCACAATAGTAGAAATACACATTTCGAGGTACAGACCCATCAATTGCCATCCAGGCAAAGAGAAGTGGTTTTATATATACTAGAATATGAATTCTGCCTTCTGCTGAGTCAAGCCTAACCTGGTGCATGTGAAGGGAAGAGCAGGATGTGAGCGGGTGCATGCACTTGTGTTTGTTAATGAAGGAGGTAAATGCTTCTTTATCTGCTAGTCTCATGTACAAACTCTGCAAACATGTAGTGTAAGGCTTACTTGTATACGATCATCAGACGTGTTGAATATGCAACCAATATGCAAAGGTAGAAACAGTTTGGGAAGTGGGCCATGTTCAAAATGCATCATCTTTTTAAACCTGCGGATACTTTTTTTCACAGAAAGGTTAAATGCACATTTTGCAAACCTGCCCTTCTTACATTTGCAGCGATAGCTCAGTTTCAATAGACTCCTGATGAGGAGTGGTCTAGTATGTTGCTGTAATAAATACAACTCGTAGTATAAATTAAGCCAAAAGGGCATTGGTGTCTGTGATCAGTAGTTGCTTTGCTCTAGGGCCCTGTAAAGTGGAGACCTACATATGGAAACTGGCTTTGAAATCAAAAAACAAAAGTCGACGCGGCGTTTAGGTGGTTTGTAAAATAGTTGCACCTTCTTCAGGACGTTTTGACTAGATTAACTTAAAGTCTAAAAGTAGAACATTATTTTAGATGTCTGTTTCTGTACATTGACCCATAAATGACAATTTAAAGAATAGGAACACACCTAATAGGGAGGTACCTAAATAAATTGTGATATATTTTTATAAATTTTAGTTCATTTGTTTCTTGTACTTAATTGTGACACCCATTGGTACTAATGTTAGATGTACATTGTATAAAGCATTCTGATTAGCATTTCGTCCCCCCCTCCTCCATACACCACACTGTTCTAACACATAGTCAATACATTTGACTTACTGAATGACCAAGAATAAACCACAGGGTTTCATTATTTGTTCAGTGTACCTGCTCCCCTCCCTGTGAATAGTACCAGGGGAACCTTCCAATTATACTTTTGGTGATTCTGATAGATACATCTGCCGTGTGGATTCCTCACCTTGTGAATATCCCCCTTGCGCCAGCAACGTTCGAAAAATTCTTTGTAGCACGCCGGCGTGGTCGACGTCATAGGAGCAGGGCATTGCGCGCGACTCCGTCTGACGTCACCGATTCCTCATAAGGCCCACGTCGGCGTGATGACGTCAGTTCCCTTTTTTCTGCGTCGTCGACGCTAACGGTTTCTGGGATCTTCTGCGATACTTTGAGTATCTTGTTGCTATTTGGTGTTACTGGTTCTCTTTTGAGAATTTCTTCTTCGTTGAGGATGTCGTCGAGGAAGACGGGGTTCAAGCAGTGTGGTTCCTGTGCCCGAATGATGTCGATCACTGATCCGGATTCCGACTGTCTGTGGTGTCTTGGGTCGGACCATGATGTTAAGAACTGTTGTTCCTGCTTTAAGATGAACCCCAAGGCCTTGCGAGAGCGGGAGGCGAAGCTTTTTCTTGCGAAGGTGAAAGAAAGAGAAGCTGGAAGGTCTTCGAGGTCGGTTTCCAGGCGCTCAAAGTCGAGGCAGATGTCGCGGTCGAAGTCGAGGTCAAGGTCGGCTTCGAGGTCGAGGTCCAGAGCGAGGTCAAGGTCCAGAGAGAGGTCGAGGTCTGGATCCAAGTCGGCTTCGGGCATGCTTCGAGCTTCTCGAGGAAGAAGCATAAGAGGAGTAAGCATCGCTCTAAACATCACTCTGGCAAGGAGTCTTCGGATTCGAAGAAGAAGTCTCGTAAACATCATAAGGACTTTGTGTCTCCTTCTCTGGCACAGTCTCATGTAGGTTCTCCTGTTCAGGAGCAGGAACCGGATCTGGAGTCGCACCATTCTTCGGTGCATGGTGAAGAAGAGGTTCCTCGAGCTCCGACTCCGGTTGTGGAGCCTGAGAATCAAGAGGGCCAGGGTGCACCTTTGCCGGATCAGCCTCCTTCGGAGCGGCCGTTGGGTTCGTACCCTCCCTTTCCTGGTCCAGGTCAGGATCCTTCGCAGTTTTTAAATGCCATGTTTGGTGTTTATGCGAGGGCAATGTACCCCACTGGCGCACCAGTTGGTCCCATGGGTCCATTGTCTTTTAATTTAGGTGTGCCTCAGGCTTATGCCCCGGCCCCCTTTATGCCGTTTATGCCGACGCCTTGTGCTCCTTGGCTCGGTACGGCGCCGCCGAGGTCGTCGACTTCGCATGCGGCTTCGCCGGCTCCGGATCGACCTCGTGGAGATTCGGATCGTGGTGCTTCCTGTCCTCAAGTTCCTCGTTCGACGTCGGCTCCGGCTCCGTCGGAGTCTTTGCCGGATCCATCGACTTCGGTCCGCATGGAATGGTCGAGGCGCAGAGCTCAACGCCTCTTGGAGGAGAAGGAGTATATGGATTCCGAGGTTGAGGAAGGAGAGCTACAAGATCAGGGGGATTGTTTTGAGGACCTCCAAAGCGCTAGTGGCCTGGAACTTTCTCCTGAGTGGGGTTTCCCATCTGTTTCGGATACGCCATCCAAGGATGTTGCACCCTATCACGTCGTGATTAGGAAAGCTGCAGATTTGCTAGGCTTGACTTTGCCCACTGTTGAGTACAAGCCCAATGCGGAGGTTTTACATTCGCCTTCTTCTATTATAGAGCCTACTCTTCCTTTCACTGACGCATTGACTGAGCCTATAAAGGAAGTTTGGAAGAGGCCTTTTACTGCTCCTGCGGTTTCCAGGTCGGTGGCAAGGCGTTACAGGGTGGCTCCTGGTGACCCTGAATTTCTTTCCTCACATCCTTCTCCGGAGAGTCTGGTGGTGCTGGCCGCTTGTTCCAGCAGGGCTGCAGGTTCATTCCCTCAGGTGCCGGTAGACAAGGACTCTAAAAAATTGGACCAGTCTGCTAAAAAGATTTTGTCCTCAGGTATCATGGCTTTAAAATCTACTAATGCTACTTGCCTGTTGGGGAGATATGTTCATGCGTTGATGGACTCTGTGAAACAACTCTCTTCTAAGCTTCCAGAGGATGATAGGAAGAACTTTAATGAAGTGGTCTCCGATACTCAGGCTGCAGCCCTTATGGTAATACAGAGTGGCATGGACACGGTGGACTCTGTTGCCAGGATGATGGGCTCTACTGTTGCTACCAGAAGGGCCGCATGGCTTAAATCTTCAGATTTTTGAACTGATGTTCAGTCTACTTTGTTCGACTTGCCATTTGATGGGACAGGCCTCTTTGGTAAGAAAGCTGACGTAGCCCTGGAGAGATTCAAGGACAGCCTGGCGACGGCGAGGTCTTTGGGCCTTCAGGCAAGGCGTTCTGCAACTAGGAAGTTTAGGGGATTCGGCAGATCCACTTTTCGTTCCTACAACCAAGGCCAGCAGCATCAGCAGCAGTGACAGAATCCTCTGTATAAGACCTACAGAGGAAAACAGAGGGGCCGAGGTCGTGGACGCCAGGCCTCCTCCTCCTCCACTTCCTCTAATAATCAACCCCCTCCCTCTGCAGCAAAGCAGCCCTAGATCCGCCATTCTGGATCATGTGGCTCCGGTGGGGGGTCGGCTTACTCATTTTCTACGGGATTGGGAATCGGTTACATCAGATCTTTGGGTTCTCAATCTCGTAGAAAATGGGTATGCACTTCCTTTCCAGGAGTTCCCTCCCAATTACCCTCCTTGCCAGGGTTATTGTTCAGAGGACCACCTGCTTCGCCTGCAGGAGGAAGTCCTGGTTCTGTTCAGAAAAGGTGCGATAGAGGTGGTCCTGGAGCAGGAGAGGGGTCAGGGGTGCTACTCCCAGTATTTCCTGATCCCCAAGAAGGATGGCAGGTTGCGTCCAATCCTGGACCTCAGGATTTTGAATCTCTACCTCAAGCAGGAGAAGTTCAAAATGCTCACACTTGCGCAGGTTCTTTAAGCGCTGTTGGAAGAAGACTGGATGGTGTCAATCGACTTGCAGGATGCGTATTTTCACATTCCAATCCTGAAGTCGCACAGGAAGTATCTCCGTTTTATGGTGGGATCGCAACACTACCAGTTTGCGGTCCTTCCGTTTGGTCTTACTACTGCGCCTCGAGTTTTCACCATGGTGATGGTGGTGGTGGCAGCACATCTCAGGAGATCGGGGATTCCTGTGTTCCCCTATCTGGACGACTGGCTGATCAAAGCGGAGTCACCCGAGAAGGTGCTTCATCACCTGCAAGAAACATCGCAGCTGTTGTACAGTTTGGGTTTTTCGATAAACGTGCCCAAATCTCACCTGGTGCCCTCCCAGCGCAACCTGTTCATAGGTGCGGTACTGGACACTACTGTATGTCGTGCATTCCCTCCTCCTCAAAGGATTCGCGACATTCAGGAAATGGTTCCTTTATTCTACAATGAAGCGGTTGTTCCAGTCCTGAAGGTCCTTTGCCTGCTTGGTCTGATGGCTTCTTGCATTCTGTTGGTCAACCATGCACGCTGGCACATGAGGGCACTCCAGTGGTGCCTCAGCAGGCAGTGGTATCAGCACAACGGAGATCTCAGGGAGTCAGTGAAGATCTCCAGAGATACTGCAGCGGATCTGTCTTGGTGGCGCGTGGAAGGCAATCTGTCACAAGGAAAGCCTTTTCAGCTACCACCATCGGTGGCCACGGTGATAACGGATGCATCCACTCTAGGGTGGGGTGCTCATCTGGGGGATCTGGAGGTCAAGGGTCTTTGGTCTCCAGAGGAAAGGTTGCTTCACATCAACCTTCTAGAGTTGCGGGCGATACGTTTGGCGCTCAAGGCATTCCTCCCTTCCCTTCGCGGTCAGTCGATCCAAGTCCTGACGGACAACCCGACCGCGATGTGGTACATCAACAAGCAGGGAGGTGTAGGGTCGCAGTGTCTCTGCAAAGAGGCTCTGCGTCTCTGGTCCTGGGTTCAGGATCATCAGATTTGTCTGATGGCAAATCATCTGGCCGGAGTTCTGAACGTTCGTGCAGACGTTCTCAGTCGGCAGTTCTCTGCCGACCACAAGTGGAGGCTTCACCCGGAGGTTGTTCGCGACATCTTTCAGATGTGGGGGACTCCTCGAGTGGACCTGTTTGCCACTTGCGAGAATGCTCACTGCCCGTCATTCTGCAGTCTCCAGTATCCAATGCAAGGAGCGTGAGGAAATAGAAATTTTATGGTCAAGAATGTTCCCCAACTTGTACCCCACCGTCTCCATGTACGAGCTTAAAGTGCATGTAACTTCCCTCCTGTGCCAGCTATGAAGACGCAAATACATTTGCGTCCAACGTTAACATGTCCTCTTTCAGATCCACCCTGAATGGGTCGGATATTCCGTTCCTAAGTATGCCTTGCCACCGTCTTTGTATGGTGCACTTTCTGTATTCCTGGCTCTGTGTGAGCTAGGCCCCGATTTCTGTCATCGAGCCTTTTCTTCCACAAAGTAATCTCTGCCTCCTGAAACTGCAACGTGGGATGCCCCCATGAACTCTGTCCTACTCCCTGCGAGGCGAGCGGAGCCTGGCTCGGCCTGCTTGCCTGCCAAAGACAGTATTTTACCTTCACGTTATCAGCATAGCCAAGCTCAGCTTCCCGAAAACACATTCCAGTCTAGCAGGGTAGATAAACAACCCCTCAGCTGCAGAGCAAAGGGCCCGGCCTTTCTGTCTCCATGCAAGTAATTCATAGCTCCCGTTACCATGGTAGGCCCATGGCCCCCTCGCTTTACACACAGACACGTAGGCATATATGCACACATTCATAGTCAGTATAGGACAGCCTCTGCCCAAGAGACCTTTTCTTCCAGATAATATGGTTCCCAAACATCAGATATCAGATATGATATAGGAACGAGTTGATCTGACATGCCAGACTTCTGTCTCTTTCCTCTAGTGTAAATGTCAAGTCCCCTGCACCCTCCAGCTTCACGTCAATCACACGTCATGCAGCTGCGCGCGCATCCAGACCTCAGATTTCTGCTGACATTGCAAGATTCTGCTATGTACCCACCCATTTGTGACACTTTCATGTGACGTTTCTAGCACACACCTCTGTGTACGCCCTAGTTCACGCCTTCTGATTACGTATTGCTAACACGTGTGTGTTCTTATCTTGTTTCTCTCAGCTGTTATGCCTTCTGTATTGGTTTCCATTATGTGCTTTAAGTATAAAAGTTATGTATTGTCAATAAAGTATGCTCTATCCCTTCCTGAACCCCAGCGGTGTCAGGAACATGATATCCGGTTCTGAACCATTCCTTTTTAAGGAATAAAACCCCTAAGAACTCTAACACCACGGACTCTGTCTCTTTCTTTCCGACTGAGTTATTTTATAAGTACTTACCTGCATAGAAATTAGGACGGTAATTAGATATTTACCACATTAATTTGGCGCCCGAATAGGGACCCCTCCCCCACCCCACGCGCCGGTAGGTGCGTTGCAGCCTTTGCCCCCTGCCACAGTCAAGACGGACAATTACGCGTACCCGCAGGATTTCCTGTATCTCCCTCAGGCCTACGGAGGTGACGGAGACTGCGATCAGCACCCAGACGAGGCGGTGAGGAGTGCGGAGGATCCCGACCAGAGCCTAGCCGAAAGAAACAAGGTCCGAGGTGTCAAGAGGACCACCAGTTCCGAAGTATTCACGTATCGAGTCGAGTCGAGTCCAGTCCGGTCCAGTCCAGTCGAGTTGTCCGAGGCCTTCCGTTCCGTGCTTCCCGGTGAGTACCGTTGCTGGGGACGCATCTAGACGGGTGCATTATTATGCATCCGGTAAAGACGGGTTTGGGTACACAAACACGGTCTGCACTGTTTTAGACAGTGTATCTGTACTGTTTAGCAGTATATAAAGTATTCAAGGGTTCGATTTTTTGTTCTCGTTTTCTGAAGTTCAAGGATAGTCCATATGTGTTCAAAATGTTTCATGTGATTAATGTCGTGGTATGAGTGACTGTTTTGATGTATATTATTGTGTTTTTGTATATTAACTGTGTCCGAGGTAGAGTAAGTAACAAGTATCGAGTATCAAGTACCAAGCAACAGGATGCCATTATTCAATAAATTAAGACAGCTAGGAACTAGGAAAGGGATACTGGAGGAAGCAGTTCCTGTCCCACCTAGGGACACTCCCGGAAATTTTATGTACCATAAGCATGGCTTAGATGCCATACTGTATCTAGATTTATGGGCCGATTATACCAAGCACCTAGAAGAGAAACATAGGTGGCCTGTTACAGGGACATGGGATGCCGAGTGCATCATGAGAGTAGAGGAAGCACTATGGAAAAAGAAAGCCAGACAATCTCAGAAAGACGCCATAGAATTGTGGCGTAAAGAATCGCATAAACGCGCAGAAAAGGCATTTCGAAAAGCAGAAAAACATAGAGAAGAGTCAGATGAGGTCCGAGAAAACGAATTAGCTGCTGAAGGCATCCGAGTACAAGCAGAACAAGTAGACCGTATGCGAAACATTCTTGCAAATGGCATGTATTTAGTGGCCGAGGGTTCGCCTAAAGCCACTCCAGAAATACCGAAAGATCTGCCGCCACCATTGGTTCCGACTAAAGTAAGGCACAAGACCACAAAAGACATATTCCTTTCTTCCTATCTAGACGATGTAGCTCCCGCTTATACAAATCCACGTGCCCACGTACCGCCTACTGACGGTGACGGAGATGGCGACCTACTCCAAGACAATGCCCAGCCAGTACCGCAACAAGCTACACCCGTTCAACATCATGTACCACCTATTCCCCCACCACTTCCCGCTCCCACTATTAGTCCACTAAATCCTTTCGGGCCTGATCCTGGTAAAAGACAATTTCAGTTACACATACAGACTCCACAGACAAGCCATGCTCAAGCCTCCGCTTCAGGAGGTGCAACAGGAGGTTACCAGACCCCGCCACAAACACACAGATTAACCCTCAGGGACCTAGCAAAGCAACGTACACCCCAAATACAGAATTACAACTTCCTTAAAGAACCCCTTCCAGATTGCAGATACGATCCAGTACCCGGTAAAACCTATAGAATGGAGTTAGCATCACTACGCCTACGACGAGTTACAGATTATTTAATGTTATTACCAGGAATGACTGATCATCTAGACAGAATATACCATTTTATCCAGACAGGGGAAGGTCCTGAAAGTATTAAAGAGGCCATGGCTCATCAGAAAACTGACACCCAAGGTTGTATATTACGCTTCTTCATAAATTGTCTAATAAGAGAACAAGACAGGCCTGGTGTAGACAAGGACGATATGGATGCACTGAACAAGTGGGGCCAGAATATAGCCGAGGGAAAGCATGATAAACAGAGCAGTATAGCAAATATGTACAAAAGAATCAGGAAAGCAGTAATAGAAATACATGAAAGAAAGGAACCAGAAAAGGAAGGAGATAGTGACAAGATTGAATCCTCAGAGGAGGAAGAACCAGAGGATAACGACTCGACCAAAGAAATGATAGCATATGTAGGTAAGGGAAATTACCTTAAGAAAGGCATTCGTCCAGAAAGCAAGAGAGTTTTTCTCTCTGGCATCTCAAAAACGAGCTCTCCTGAATATCTGTTTCAGGTTACCGATAAAATACTTCAAGAACGAATGGGGTACCATGTACTCAATTCTATGGATGAACAAGAACTAGCCCGGTCAGCAGTACAATGGGCTGACAATCCCAGCACATATAGTGATGATACAGTAGCTCAGACATTTTTAAATCTTCCCCCAGACGAGCAGAAATTAGCTGGTATGTACATGATTCAGCATCTCATCACGTTATACAGAAATCAACATTCTGATCCAGGTCCCTTACCTGATACATTAGAAGCACTACTTTTGAATAGATGGAGAGGCCTAAGTACCAAGTTAATTAAAATAATTCTAGAACAACGGCACAGATATAACGCCTTCTTAGGCCCACAATATGTTTCAGCTCCGCCCCCAGAAAGAAAAATGTTTCACCTCGACAGACAGAATCCTTTACGAGAAGTACATCCAGTAAGAAAAGATGATGACACGCTAGAACGTGTATTTGTATATACACCTTTAACTAAAATGGAATTACTAGAAATGAAGAAACTAGTACCCTGCCATGATAAAGACCCGGCAGGTTTCCACCGAGAAATTAAAGACATGTTACTCATGGGAGATTACACGTATACGGATATTATGAAAATGTTAAAAGTACTGTTGCCCACAGGCATTTACAAGAAACTCAGGGAAAAAGAATGGGAGGTGGGAGATAAAAAGATTATTTGGACTGAAATAGAAGACGAAGAAAAAGGTCGCACTCCAGGGCTGGGCCTTGGGGACAAAGCTAAAGCATTACCAGGTTTAATAGTACAGGTTTTGCCAAGACTACTGACAACTAAAAAGGAAGACTGGGACGCAATCTCAGCCTGTAAACAGAAACACGATGAAGATACTAGTGATTTCTATTCAAGATTCGAGAAATGTTTTATTATTAATAGTGGCCTGAAACCAAGTAGCGAGTCATACCCGCACCTTTTTGTAACAAAATTAGTCGAGAATTCCCTGACACAGGTTAAGAATCGTGTATATAAGGTCGAAAGCACTTGGCAAGCAAATACGCCATCCCAGATGTTACAAATGTTGCAATATCACCAGAACAGAATTAGAGAAGAACAAGATCACGAACAGAGACGTATGAAAGACACGAAAATGAAAATGCTAGTTGCTCAGTCAGTTCCAGCTGACGGTCAGAAAAAGGGTCATCCACAGACAAGTAATTCAGCGGCTCCAGTTAAAGGGACATGCAACTATTGCAAGCAGCCAGGTCACTACGTACATGAATGTTCGGTCCTAAAATATAATATAGCAACAGGTAAAACTAAAGAAAGACCACGTCAGCCTAGACAAGATCAGGTCCAGCAACAGACTTCCCAGAACATACAGCCTACGCATGCTCCACCTCAGTCAGTACAGACCGTAGCGGTATCACAGCCACAGCCTATTGCCGTGACGCAGCAAGTTTCACAGCAGATGTACCAGTATGCCCAATCTGATTATCCCGATTATCAGCGATACACATGAAACAGCCTAGAGAGGGAGGTTGGCTTGCCTCTTATTGAAATTCCTGTAGATCAAGAGGGTCCTTATGTGCATAGTCAAGTATTAGGAAAAGACAGAAAGTTTCTAATTGACACAGGGGCAAGTCGCACAACGATCAGTCATGACGAAGTTCCAGGGGCACCCCTCTCAGGCTCACAGAATGTTTCCCTTGGTTTTTCAGGACAGCCTATTGTAAATGAAGTATCAAAACCTGTCCCCCTAGCAGTAGGTCCATTATCACGTGTTACAGACCTGTTACTCACGAAGTCATGTCCAGAAAACTTGCTAGGTATCAAGACACTGAAGGCTCTAGGAGCAGTGATATGTTGTTCTCCGGAGGGAGTTAGACTTTTCCTACGTGACTTTAAAGGTCACTATGTACTACGAGAGTTTGATGTCAGATTGAAAAATGTACCGAAACACCTGTGGACACAAGGCCCAACCGATGTAGGTTGTATGCACATCACACCATACCGTGTTACACTCAAGCCAGGAGTTGTATTACCCCGAATCAGACAATACAAGTTACCACCCGATGCTGTAGTGGCTTTACTGGAAATCATTGAAGAGCTCATTGCCCAAGGAGTGGTCGTAGAAACCGACTCCAATATCTGTAATTCCCCTATCATTCCGATTCTTAAACGTACTGATCCCAATGCACCGCCTGTATATCGGCTGGTGATTGATTTACGAGAACTAAATAAAAGCATTGTACCACAGTATCCTGTGGTTCCCGACATCTCATCATTATTGACTGCTATTGATTCAGAGGCGACGTTCTTTACTGTAATTGACCTAAAGAACGCCTTCTTCAGTGTACCCATTGATCTGGAGAGCCAATATCTCTTCGGATTCTGTTTAAATGGCCGAAGCTTCAAATTTTCACGCGCACCTCAAGGATTCACAGAAAGCCCCAGCATCTATAGCCAAGCACTGAAAAGACAACTTGATTGTATCCAAATGCCAGTTAACACTGCCTTACTACAGTACGTCGATGATCTGCTGATCACCGCACGAAGTGAACCCGAATGTGAACAAGCATCACTGACAGTTTTACATTTTCTGGCTGACAAGGGACACAAGGTGTCTCCTTCGAAGCTACAATTCTGTGTTCAGCAAGTGGTGTACCTTGGGCACTTGCTGTCCAAGTGGGGGAGACAGCTCACACCTGATCGCATTCAGTTAATTGCACAGTTACCACAACCCAAGACACAAAAGGAAGTGCGGGCCTTTATAGGCCTCACCTCGTACTGCAGACAATGGATTCCCCAGTATGCATTTCTAGCTAAACCTCTGATACAGTTGACAACACAGGAGGCAGCGACTTCGACTGTCCTCCCTTGGACTCAGGAACATACACAGGCTTTTGAGGAATTAAAGAAAGCCTTATGTCAAGCACCAGTTCTAGCGACACCATGTTACAGCAAACCTTTTACACTTTTTGTTACAGAACGTGATGGTACAGCGTTGTCTGTCCTCACACAAGATCAAGCAGGTTCACATAAGCCTTGCGCTTATTTTTCAAGTACATTAGATCCAGTGGCCCAGGCTCTGCCTGCGTGCTTAAAATCAGTTGCAGCGACAGCCCTAGCAATCAGACAAAGCGACTCAATAGTATTAGGACATCCATTGACAGTACAAGTTCCACATTCTGTAGAAGTCCTGCTAAATAGAACACAGACTCAACACCTGACTATAGCACGATTGACAGGTTATGAACTGACGTTATTCCAGCCACACATAGAAATCAGACGCTGTAACATACTCAATCCTGCCACATTGTTACCCTCGATTATGACAGATTCAGCCCCGCATGATTGTATAGAGATCATTAATGCAGTAACAAAGCCCCGACGAGACTTGACAGATGTTGCACTGACTAATCCAGACCTGACACTTCACGTGGACGGTTCATGTATGAGAACAAGCACAGGAGAATTAGTGGCCGCATATGCAGTGACCACTGAAACTGAAGTCAAAGAAACACACCGTATTGATATACTGTCTGCTCAAGCAGCAGAGCTTATCGCTCTGACCCGAGCCTGTATACTAGCCAAGAACAGGAATGTTAACATATATACAGATTCACGTTATGCCTTCGGAGTTGTACACGACTTCGGAATGTTATGGCAAGAACGAGGTTTCTTGACCTCTCACGGAGCCAAGATCCAACACGGTCCCCTCATTCAAGCACTGTTAGAAGCAATACATCTGCCTTCAGGCATATCCATCATGAAGTGTAAAGCACACACTAGAGTTACGGATTCTATTTCCCAGGGTAACGACTTGGCAGACCAAACAGCAAAACATACAGCATTGACTCACACCCAGACAACTGATGTGACAAAGACAATAGTACCGACACATTGTATGACAGTTAGGGATCCCACACTAGATGTAATTGACATTCCGACACATGCTACTCGAGACGAAATCAAGAAATGGACTGAACTAGGAGGGATCCAGACTGACCAGGGATGGGTGACAAAAGGGAAAGCCACATGGTTTCTCCCCGACTCTATGGTTCAAGTCATAATTAATACAGCACATAGTCCAGCACACTTAGGAGAAAAAGCTATGTTAGACAGTTTACAGAATCTCTGGTACAACAAACATTTACGAGCAGCAGCAAAACAGAAAGTGCGTACTTGCATGATCTGTTGTCAGTTCAATCCAGGTAAAAGCGTCCTTGTAGAGCAAGGTGGATTTCATCCTCCCGATCACCCTTTTGAAGTCCTCCAGATGGATTATATCCAGATGGAACGTTGTCGAGGATTCAAGTACGTCCTCGTAGTTGTTTGTGCACTTTCCCGTTGGACAGAAGCATATCCAGTCCCAGATTACACTGCCCCGACCACTGCCAAGCAGCTGGTTCGAGAATTCTTCCCACGGTACGGCTTGCCTCGTATCGTGTACTCAGATAACGGACAGCCATTCTCATCCGAGCTTATGAAGCAGGTTTCACTTTTGCTAGGATATCAGTGGAAATTCCATTGCGTCCGACATCCCGAGGCAGCTGGCCTTGTAGAGAGGCACAACCAGACACTGAAAACACGCCTTGCTAAAATATGTAAAGAGAAAGGGGTCGACTGGATAGTCGCCCTGCCAGTTGCACTATTCTATATGAGAATGGTCCCACATTCGAGATCAGGACTATCCCCGTATGAAGTGGTCTTTGGCCGGCCGCCAAATATGTGGGGGACGCCCATGCCTAAGAAAATAACCGATGTTGACTGTAATATGCTGACAGATTACCTTGCCTCCTTGATGTCTGCACTCCAATCATGTCGTTCACAGGTTGCTGCAGCCTTTCCCGACAACACTGATGTAAAGCCACACGATGTCCGTCCAGGAGATACTGTCCTAGTGAGAAATTTCGATAGGAGGAGTCCGCTGGAGCCCCGCTGGCAGGAGCCGAAGCTCGTCCTTCTGACCACGAGGACTGCAATCAAAGTTGAAGGCCGTAAGGGGTGGATTCATTCGAGTCATATTAAAAAATGTAATGAACTGTTGCCAGAGACTGACTCTTCCACCCCTTCAAAGGAATGCCCAGATTCAAGTGACTCTAAACTTCCCATGGTAGAGAAAACTACGCAAGAGGAGTATAAATCAAAGTTGCGGTCTAGCAAGTCAGACAGTTTAATTGTTTAAGTCCTCCTCTAGGTGAATCGGTTAAATAGTTTCTGACATGTATCCCCTAGACCCCAATAGAGAAAGAGATAGAGAGAAACAGATCAAGAAGCAACGATATTGCAAATCTCTCAAAAGTTACTGTATTGTTACCTTATGGATCATGTTTTCTTTAAGTCTTACGATTATTGTCACAAGTGTAATTTTGCATATCTATTTTCCTATTGCTACACGTGCACATTCTTCTTCTAATAACACTGCCGAGCATTCTTTTAGCGAGTTACCCCCTCACGAGTTGTCTTACCGACTTGCGCTGCGCAACAATACATTCATTAGTATGTTACATCACTCTCATCAGACCAGCAACGCTACAAATTGTTGGATATTTGGCCGACTCCCCCCCTACCAGAAATATGAGGGAGTTCTGCCCCTTTTCCCGTACCCGTTCACACACAATGGTTCATGTGGCGCATGGTTTAGTTTGATTAATTCTTTAGATTCAAATTCCGTAGTTTATCAGGGTAACTGGGTATGGGGAAACCTGAACACAGTTCTGCATAAAGTATGTTATCCTGACAAGGAGGGACTTCCCAAAAGGACAGGGACTGATCTAGAAAATGAAGTATATGGATTAGGAAATTTTACACTTAACCTCATGATTCTGAATGTTGAATCCGAAACCAAGCCAGACTTGCCCACTATGTCAGTATTACCAGTCAAGGGTGAATTATGTGTCAGAAAGAATGGTTCAGTACACCTGGGTCATAGTAAATGTACTACTGTGATCGAATTTAGTGATAAGGGCAAGTCCACCTTCAAAGCCACTCGTCATTCCTATTTCATTTGTGGTCAGACAGCATACATACGTTTGCCACTAGATTGGGATGGTACCTGTTATATTGGATTCTTACTGCCACCTGTTTTCCTAGCTCCACCCGATTATCATAGAAATTCCCGTCTAGTTCACAGACCCAAAAGAGATCTCCCAATTGTCGACTATACTGAGACAGCATGGGAACAGTACACAGATTTCAATAAAGGTTTCTTTCCCTATTTAGGTGCAATCTTCAATAGTAAGTCTATCCGTCACTTGACCAGAACTCTCGAAGCAGTAGTGAAAGAGACTACTTCTGCCCTAGGTAACTTGACCGAAGAACAGTCTGCTATGAGACTTGTCGTTCTTCAAAACCGTCTTGTCCTTGACGTCATACTAGCCGATCGAGGAGGAGCCTGTAAGGTCCTCGGGTCAGCTTGTTGTGTTTTCATTCCAGATAATGCTCCGTCCGTATATAAGGCTATTACCCGTCTCCATAAGATAGCTAGTCAGATACATCAGAACCCAGGCACCTGGACTTGGTCCGGTTGGCTCTGGACTACTGTTTCAGCTTGGGGATGGAAAATACTGTCACTCCTTGGAACAATACTACTTATAGTATTCAGTTGCTGTTTATGTTTACAATGTGGGCCAGCGATTTGCGGCTTGTGCGCCACATCCTGCACTCCCCATTCAAGTCAACGTTCTAAGTCCCGTTTGAGAAAGGATGAGCAGATGATGCTCACTACACAGATGAATGGATTAATGAAGATTGATATATCATGAAGGGTCCGGAGGGAACAAGGAGGGAATAAGGAAATAGAAATTTTATGGTCAAGAATGTTCCCCAACGTGTACCCCACCGTCTCCATGTACGAGCTTAAAGTGCATGTAACTTCCCTCCTGTGCCAGCTATGAAGACGCAAATACATTTACGTCCAACGTTAACATGTCCTCTTTCAGATCCACCCTGAATGGGTCGGATATTCTGTTCCTAAGTATGCCTTGCCACCGTCTTTGTATGGTGCACTTTCTGTATTCCTGGCTCTGTGTGAGCTAGGCCCCGATTTCTGTCATCGAGCCTTTTCTTCCACAAAGTCATCTCTGCCTCCTGAAACTGCAACGTGGGATGCCCCCATGAACTCTGTCCTACTCCCTGCGAGGCGAGCGGAGCCTGGCTCATCCTGCTTGCCTGCCAAAGACAGTATTTTACCTTCACGTTATCAGCATAGCCAAGCTCAGCTTCCCGAAAACACATTCCAGTCTAGCAGGGTAGATAAACAACCCCTCAGCTGCAGAGCAAAGGGCCCGGCCTTTCTGTCTCCATGCAAGTAATTCATAGCTCCCGTTACCATGGTAGGCCCATGGCCCCCTCGCTTTACACACAGACACGTAGGCACATATGCACACATTCATAGTCAGTATAGGACAGCCTCTGCCCAAGAGACCTTTTCTTCCAGATAATATGGTTCCCAAACATCAGATATCAGATATGATATAGGAACGAGTTGATCTGACATGCCAGACTTCTGTCTCTTTCCTCTAGTGTAAATGTCAAGTCCCCTGCACCCTCCAGCTTCACGTCAATCACACGTCATGCAGCTGCGCGCGCATCCAGACCTCAGATTTCTGCTGACATTGCAAGATTCTGCTATGTACCCACCCATTTGTGACACTTTCATGTGACGTTTCTAGCACACACCTCTGTGTACGCCCTAGTTCACGCCTTCTGATTACGTATTGCTAACACGTGTGTGTTCTTATCTTGTTTTTCTCAGCTGTTACGCCTTCTGTATTGGTTTCCATTATGTGCTTTAAATATAAAAGTTATGTATTGTCAATAAAGTATGCTCTATCCCTTCCTGAACCCCAGCGGTGTCAGGAACATGATATCCGGTTCTGAACCATTCCTTTTTAAGGAATAAAACCCCTAAGAACTCTAACACCACGGACTCTGTCTCTTTCTTTCCGACTGAGTTATTTTATAAGTACTTACCTGCATAGAAATTAGGACGGTAATTAGATATTTACCACAAGCGTTGGGGGACGCGTTTCATTTGAGCTGGGGAGGTCAGCTCCTTTAAGCGTTTCCTCCCATACCCTTGATTCCTCGGGTTCTGAGGAAGATTCGCCAAGACCGGGCCCAAGTCATATTGGTCGCCCCGGATTGGCCAAGAAGGGTCTGGTACTCGGACCGTCTCCACCTCTCCTCTCACCCGCCGCTCCGTCTCCCTCTCAGGGCAGACCTCCTCTCTCAGATGGAGGGGCAGGTTCTACACCTCCACCTCCAGACATTACACCTTCATGCCTGGAGATTGAACGGGGCAACCTGAGTTCCTTTTCTCTCCCTCACAATGTGGTGGATGTCATTCTTTCTGCCAGGCGCGACTCCACCAAGTCCATCTATTCGTATAGGTGGTCTAAGTTTGTCTCTTGGTGTAGGGAGAGGGATGTTGGCCCATTGAAGGCTCATTTGTCTGACATTTTGTTGTTTGCTCTTTCTCTGGCACAGCAAGGGTTTGGTGTTGCCACAGTCAAAGGATATCTTTTGGCCTTATCGGCATTTCTCTATTTGCCGGATCAGCCCTCTCTTTTTAAGTCTCCTGTAGTATTAAGATTTTTGAAGGGACTCACTAATAAGTTCCCTCCTTCTCCCTTTATTGTTCCTCATTGGGACTTGAATCTTGTGTTAACTTATCTGATGGGTTCTCCGTTTGAACCCTTGCACAAGTGTCACATGAGGCTTCTTTCTTTTAAAACGGTCCTCTTGGTTGCAATTACCTCGGCAAGGAGGGTAAGTGAGCTTCAGGCTCTTAGTTCCAAGCCCCCGTTCTTGTCCATTCATGCTGAAAGAATGGTTCTCAGGACCAGGGCTGCTTTTCTGCCTAAGGTGGTAACTCCCTTCCATCTAGGACAATCCATTACCCTTCCTACCTTTTATCCTCCCCCACACCCTTCCAAGGAGGAGGAGAGGCTTCATCGCTTGGACCCGAAGAGAGCGGTTAGTTTCTATCCTGATATCTTGATAGGACTAAAGACTATCGTATTGACGATCAGCTCTTCGTGGGTTTTGCTGGCTGCAAAAAGGGCAGAGCGGTGCACAAGCGCACACTTTCCAGGTGGATTATCCTCTGCATCAAGATTTGCTACTCTCTGGTGGGTAAGGACCCTCCTGAGGGTATTAGAGCTCATTCAACTAGAGCGAAGTCTGCAACTTCTGCATTGTCTAGAGGTGTTCCTGTTGAGGACATTTGCAGGGCCGCGACATGGGCCTCCCTCCACACTTTTGCGAAGCACTACTGCTTGGATGCTGAGGTGAGGAGGGGCGGCCACTTCGCGCGCTCTGTTCTCGAAGATTTCCTGGTATAGCAGAGTGGTCACCCTCCTCCAGGAGTGGGGACTGCTGTGGGACTCTATTCACAAGGTGAGGAATCCACACGGCAGATGTATCTATCAGAAGAACAAGTTACTTACCTTCGGTAACGCTTTTTCTGGTAGATACAGTATCTGCCTGTGGATTCCTCACTGACCCACCCGCCTCCCCGTTGTCCACTCTGCTATACCTGGGTTTATGTGCAAATGTATTTATGAATTTGTATTTCTGGAATTTTATGCTTTTGCATTTTAAGTGTTTTTAGATTGCGTGTACTTTGTACATTTTATATATGTATATATTTGTTGGTCCGTCCGGGTGCCTCGAAGGCACGGAAAAAAGGGCGGAACTGACGTCATCACGCCGACGTGGGCCTTATGAGGAGTCGGTGACGTCAGACGGAGTCGCGCGCAATGCCGTGCTCCTATGATGTCGACCACGCCGGCGTGCTACAAAGAATTTTCCGAACGTTGCCGGCGCAAGGGGGATATTCACAAGGTGAGGAATCCACAGGCAGATACTGTATCTACCAGAAAAAGCGTTACCGAAGGGAAGTAACTTGTTCTTCTGCAATGAAAGGTGTACAGATAGGAAGTCCACTGCTCCCAGAAACAAGGGCATTTTCAATAGTTTTTTCTTCTTGGTTTGTTCGATTTATGCTCAAGACTTTTTAGTCATCACTGGTTTAATGGTTCAGTCAGAGGTGGAATTCACCTTTAAAGTGCTCAAGTGCTCAAGGTCATCCACGCCATGCAGACCAAATGGAGCATATTTACAAGGAGCTAATGCCACCAGAAACTTCACTTTTTGCGACGTTCTTGTGGCGTGAAGTCTTTCCGCGTATTTACAAGGTGGCGCGTGGCTTAACACCACCTTGTAAATAACGCCTCCTTTCACGCAGCACTTAGCATAAAAGGGGCAGGCAATGGGTTTTGCAGTGGGCGTTATACTGCAACACCCCTTGTTTTTTTATGCTGCCCCATATTAACAAGGTATGGGGCAGTGCTAAATATAATACCAGGAAATACATGGTCTTAAACAGGCGGTACAAGGAGAAATGTTTTATTTCTCTTCATATTTTGCTCTTACCACTTGTGCTGTGTTCTGCAGCACACATGCACAGAGCAAATCGCCTGTTAAGATTGTTTATGTGCAGGAAGGTGTTCCTGCCTGCACATTAACAAGCTCCCTTGCAGCACAAGCATCCTAGCAAAATGGTGCTAGGGTGTCTGCCCTGGCGCTGGCACCCTAGAGGCGTGAGAGGAAATGCAGTGGTGTGCCATATTTTTATGTACATATGACGCATCACTGCGTTTTGAACCTGACGGAACGCGGCATTACCAATTTTGGCGTAACACCGCGCTCCACTAGTTTCTTCAACATATGCCCTCAAATGTGTTAAATGTAGGAGAAAGTAACTTAAAGATGTGATGGTTTCTGGTAAGGTCTTTAATAACAATTATAGCAAATCACATTTTTCTGCTTAGTCTCTGTAGATTTTTTTCCTTTTATGAACTTGCTGTTACTGGTATTAGGTGAAGTAAATGTAAACCTTGTGCTGCTTGAGAACAAACTACAACTAAAATCAGCCTGCCTGCTTTGCCTCCAGTGACTGTAAGTAGCTTCCTAATTAGGTGTGAACTGGACAATGAAGTGGTGTAAATGAGGACTACTTAAAAGGGATGAGTCAACTGGGTTGGTGCTGGAACCGGTGGCTACCCAAAGGGCTGCCACAGCAGGCTTCTGTATCAAGTGGAAATCCCACGAAGTGGAACGAGATTACAGAAAACACCCAAACCCTGTGCCTGTTTACATGTACTTTTGTGTCCACAGAAGGGGGCAAAACTGGTTATGGGACAGCAAGAGGGGGTGTTATGTTGTTTTCAATGTATCCCCAGCAGAGTTTTCGATAAACATGTATAATCAGCAGAAAAGTCCCTTTACTTTTATTTTCAGATTATTACACCAATCTTATATTTGTCACTGTGTATGTGCACAGCTATGGTCTGTACACTCTGGAGTCTGGTAATCAAATACCCCGGGGTTTCCAAAAGTAGGGCATTGCAGTAGTCAAGACGACTTAAAATAATGCTCCTGACTACTGTCGTTTGTCAACAACACAGGCTTTAGCGGAACTTCACTGGCTTCCGGTAGCACAAAAGATTTTGTTTAAATCCTTGTGCGTAACGTTTAAGGCGCTTCATGGGCAAGGACCTAAGCCGATCCATGCCAGCTTCCAACGGTACGTACCCAATCGCAATCTTCGTTCCGCATCTGCCCACCTGGTCAGAGTACCAAAGACAAAGAGGGCAACCATGGGAGGTAGAGCCTTCAGTGTGGCAGCTGCCCGTCTCTGGAACAGCCTGCCCCTGGATATCAGGAACACAGGGAACCTGCTGCTTTTTCGCAAGAAAGTAAAAAACCTGTCTCTTTCCTAAAGCCCGCCCCCTGAGTCTATAACTCTGTACCTAATATCTGCCGAGCGTTGTCTGGTCCGTATGTTGACTTAGCACCAGGATGCCTGTAGGGTTACAGTGCGCTCTACAAATGGCAAAAATAAATAAATAAATACATTGTTCATGGCTGTCTGAGTATAAATTTGCCAATATTTGTGGTCAGATAAAAACTTAGATGCCAGGATTTGGGTTTTGGATTGCTGAATAATGAAACTTTGGGTTGGGATTGGGCAGTGGCAAGCTGATGATGCTTAGGCCATGGTATGGGACAGAGTTGTCCTCTATCGTCACTTATGTTGATACTTGCTTGCATTTTGAGGAAAAATTGAAGATCTGTAATACAGGTGGGAAATAAACATATTGTTTCGCTTTACACAAATGATATGCAGGACCTGATGTGTGATATAGAAGCAACATCGGAATATAGGAACTGGTTTCATGAGTTGTCTGGCCTTTGGATTAGTTAGGACAAAACAATCCTTTTCCATTGGGCTATTAGGGATGGTGATTTTGCAACATTAATGACTTGCCAAAAATCCTAGTGAGATGGTAAACTTTTAATGGTATTTAGGACTTATGTTTACAACCCCAGAGCATGAGAGGTGCATGTGGGTGTCTGGCTGATGGGAAAGCTAACCCTGGTGAGATTGGTCACACTATCATGATCCTTGCATGTGTTCTAGGGTTGGTTGCATGTATCCTAGAACATCACAACTCTAATATAATACTTGCGGCTTCACAGGTGGGAGGCACTTGATGGAGACCTGTTGGCAGGTATGTATAATGGATTTGCCTGTATGACTTGCTCGCAATGAGCTTTAATCCGGAGGCTTCATCACATTTAATGATGAATAAGTCTTCTGTACAGTGCTAACAACTATTTATTTATTTATTTGTATTTTGTAAAGCGCATGGTTACACTAGCAAGTGTGTCCCCGCGCTGATCGCCACACTTGTTTCCGGGAGTCCATGGCATGATTGCGTGCAGAGTCTTTGATTCGGTCTTAGTCTTTAGGGAAGAGGACTGTTTTCAGGTCTCTTCGAAAGTTAGACTCAGAGGGTTCAAGACGCAGTTTTTCTGGCAGCTGGTTCCATATCCTAGCGGTTATGACTCTAAACGATTTTCCACCCATTCTAGCTGTTTTGACCTTCTGGACCTGTACTTGCCCAGTGCCGCATGATCTGAGCTGGCGGGTGGGCTCGTATCCTTTCAGAAGCCCATACAGATACCTTGGGCCTCTACCATGAAGGATGCGATGTCCTACACATAGGGCTTTGAAAGTCACCCGTTCCCTAATCGGGAGCCAGTGCAGGGTTTTCAGTGCTTTTTTTGTTGATGCTCTTCTGGGTAATTGTAGGATCAAGCGGGCCGCTGCACTTTGTATTTGTTGTAGTCTTGAGAGGCTTTTTACGCTGGACCCTAGATACAGTACATTTCCATAGTCCAACCTACATGTTATAAGGGTATGGACCAGGGTCTGGCGTACCGGTATGGGCATAAGGTCCAGCATTTTCCTAAGGACCCGCAGTATCCCAAAACAGGTGCCTGCCACTTGTTTGGTTTGGTGGTCGAACGATAGGTTTTTGTCTAGCCAGACCCCTAAGTTCTTTACAAGATTACTAGGTGTGGGTAGTTCACCCAGTTCTTCCGGCCACCAGGCTGAGGTCCACACTGATGGGGATTTACCTACAATCAATACCTCCATCTTATTCCCATTAAGGCGGAGGCAGTGGTCCGCCATCCACAGTGCCACCTTCTGCATGCAAGACGCGAAGTTGTTAGCGCATTGCTCCTCTGGTTGCGTTAGGGTCACAATTAGTTGCGTATCATCTGCATATGACACTATCTCAACCCCATATGTGTCTGTGATTCCTCCTAATGGGGCCACATACAGATTGAATAGGGTGGGGCTAAGACTGGAGCCTTGTGGCACTCCCTGATTGAGTCTTATTTCTTTAGACCTGAACTGGCCCTGAGCGACCTGAAAGGTTCGATCTGTTAGGAATGATTGAAGCCATTCCCAAGCTTTTCCTCTCACCCCTCCCTTTTTAAGACACTGTAGCAGTGTGTGATGAGCTACAGTGTCAAAAGCGGCACTGAGGTCGAGGAGAATCAGTGCCGCCGTCTGGCCTTCATCTGCATACCTTCGTAGGACTTCCGTTGAAGACAGCAGGGCCGACTCGGTCGAGTGAAGAGCTCGAAATCCCGACTGTGAGGGGTGGAGCAGTCCGTTGGTTTCAGCAAATGCCGAGAGTTGTTTGTTGACTGCTTTCTCAGCAATTTTTGCAAAGTAGGGGAGGAGGGAGATAGGTCGTAGATTGTCCAGTTTTTCTAGACTAATATTAGGGTTTTTCCTCAAGGGAAGGACTATTGCTTTTTTCCATGATGTAGGAACTTGTCCTGTTTTAAAGGAGAGAGCAAGGAGATGACTAATATAAGATTCCAGGGTGGTAATGCTGCCATGGAGTCTTTTTGGGGTTGCTGGATCACTCGGTGAGCCTGATTTGATGCTACTTGCTATGTGGCATATTGTTTCCTGAGAAGGTACTAGAAATGCAGAGAGTCAGTTATTCTCCTGTATATTCAAGGTACTTTCTGCCCTTCCATCACCTACTCTGTCTGTGTCTGGGAAGCCAGCGTAGATTTTGTCTACTTTGCTAGCAAAGAACTCTGCTACTAGATTGCAAGTTTTAACAGATCCAATCATAGGGGCTGCTAGTGGGGCGAGATCAGAGAGTTCCCTATAGACTAGGAACATTTCCTTCATGGAGTTGTCCGCGTCTTTGATTCTAGTGCAGAAGTAGGATTTTCTAGTTTTCCGGATTAGTGCATGGTATGTCTTTAAACTATTCTTATATTCAGCTCGCTCTGTCTCGGAGTAGCACTTCCGCCATTTCCTCTCTAAGCTTTTACATTTCGCTTTTTGTTCTCGTAGTTCAGTGTTGAACCAGGGGGCGGATTTGGTTCTCCTCGCCGGAGCCTTTTGAATCCATGGCGCTGTGTAGTCTAGCAAAAAACAAGATTCCTTTCTGTGTTGTTTAAAGCTTTGTGACCCACTGGTCTACTTATAATGTATTATAATGTATTATAATGTATTATACTACTAGCTAGACAGAAGAGTTATGCAGGTACTTATTATTATTACACCAACTGCTCACTCTGCCTACCTGCCTGCCGTGAGGGAAACGGCCAGCGTGCAGAGACATCCCGCCGTGAGGGAAACGGCCAGCTTTACATCACCGCCGGAGGCCAGGGACTACATCCCCCAGCAGCCCTGGACCCACGGCGCTCCTGTGACGCTCCTGCAGCGCCGGCTGGCGCTATATCAACACGGAGCTCCAGCAGGGCGGTGGGGTCTTCAATTGCTCCTTCTGCCTGCCTGCCTGCCGTGATGGAAACGGCCAGCATGCAGAGACATCCCGCCGTGAGGGAAAAGGCCAGCTTTACATCACCGCCGGAGGCCAGGGACTACATCCCCCAGCAGCCCCGGACCCACGGCGCTCGTGTGACGCTCCTGCAGCGCCGGCTGGCGCTATAACAACGCGGAGCTCCTCCCGCCCCGCGGGACGCGCGCGGGCAGCGCCGGGCTGAGCCCCGGCAGAGGGCGGGCCGTCTGTGGCCGTCAGTGGTCTGCAGTGGTCGGGCGGGCCACCCCTCTAACAACGACATCGCGACTGTGGTGAGTCCAATACTTTTACCATGGAGTTAGTAGATAGAGTTGTCGCCCAGGATGATTTTCCATTCCCCTCTCCCACATTCGAGTCCCTACTTCAAAATGCCCTTAACCTGGTCACTAATGAAATCGCCAATACTGAAAGAAGGATGTCCCTGAGCTGTACCAACAACATTACACAGCCAATATCTTTGCCAACCAGCCCAAGAATTCCATTATCACCAGCTGTTGTAATTACAAAACCGGTATTGGCACCCACTTTCCCCGCGCCTCTGTTGGCAGAGGCAGCCTCCACCATAACAATTGCTTCCCCGGAAGATGTCAATGTTATTGGAACTTTGGAATCAAATAATAAACAGGGAGGGGAAAAACGTAAAAGAGGTACAGCCAAGCCAAGCACTAACAAAAGAAAACAACCATTAATTAATAAGAGTCAGCCCACGCCACAGAGCCTGTGGAACAAACAAAAATCCTCTGGGGCACAAACTATTCATATTGACGATAAAGACTCAGTGGATTCGGATGACATTCCCACGGCAACCACTAGTAATCCAAGTGGGAACTCTAATACGATATGGACACAAACCACATTAATGGGAGACAACTATAGTATATCTAAACAAAATGGAAATCTTATAGAAACTATAGTTGATACTATTTTTAATCGACTAGAGAAGCAAATGATCAAACAGTTTAATAATGTTTTTAAAAGACTTGACAGATTAGAAAACCTGGTAAAAAATGAAGAAGTAAAAAGAGAGGGGACTGTGACCTTGGATCAAATTAGAGCAGATCGCCTGTTAAAAGAACTTGAGTCTGTAAGCAACACTCTGTCACATGGAAAGCAGGGAGCCTCCCCTGTATTGGGTGGGGGCCCCAGTAACCCTGGATCATTACCGCCTACTGTATCATCCACAACCCAATCCCGACTCGCCAATGGCGGGAAGAAATTGGCGAAATCCAACCTACCTTCCAAATCTGCATCCACGCCCGCACCCCCAAAAGCAGCTCCTCCCGCCACTACTAACCCAAATATCATCAACCAGAACAATGGCTCTACCCAACCAACTACAGCAGTGAGGTCAACCCCCGATAACATCAAAGGTACTGGGCAATTTGGGAAAGGCAGGCCATTTAAACATCAATGGCCTGCCCTACATCTGCCACCTGATGCCTGCCCTTATGTCCTGGTCCTTGCAGGTGTACCACCACTGAGGGAGGAACAGGGGGAATCGTGGGTCCAACTGCGAAATAAATGTATAGATTGGCTAACCAAGCACAAAGGGGTCGGATATGATATCTCTAGAGAGATCCTATCAGCTCGCAGGGTGTCTTGGGTTGGGCCACTATTCAAAGATAAAGAAGGTGATTGCATAGTTCTTAATTTTAAAAATCCGGGTACTGTAAGATTCCTACTCAATAGAAATAATAACTGCTCTGCTATTTCCACTGTTGCAACCTTGCTACCTCTAAGCTATTTCTACAGACCACCTCCAATGCAATTCCAGCCACCTCCAATGCAATTTCAGCCAGCTCCATTTCCATTCAAGATGTTTAACAGATTTGCACCTTTATCGGATTTGGACATGCTAGACTGACCATCAGTGACTAATCCAGTTGAACTTTCCTTGGTACCCAACTTTGAACCTCAGGATGTCTCACCACTCCCCTCGCGAACTGTAGTCAGTCAAAAATCTCCAAACCTAAGAACTATTGTCCAGGACTCAGAACTATCTCTTGTAAGCTGGAACATAGCGGGTCTTAACTCAAAATTGAAAATTAAAGAGTGATCAGATTGGGTTACTGTAAACTGTGATATACTGATGTTACAAGAGACTTGGTGCACGACCATGCCCACAATGGAGGGTTTTAGCTGCTACAATTTTATGGCATCCTCTTCACCCATGGGTCGCCCTAGTGGGGGCCTATCTATCTGGGCCAAAATAAAATCCGGGGTACAAACTAAACTGATCCCTACTCAGGGTAAATGTTTTATGGCCATAAAATACACTAATAGGATGAAACTATGTCTTAATAATTTTTATAATAATGATTTTGTCACCCGCCCTAATAATAATTTTCTGATATTATTTAACTTTATTGATGAAATTATGGAGGGGCAGAAATACGGGACCTTTGATGGCATCTGCATTGGAGGAGATTTCAATGCCCATATGTACCGCAACAGCCCACCGTGTAGAAATGGAGAGGAATTGAGAGACTATTTAGCCTCCCATGACTTATTGAATGCTATGGAAATTGCGGGAATAGGAGCAAACAATATGTTGACACCCACATATATTGGCCATGGTTGTGCTTCTACAATAGACTATATGTTTATCTCTCCATCACTAAGTGACATAATTTTAAAAGCAGAGGTCATCTGTTCCGCATATAGTGATCACTACCCACTTAGAATATATTTTAAAAATTTGCAGAACACGAAGGATGTGCCGAGAGTAGAAATTGGGGTACAAAATTTGGCAATATCTACTGATAGATTAAGACGGATATGGAAAGGGGTTGACAATAAAGATATTTTAGCAAGAGTCATCAATAAACACCCAACGCTAATTGAGATTTGTTTGTCCCTTGATAGACCAGGCCATGATGATGTAGTTGTTTCCTTTAGTAATCTCTGTGGGGCTATCAAAAGAGAATCCTCGAAACCAGCTAGGCCAAATAAAGATCATGGCCCCCGCTGGTTTGATTCTTCATGCTCTAGGGCTAACAGAGAACTGAGGGAGGCTTTAAAAACCAATCCAAGGGACGCCCTACTTGTGAGAGACCTAAGATCAAAGTATAAAACCACGTTACGTATTCGATATGAGGCCCTAGTGATTGATCATTGGGAATATCTTACTCGTACTGCTACACTAAAAGACACGACGGGTTTTTGGAGAGAGGTCAAGTCTCTCAGATCTTTTAGTTCAAACATCAAACCAATTAACTGTAATATAACTGGAGAGGCGTGGGTGGAGCATTTCTCCAAAATTTATGCTACATCTGGGCTTCTCCCAGATATTGTCCCCCTACCCAAGACTGCCGGACCACTAAACATTCTACTATCCGAGGTCGAAGACGCCATAGTTGAAAGCGCCAGTAATAACGCACCCGGCCCGGATGGTCTTTCGATTGATCAAATCAAATCTGAAATCAATTTTTGGGCCCCCTTATTATGCAATTTATTTAACAACCTATCAGATAGTTCAATTCCTGAATCATGGTCAAATAGTGTTATCGTACCTATATTCAAAAAAGGCGATAGGATGGACCCTGCCTGTTACCGTCCGATTTCACTGATCGATAACACACTAAAGGTCCTTGGAAGGGTAATTTTTAATAGGATAAGGAATTGGGCTGAGGATAATAATGTTTTACATTGCAGTCAACTAGGCTTTAGAAGTCATGTGGGCACCATTGAACAATGTCTTAATTTGAATTTGATCATGGCTAAGTACACTACTGTAAAAAAAATCTCCGCTGTACCTGGGATTCATGGATTTGAGTTCTGCATTTGATTTTGTTAATCGTTCTAGTTTGTGGTCACTTTTGCTTAATTATGGTTTGGATGACTCTTTGGTGTATTTCCTTTCTTATTTACACAGGGATCTAAAGGCCAGAGTACGTATCAATAATGAGGGCGAAGTCTCAAATGACATTTTAATTAGCAGAGGAGTTAGACAGGGCTGCGTACTCACCCCACTGCTTTTTATTTTATATATTAACGGGTTGAGCAGCAGTCTGAGTAAGATCACTAAGGATGTACCAATTATAAATGGCTCCCCCATCACTGCCCTGCTCTATGCGGATGACGCAGTATTAATGGGGCGTACACCTAACGCTCTACGTACTTTAATTTCTGGGTTTGTTGTTTTTATGTCTGATTTGGGTTTAAACACTAATTTTAAAAAATCATTTATTATGAACTGTGACCCAAAAAAAAAATATATAACATTACCTCAATTAAATCAGGTGAAAACACCCTAAAATGCACTAGCACTTTTCCTTATCTAGGGCTGTTATTTTCTAATACAGGCTCATGGCAGCCACATGCGGCCTATGCGAGAAATAAAATTGGCAAGTCCATCAATTCAATTCTATCTCTCCGGCAACCCAAACAGGCTGATGTCACTACCCCTCTGCTAAACATCTATCGTACTCAATGTCAACCAACGGGGACTTATGGAGCTGATGTGTGGGGTTACTCTAATAGTACGCCTGTTCAGTTAGAGGAAAACAGATTTTGCAGGAAGGTTCTGGGGGGTGTCCCCTGTGCCCCTACATTTATCTGTCATAATGAGCTTAAGCTACCGTATATTGAGGATTTTATTCAATCTAGGCCCGCTCTTTTTTGGTTAAAAATATGGCTAAACCCAGCGGCATCTTTAACCCGCAGCATAATATCTGACTGCCTACAAAGTGAAAGATCTCATCATGTACCTTGGTTAAACGCCGTTGAGAATAGTCTGCTGAGCGTGGGCCAGGGCTTCCTGTTTAGCTCCCCTAACACTATTGTTCATGCTCACAAGAACATTGTCAAACGGGCACTGCTTGACTTATACAAGGAGGAACGGATAAGATCTGAATTTCCTAAATCTGCAGTTACCAAATATTTGTCCTATGCCGAATTTGGCAACGATAATTTAAACACACCCCATAGATATCTGTCATTAACAATAGGAAGATGGAATCGGAGCCTTCTGTTCCGATTCCAGGATGGAAGCATTGTAAATCTATTAAGCTTCCACCTCGGCTATAATAAAAATATAGAACAGCTGGATTGTCCCTCTTCTGAGGGTGGGAAACAAAGTCTGCTACACAATTTTTTCTTTTGCGGCTATTATAAACTTTATACACGCCAATATTTAATGCCGTTCTTCCGTAAATATGACCAACGGGATTTTACCCTGGCAATGAGAACTTTACAAATGTTGCCAACAGATGAGGTGATATGTATTGTGAGCTGTTTTCTAAAAGCCTGTGTGAGATCAAGGGCAAGCATGGAACATACCTGACGAACTATAGTATTCTGTTACTCAATGCACATTTGCACTTTGTTATTATGACATATTTTGCACATAGTCTTTTCTACATGCATGGCTGGATGCAAATGATTACCTTAGGGAAAATATAAACTGTAACCTGTAATTAAAATACCAGTACATTAGGACTTTCTTGTACTATGCATTTTGCACTTTTTTGCTATACATGCTGCTTTAACCTCATTGGGAAAGTTTGTTTTTATCTAATAGTTTTTAAACGTATGTTTTTATGTGCTTTTTTAATGTGTTTCAACCTGTGTGTACTTTTATGGATGTATTAATTCCGAATAAAGATCATTTGACTTTGACTTTGACTATTACACCACACTAGAATAGTTTTCTTTCTCTCAACATTTTATTTTCATTAGTTAAAAACATACATATAAAATTCATAACAGGATATATCATGTCCTACAAATATATTTGAGCATTCCCTAGTCTAATACAAAATAGATCCTATTATTATAGTTGCTCAAAACATAAAAATAAATAAAAGTAAAAAACCAAACTTTTTGGCATATATTGTTTAAAATTCATACAATGTATGTTACATCAAGTAGTCCTTATGTGACGCGTCACCATCTAACGGGAGAGAGGACGTGTCGACGGCTTCCAGCGGAAAATTTCAGGATCTGGGGTTAAAAGAAGTGCCTGACACAGAAGGCGCCCAGCAAACAAACACCGAGAGAAGGTGAAGACCTGTTAATACCACATATACAGGGACCTAAGGAACCCATAAGATGGAAAACTAAGAAAAACGTTTTACCAGAAGTCTAAGTGCAAATTGAAAGACGCATCTAAAAAGCAAGACACGCAAAGAGTAATTCTCCTGTTTTTAAAGATAAATGAAATTGCAACGTAGAACAAGGATAACCCCTAAAGATAAGAAGTGGGACTATTCGCAACAATGGCTATAAAAGTAAGATGGTCATTTAAACCAGATAGAGAGTTATATGGTACAATGAGCGACCCACACTTTAGAGATAGTTAAAAACCCTCAGCATAATAAGATATTAATTGTTTTTATTTAATTTTAGAGATAAGCACAATACTCCGAACCTAAAAGTCTGTCCTGAAGAAGGTGCCATAAAGATCTCAACGCACCGAAACGCGTCACATAAGGACTACTTGATGTAACATACATTGTATGAATTTTAAACAATATATGCCAAAAAGTTTGGTTTTTTACTTTTATTTTGTGTTTATGTTTTGAGAAACTATAAGAATAGGATCTATTTTGTATTAGACTAGGGAATGCTCAAATATATTTGTAGGACATGATATATCCTGTTATGAATTTTATATGTATGTTTTTAACTAATGAAAATAAAATGTTGAGAGAAAGAAAACTATTCTAGTGTGGTGTAATAATAATAAGTACCTGCATAACTCTTCTGTCTAGCTAGTAGTATAATACATTATAAGTAGACCAGTGGGTCACAAGGCTTTAAACAACACAGAAAGGAATCTTGTTTTTTCTTATTATCTCAATACCCAGTCCTTTCTGGTTTCCTGGGAAACTCTCTTCTTTGAAGGCTGTGTAGTCTAGCACCTTTAGGAGTCGCCGATTCAATGCTATGCAGGCGGATTCCATGTCTTCGCCCTCGGGGGGGGGGCCTCCTGATGTTATGATTTTATTAAATGCCTCAGTGGAGAATTTTGCCCATTTCCTACGTTTATTAGCGGAGCTTGGCTCATTCTGAGGTCCATTGTCCGGGACCGCCACCCAGAAAGTGACTAAGAAATGGTCAGACCAGATAACAGGGGTTGGGGGCTCTACGGTTAGGGTGTCCCATTTAGCGTAAATAGGATCTAGGAGATGGCCCTGACAGTGAGTGGGTCTATCTGATTTAAGCATCATCTGTATGCCTGCTAGCTCCTGTTTGATTTCCTGAGCTTCAGTGTTCCTAGGGTCGTCAAAGTGATAGTTTAGGTCCCCTAGGAGGAGGAGTATCTCGTGTTTGAGAGCGGAGAGCATGAGGGTTTTCATCAGTTGGGTGGCAAAACTGGCTCCAGGCCCCGGGGGGCGATATATCAGGAAGCCCTTGATACAGTACCCCTGGTGCACTGAGATGGAGAAGAACCCTGTTTCACTGTTAGCAAGATCCTTTCCTTCTAAAGTGCAAACCAGATCTTGTTTATGTATTATGGCAATTCCTCCCCCCTTCCCCTTTAGCCTGTCTATTCTCTTGATGTCATATCCCGGTGGGAGGGCCGCCAGTATGTCTGGTGCCGATGTGGTATTCAGCCACGTCTCCGTAAGGAATAAGGCATCCACCTGGCCATCCATTAGGTAGTCATGTACCTCCATCTTATGTTTTCCTAGGGAGAGACAGTTTAAAAGTTTAAAAGTTCAAGTTTAAAATTTGTATAGCGCACTACTCACCCAGAGGGTCTCAAGGCGCTTGAGGGAGGGGGGGTGATTTACTTATCGAATATCCAAGTTTTTAGTTGTTTTCTGAAGGAGAGGTGGTTCTGTGTAAGGCGGAGGTGGGGGGGGGGAGAATTCCAGGTCTTGGCCGCTAAGGAGAAGGATCTTCCCCCCATGGTAGATCTTTGGATGCGTGGAATTGCGGCGAGGGCTTGATTGGACGATCGAAGTTGGCGGGTGGGGGTGTAAAAGGACAGGCGTGTGTTGAGGTATTCGGGTCCCCTAGGTCGTAGAGGGCTTTGTGTGCGGGGGTGAGGAGACGGAACGTTATTCTCTTGTTGACGGGGAGCCAGTGGAGGTCTTTCAGGTGACCGGAAATGTGAGCTTGGCGGGGGACGTCTAGGATGAGTCTTGCTGATGCGTTTTGGATGCGTTGGAGTTTTTTCTGTAGTTTGGCTGTGGTTCCGGCGTAAAGGGTGTTTCGGGTCCCCTAGGTCGTAGAGGGCTTTGTGTGCGTGGGTGAGGAGATGGAACGTTATTCTCTTGTTGACGGGGAGCCAGTGGAGGTCTTTCTGGTGACCGGAAATGGGAGCTTGGCTGGGGACATGTAGGATGAGTCTTGCTGAGGCGTTTTGGATGCGTTGGAGTTTTTTCTGTAGTTTGGCTGTGGTTCCGGCGTAAAGGGTGTTTCCGTAGTCCAGTTGGCTTGTGACCAGTGCATGGGTGACCGTCTTTCTTGTTTCGGTGGGGATCCAACGGAAGATTTTTTTGAGCATACGTAGGATGTTGAAGCATGATGATGATACGGCGTTGACTTGTCTGGTCATCGAGAGGGAGGAGTCCAGGATGAAGCCCAGGTTACGTGCGTGATCCGTTGGTATGGGTGCGGTTCCCAGGACCGGTGGCCACCATGAGTCATCCCATGCGGAGGGGGATGATCCTAAGATGAGGACTTCTGTTTTGTCCGAGTTCAGTTTTAAACGGCTGTTCTTCATCCACTCGGCTACTTCTTTCATCCCTTCGTGTAGGTTGGTTTTGGCGCTGTTTGGGTCTTTGGTGAGGGAGAGGATCATCTGGGTGTCGTCTGCGTAGGAGATGATGTTGAGGTTGTGTTGGCGCGCGATGGATCCGAGGGGACTCATGTATACGTTGAAGAGGGTGGGACTGAGTGATGATCCTTGTGGTACGCCGCAGATGACTTCGGTGGCCTCTGATCTAAAAGGGGGGAGGCAGATTCTCTGGGTTCTTCCGGCGAGGAACGAGATGATCCAGTCCAGTGCTTTTCCTTGTATTCCCATGTTGCTGAGGCGTTGTATAAGGGTGCTATGACAGACTGTGTCGAAGGCTGGGGAGAGGTCAAGTAGGATGAGGGCAGCTGTTTCTCCGTTGTCCAGTAGAGTTCGAATGTCGTCTGTTGCTGCGAGGAGGGCGGTCTCTGTGCTGTGTTTGGCTCGGAAGCCAGACTGTGAAGGGTTGAGGGATTTGTTGGATTCGAGGAAGGCGGGGAGCTGACTGTTGACGGCTTTCTCAATGATTTTGGCAGGGAATGGGAGGAGCGAAATAGGGCGGTAGTTCTTAAGTTCAGTGGGGTCTGCTGTGGGTTTCTTCAGGAGGGCGCTGAGTTCGGCATGTTTTCAGCTTTCCGAGAAGGTAGCGGAGTTGAGGGAGCAGTTGATGACTTCTTGGAGATGGGGTGCGATAATGGAGTTTGCTTTGTTGAAAATGTGGTGGGGACATGGGTCGGTTGGCGATCCTGAGTGGATGGTGTTCATCAGTCGGATGGTGTCTTCAGTGGTGATTGGGTTCCAGGCGTAAAGGTTGTTGGAGGGGGGTTTTAGTTCGGAGGTGGGTGGGGTGGACTGGTCTCCAAAGCTGTTATGTATGTCTGCGATTTTGTTGTGGAAGAACGAGGCTAGAGAGTCACAGAGGTCTTGGGAGGGAGTGATGTCGTTGGTGCCGGCGGTTGGGTTTGTAAACTCTTTGACGATGTTGAATAGTTCCTTGCTGTTGTGGGCGTTGTTGTCGAGTCGATCCTTGAATGCTGATTTCTTGGTGGATCGGATCAGTTCCTGGTGTTTGCGGGTGGCATTCTTGAAGGTGGCCAGGTTGTCAGTGGTTGGGTTTTTACGCCAGGCTTTTTCGAGGGTGCGACAGATCTTCTTGGATTTCTTAAGGTCATCATTGAACCAGGGGGCTTTTTTGCAGCCTTGCTTCATTTGAGGGTTTTTCATGGGTGCTAATTCGTCCGCGCTGTGGGTGATCCATTGTGTGAGGTTGGTGGCTGCTTGGTTTGGGTCTGATGATTTGGCAGGAGGATTTTGGTGGAGAGATGTGAAGAGCTGGTCGGTGGTAATTTTGTTCCAGTTTCTGCGGGGAATTGGTTGTGGTTGGTTGTGGGACGTAGTCTTTTTGTAGTTGAAGTGAACGCAGCTGTGGTCCGTCCAATGGAGAGTTGTGGTGTGTTTGAAGGAGATGTGCTTGCTGGAGGTGAAGATTGGGTTGAGCGTGTGTCCGGCATAGTGGGTGGGGGTGTCAACAAGTTGTTTGAGTCTGAGATTGGCGAGGTTGTCCAGAAGGGTGGTGGTGTTGCTGTCGTTGTTCTTTTCCAGGTGGAAGTTGAGGTCTCCCAGTAGAATGTGGTCCTCGGAGGGGAGGGCGTGTGGGCTGATGAATTCAGTGATGACTTCGCTGAATTGTGTGCGGGGTCCTGGTGGCCTGGAGATGAGGGTGCCTCTGAGTGTGATCTTGGGGTCGGTGTGGATCTGGAAGTGAAGGTGTTCGGCGGCTGCGAGGTTATCGTCGGAACTGGTTGTGATGCGGATGGTGTTCTTATGGACGATGGCAATGCCTCCTCCTGTTTTGATGATGCGGACCTTTCGGATGATCTTGTAGTCGTCCGGGATGGATATGGCGATGTCGGGTGCTGATGAGGCGTTCATTCAGGTTTCTGTAAGAAAGGCGACGTCCGGCAAAGTGGTGTCGAGTAGGTTCCAAAGTTCAGTGGCGTGTCTGTGGACCGAGCGGGTGTTGAGCAGGATGCACTTCAGGTGGTTAGTGTCGGATCTCTGTTTGGAGTTTGTGGATTTGGTGCAGGTCCTGATGCAGTCGAACTTGCAGGAGTGGCAGGTGAAGGGTCCATGGGTGAGTCCTGGGGCAGCTTGGTAGCAATTTGGGAGTCGGCCGGGGTTAAGTGCTGAGAGGGTTGCGGCGTCGTACGTTATGCGGGAGGAGTGGATTTTGCGGGGTCCAGGGGGGGCGTGGACGGGCGTAGACGGGCTTACCTTTTGCGCACCTTCGGTGCGCACGGGGTGCGTCCACTGCGCGTGAACGCTGCGCGTAAGCTGCTCTGTCATAAGTGGATAGTGGGGGGGCGGAGCTAGGGAGGGTCAACTGGGAGGCGGGAGCGGGGTGGAGGGCCGGGCTGGGAGGCACAACAACAAACAACAAAATGGCAGCAAGCCAAAGGCCAAACAGGACGAGACTGGAACCCCAACAATCGCTATGAAAAGGGAAGCGTCACCGGCACAATCAGGCACAGATAAATCAAGCAGGTAAAGGCAGCTATGCACAATCGAGTATCAATTAATGCGCAGCTCAGCAGTATAGCACTACGATACAATTACAATCAGGCACAAATAAATGCAGGAGCAATGCAAGCAAAGCGCAACTGATTTCAGAGTTAAAGAGCAATTTCAGAGGTAAAGAGCAGTCTGGCAGTATAGCGCAACGATACCAGATCCAGAGCAGGGAGCAGCGTGGGGAGCGACCGCTTCTGAGGAGCTCAGGACGGTCACAGCGCTTGCTCTGGAGGGTAGAGCCTAACCTTTCTGTGGGAGGGAGGGGCATATGGGAGGCGGGAGCGGGGTGGAGGGCCGGGCTGGGAGGCACAACAACAAACAACAAAATGGCAGCAAGCCAAAGGCCAAACAGGACGAGACTGGGACCCCAACAATCGCTATGAAAAGGGATGCATCACCGGCACAATCAGGTACAGATGAATCAAGCAGGTAAAGGCAGCTATGCACAATCGAGTATCAATTAATGCGCAGCTCAGCAGTATAGCGCTACGATACAATTACAATCAGGCACAAATAAATGCAGGAGCAATGCGAGCAAAGTGCAACTGATTTCAGAGGTAAAGAGCAATTTCAGAGGTAAAGAGCAGTCTGGCAGTGTAGCGCTACGATACCAGATCCAGAGCAGGGAGCAGCGTGGGGAGCGACCGCTTCTGAGGAGCTCAGGACGGTCACAGCGCTTGCTCTGGAGGGTAGAGCCTAACCTTTCTGTGGGAGGGAGGAGCAGCTGGGAGGCGGGAGCGGGGTGGAGGGCCGGGCTGGGAGGCACAACAACAAACAACAAAATGGCAGCAAGCCAAAGGCCAAACAGGATGAGGGCCGGACATTTGAGGCAGAGTGAACGAGGGTGGGAGTGGCCAGGCAGCAGGAGCGCTCCCCTCACACCTCCCCAAGATGGCGGCTGTTTGCTTGGTTTTCTGCCCCGTAGCAGCGCCTTAATCGGCTGCGGGGGGCCAGCAGGAGTCTGTGGTCAGCGGTTTGAGAACGCGTGCACAAGTGAGTAATTACACAATTTTTAAAAGCTAAAAGTCCTAAGACTGTCAGCCAAAATACACAATTTTTAAGCTAAAAGTCTTAAAATCGACTGTCAGCCAAAATACACAATATTTAAAAGCTAAAAGTCTTAAATCAATAGTCAGCCAGAACACAGTAGAAACAAGGTGCCTCTATCCTCCCGGCTTTCGCCTCAGGAGTGAAGAGTTTGAAGCATTAACTTAACTAAACTAACACTTTTGCATTTCCCTTTTACTCTGGATGTCCCATTGAATGGGCTTCCTACCCTCTAGGAAGGCAGGAGATGATAGTAAATACTGATGATAACCACAGGGCAACCTGAAGACCATCAGAGAAAAATCCATACCTAGAAGTTCCTCACTTTCCAGGAGGTCCAACATACTTACAGCATAGCACTCACCCAGTACCTGTGGTAAACTAGACCAATTAGGACAACTAAAGACATGTGGACCACATTCCTAGACGTTTCTGCGCTGTCTGCCACACTCTTGATGGGAACTTAGGGTTGGGAGGAAGGGACCTTTCATCCAGGTGCACTGAGCAATTGAGAGAGCCATACTACAAACCCCACTTGCCATTGAGGCAAAATGGGCAGCAGTTTATGGTGCTGATGCAACTGTCCGGCAATAGTTTGGTCAAAATACAGTAAACTAGTCTTAAACTTTTCCAGTAATGATAGTTTTGCTTGTATGACTCCTGCCATGCTGCACTAGTCTGTGCTTGTTAGAAGGACTAGATGCTCTAAATGTGGAGGACATGCAACACATACAAGCATTGTCATAGCCAAGAGGTCTCGTCAACGGGACCTTATAAGTATTTAGCCATGCAGGAGAATAGGGTTGGGGGCGTTGGGTTGGGTTCGCTTAGAATAATGTCCGATCTGACTGCTATTTTGTTGCATCTTTCTGTTATTGCATCCAAATATATAATTCAACAATTGACATTACACCTACAACAAGTTAGGGCAATTCGCTTTGTCAATGGTTGTTAGTTGCAAAAGATATATAAGCAACAACTATGGCTTTGTTGTCCATAATATTAAAAATGCTTCACTTCTAAAATGATGAGACTGTGAAACAACTATAAAGAGTCTCTTTGAACTTACATCAAACGCCGGTTAAGGGTGGCACAGCTGCTGAGGTCAAAAAAACAAAATTCACCCTGAGAATGAGGGTAAAAATGGAGAGACAGCTAGGGGCCCGTCTTGGCACCTGCTTTTTTGAACTACAGGTGGTCAGCACCGGCAGGACCCGGCCAACCTTGAAGCCCAGGTTTTACCAACCAAAGAAGCGCACATTAAGCTCACCAACTCCGCGTCTCATACATTCAAACTTTTGATCCCTAATTATGGAAGCCCAAAACTATCTGCCCTGGACACAGGCATCTGGCACTCTATCCCAAAAACATTAGACCTAGCACGCATCCTGCACCACCCACAAGCTTGTGAAGACCAGTCTGCTTGGCTGAAAATGTGTAGGACACACGAGAAAGGAGTTCCAAAAGCAATTCTTTACTGCAATTCACGTCCCTCCTCGAGATTTTGGGCCTTATTTATGAGGCCTTGCGTCAGTTTTTCGCTGCTGTTCGAGTGATGCAACTGTGGCGTAAAACATGCCCCCTGTTGCGTCCTATTCACAAAGTAACATATCTAAGCAGATGTGTCACTTTGTAAACCCCTGCGCTATATTATACCTGTATCAGGCATAATGTATGCAGGGGGGGCGTTGCCACACATGTAACCTTCGTAGAAGTGCCCCAGTGAAATCTATGAGATTTCATTGCGTCACTCCTAGTACGCCATTGCGTCAATATCTTACGCCTGCCTCACAGCAGGCGTAAGACTGACGCAGGCCCTTTCACATGGGGAATGCCCTATGTGGAAGGACACATTGCTGGAGTTGCGTCATTTTTATGACACACTCCAGCAATGCGTCATTTTTGCGCCTACAGATATGTCAGAAATACTGACGTATCTGTAACTCCTTGCAACATGATGCATCATACTGTAAATACGACGCATACAGCATGTCGCAAAGGAGGGCGCAATGAAAAGTGACGCATCACTGTTTCACGCAGTGATGAGTCACTTTTCCTAAATGAGGCCCTTTGTTTTTCATTAAGGGTGTGTCAGAGAGAGTCCATCCCAACTGATATGAGAGAGGTACAAAGGAGGAGAACTCATATGTTCAAAGTAATTCGTCTGTTGGCAGACCACGAGCTAACTTGGCACTGGGATTTGCCCCCTCAACACTGCAAATTCTATCTCGTCAGTGAGCTCCCAGTGAAAACTATTTCCAATTCCAGTTGTGCCTAATTCTGTCTGTTAGCTTTGATTATTGTAGAGAGCCAGGCGGGCTCTACCATACAATGTAGCAACACTCAGGCATCCACTCACCCCTCAGGGCGGGCACGCCCCGAGGGTATAATAAACCCCGGTAAAGATCGCTTGTGGTCTTCCCGGCAACCTGATCCCAGAGTGTCTGTCCAGTCATTTCACGCTAAGGCCCCCATGTTATAAGGCCCTGACCCCATCACCACATTGGCGACGAGGGCGGACTGCCCTGCGCGTGCTGGATACGACGAGGAGTGACGGCGCATCACGGAGCCCGCTCCCGCTCTGCTCCGGTCCGCGGCCTGCCCACGCGCCTTCCCGTCGGAAGCGCTTTCAGCTGGCAGGGCCGGGACCGCGGAGCGCCCAGGGTGAGTGCGCGATCATTGCCCCCCCTGCGAGCGCCTCTTGGCCTACCTGGCTGGTTGTCCGGGCGACGGCTGCCTGTGTCGAGGCATACGCCGGACCGTGAATCCGGCTGCTGAGGCCGGTGAGGCTCCGCGCCACGCCTCCGACCCGCCTCATGTGCACCACGCACCTGTAAGTGCGTCAGGCAACGCACACCACGCTCCTGAGCCTCTCCCTCAGGCGACGCTCATCCGCCTCATGGACACCACGCACCTGTAAGTGCGTCAGGCGACGCTCACCACGCTCCTGTGCATCTCCCTCAGGCGACGCTCTCCTCCGGAGTCGCTCCTCTTGTCAGCTGCCCCAGGCCCAGCGCGGAGAGCGCGAACGAGCGCGAGGCGGCCCCCGGTGGCTGCCAGTGGTACTGCACGCGTCACCATCTCTAAGGAACGGCGCGAGGAGCGCGACCGTGCTTATCTACCCCACACCAGGTGCTTACTGAGCCCCAACGGGTGTCACAGATAGCCAATAAAGCTCCTATTAGCACACATAGCCAAATAAAAAGTGGAAAGAAAAAAAAAAGTAATAAATTGAAAAAAAATACAATAATAAATAAATAAAGGACGCACCATGTCCCTGGAGGAGGGAGCCCCAGCGTTGCAGGATGAGGCACCAGCACAGGCTGCACAGCCTTCACCACCTGTCCAAGCAGGACACATCCCAGCACAGGCCCAAGCCGCAACACCCGGCCCGCAGACTGGCCATCATACCCATTCAGGCGCGGCGCCGTTGCCGCCGTTCAGTGAAGCGTCTGACCCGGCCACTGCGGCAGTGAGATGGAAGGCGTGGGTTCGCAGGCTGAACCATTATTTCAAGGGCACCAGGGAGACAGATGGCGAGGTCAAGAGGTCCCTTTTGATCCTATACGGCGGAGCAGAGATAGACGAGCTCTTTGAGACGCTCCCCAACACAGGAGGTGACAGCGACTACGAGGCCGCGGTGGCCGCACTAAACAAACACTTTGACCCCCAGCTAAACAACGATTTCGAAAAGTTTAAATTCAAACGGGCGTGGCAAACGGGCTCTGAGTCGGTAGACATGTTCTACGCACGGCTACGCCGGCTGGCGAACACCTGCCCGTTCATTGACCCGCGTGAGGAAATTCGGGATCAAATCATTGTGGGGTGCCGTTCAAAGCTGCTCAGGAAACTAATCCTGCGCCAACCAGGGATTTCGCTCGATGAGATCCTGATTCTCGCACGGTCACATGAGCTGTCAGACGTGAGGGCTGAGGAGATGGAGGCGGCGCTATACACCCCGGTAGCTACCCCCGCACAGACCAAGCCAGTGCAGATCAAAACGGAGAGAGTGGAAGCAATCCACCGGAAACCTGCGGCGAGTCGGCCGCATCAGGTGACTACGACAAGGAATCAGTGCGGGTACTGTGGAGAGGCCCACTCCGCCACCGCAGCGTGTACAGCAAAAGGGCGCACGTGCTCCAAATGCGGCAGGATGAACCACTTCGCGAAGGTATGCCGAGGGGGAAAATACAGGCCGGCAGGGACAAGGCCGAGAAACATACAGAGGAGAGTTCATCAAATGTCGCTTGAAGAGGATGCCGACCCGCCACCAGACAGCCATGCTCAAGAACGGCCTCAGTGGTACGAGGATGATGAAGACGACGAAGTCTACGTCGTCTCATACGTAGGCAGAGCATCCGCAGCGTCCACAAGGAGAAGACCCCCACCGATGTGTTCAGTCAAGGTGGATGGCACAACAGTACAAGCACTCATAGACACTGGGGCATCCGTGAATGTTATGGACTCCGAGCAGTACAACCAGATGATGCCGAGGCCCGAACTGATACCGTCCCAAGCGAGAATATACACGTATGGAGGAACAGAGCCCATGCCGCTGCGCGGAGTGATCACGACAACAATCAGACAAGGGGAATACTCCACTGTAGCTAAGTTCCACGTCACGGAAGGAAGGAAAGGCACGCTACTAAGCTGCCACACTGCCGAGGACCTCGGATTAGTGTTTTTCGCTAATCAGGTGCACCAGTCACATGCAGAGTTCTTGATGGAGGAGTTTCCAGAACTGTTCCGAGGACTAGGGAAACTCAAGAACAAGAAGTTCAAACTACACATAGACAAGTCTGTGCGACCGACAGCCCTAAGGCACCGGCGGGTCCCGTTCAATCTGCGGCCGCAGGTGGAGGAAGAGCTGAGGAAGCTTGAAGAACTCGGTGTAATCGAGAAGGTGACCGGGCCCACACCGTGGGTCTCTCCACTCGTCGTGGCGCCCAAGCCCAAGCAACCTGGAGCTATACGGCTGTGCGTGGATATGCGTCTGCCAAATGTAGCGGTGAGGAGGGAAAGGCATATCACCCCTACCATGGATGACATCATAGCGGACCTCAACGGTGCCAAATGGTTCTCCAAACTCGATTTAAACGCAGGTTACCACCAGCTGGAGCTTGAGCCAGACAGCCGCTACATTACAACCTTCTCCACACACGTCGGGCTGAGGAGGTACAAACGACTAAGCTTCGGAGTGTCCTCGGCAGCTGAAGTCTTTCAAAATGCAATCAGAGAGGTGCTATCCGGACTGAGTGGGGTCATCAACTTGAGTGACGACATCCTGGTGTACTCTGGATCGCTTGAAGAGCATCACGTACACCTGAGAGCGACCCTCAAAAGGCTATCAGAACAAGGCCTGACACTTCACAAATCCAAATGTGCCTTCTACCAGGACTCAGTGGACTTCTTCGGTTACATCTTCACCCGAGAAGGCCTGAAGGTTGACCCCAGGAAGGCCGAGGCCATCCGGGCTGCCAGCACCCCGCAAAACCCCACGGAAGTCAGGAGTTTCCTCGGGATGGCAACGTATTGCGGGAGGTTCATCCCCAACCTTGCAGACCTGGCCGAGCCACTGAGGCTACTCACCCGCCATGACCATAAGTGGGACTGGACAGTGGCGGCGAACACGGCGTTCCAAGCTATCAAGAACAGCCTCCTGGACACCACAGTGATGGCGTATTTCCAGCCAAAGAGGAAGACTGAACTAGTGGTCGACGCAAGCCCGGTGGGCCTGGGAGCGGTGCTCCTTCAAGAATACGGAGCTGATGTCTGGAAACCGGTGGCGTACGCCAGCAAGGCTCTCTCGGACACCGAGACCCGCTATGCACAGATCGAAAGAGAAGCCCTGGCCATCAAATGGGCGTGTCAGCACTTTCACTTGTACCTATGCGGCCAGGAATTCCGGGTGATAACGGACCACAAGCCCCTTGTGCCCCTATTTGCAGGATCAGCGAGGCTGGCCCCTCCAAGGATCGAGAGGTGGGCCGTCCAGCTACAGGGCTACAACTTCCAAGTCATCTTCCGCCCGGGGGTCAACAACCCAGCGGACTACCTGTCGAGACACCCGGACTGCACCAAACCAGCCACTAGACTAGAGGAAAGTCAAGAAGCGGACGCCTTTGTGCACTGGATCTCAGAAAACGCGTGTCCAGAGACAATGACACTGAAAGAAATTGGGGAAGCAACGGAAAGAGATGAAACACTATGCCGAGTCAAGCACGCGCTCAGGGGAAACCAATGGGCGCACTTCCTGGATGGAATACATGGGCTCAGGCCGGAGGTCAGTCATGCCCGCCAGCAAATGTGGCAGATTAAGAATGAACTGAGTGTCGGGGATGAAGGTGTGGTCCTTCGAGGGCATCTAATAGTGATACCGGAAGACCTCCATCCCAGGATTCTGTCCCTCGCTCACGTCGGGCATCAGGGAATGGCCAAAACAAAGGCCAGGCTGCGGTGCCGAGTCTGGTTCCCGGCGATGGACCTCAAAGTAGAAGAGATGGTGAGGGCCTGCCACGCGTGTCTAATCACCGGAGGAGATCCCGCCCCGGCCCCTGTCATAACGGAGCCCTCCCCGACGCTGCCCTGGACCAACCTGAGCCTGGACTTCGGGAGTTTCCCGGATGGTCGCCATACCCTGGTACTAGTGGACTCTTTCTCCAAGTTCCCGGTGGTGGAGGTGATCCCCTCCACAGCTTTTCCCCAAGTCAAACGGAATCTAGACAAGATCTTCGCGACCATGGGATTGCCGGAGGAAATTAAAACAGACAACGGTCCTCCCTTTCAAGGCCGAGACTTCCAAGCCTACTTGGACGCCCTCCAAATCAAACATCGGAAAATCACCCCCTTGTGGCCGCAGGCCAATGGAGAGGTGGAGAGACTTATGAGGACCATTAACAGAGCCCTGAGGATTGCCGTAAGTCAAGGAGAAGATCCGGAATCAGCTCTAGACCGATTCCTGGGAGCCTACCGACAAACGCCCCACTGCACAACCAAGTGTGCCCCGGCCCATTTACTGTTCAAAAAGGCCCCCAGGGACATCATCCCGTCCGCAAGTTCGTGGACACCACCTGAGCGAGATGGGGACGCCATTCAGTCCAGAAGAGATGTAACCAACCAGAAGGCCAGTGCGGCCAGACGTGCGAAGACATCAAATCTACAGGAAGGAGACACAGTAGTGGTCCATGACCGACACCCCGGATGGAAGTATAGGACCCCCTATGAACCGGACTTGTGGACCGTTGAAAGGATCAGAGGAACCATGGTGACTGTCAAGAAAGGTGAACAAAGAGTCACGCGAAATGTGTCATGCTTTAAACCAGCGAGGGGAGGAACAGAAGACCAAGGCGAGGAAGAAGAGGTCGGGCCACGACAAGCCGGTCTGTCTCCAACAGCCTCATCATCAGCGAGAGGGTCTGATGATCAAACGTCGGTTGAAGACCAGAGGAGAAGCCAAGACCCGTTGCCGTTGCCGTGCGTATTGGCCGACAATTCCCCGACCTGCAGAGCGCAAGGAGAAGTGTCCCCGGCTGGGGACACTCAATCACCAAAGGGCCGAAGCCAAAGATACAACCTTCGGCCAAACCCTGGCCCAAGCCACAAGTTACGGGACTTTGTGTGTACCTCCCCCTGAAGACCAAGAACTGGTGATGAAGCAGACTGAAATGAAGGAGGGATGTAGAGAGCCAGGCGGGCTCTACCATACAATGTAGCAACACTCAGGCATCCACTCACCCCTCAGGGCGGGCACGCCCCGAGGGTATAATAAACCCCGGTAAAGATCGCTCGTGGTCTTCCCGGCAACCTGATCCCAGAGTGTCTGTCCAGTCATTTCACGCTAAGGCCCCCATGTTATAAGGCCCTGACCCCATCACCACAATTATATCTTTGTTTTGCCCTAATGTTTGAAGCTACCGTATGTGGGGTCGTGCTAGTGCAACACAAAATTAACCACAAAAAAGACCGAGCCCATCCACGCACACATACAAGCATACACACTCAAGCAGGCAGTGAAGAAGGGACATGCGGGCACCTGATCTGCCAGCCAGAATCTGCCCCCAGCTCCTCATGCTGCCCAAGGAGAGCCACCTGACACACACTGCACCAGATGCCTTAAGCACGTCTCTTGAAACTAAAAAACCAAAGTTACAAAAAGAAAGATTTTTAAAAAGGTGCCAACTGGGAAGAGGATGTAGGTGCCCAGGCAATGTGTGTCTTGTTGCCAGGGTTAAGAGAATGACAGCCGTGGCCTAATGTTCGAGGGTGAAGGGCGGGGGGGGGGCGCTGGACATTAAAATCTGGGCTTCAGTGAAGGGTGGGGGTATTGTGATGAGAAAGACAAGAATTGGGAAGATTTTGTTCATGCTCGATGTGGTTTTTTAAATTTTTTTTTTTTTAAATGAATGTTGTAAAGTGCTAAACTGGCAACCAGTGCTCGTGCCGGGGAGAGATCGCCATGCCAGGCGGTAAGGATTTTACAGTAACGATGACAAGTCTTCTGAAACAAAGAGGCCTGGTCTCCCTTAAGGGAAGAAAGAGAGGGAGAGAGATGGGTCTTTCAGAAGTAAGAGTCAGAGATTTCTGAAACCCCGTGTACCAGACCTTCCTCTCCCCATCCTGCTCCTCGCCCCATCCGTTACCCCAACAATTACGCCCCTCGAGTATCAACTTGTCAGACAAGCATTGGCAAAGCCAATAGGTCCGGCCTTTTGGCTTTGCCAATTATTTTCGCTGACTCTGTTCCGCATTTTAACAAACAATGTGCCACCGTGGAGGGGGAGAGGGGGGCAGAGGTGGACCTCACGGGCCACCGCTAGTGGAGAGGGGGCTGGAACAAAGGAAATTCAGACACAGGGAAGGGGCGGGAGCAAGGGGTATTTGGACAGCGGGAGGGGGGGGTGAGCCTGGTGAACATGGACAACAGGGGGAGGGGGGTTACCTGATGGGCCGACGCAAGTGGGGAGGGGTGGCTGGAACAAAGGGAATGTGGACAATGGGAGGGGGACATGAGCATGGTTAAACAGCAACAGGAAATTAAACAAGCGGCCGCCATTATCCCACCCTGAATGAATGCAAAGCAGGTTGTTGTGCCTGAAGTAGGAGAAACTCAATAAAGAAAATAGTACTTACAAGACCAAATAACACATACCGTGTAACAACCGAAGCAAAAGGGCCTGTCGCCATGGAAGGTTAATAATTAAGACAAGGCGGAACTAAGGAGGGACTAACAAGCCTATCAAGAAATCAGAAGCCAGCATTTACAAAGGACAATGACACCAGCCAATGACAAATATGGGTGGAGAGTAGGTGGAGCTTCCATTTCCTGCTCCACTACAACAAGTCTGGCAGAGCAGCATATTTGCGCAGACTCTATACTCGACCTAATAAAGTGGGGTTGGGTCAGCCCTTGCACATGAATGGAAGGCTTTTTTTGTCTCCACTTGATTTAATGCCTTTCTTTCCTATTCTTGTGTCGTGCCTAGCAGCATTTAGTTCTCACAGTGTTCTGTTTGATTGCCTTGTGTCCTTCCACTGCTAACGTTCTTTGCATTCAGGAAACACATTTTCTTTAGGCACTCGATGGGAGAGCATGTATTTACTTGCTTTCTCCCCCATGTGCTGCTTCCCTCTTCACATTGCCCCGTCCCTTGCACACCATGTATTTTCCCCTGTGTCTCCCCAGCTCATCCTCATTCTCCATGTTGCTTCTCCCAATCCTCCATATCTCATCCATTGCTTGCTCCATCACTCTTGTTTTCAAACATTCTCCTGCTCCTTCATTACTTTCTCGTGCCCCCCTTCTGTTTGCCCTCTTACCCTCTGCAACTTTATTTTACTTATATTTTGCTTTTTACATGTTTTTTTTCCCTCCCACTGCACTTTCAACTGGCATTTCTCTTAAAATGGGGGTTTACCCATGTCAAGAAGGCTGTCATTGAGAATGCTTGGTGAGGCCAGGAAATGGGTTTGGAATATTTGGACAAACCCAGTCAAAGATGTTCACCAGCGATGCACAAATACACGACAACCATCTTTGGATGCACTTATAATCTTTGAATAAACCCATTTAAAGATGGCCACCATCAATACGTGTATATCCACAGCGTATATATAACAAAAAAAACTTTGGCATGCTTTGTTATCAAATTATGTGAGAGCCCCCTAAAATTGAAAGGTTCTGGAATCAGGTTACAGGCATGTTCATGAGTATCACCAATCTCAGTATACAAGATTTTCTAAATGCCTGCCTTATAATTATTTCTCCTTACCCAAATATGTGTAAAATTAAACATATAGGTACTGTGCAATCACTAGTGCTGATGAGATGTAGATCTTCAATAAGATGTATGATTGTAGAAGCTCAACTATGAAGAACTGGTTGAGAGATGTTAAAGAATAGTCCTTATCAGAGGAGGAACATATATATAAAGAACTGATGAAAAGCGGGCAGATGACCAGGTTAACTGGACATCATTTTTGTAGGTATTGCTTCATCTTAAAGAAACCCTTCAAAGTAGTTTGTGTTTTGGTGATGTATAGCCTCCTAGTTTGGGTGGTGAGAGATATGCAGTATGATCCTGATTATTTTAGGTCTATGTTACACATGACACAGTGGTGTAGATACCATACAAAAAAGTATGTAACCTAACTGTCTCCAAACAGAATCTACACTTAGTTCTCTGTTGTTTATGCTCCGCAATAATCCATTATTATTATGAAAAATAATGTGTTTTGTGTTAAGGTTAAGCATTTGAGGTATTTCAATGTGATTTGTAAAACAAAGTCTTTCTTTTATCTTAGTGAGGAAGTTGGACAAAACATTTCCAAATGTAACAGCAAGTGTCACTGTTCAGACACAGCTTATAATCCTATTTGTGGTTACGATGGCATTGAATACATCTCTCCATGCTATGCGGGGTGCGAAGATGTCAGTTTCGCCTTCACGGAGAATAAAGTTTTGGTAAGTTAGCATGTTTTCGAAGGATCTTTATCAGGAATCATTACCTTCTCATTACATTCCTTGCTCTAAGAGGGTGAATATCACCTTGGAGAAACACAAACCCCACTGCTACCTAAGAAAAAGCACTTGAATTTCCGCCAAATTGGCTATTCTAATTTTGATAATCCAACCTTTAGCTAAGGACACAATGCTGCTCCCAGTTCCTGTTTGTTTGTCACAGTCTAGAGAAAGGCCACTCTGTTCCCCATTCTGCTGTGGCAGGTAGGGACTGCGATTAGTTCCACTCTCCTCTGTCAGGCAGTTGGGTGTGGGAAGGTGCTTCACCTCTGACTTTCCTGGTAGCTTGTTACTTTACTTTTCTCCATGCAGTGCTGGTATTCCGGTATGATTTGGTTGACTTCACACTTGAGAGAGGCTCTGCTGCAGGGAGCACAGGATCAGTCCTGCCCCGCCCCTGTTTGTGCAAAACTAACTTTGAGGTTGCTTAGTTAATGCTGGCATGGACATCCCTGGCCCAGTGCTATTTATGGTGCTTATCATTTGGTTGTTTAGAAGCTTATGTGAGTCAAATCGCACTATGGTTTAACCCCTCCTATGCTCATGAGGAGCTCAGCTCACCAGGCTCCATGGTTGCTCTGTGCTCATGACGAGCTGAGCCCTTGCCTGTTTGTGAGGAGTATTTCCTGTTCGGCAATGCGTATTACGTGTTTGCGATGCTGTTTGCGCGCTCGGGGTTGAAATATCACACAAACTTGCCCATGCGGTCACAATGGGTGCAGCCATCTTGTTTTTCACTCTATTGCTATGGTGCTGGGCCTTCTTTTCTATCCTCACTCTATCTTTGCAATCCTTGGTTTCTGTACACTATTTTTTTAATCTTTTTTATTTATTATTTATCTCTCTATTTTCCTGAATCTATATTTTGAGTTTTTTTTTTACTTTTTTGTGACTTTTTCTACTACTTTTTCAATCTTTCTATAACTTGATTTTTTCATTTCTTTTACTTACTTTTCTAATTCTTCCCTTTTCTTCTCCACCCGAGTCCCAGGCCAGAACCATGACCAAGGAAGAGAGCAGGGGCAACAAGGGAAAGGGCAAGGCTCCCCGTAGTAGTAGTCGTGACCGCCTTCCCTGCGGAAGGCTGCGCCCACGAAGGGTGCAGACACAGGCCTTATTTGCTGAGGCCGAGGTGGCCGCAGTTGTTTGTTTTTTTATAGCCTCACCTCCCCTTAACCCTAGCAGCAGGCAGCAGGCCTGGGTCCGGGCTCCGGGAGCTTCGCCAGCAGTAGAAAAAGATGTGCCGGGCAGTGTTTCTCTGCTGTGGTGTCCGGCGCACCTATACCCAACTGACGCACCAGTGGGCCGATATTCTGGACCGGGAGCAGGACCTGCTGGACTTGCTAGGAGTGAAGGTCCCGGGGCTTGGTAAGTAGCTATTTAATATTACTACTTTGTGTTCTTCTGCTCTGTGTTATATATTGCGAATATATTTTTTTCCGAAAAGCAAAAATGCAAAAATGCTGCTGATTACATTGCAGGTAAATTACGTTTAAAAATCTTCTGTGATTGTTATGACACAGGTGCTCGGTGCTACTAATCTTACTTGCTTGCAACTTTGCGCTCGCCACCTATGCATTTTTGAAGGCTAAAATAAATGGCAATGCAGACTTAGTGAACAATTGGCCCATCTGGAATAGGTGGGCTAGGTCAGGTGGTACTTAGGATTAGTTAGTATTCTGGATGGAACACTCGATTCGTGTTCATAAATAATAAGTAGACGGTCCATGAATCTCGCAATACGATCAGATAGGTACATTTGATTGCAATTATTGTTTTCTAAAATGTTTTTTGAGCGTTTTAAAGATATTTTATTTGTTTCACACCAATCATTAATGTTTGGCTCTTTCTTTATTATATCTTACATGATCAGCACCCAGGGGCAAGAAGACAGTGTCAGAGTCAGCACAGGCGGGACAAGAACAAGATGCCACCCAGGGCCAGGACTGCTCCTCTACTGAGAGCCCTGCTGTTGGCCCAAGTAAGTCCTCCAGTGGTTGATATTAATAATTCTATTTCCCTAACTTTTACTGCACCTTATTTTTTCTGAACTATTATTTTGTTCTAGACTATCTGTTTCTAAATTCTTGTTATCCCTGCCTCTAACTGCCTCTGCTACGACTCTCTGTACTACTACTTTTAGTCTGTCTGTAGCTAAGCTTGCCCAGTTAGGCACTTTTATTTAAAAGATTTTAAATAAAACTCAGATTCACCAATAGCTCTAGCCGCTGAGGCCAGTCCTTTGAGGTTGTCCTCTTCTAGTCTTCTTAATATTGAGACTTTTCGACAATTCCCACCAACAAAATGCCCAACCAGATATTTTACTATTTTTGATAGGATAGTACATGCTACTACTTTTGTAGGGATTCTGCACATACAGAGCTATACACAAGAAAATAGGAGGCTGGACCTTCGTCACACCTCAGTCAGAACCCACAATCCCCTGACCGACTAGCTATAGTGTCTCATTAGCTCCCCAAACCCCCTCCAAAAATACACAATGATTAACAAGCCAGAACATAACACTCCCGACCTCTCAGAGTTGCGGTAGCAATGCACACCCTTTCGCTCAATCACTCGTGTAAGTCCACACCAAATACAAATATCATAGAGTCTATGTAAGTTCAAAAGGTTTATTTTCAACTAACAAGCTCTGTACGTTGTTTTATAATGGAGTATACGAGCCAGCACCAACAGCAAAATGCATAAGATTAAAACAATAAACATTGTTACAACTACAAGTCCATAGACGACAAAAGATCTCTAAGCGAATTCTGGGGGACCCCTCACATTAGAACCTAGAAGTACTGGTTACATCATAAGCTCTGAAAAGCTCTGGTTCGTAGAAGGGAATCTTCCTCCTGTTTTGAGAAAAATGGTGCGCGTTAGACAGTATAATGCAAGCATTTCTCAGTCATGCCAAAAAGTGTAGCATGTTATGGTAAAGCAATAGAGACTGACCAGAACTCCATAACAAAGTGGATTGTTTTTCGACCTCTCGTACGCAGCGCTCAGACAGTAGCAGTATGAGCTCCTGTGGACTCAAAGGCGTCTTACACAACAAGCTGTGAGGTAACGTACGCAAAAGACACAAAGCTAAAATGGTTGCATGGCTCAGGCTAACTTAGCAAGAGTAGACTAGAATGACCCTAGGGACCATATAACACTACTAGTGTCTACTCTAGTACCCGATTTGTACAAGTGATGTATGTTGAATATGTATGTATTAACTATTTTTTCAATCTTGCTAGTGTAAAAGAATAAATAGGGGGAGGTGCATGTGGCATCTAAAAAATGTGTAATGCGTTTTTCAAGGTATACTACCAACCACCAGTGCCGGGGCTAGCGGCGATGGCGACGTGGCCATTTTGGAGGGAGAATGAGATGCAGCACCTGCAGGAGCTACAGGGGGTGAGCCAGCAGCAGTGACGGGCGGTGGTAAGTTATATTCCTTACTTACTGACATTACACTCGCTGCAAGGGTGTACACTCACTGTACTGTTGAGACTTAGTAAGTATGAAGTTGTAGTGAACAACGGTTGAAGAAGACAGATACCCCTTACTTAGCATTAGCAATAGCATTAGCGACAGGAGTTGAGTAACCAATGACTTCTTCTATCTGACTTCAATTTAGCTGTGAAAGTTTTATGGACAAGACTAAAAGTCAGAGCAGATGACCTTGATGGATGTGTTGAACGAAAAGGAAAAGAAGGGTAGAAGGAGGAAGGACTGGCGAGATGTAATATGACAGGCAGAGAAGGATACGTGGGAAGTATGCATAGGTGGCTGATAGGAATCAGATGCATGGGTGATTGAAGGATGGGTGGAAGGTGAAAGAAAAGATGCCTGCCTGGGTGGAGGAAAATGTATGGGTGGATAGCAAGAATCGTCAGTGGTGTTTGGGTCAAACTCAAAGTCAAGGCAAGCAAGGAAGGATGCATGGGTGGTGGTTTAAAAAGAAAGAATAAATGTTTGTTGTTGGTGAAACAAACTAAGGTTTGTTGAGAGATTAAGAAGAATGATAGAAGTTTACTTTGAATGAATGGATGCCTGGATGGTATTCATCTTAGATAGCATAGGTGGAGACTGTCACTGGATGAAGTTTCTTAGTTTGAAGAGAATGTAAAAGAAACCGTGCCAGAGTAGCAAAGCCGAGGAGAATATAAGTTGTATTTTCAGAATACTCCCTTGACTCACAGTAGTTTGCAAGCATAGCCTATATATATATATTGTGTATATATGTAGTTACCAAGCGCCTTCCTCTGACTCCGAGGACCACTCCCTACCTATGTTAATTTATTTTCGACTATCAGCCAGCCTGCCTAGGGTGGCCTATCGTCTGGTTACACAATCAATCAAAACAAAGTACCTCATGTCAACCCATATATAAGCAATGATCATTGGATCAGATATCATCTGCCTTTTTGTAGTAGTCAGGGCAGGCTGAAACTGAAATTGAGCAGCTGCCCTTGATGTAACAGAGAGAGTATGGCCAGTGCCACCCGTAATAGAAAAATACGAGCTTCCCCACCTGCAGACAGTAGTAAATAAAACTAACGTGAGTCTGCGTTATGACTCGAGAATGATTGTCTTGGGCGCAAGCTGACTGAGCTGGCATGCCGGCTACAACAAGGTTATATAATTTCGCTAAACAAGAGAGAAGAAGAAGACTGGTGTACTGTGAACTTGAGTCCATAGTGCTAGTATAATGCCTGAAACTCCCACAAATGTTAGAGGCCAAGGAAGTGGGAGGACAAATACATACCACAAATGTTATGTACTGTGCTTGCTAGTGCTACTGTGCCATTACGTGTTGAATTAATTTTGTGTTACTGTTTTGCTAAGAGTATTGGTAATAGTCTTTTTTTATTTCTTGATGTAGCTCCTCCTTCCCAAGCAAAACCAACCTGGAAGGAGTTGGCAGCCATGGCTCGGTGCCGAATACTGGGGACTGGTGGTTCTGGCGGAGGAGGAGGCGGCAGCAGCTGCAGCCTCCTCCAATGTCCCAGGCCCCGGCCAGATCCCTCCAGTGGTACGGCGCCACAGTCAGGCAGCAGCCCGCCGCCACACTTCAGCATTTAGCAATGCTGCCCCACCTGTGGATGCAACTGCAGGGCATATGCGCGCCGCATGCTCCTCTGGAATGGGTGATTAGAGGAGCAGGTAGAGGAGCTTGAGAAGAGGGTCAAGGTCCTAGAAAGGGAAAACTGAAGAGCCCGCCGCTAACTTAAAGACCCTGTTTGATTGCCCCTTTTTTAATCCTTTTTTTGGTGGGCAGGAATTGGGCATTGGACTTTATTATGGACATTTTGGACATGGGTTACCTTTGGACTTTCTCGTTTTGGCCATTGGTTGGGGTTAGGGAGAGGGGTGGGTCGGGTGTTGTGTGATTTTTTACCTACTTTATTTTTGTTAGGGTATTTATACTTAAACATAACATATGTTGTTAATGTTTTGTGGGGGGTTACTGTTTTATGTCACATGATTTCCTTTCTAGCTGCTGCAGGGCCGCAGACAGTGTTTGATTTAAATAATCTGCCAATTTTGAAACACACAAACAGATAGATGTGGTACCCCTCACTGAGCGACTTGTCCTACTAGTACTGTCAGTCTGTCCTCCTAGTCCATTATTATACCTCCCCAAAACTTCTTTTCTTACCTATGATTGTTGTTTAAGTTAGGCACAGCGATGGCTGCATGATGATGATGGTGTGGTTTCCCAAGAGAATGGAAATGCCATGGTTGTGGTGGTAGTAGTAGACACTGCCAGTAGCATTTGCAAAAAAAGAAAATGAGACAGTCAGTCACCTGAGAGAGACTCTGTGGGGAGTAGTAGAACAAAGTAAATAAAACATAATGGTGTCGGGTATAGCCTAGTACAACAAGTTACAAACTGTAGTTGTGTCAAGTCACTCGACACAAGCGAACCTTTAGTGCTGTGTAGGAGGATGTTGATGAATCCAATCGATGCCGGAAATTAATTATGATGGATTAGGTTCCTTTGGAAAAAAATTGACTTGCAATTTAAATATACTGAGCAGAAGAAGATCCTCGGTCTTCCTTGAAATTGAATTACTGTTGCTTTCGCCACATCCGTCCCAGCAAGTGTTTAATCAATTATTGGTGTACATTTAATTAAGTAACACCTCAATAAATCACACAGCCCGGGAGAAGAGGGTTATGGTTTGATGAATGGTTGGGAAGGGGGGTTTGGGGAAATGTTTGACAAAGAAAAACACTACGCATGAACAACCAACAAAACAATCTTGGCAGACGACCATATCCATAAATCTGTTAAGGGAGAAAAGGAAATGCATGCATGATGATGATACTGATAACTTGATGGTTAATTATAAGTAGAACTTACTAACTACTACTAGACAATTACACAGTACAGGGCAGCAGTATATTATGCAATGTGCTTTGCTTGTCCGCCCTCAGAGAGACCCAAATTACATACAGTTTCTGTTCTGTTGTACCAGGCTTACTTTTAAAGATAGCAAAGAAAATTTAAAAAAATAGCTGTAGGGATAAATTATAAGCAGTCGTAATGATTTAAGATAAAAAAGGAATCAAAATATTTAAAAGATGATGAATGTTGAAACTTTTACTGTATGTTGTTATCCTGGTCAAATTGGGGAGTTGCATCTCACGCATTCCTCTTTGTCCTCCGTTCCATGGACGCTCCGTCCATCTATCTTGGGTGATGCCAGTGCCTGCCTGGCAGATGTGGATTGGTAAGGTAAGTTTGAGTTGTTATTCCCAGTATAGCACAGGGTAAGGTCCGGTCTGTATCTGTAGATGGAAAAACAAAAGGGATATTGAATAATCAAGGGGAAAAAAAAGCATAAATTATGGTGGAGTGCAACAAGAACACTTTCAGTGGCGGCATGGATAGGATACATCATGTGCACTCTGTTTCCATCATTAACCTACAACAACAGCAACCGGACAGAGCAGGCCCACGGCACCCGTGACCCATCCTCTATTTAGCGTACATTTTTTGACAGAGGCAGACAAAGCACATATACAGCAACATAGCATTTTACAAATTAAGTGACTAAACAATGCACCGCTGTCAGTCATACCACTACACCGACTCAACGCCACCACTACACAGACAAGTAGGTCTGGTGTGGTTGTTGTTGACTTGTTACATTTTATGCCACTCATGAAACGCCCTGACTTATTCCATCAATCATCTCCGATCCTACTGAGTGACTGCGAAGATATATGTCATTGTGGTCATCATCATGGTGTTGTCCAACTCAGTGTGCAGTGTACTGAGTGAGTCCACATTCCATATTCAAAATGCAATGGATCGGCCTGCAGTAGAAGTACAATTTTGCTATTAAAACACAAGAAGGGAAACATTGACTTGAGTTACTTTTAGTGTGTAGATTAAATAATAGTACACAATGAATTCACTTCATGCACAACAAACAACAACAACACAAATCACTCAGTCAGCGTCCAATGCATGCCATAATTCATTACCTGTTCCTTCTCATCTTAAGTTAAGGGGCAGTCTCTCTCGGCTCGGAAAGGAGGATAGCTATAGCAGTCATCATGTTCCACTTAGCTATTTTGGAGGAACTCAACAAGGTAACATTTTCTTTTTTCGACTATTCTACATCCAATCATCATCTGTCTTGAGGTAAATGGATTTAGGGCGAGTCAGGAGGATGGAGGAGCAGGACTTGGATGAGTGGACTTCAGTGAAATGCAGACAGCTGCAACTGCAATGTAGCAAAAAAAAGACTAGAAGACGGTGGAGATGGATTTGTTGTGATTCCAAGTTTCTAACCAGAAAGACAGAAACACACAAATAAAAGTAAATAAGGGAGGAAGAAAGTAAGAAGTTCAAGCCTAGTTGTTAGGGAAGTATATCTTGTCCTCAGACTCTGGGGGTTCAACCAGAAGTAGGTAACCATCATCTACCACACTACTTCTGTCACCTAAGTTGCTGTCCTCATCTTCCTGCGTTGATTCATGTAATGTTGTGTAATTCAGTGGAATAAAGTGCTGATTCATTTTGATCATGGTAAACCTCTCCATGTTTTTGTGCGACAGACTAGTCCTTTTCACTGTTACAATGGCACCAGCAGCACTGAAAACACGTTCAGAACAGACTTTTGCAACAGGGCAAGCCAGATAATTTATCGTCAGGCTGCTCAGCACTGGTCATTGGTTCCTTTGCAAATACCAATACCGCAATGAGTTTTAAACAATGTAGACCTCTGTTGGGTCATCCAGATAGGCCTGGACCATATGCTCAATGTTCAGGGGTGCTACAGTTTGTTTGGCCTCTTTTGTGTTTGCATCATCACTGGATCTAGCAAGCCCTTGCTGTAAATACCAATCCTGTGCAGATTTTACTGGAGCTGATGATCCGGTTCTTGCTGTTGTTGTTGATGGTGTTGGTGACCGCTCTGAGCCAAACGCACTGCCCTCAGTCTCTGAAGTGGAACTTGATGCCGGATGCCCTGCTGCAGTGCTTGTTGTGGGTTTGAGTAGTGGGCCTTTAATTGCCAGCCGCTCATTTTCAAAGAGACTGGCTACCTCAGCTATCCAACTTTTGCACTGGGCAAGGTCCACTTCTGAAAAAGGAATTAATGTCTTACTGTTCAGTGCCAATTTTAACCATGGATCCAGAATTGTGGCACAAATGTAATGTTGTTCTGACCCAATCTTAGCTTGCACCCTTGTATTTTCAGCTAAGCGAGGGGATAAGCTCTCCACCAACTCATATGCTTCTTTTTTTCCACACCTATGTACGCTTCAGACACCTCCTTCAGCTGTTGCTGTAGCATGTGCAATAATGGGATAGCTTGGCCCATAGTACAGTCCTCCTTGCTGACTTCACGTGTGAAGACCTCGAAAGGAAGAAACTTCTCTGTCAGGCATTTAACTAGGCACCATTGGTCCATCTGAAGGGTCATGCCTCTCACAGTAGCATCCCCTCTTTGCATGACATATTCATTGATTGGTCTGTACTGCTCCAACATATGGTAAAGCATGTAATAAGTTGAGTTCCAACATGTTGCCACCTCCTGGATGAGTACTTTGACTGGCATTCTATATTCACGTTGAATGATCCTCAGCTCCTTCCAGGCTTTAAAAGAATGGCTGAAATGTATGCATATTCTTCGGCAGGTGGTCAGTAAGTTGCTGACTATAGCTTCTTTTTTCAGAAATTCTTGAACAATAATGTTAATGCAGTGCGCCAAATCCAGGATCCTGAAATAGGCACCATCCTCCATGGCCTTAAGTACATTACTGCCATTATCTGTGGCAAAAAAAACAATGTTAAGCCCTCTTGGGCACAGCCATTCAAAGACCTTACTGTTAAACTCTTCCAAAATGTTTGCAGCAGAACATGGCTACAGTTGCATGTTTCCGAGTAGCATTAAAAATCGCAGCAGTGTCAACAGCACCTGTTTCAGATATCTTTTCTCTAACCCCCACAAAATAGATCCAGTGTGCAGTGATGCACATGTAATCAGTGGCTGGGCAACTGGTCCACATGTCTGTTGTCAGGTGGATATTGTGAACAGCACTCTGCTGCAAAGCTTGTCCAAGCAATTCCATCACGTGGTTAAAACCTCCTCGACTTGCATCACTATCATCAAGTGGCTTAGGAAGATAATTTGGATGCTTCCGCCGGAGACACAGAAAACCGTAGTCCAGTCCTTAATTACCTCTAGACTGGACTACGGTAACATTCTTCTCCTGGGGGCATGCAAAGAGGTTACTCGCAAATTACAGACAGTCCAGAATATGGCGGTCCGGCTGCTCTGTAAACTTCTTAACAAATCCTTGACTTCTTATTCTCTACGTAACCTGCATTGGCTCCGTATTGAGAATCGCACGAAATTCAAGGCCCTCTGTTTTATGCACAGAATTAAGGCTGGTCGTGCCCCACCCTATCTTAGCACCTTAGTTCACCAGAACTGTCCACCCGCACACTTCGTTCATCCAATCAACATAGGTTCTAGGTTCCCAGAGTCAAAAGAGCTAGAATGGGTGGTCGCTCATTCTCTTGCCTGGCTCCTTTCCTTTGGAACTGTCTTCCCTTATCTTTGCGCACTGAAGCTTGTTATCTCAAGTTTCGCAGAGAGGTTAAAACCTGGTTATTTAACCAATAACTGTCTCCCCGGACTCTTTCAGCTGGCTCTCTCCCCTAATCTGGTCTCTAGCACCGGGAAACCTTCGGGTAGCTGTGCGCTTTACAAACTTAAATATAATAATTATAATAATAATATAATAATAATAATGTAGTGCTGGAAGAGCAACTCTAGCGAAATAGGAGCAACTAGGTACCTTCCATTTAGGGCAGATGGCTAAAACAAATTCAAGGAAACCCACCCCTTCCACAAAAAAAAAAGGAAGAAGGTCCAGCGCTAACATTTTAGCCAGCTTCGCATTGTACAAATGTGCCGTTGGGTGGTTGCGCTCGTACTGCCCCTCCAACCTAAGCATGCTGTCATTGGTAGACTGGAATATTTTCCTTTGTGGTGCAGTTGTCTTCTTGAACCAAATTAGGCTCAACAACACACTTTTTGTTATTGCAGTACTCTGTTGCCTTGGTGTCTCAGCCTGACTCACTACAGTGCCACTGAGATGTTGCTGAGGATGTGGGTGGTACCACTACACAGCTAGGGACAGGGCTTGAAATGTCTCCCTCTTTTTCACCTTCCACCGCAATCATATTGTCTTCTACTTCTTTATCCCCAGCAACAGCAATGGGGGCAGTTTTATTTTTTTGTAAGTGAAGTAGGTGAGCCTCCCACTGGATCATGTGTTTTTTTTCAAGATGACTTGATTGGCCTCCGGTACCATAGCTTGTACCAAGCTTACCCCGCCTAGCAGCGTCTAGACAAATTAAGCATATAGTAATGTTCTCCTCTCTACTGCTAACCAAAAAGAAGTCCCAAACTGGGGAGGTGTACTTTCTGGTGCTGCTGGAGGTGCCACTTTCAATGTCAGATGAACTGGAGGGTGGCTGTGGAATTTTATTCTGTACACTTACAGTACCACTACCTGAGGTAATGGTTGAGCTTAATGTAGGTCCCTGCCGGGCTTTAGCAAATGAAAATAAGGAAGCTGGAGGTGGTATTACCTGTCTTGGTGGTATCAATGCTATATCCCTTGCAGCTATTTTTGATAGGGTTATAATGTTGGTCTCCATCTCCTCTGGGCTGGGAGTGATGTTCATGATGACTGGCTCGTAATCATCATTATCCCCCTCTTCTACATCTACCTCCATAACTCTAAGGCTTTCTGGAACCTTCCTGTTAGTTTTCACTATCCTTGTCTTGTGGCATGCATCACTCTCAGACTGAGCTGGTGGATTCCAAGTGGCATCTAGATTATCAAAAGCGGGGCTTGAAGAAGAAGTTGATGGACTAACCAACCTTTTCCTTGCTGTGGATATGGAAACCTATTGAGCTTCTGAAAGAGTGGGTTGCTCCTCTTCGTCTGCAGTAAGATCGATTTCCTGAACTGCCCCTACTTCGGGAAGAACAACTACTATTGTGGACTGTTGTCGCTGCTGTTGTTGCGGATGTTGTTGTGGCTGTTGTTGCGGCTGTTGTTGTGGCTGCTGTTGCAACTGCTGTTGTGGCTGTTGTTGTGGCTGTTGTTGCCCACTTATCTGCTGACTTTCCGCCTACGTTGATTGTGTACTACTTTGCAATAATAACATTTCAACATCACTGCTTGTTAGTAGACTGGCTACCTCTGCCACACTCATGGGCCTGGGCCTAGGTTGGTGGAGTGGACCCGCTGATGCTGAGGTGCTGTTCCCAGCTTGGTCCTAGCTTGACACCGCTACTGTAGGTGTAAGTTTTGTTTTTCTAAAAAACAACAAGGGCGGCACATTAGTCTTGGCAAGTGCCACCTCCTTCTTCTGTTCCTTCTTCTCACTGGCAACTTTCATGGTACTGAAGGACCTGTTAACTTTCTTTGTAGCCCTCTTCTTCAGATGTCAGCTGGACGCTGGTGCACAAGTTGTTAGCAGAGATGTCTGTGGCCACACGTCATGTGACGTTGTGTGCAGCAGGATTTCAGTCTGGCAGTACAACGGGTGATGATGATGACACTTCCTCCTCAGTCTTTTTGTGCACCTAAAAGCAAAGAAGCCAGAAGAACATCAGTGAAATGTTGCATTTGTTGTTGTGGTTCATTTACTACTTGTACAAACAAACAAATATAATATATAACTTAGTGTGTGGTGGTCACACTTGTTAGTGTGATATATTTTATTAAACTTTATTATCTCAGTTTAAGTTATAAAAAAAATAGTGTAGCCATTTGTGAGATGTTGACAACATCATGGCATACTGTGTACACTCAGGAAGGATAAGAAAGAAGAACAAAAACAAAAATACAAATGTAATGGAAGTGAAACCTGTTTTTTGGCATTAAATTATTAGCTCATCATGTCATTCAGGGAGCTGCAGATGCCAAAGGGGATGGAAGGAAGCAGTAAGACAAGAGGAACATAGCAAAGACATGCAGGATGAAAGAGCTGTTGGCAGACTAGGCCACAAACTTGCAGTCCTATGGCAAAAGCAAACTGTCTGGCTTCAAAATAGTCACCAGCCACATGGCCAGGCCCACAACAACAATGAGAAAGCAAAGACAGACAATACAGGCCTATGGCAAAAGCACACTGCCTGGCTACAAAATGGCCACCAGCCACATGGCCAGGCCCACAACAACAAGAAGCCTAGGCCAAAAAGGAACAAAGGAAACACATGCAGGTCTATATGGCAAAAGCAGCACACTTATGTAACCAGCACCACAAAATGGCCACCAACTGCAGGGACACTCACAGTCACAAGCAACAAGCAGGAGGCCTGGAAAACAATGAACTGAAACAGACCTATAATAGCCACGGAAAGGAGGCATGCTAAACAACACAGCTTTAATGCAATAAAATGCAAAAAATAAAGTCCACCGAGCTAAACAAGGTGTGCAAGGAAGATACACAACACACCACACACACCCATAACAAATGCATTTATTTAACACACACCCAAAAACTGAAATTACCTAAAAAATACACATTTTTCAATTCAATCCAATGACATCCATGCCCTAAATGATGTTTAAAATAAATTCAAGACACCAAAGGAACAGTTGTTTCATCATGCACCCATGACTAGCTCTGGGCCTACTGGCTACCAACAATACATTTTATTAAAAATGGATGAAAAGTACCAAAATTGTAGTTGCAGCAACTGCAATGCCCCAATCAAACAAACAACTACACCAACTTTCTTGTACAATCTCAAATCCAAACGTCCTCAAATAGAATGATATATGATGCAGCAGAGAGCAGACACAAAGAGTGATCCTTCCAGCTCCGTCCAAATCCAAATGAAAAATGAACAGGAGATAAACAAAGCACTGGGAGGAGCCTGATGGACAGGAACAGGAAGTTGGAGAATCTGTGTCACTTCCTTCCTCTCCAAAAAATAAGTTTTTTTTAAAAAGTACTCCTTGCACAAAAAGTACAGTCAAATGTCAATCTGAGGAGTTTTTTTCATCCAAATCATCATTTTAGATAAGGTTTTATGCTGCTCGAGATATTATTCTTCTCCAGATTGTAAATCTTGCATGTTTGACATCTCGAGCTTCACCAAACTTCCGCCGGATGTTGTGTCTGAATGATGTGTTCATGATCGTACACTCTTGCGGTGTTTGTTGGTGCGGCGAATGACGTATTCGCGGTCGCACAATCTTGCGGGATCACACAGCCGGCTATCAAAATCTTGTGGTGCACGCGAACGGATAGGAAAACTCATCGACGAACGCAGGGATCCCAGTAAGTCGTTACCAGGCGCGCGCAGACGCATTTTTAAAGCGCAAGAAAGGAAATAATTCTGATACCCCGCGGAGCGGGAATTTCCAGTAATTCCGCGTTCTCCGTGGAACGCAAAATTGCCGAAATACCACAAATTCCGCAAGCGGAGCGGATTTTGACGCCCAGGGTTACTCTATATGCACAGTTTTGAATCCAAAGATATCGACCCGCCAGACAACCCTTATTCTGCCAATCTTAAAATCTGGAGGCGATATATTGATGACTTACTGGTGGTATGGGAAGGTTTGGCCTACTTACTAGAAACCTTTGCCACCTGCCTTAACTCAAGGGATCCCCATTTCAGATACATGTGTGAATTCAGCAGGACCTCCTTCTCTTTCTTGACCTACAACTATATTCGAAGGACAGTGGCATATGCTCAGAGCTACATAGGAAAACCATGCTCGCAACTCTTTACTAAGTTATACCAGTTGCCACCCACATGCTCTCAGAAAAAACCTCCTGTCTCAGGATACACAGAAACTGCACAAAGTTACGAAGTACAGAGAGCATGCCGTTACACTTAGCATCCTTCTATCAGAATGATCTTACCTTACCAAAACTCATACAGAAAGCATCAGAAAGGGCCAGGAACAGCCACCAAAAAGCCCTCCCTGAAACATAGACCAAAAGCCCCATGGACCACTTGGTCTGCGTCAGCACCTACAGACACCTGATCAACATTGTTAAGAGATAAATAAACAAGAACTGGTCCATTCTTAACACAGGGGAAAACCAGTTCAACAGACCTCTTTTTGCCATTGAACGCAGCAAGAATATTGTGGATATCCTGATGCATACACACCATAAAGCACCTACCCATACACTGAGGGAAGCTCGACAGAACATCCTATGGTCAACTGTGCCTGCCAAAGGACACAATACCTGTGGGCCGTGCATTGTCTGTCCATATACCATCACTATATCCCACATTGACATGGGCCTGTCCACCCCCCTGGGAGTGACGCACTTTTACTAATTGCAACACAGAGGGGGTAATCTAGATCCTACTTTACCCTTGCAGTTTGATCTATGTAGCTATGACCACATGCAAGGTGAGACAGAGAATAGTGGAACATCAGACCTTGATACGGTGCAAGTAAAATAGAACCAAAAGCACTAGATACATATGGACACAGGCCACACAGAGGACGACATCTGATGAGCAATCATAGACAAACCCAACTACCTCCAGGCAATTATGTACTCACAAATCAGTCCTGTTCCGCAGAGAACAAAGATGGATTTCTAGGCTCCGCTGTGATAGACAGGGCTTGAACAAGGATATCCGCTGTACGAGTATGGGATGGTAGATACATCCCTCCTTTAGATCATACACTATCAAGGTGTTAGCAATACCAACCACACGTACATCCCGAACACAATATAAATGGCTCTTACTCAAGACCATATATTGTCCGGCTAACATCAGAGCAACGTCCAGATGTATACTACCTGTAAAAGTTAGTCCCTTATCCCAAATCATAAAAAATGAGTCCATTCCATTTCTGGACCTCTAATTCCATTAAGCCCAATTTGGAGCCCCAAATTACCCCCCTTTTTTAGAACAGGGCCAGACCAAAGGGGACAGAGAAGAAGAGGAAACAGATCGACACCAGGTAACCAACAAGATGCTCAGAGATTGCAGTGGGATCCGGCACTTAAAAAAAACCTGAAAAAGAGCATGACAAGAGATCCCTCCCCACCAACAAGCACCACTCCGATCGAGTTGTCAATCTTAGTCCCAAGGTTCTGACTCCATTAGAACATGATGTCCTAAATAAGTGACTGGGCTTTGTCCCCACCCACTTGGGTGATGATTTCATCACACAGATTGAACTATCCTAGTTCTTCAGAAAGATTCGATTGGCCTTCTTCTTCTCAGACAATACAGAAACTAATAATAATTATACTAATAATAATACTAAGTTTTATAGAGTGCAAACAGCTACCTCACACGGAGATGTCCCGGCGCTTAGTCAGCAGCAAACGTGAACTAAGTGATTCAGACCAGATAGAGGATCAGTAGATGGAGTTACTGATCAAAGAGCCACGTCTTTAGCTGTTTCCTAAAGCAGGTCTCTGACTTGGCATTGCGAATCGAGAGTGGAAGAGCATTCCACAACCTAGCTGTTCTCGCCGAGAAGGATCTCCCCCCAAGACGGGCTTTCGCAAATCTGGGGACAGCGAGCAAGTTAAGTGTGTTTGAGCGTAAGGACCGCACTTAATGGTACTGGGGGAGTCTTATTTTAAGATAGGGCACTTACCCTGGAGTGCCCAGAATGCCTGGGTCAGAGCCTTGAACTCGATCCTGCTTACCACAGGGAGCCAGTGAAGATTGCGTAGGTGCGGAGAGACCCGATGCTTAAACGGAATATGTTTGATCAGTCTCGCAGCCGCATTCTGCACCATCTGTAGCCTTTGGATTGCACACTTCGGCAGACCAAGATACAGGCCGTTTTTCGTAGTCTAGTCTTGAAGTTACGGTAGCATGGACTACTGCTTTACGACAATCAGCAGGCAGAAAATCCTGAAACTTTCGAAGATTTCTAAGTTTGTTTAAGCACCCCGAAGTAACCTGTTGAATATGAGTAAGGAAGGAGAGGCCATCATCCCATCTTACTCCCAGGTTTTTTGCACTAGTACTGGGGAGCGGTGGGGGTCCCATTTTGGTGGGCCACCACAGGTCGGATGCGGGCACTTGATCTTTTCCAAAGAAGACCACCTCTGTTTTCCCTGCGTTTAGTTTTAGTTTGTTAGTAAGGCAATATCACGGAGGCAGCCCTTAAAATTTCCAAATGCTTCCTCTGACTGCTCTTTGTAGGAGAAAACCAACTGTGTGTCATCAGCGTATGAAATCGATTTGACACCCCAGTTTCCTATTAAGGTAAAAAGAGGGGCCAGATAAAAATTTTAAAAAAAGGGACTAAGGTCTGATCCCTGAGGGACGCCACATCTAATAGGTTTGGGTTTGGATGTAAAAGGGCGAAGAGCAACCTTCTGGGAGCGGTCGCTCATATATGACTGTACCCAGGCCAGTGCCAAGCCACCCAGGCCAATGCTTTCCAGTCTCTGCAGCAGTCTGGCATGATCGACTGTATCGAATGCTGCAGATAGATCCAGGAGCACCAGCATTGCTGATGCCCCTGAATCTAGAGCCCACCTCACTGAATCTGCAACCTCTATAAGAGCAGTTTCAGTGCTGAAACCGGGCCGAAAACCTGACTTTGTTTCATGCAGGATGGCATTATTTTCAATGAACTGGTTCAATTGGCGTTGGACCAGTTTCTCCAACATTTTGCCTGGCGCAGGGAGGAGCAAAATCGGCCTGAGATTGCTAAAATCAGCCATGGGTCTGTTGTTTTTTTTTCAAGGGCAGCAATGTGACAGGTTTCCAAACATCAGGAAAAACTCCGGTAGAGAGGGATGTGTTCCAAATGTGGGTGAGTGTATCTGACAGAAACAGGCATATCCTATTCCATAATTTAGGTGGGCAAGTATCATCCGGGGCCCCAGATTTGCACCTATCAATCTCCGCCAGAGCCCGTGTTGCGAGATAGGGGAGAAGTGTACCAAGGACGGGACCAGCTTAGGGACCACATGACCTTGTAAGAGAAACCGGCACGGGCAGGAGGAATAAGACTACCTTTAATCCACCTTTACACTTTGAGACATACTTTTAATAAGTGTATTTTATGATAAAAATATGCCATTCATTTTCCTTTGCTCTACCTGAGACTCAGTAATTGGTACAAGGTATATTGCTTCTTGCAAGTAGCCTTGCAGTTATCTATCTGTTTCCTCATGGTACTGAAACACGTGGGACAGAATTTGTTTGACTTGGCATCTTTTGGCGGGTTTCCCCCGAGTTTTTGCTTTCTGCCTTCCAGGTTTTTACTCTGTTTTTGCTGGTATAACGTTTCTGCATGCTTTTTGCACTACTGATCAGTGGTAAAGTGCGTGAGCTCCTGTGGTAAATTGTGTTATGATTGGATGTGCGACTCACTTGTCAGCCCCCAGTAACGGGCACTGCGAGTGCCGGAGCTTGTTAGTTCGCTGCTGCTCGTGGGCCTGCAGCACAGATTGTGCCACTCACATACGTAGTTCGAACAAGGTATAAGTGAAAGAAGTTTGGTATGCCTGAACTCAGCGTCTTTAGCAAGGGTGCCATTTTCATTCTGAGTTCATAAAGGCCACTTTTAGAACGTGGGTATTACTTTGCATGGTCATCCCTTGTGCCTCTCCTGGAATGTGGATTGCCTGTCTGGTTTTTGGGACGACAGATGGTTGGGGAGCGGGGTGGCTTCTGATAGTCTAGGTAGGTCAGGAAAGGGCTCAACAGACCTGGATTGCGATGGGGGAAGAGGGAGGGAATCTCCATGCACCTCAAAGGGCCTGATCTGCCTCTGACTAAGCCGTCCCCACCTCCTGCCAGGAATTCACACCCGAGACGGTCCAACTGGTTCTGGCTGGACACAGACACCCTTTGCCTGAAAGATCAAAGGATTTTTGGACACAAATGCTGGGTCCAAGACCCCTGAATTTTAGAACTCATCTGGATCACGAAGACTGTTAAGAAGAAGCGCCAGAGAAGCTGCGAAAGGAACGATTGCTTTGCTGGGTGCCGGGCCAGACTGACCTGCAGTGGCTGCTTCTGTCTTGGGCAGTGCCTGTTGGAGTTAGAGCATAAAATAATGCGTGTAGTAATGAACATTAAATAACACCAAACCCATTTGCAGGGGTTAAATATCCTTTATATACACCTTTATGCTGTATACATTGATTGTTTATACTCGTTTCATTAATGGAACTACAATTATGGGCGGGATGACATCATCCGGTAGTCCCTATTGCGAGTTCTCTCGCGGGAGTTCGAGCGCAAAGGAGTGCGCTTTACACTTCACCAACAAACGGGGCTAAGACTAAAATTCCGGCGTTTTGCTTCATAAATAAGGCATGGAGAGGTAAAGGGGAAGTATAAACTCGCCGGGTTTTTCCCTATTTGAAGAGTGAGGCGGAAGGGTACAATACCAGCACCCCTCGGAGATACTGTTAAATTCACCGACCCTCTCCTGTTCGGTACCTCCCCCAAGACTCAGATGGGAGCTTGAGGTACTGACGGAGAGGTGAGCTTAAAGAATCTTCCCTTATTTATTTCAAGTAATACTGCATAGGCTCGGGCCATACAGCTACAAAGTCCATGTTTGTCGGAATCCACAAGTTAGAGTCTGTTGATTAATACTACCCCCCCTTAGAATATTTAATTACTTTGAGATATTCTCAAATGCAATTTTGTGGTTGAATATGATAAATCTGGGAGACTTTGAAACTGGGCACACATAGTTGGTGCGCTGGAGTCTCTACATATGTTGATCTCTAGATATAAGTAGAGTTGCTGAACAGAAATAGTTTTGGGCATTTCAGAAGGCTGATAATTAAGCTTTATGGTGTTTCCTCTTTCTGTTTTATCTCTTATATCTATGTAGTGCGGGGCCTCGTAGAACCTGAGCAAGGTCCAGGTGAGGTGAGGTCAATTCCCCTACCATGAAGGGTGAGCACGAATAGATTATTTTTCTTATAAATGTTTTTGGTGAAACACATGTTTTAGGATAAGGACACAGCTAGTTGGCAATTAACTATTATACATTTTCCTCCATAGAAATCGTACTTCTTAAATGACATGGAGGGCTAATGTCTTCCGTTGTTACAGGTTGTATCGTATTCAACCGTTTTTCTTACTTTTTCCACTTTGGTTTTGGTGGTGCCTTTTTTGTTTTATAATCATTAAGTGCAACTATTGAAAGAACAGAGGCCCTGATGAAAGCCAAGGGATGCAATGCCCGGTAGGCAGAAACATGTTGGCCCTTTATAAGACCGATATTTGCTGACTGTCTCTCTTGCACTGTTCTAGGTTTTTAATTAGGAGATGTTGTTCGGCCGTAGAATAAAGTTGTTAGTAGGAGGACACACCATCCTATTTTAAATTCACTATTTTGTTTTTGTTGCACTATTATTCACTTAACCATCAAAGATCAGCCATCACTGACGGTTCATTTGTGTTGGTGGACCAAATCCTTTACCAGCAACAAATGGTGTGGCGCTTTAGGTCCCAATGATCAGGGGACTAGCCTAACTCACACCTGGGTTTGGCCAGATGATAGGACTGATCATCAAGTAAATTTGATGGTAACCCATTGCTAAATGTTTTGGATTTTGAAAACCATCTGTGAATGGCCTGCACTGTGTCTGTTTTTCCTATTAACATAGTGTTCACCTTCTTTTAAAATAGGCTGTTTCCATGTGAAACAAACACTCCGAGATTCTGGTAATTCGGATTGGCAGCACAGCTACAAAAGTAGGCTGTTAGACCCCCTGTGTTCTGATGTTATATATATTGGGCAGTGAAAGGCCTGGACTGGACTTTCTGAAACCGAAGTGGTGAGACTCTCCAAGGGCTTGAGGTAGAGCTTGCCCCCTGTTCACGGAGTCCAGGAACAGCAAAGACTTCAGGTTCTTCGCCCGCAGCACGGGGACTGTGTTTTGTGCTGCTCCACGAAGAACACCCCTAGACGACGTCTACAACGACCCTGCCGAACCCGTGTCCTGAAGGCACTGCAGACGGCACCGCCGCCACGCCATGACCCTGGTCTCACCAACAACACCTGTTGATGCCACCACTGAGCCCCTGCTCGCACCACGACCTGTGGGCACCGCCTCGCTACATGACGACGCAGTGGCCTTCGTGACGCTGCCATTTCCTGCCGTAATCGACGCCGCTGCTAGCCCCATGGTTTGGGGGCACTGCTCATGAGTTAACACGATGCACCGCCCTCATCCCACACTGCAGCCTTAGCCTACCGAAGCCGGCACCCTCGACTCCAGCTCGTCAGCCGACGACAGCGATTCAGCAACGACAACGCCGTTGGCTGCACCGTGACCTGCTAGCACCGTGACGACGATGCCAACTGATGCCGCCAGCAAGCCGCTGTTCGCACTGTGACCTGGGGACACCGCCCGCCGCACCACTGCGCTTTACACCACAGCACCCGATGCCTGTTGCCGCCAGCGCTCCAAATCCCATCAGAAAGGAGCTCGACCTGCCGCCCGAGTGACTCCAAGGGCCCCATCGCCCTGCATCTCTGAAAGGTACTGTTTGTGGGTCTTCCCAACACCGTAGTTGGCCTGCGACCCCGCGGTCAGCCAGAACTGTTTCTAGATGTGTTGTTCACATCGCCACGATAGTCCCGGACGGAGCTATCGACCTTAACTATTTTTGAAAAGCATATTTTGTGAAGATTTTACAGTATAGTATTGTGGATTCTTTTTATTGTATTTGGTCTTGTCTTAAATATATAAAAATTGGATATTTTTCTAAACTGGTGTGGTGTCATTTTGTAGTGCGTACACTGTATTACTATTGGTTATGTGCAAATGCTTACACACTGCTTATAAAATAAGCCTGACTGCTAGTGCCAGGCTACCAAGGGAGTGAGCAGGGATCATTTCAGAAGTGTAACTCCCTTATCCTGACTAGAGAGGTGGTTTCTGACTCGCTTTGACGCAAGTCTGAACTAGCCGGAAGCAACATTTCTAACAGAATTATATTTACTCTGGTCCCTATTCCGTCTCTGACTCCCTTTTAGAATTGGAATACATTGTTTTTACTTTCTTTTCTACCAGTTTTCAAATTCTAAAAATAAAAAAAGTAAAAACATGTATATTCATTGTAATTCACCTGACTCAGTACAAATGGTTTCTTACCAACATATACCATGCTAACATCTGACATGTTGTTCTCATTACAGAATTATTCTCAATGTAGCTGCATCCCTGGTTCTGGAAGAGAAGGATCTGCTCAACCAGGGTCATGCGGCAGTGGCTGCTCCCATCTGCTCGTGCCCTTTGTGGTTTTGTCCTGCATCGGTGCATTTATTGCAAGCACAACACAAACACCATCTTTGATCCTCATCTTAAGGTACTAAGCAATGCTTGCGTATCGCTCTCCTTTTAAAGGAGAAAACTCTTCACTTTCTACAAGTTCGGTGAGAAAAGCCTCGGCCAAGATTGATTGGACCTTCGGCCTCCGCCCCATTGATGGAAATTGCCATTTTAGGAACAGGCGCTCGGATAAAAGATCAATTTCCTAAAGAACACAATGAAACTCTATCTTAGGTCCAGGGCAGTTTCTGACATGCATTTAAGCGCATCTTTGTCGTATTTAGTTGCATTCATGACTTCCCTACATCAAAACTCTTAGGACCCTGCAGTACCAATTTGGTGGCCAATACGGTGTAAAGAATCTACAATGCTACAATAACTAAAAAAAAATATTTTAACTTTTAACATACTATTCTTTGTCACGTTTAAGACGAAGGACTCTTTCAGCCTGGCTTACTGAACGCCACTGAAGATGCATTATTTTAGACAATGATACCTTTAAACTGCTATCAATACGAGAAATTATATGTTTTAATTTTTCTCCTAGGTGACGTGTCAAGGCTACACTCATTCCATACTCTTTCACTTTGTTTTGGTAAATAATATCTGTATTAACGTTACTTGATGTCTACAAACAAAGTAGAGATTATTCTCCTTGGAGATCAATATTTCTCCTAGAAAGGAGGGGACAAGTATGATGTATGGCATTACATGTGAAATAAATGTATAGAATTCACTTTAAGGCCATGTGCATCACTCACAGAGCTTTCTAGAACATGGGACCCAAGAACCTTCAGGATCAAAATCATAGGTAAATTGCTGCCAGATGTTATAGGGCCAGATGTGCAAAGGTATTGTCGATGAGCAAAATTCACACTTAAAGAGGTGCTAGAGGGCTATCCTGTGTCGCTTTGAATCGCAATTAGGTGGGGCAGGAAAGGGGCATCCACCGTCTATATACAAGTTAGCATACAGGATATCACTTTTTTGTGACTACAGTTGTGGTCACAAACTAGTGATCCATTATAAACACCCTGAGAACAAAAGGAGAGGTTATCACAAGTGTGATAGGCAGCCCCGAAGGAACAGAAAGTGGTCCAGGGCAACACTACAACCTGTGCCTGATGTCTCCCCAAATGTCAACATAAAATAAAAAAACCTCTGCCCCTCTGTGGACTGGACATTGTTTACGAAAGACATCTAGGTAATTCCAAGACAGTAATGGTGGGCAACTGTCCCACACTGGTCTCTGAATCTGCACGTTGGCAGCAATTCACTGTGGAGATGCGGGGGCTGCAAAATGCCACCTGCCCCATTAGTTTTAATGTTTCATTAATAATACGGTTTTGTGAACTGTGAATATAGATTTTGTGATGCAACGGATTAGTAATACTTCAATTGCATCGCTTAGTGAACCCCTGTCCACAAATGATGGGTCAGTGTACAATTCTCACATCCTAGTTTGAAGAAGGCTTTTTACATCTGGCCCCTACAGCCTAAGGCGCTTATTTACAAGCCCCTTGCGACACTTTTGCGTCATTTTTAAAATGGGAAAATGATGTAAAAGTGGCGCAAGGGGCTTGTAAATAAGCCGCTAAGTACTTACAAAACTAAAAAGCCAAAGTTTGTAGGTCTCACCTTTTTCCTAGAACATCTTACTGTATGAACCGCTGCCTCAGAAGCATTGAATGAGACTAGATATTATCCAGGAAGCAGGAGAACTTCTCCAAATGGCTCTTGGTGAAGCACTGTAATTACACCTCCCTTCACAGAAGTGTGCTTGCTTCTTTGCCTCTGTCATCACCAGCCACTTTAGCATTCATTCACCTCTCAGGAAGCAAGTCATGCTGAGTGCCATGGCACAAATCATATTATACCGAACACCACAGTAAGGAGATGAAATACATATCATTTTCATGGATGTTCACCCACTTCCTCCCTCCTTGCCAACTTTTTCAGAATAAAAATACTCTGCCACACTTAGCTGTGCCATCCTCTGCCTGAATCATTACAGTAGTTTTAAAGTAGAAGTTAAACTTCCTGGATCAAACCCTGGGCCCCCTTTTACATCTTCCTGCAGCTGCAACTACCCCATTCATCAAGGTGGACTCCTTGGCAGTCACTGCTCCACCAGGGAAGGTCTAGCTTGAAACATGCAATAGGACTCTCCCCAACCTTTAGTCAGATCTAAAAGTATATATTCCTGGGCCTACATTAGGCTTCCCTTGGTTAGGTTTTGCACTTACCTGATGAGGCTGGCACTAGTGAGATCTGAAGAGGATGCAGAGTTACTAGGTGACTTGCTTTGACTGAGGGTTGGCGAAAGGTGTCACAAATAAGTTGAAACGAGATAAACAATGCCTTTTTGTGGTGCACATTGGTTGAATTATTTTGAATACTGCTGTTAAGGCTTAAAGTGGATCAAACCCTGGGCCCCCTTTTACATTTTCTGTAGATGCCACTACCCAATTCACTAGGCTGACCTCCAGGTCAGTCATTGCTCCACCAGGGAAGGTCTAGCTTCAAACACGCAATAGGACTCTTCCCAACCTTTAGTCAGATCTAAAAGTATATATTGACTTTACACAAAATCTACATATTCACAGAGTGTGTACAAATTAAAAAGTTCATAGGTTAAATAAGGCTATTCAGCAGGGGACCAGGATTGCTGGACCCATGCCGCTTTGCCAGGATATCCACATATGATTCATTTAGATGCAGTGAATGTAAAGGCAGTTTATTGATGTAGCCATGTGGAGCTGGTCTTCCTGGGCCTACATTGGGCTTCCCTTGGTTGGGTATTGCACTTACCTGATGAGGCTGGCATGAGTGAAATTTGAAGAGGATCCAGAGTTACTAGCTGACTTGCGTTGGCGGAAGGTGTCCCCAATAAGCTTATACTAGATAAACAATGCCTTTTTGTGGTGCACATTGGCTGAATTATTGTGTATAGTGCTGTTAAAGCTTAAAGTGGTGGAATATATTGATGGGCATGCAATCTACTTCCTATGGCACTTTCAGAAGTTACTCAAGCACGTTATTTATTTCTCCTTTAGATGCTTTATTAAGTGATTCATGCCCTGTAGATGGAGTAAAACTTGGCTATGACCATCAGGATCAAGCTGTAATTTACTCCAAAGCTCTAATAATTATCTTAAAACGTTTGTGTCTGTAGTGAGCTGAACCCAAAGCTTGGTAACGAACAGTGTGTCACATCAAATGTAGTTGTATTTCTATTGCAGCAACCTTGATGGTTCTCTTGTTACAATGTTTTGGTTCCTTGTCTGGAGCAAGTAACTTATTTCTGATACAATGATTGTTTGCTTCCTCTTCACAGGAGCGTGGGGCAGGAACATAAATCACTAGCCATTGGAATACAGCATATGTTGCTGAGAGTTTTAGGTAAGTTTTGTTGTAAAAGTACAATACCATATAAATACTAGTTTTGTTCTCTGTGCCCTTCCTTGCATGGGAAGTGAAAGTGTGTGAAATATGGACCAACAGTAAATAAAATGTGCAGCATTCTCACCTGCTCACACCAGTGTGGCAGAAATATATCTGTCTGTACACAACCAGTGAATGAATGCTAACATATTAATGTGACAACAGAATCTGACACATTTCTATCCATCAATTTACCCAGCCCACAACCCAAGGCAAGCAAACAGTTCAAATTGATCTCCATGGGCCGGAAAGTGTCATTTATTTGGATATTTGTCACCGCACTAGGGTTGAATGTTGTGAAAACGTAGCTAAGTTCAGAATTTTCCACTGTGCACAAGGGGAATGGACAAACATTCTTTCAATTAATAGGACCTGATTTTAACAAGTTTATCGTTGTTTGTTGATGAATATGTTGAATTCACCTACCTTTCTGTTCATATTGAAGCGCCTCTTTCTTTATTGAATGTGCAATTAAAGATAGCTTAAAGCAAAAGACTGGCAACATGGCCACAGAAGCCCAGGAGAAGTGGAAGTGTAATTTATCATGAGCAGTGCTCATTGAAAAAGTGAATTCTCATTATGCCACACAATGGGGGTTATTAGGATTGCGGATTTTCCGCATCCTCTGGGCCGGCGGAAGCCACCGCCGGCCCGGAGGATGCGGAAAAACCGCAGCGGACCCACCAAAGATCCACCGCCACATTAGGATGGCTGGTGAGTCCTGGTTTCCCTCCGCAGCTTTTCCGCCGCGGTTGGCTTACAACTGCGGCGGAAAAACTCTAATCTGGTGACGGTGTCTCTCAGACACCGTCAAGCAGATTAGGATGGGATGTGAAACATGCTTTTCCACGGCGGCTTTTCCGCCGTTGAAAAGCATGTGTAACTTCACTGAGGGGGCCCGTTGCGGGCCCCCTAGGTGAAGGGGGTGTGGGGGGGTGCACATGGGGGTACCTATGGTACCCCCCTGCATTTGTATGCGGAAAGCGGCAGGCAACGCGCGGTGCCTGCCTCTGTCTGCATACAAATGCAACACCTGCATTTTTAACATTGCCGCGGGTGCAGCTTGAAGCCGCACCCGCCGCAATGTTAAAAATAGAGGATGTGACCGCCAGGGTTGCGGTCACATCCTAATTGCACAGGAGGGAACTCCGCATGCCATGCGAAGGTTCCCTCCTGCTCTGGGGTCGCGGACGGACGCAAGTCCGTCCACGATCCTAATGAGGCCCAATGTGTGGTTCAGACTCGTACTTACCGCACCAATCCTCCTGCAATGCTTTAAGGTAGATTTAGTTTTGTGTACTGGTGTTTTAATGTATTTCATAGTTTTAGCCATACTTCAGAGAGTTTATCCCTTTCTTGAGTGCTCCATTTGATTTACAGTGTGGTGATAAGTCTCTGGGCATTTTTGGTGCCAGCAGTAACATGAAATTGCCCCTCAAGATATTGGCTAAAGATATCTGCTTTACATTGTACATGTGGATCCCTCAAATGGCATCAAAATGTTTGACCATGTGAGTCTGTTAGAGGATCCTTCTTCACATATAGCCTTTCAAGCTATTATATTATATAGCTTTGTTCTCTCTTTATGCAGCCTGGCAACATGTTCTCTAACTGCACTAGAGAAAGGCAATGTTGGATGTGCATATGAAACTGTCCTCCATAGTGTAATTGTATCTATACATATGGAGTTTATATAGCCTGAATGAAGCAGGAAGGCAGTGCAGCAGTGTGCATGGTCAAAGCTAAAGATACATCTATGAGTGGTTAGGGAGGCAGCCGTGTTCTAATGTCGAGAAACTGGACGGTTACTGCATCTTTTCTGGTGTTCTCTAAAAAGTCAGGTCTTCATCTATTTCCTAAATTGTACAAGCGTTGGAGCAGTCTTGATGGATAAGAGAATGTAATTCCATATTCTGGGTGCATAAATGGAGAAGGCCTGTTGCCTTTTCGTCTATTTTGCACTTCATTGATTCCAATCAGATGGTGTTCTGGCTGCAGATGTGCTGAGATGGTGAGCTTGTCAGCAAAATGGGTCTTGATTGCTTTGCAGATGATGAGCCTGGTTTGGAGGTTGGAACAGTTCAATAAGGGGAGCCTTTGGAGTTCCGTCAGGGTGGGGTGATGTGGTCATTGTTCTTCAGGCGATTGATGAGGCATGCAGTAGGTGAAATCCAGTCTCTATGGGTCTAGGCTAAAAAGCCATGTTTTCAAGGCTTTCCTAAAGATAGGTTTAGGCTTTATCTGTCGCAAAAACTTGGGCAAATCGTTCCAAAGCTTCTTGGCTACGGCCACAAAGGATCTCACTCCAATTTGTGCTTTCTTTAACCTCGGGACACTCAGAAGGTTCAAGGCGCTGGATCTAAGAGGCCTATTTTTTATACAGCTGCAAAAATGCAGCTTCAGATAGTTTGAACAATTTCCATGGAGAGAACAGAAAGCAAGAGTCAATGCCTTGAATTCTGTTCTCCTAGCCACGGGCAGCCAAAGGAGTTTCTTGATGTGTGGCGAAATGTGGTGACGGTAGGGTACTCTCCTTATCATTCTTGCCGCTGCATTTTGGACTATTTGCAGCCTTTTAATCAGGGAGGCAGGTAAGCCTACATATAGGCTATTAGCATAGTCCAATCTTGCCGTCACCGTGGCATGTATGACCACTGGGTGGCAGTCCTCCGGTAGAAAGTGGATACATTTGGGTAGACTTTTCAGTTTCCCAAAACAGGCCGAGGACACCAGCGTAATCTGGGCTGAGAGGGAGCTGTCTGTCTCCAATTTAACCCCTAAGTTTTTTGCCGATATTGCCGGGGTAGGTGGAGGGTCCATTTCTTGCGGCCACCAAAGTGCTGCAGGCGGAGGACAGATGTTTCCAAAGAATAATACCTCCATTTTATTAGCATTGACTTCAACTTGTTGTTGTTCATCCATTGGGATATGTCTATCAGGCAACCCTTAAAGTTCTCTTTGACTTTGTCCTTCTGTTCTTTAAAAGAGAACACCAGCTAGGTGTCTTCGATGTAAGATATCGCCTTCACTCCCCAGTTGGTAATAAGAGTGAACAGTGGTGCCAGGTAGATTTTGAAGAGGAGCGGGCTGAGTGCTGAGCCCTGGGGGACTCCACACCAGATCTTCTTGCGTTTGGATTTATGTGCTTGTAAGGCAATCTGCTGTGTCAGGTTGGAAAGAAAAGAGTTCAGCCATTTTAGCACTGTCCCCCCCACGCCGCTCTCTTTGAGTCTAGACAACAGTATTACATAGTCCCTGTGTCAAACGCTGCAGAAAAGTCTAGTAGAACCAGCATTGCAGATGACCCTGCGCCCGCTGTTGATTTTATGGATTCCTAAACTTCCAGGAGGGCGGTTTTGGTGCTAAAGCCTGGTCTAAACCCTGATTGGGTATCATGCAGGATACTGGGGTCCTCTACAAACTAGGACAACTGTCTTTGCACCCACTTCTCCAGCATTTGTGCAGGGGCTGGCAGAAGGGAGATGGGGCGATAATGACTCAAATCCTCCAGCATTCCATTGAGTTTATTCTTAAGGGGTAACACCGTTGCATGTTCCCACAACTCCGGGAAGATGCCAGTAATTAGGGAGGAGTTCCAGAGATTAACCAAATTCTTGGCTATTGACTGGGACACTATATTCCAGAGTTTAGGGGGGCAAGGGTCCTCAGGGCGGACCTGTCAGATTTAATTGTGGCATCATTGCCCCTGAAAGTATTCTAAATAGTGCGTATTTTATTGTCAAATAAGTCAACGATGTTCTCACAAAGTAGGGGGGAGGCTGAAGCTTCAATTTGTGCTGCTTGGGGTTTAAGAAACGCAAGCACCACCTTAAATAGCTCCTTACTAGAGTTCTCTGCTGACTTGATACAATTAGCTATATACTCTCTTCTAGCTGATTTTATGCTTAGAGAGTGCATAGGGATTCAGGAGTCAGCAAACGTCCAATATATAACTTTTATTTAGTATCTTCTCCAGCATCGTTTGTTTCCACAGTATATGATAGGTATCGACTCTTTATGTGTTTCATAAATAGAAACACTTTTCCATTAGTTGGGAATATGTTCTGTGATTCATGCTGATAAGAACAGTAAGTATAGTATACTAGAAGAGAGATCAATGTTAATGTATCCAAATCTGTGCTCTTTAATTATGTATTAATTTGTGTTAAACTCATATGTATTCATGGGATGTAGAGGTACTTGTAAAGTGAGAATTTAGGTAGGTTACTGTGGAGTGCGTGAACATAAGACTAGAGTCCAAGGGTGCTTTGTAAAGGGTGACCATTGAGTAAGGAGTTGGTAGGTGCCTAACAAGTGAGGTAGTAGTGTTCTCCAAAGAGAGAAGTCACATGTTCATTTTTAAATTGCAGGGCTTGTAGGATGGTCCAATGTTGATGAGGCATCTATTCTAATCCTATATGTGATGTGTGCACTATGAAGGCCTGCATTTCTTCTTCATCTCTAGTCTTTTGTTGCTGTGTAGGTTATACAGGGGGTCTTGTAGATGATCCAGGCCTAGTGGGGGTGAACAGAGAACTACCTTTGGTGTTGGGATTGATATGGAAGATCAAATCCCTTCAGGCCGTGTGCATGTTGATTTCAGGGGTACTGAGGTACAGTCTGGCAGGCGCCTGTGTAGGGCAGGGCCATCATCCAGGTGGGAGAGGCCTCTGCCAATACTGTTGATCTGAAGACATTTTTGGGCTAGGATGGATTTCACTTGTTTATGAGGACAACATGGTGGTGAAGTTTTCAAACATCAGCAGCATGAAACATTTTGCTGATTCGAGACACTTAGGATTGCACATGCAGACTGGAAAACGAGGGCTTTTGAGCATCAGGGAGACAAGGATAGTTCTGCAGGAAAGTGTCTGTCTCTACCTTTCAACTCAGCAAGATTATATGGATTATTTGGAGTTCTTTTCTTCGAAGAGCCCATTACTTCATTCAAAAGGACTCTGCACTCGGTAAATTGAAGTGGCTTGTAAATGTAAATGTATAGGCATTTATATAGCGCACTACTTACCCGGAGGGTCCCAAGGCGCTTCGACCGCTGCGAAACCCTTCCTGGCTTCCCTGAGAGATGGTCCCTTAATGGGTATCTCCAGGGTGAGACCAGGCATCCCCGGCGGTCTGGTGGGGCCGTTAGTGAAGATGAGGCAAGCTAATGCCCAGAGTTGCCGAGTGTGATCGCTGATCAGAGTGGGCACCGAGGCGAGAGAATTATCGAGTCCGCTGACCCTGGTCCAGAAACCTGCCGCGCCGGGAATCGAACCCTGGTCCCAGGCCGTCCTCTGCTCTCGGGTCTGCCGCCGCTAACCAGTGAGCCACACTACTTCACACTTCCATCAACAAATGTTTGAAGCATACCAGGAATTGTCTGCATTTAATTTGTAGCAACATAGATCTCTGAGTCATCATTGTCATTTTCTTTGAAGGACGTTGTGTTACAAATGTCCACTTTGTTGTTAGTCATCAAAACTTTCTATTAGTCACAAGAGATATTGGCTGAAAAGGTGTAAACCGAATTTTCTAAACATTGTGGCACATTCAGACTCGGCTGAACAATTTACGGTGAGGTGTATCAGAGTTACCTCTTCAGAAGGGAAGTGTTTAAAATAAAGATGAGAGGTACTGTGTATTAAGTTGTTCAAACTATACCAATTCATCTTTGTTCCATGGAAGAAAGCAATCTTTGTGTGATTCATCCTGATAAGGACACCAGAAGTCTCATTAGTGTACTGTGCTTGTGAGTAGTTATTCTTAATTGAACAACATAATATTAATCCCTAATGAAAGAAATGCTATCTTTGTTTGATTTTCTGATAATGTATGAGAGCACATCATATATCAAATTAGAATTAGTGCGAGTCAGTGGTTATTCTTAGGTGAAAATCACACCTTTCAGGTAACAGAAACTATTTTTCATTATAAATTTCATTTTTTTGTGTGGGTTGATTAACTTCTCTGGAGCACACCACATTACTACATGGATTTAAAGTGCTTATGCTTAGATATTTATCAGCGATGAGCACTAATTTTTGTCTGTATTATCTAAATAACAGAAATTAATTCTAAACGTATTTGCCTGTGTCATTGACAAATGGTTAAGTTGTTATTTCGGAATTATTTATTGACTCATTTCAAGAATTTCAGAAATTATTATTTGTTTGTAGGTTTTTGGGGGACAAAGATTTGAAACAATTATGCCAAGTGTGTCACCGTCTCTGTTTTTTCTTAGTCTACTAGAAAAGCCACCAATGATGTGGTCTACATGGAAAAAAGTATTTTTGAACTATGCAGGGGTCTGTGGGACAAACCTTGTAGCTGAAAGGAAATGGTCTCTATATGCTTGAAACTATAAGTAAACAGGAAACATTCTGTGTTAGGTTGAATCAAGGCTAAAATGTAGAAAAGGTAGGCAATACATGTCAGTTAAGAAAACTGAACAATCACATAAAAGGACCAAATCGTTCAGTTAAGATGCCGTTTCCACAGTATAGTATCCTATAAGTTAAATAATTTGAAACATGAAGATGCACAGAGAGGTCGGAGTGTAGATAAAAAACAAACAGAAACAGAATGCAAAGAATGGCTTTCAACACAAGGTAAGAACAAGGAGAATAGATAAAAAGGGGCAAGAAAGTTATAGCATTTAACCCGTTAGCGGTTAAGGCATAATCCACCCCCTCCCCTCAATACTGAGCCATTTTTAATGTATGGAACACTTCTAACTTAATCAGACCTACCATTTAACCCTGTGTCATATGGCAGCAGGAGAATGGTGATGCTAATGGGGTGTCCCTTTTATAGGATGGTTTCCCTCACCCACCCAAAAGTGGCATGCTTCATCATTGTGTAAACTCCTCGCACTATGAACCTTGTCATAGTGCGAGCTACAACCCCTCACTGAGAGGGAGGAGCTCAGGGATGTTTTGTTTGTTTAAAAGAGGTCTGCTAAATACCTTATGTGAAAGGTTTGTGGTGAAAGAAGTGAAAAGTGATCATACAATTGTTAGCTAACTCTAGTTCAGAGGCACACAATGAGTTTTATTCAGGTGTCCCCTGACCCGGATTCAAAAATATTTTCCTGATGTTTTGGGGCTTTCTGCCTTCTGACTGGAGTGGCGGATTTGGGGAGAAACCATTCACAACCTACCTTCTCCTACGGTAGGTGAAAGGTGGTTTGAAACTCTGCTGTGGCTATTTGGGGGTGGGGCCTAGCTCAATTCTGGGGTGGGTTCCCGACCTCGCCCTTTCTTTATTGTTTTGTTTTATTTTCCATGGTGTGCTTCCTGTCCCTGATGTGGATAATTTGTGAAAGTAAATGTTATGAAAATGAATATTATGTTATCAAATGTTTTACTTTTGAGCTCTACAAAAGTAGTGTTTCTCCATGTAGGGAAATCTCTCCCTGTATATCCACAAAAATATTGGGGCATTCTTACAAGCAATTTTAACGACATTCCTGTGGAGATAGGGACTATGCCTTATATTACAAGGCAGCGTAAAGCCACTTAACATGGCTTAACGCTGCCTAAATAAGGCTCCCTTTCACGGTATACCTATCATGAAAGGGGTGGGCAATGGGTGTTGCGGTGGGTGTTCCACTGCAACACCTATTGATTTTGACACATCCCCAATTTACAAAGGTGATGTAAATAGGAGGCAGCGCCAACATTAAGACCAGCAAAAACGTACCATGGCAAAATGAGGAGAAATGCTTTATTTCTCCTCTGCTCTGCTATTTCTATTTGTGGTACAAAAGGGGGTGGTGATGGACGGAGCATCTGAACCAATCAAACACTCACACCCAGTCAACAGATCTGGGTTTAATCCATCACCGTTCTTTAGCCCACTCTGCCACCCCAGTTCAGACATGGCCATATGCAAATCATTCTGACCCTGTTCCTCATGGGAACAGTCCAGCCCGAACTGCCAAGCCATGCCTTCCATGGACCAGACTCAAGCTTTCTAGGACCGGTTTCTGGCATTACAGCCGTCTTCAGCCAGGCTTGCTTGAATCCAGTGGCAAAGTGTGCAAGGGGCTCATGTCTGAGCATACCCTGCCAACATATGGCGAACAAAGCGGTACAAAAGGAGGGGGGGGTGATGGACACACAGAAACAGCAAAATGCCATGAATTATTGTTTATGTGCAGGAAGGAGTCCCTCCCTGCCCATAAGCAAGCATTACAAAAATGCAAAATGAAAACAAAATACAGCACACATAGAAGTTCAAATCACCATTTGTGTTTGTTAAAGTACAGGAAGGGACACCGTCCGACACTTAAACAATTGTCCCCTCAATGCAGGTACCCTTGCACAATGGTTCAAGGGTGCTTGCATTGGCGCTAAGCAGTTTACTGTAGTTGAAGTGCTAGGCAAAATGCAGGGATGTGCTGTACCATTGTATTTGTGGTGCATCCTTGCATTTTCGGAATAAAATAGAAAATAGAAAAAACTAATCTATAACTACAGGATGAATACTTCGTAAACAAATTATATAATGTGCAGAAACATAAAAAACAAGGAATTTCCATGCTGTCATTGAGCCCTGTGGCATATGATGCATCCAAGTTTCTTATCCAAAATAATTCCCTTTGTATTAAATGCTTATCGTCTGTGGCTGATACCGTTTCAGGTCTTGAATTCTCAGCTGGCTGATGTTATTTATTAGTTCATTGAAATCCATTGCTGTATGTGATTTTTTGTTGTTGGAACAAATGTTACTTTATGCTTTGTAAGTCTCAATTTGATTTTACTCTCAGATTTCTCACTGTTTTTAAGCCCACATGGGTATTTGAGTTCATACATGAAATTCAGAGTATCACAGGCAGGGAAGTTGTGAAAGTTTTTTCCATTGTGTGGATGGGTTACACTTTCTCCTCTGACAGTACTGATGCAGCGTATGTAATTTAGGCACTGGTGTGTTCCTACTCTCTTTGTTTGACTACATCAATTATAGCTTTTTCTTTGGTCACCAAATTATTTTTTTGTATTTTTAAGCATTATTATGGAAAGATAAATGTGTTTTTGTAAAGTCTTTGAAATCCTCCTCACACCGTAGAATTTCTCATCTTTTGTTTAAAATTTATTTAATGTTGTTGCTAACTGTCAAGAATTTAGAAACAACGGTAAATTGAGTTTTGTTTGATTTGTTTTCTTTTTCAATAAAACTTTGTTGTTCTCTGTTTATATTCCTTGTTGTTCTGTTTGTTCAAGAGTATGCATAAATAGCACACTTTCAATATCCAGATTTAACAAAAAATAATTTTCTTCTCAGCGTGGATGCCTTGCCCTGCCTTGTTTGGTCTCTTCATTGATAGCACTTGTCTATTATGGGAAAGGAAATGTGACATTGATGCATCGTGTCGCTATTATGATAACACACTACTCCGAAAAAGGTACAACTTTCCTCTTTCAATCGTTTATCAATATTCCGGTTTTTGTCAGTATCTGTTACTGAGGTAGTACTAACTGAAAAGATGAATAGAGATTCTGAGCAGGAGCGTAACACAGGCCCCGCAGCCCCTGCAGTGCAGGGGGCCTCAAGCTCCAAGGGGCCCCATCAGCACAGCACTCTGGCTGCAGGGCTCGTGATTGAGCCTGAGGGGGCCCCCGAGCTGCCTTGCAGGGAGGCCCCCTCAAGGTTCGTTACGCCAGTGATTCTGAGAGCAAGTCATAAAGAGAATCAGGCATGTACTCCTGAAGGGTCACACTTGGAAATGTGAGTATATAATTTCCAGATAAAGAAGTGTTAGTGGTATAGAGCATTTTCACTTCCAAAGATTTTTTGTTTGTTCTTAAAGACAACTTTTTCGCCATGGAAGAACCCCTTCTACTGCAGCCAACCAATGTTTGGGGTACTTCTCCTTATTCTTTCCTGGAAAATGAGCTAAATTATGATGTTAACAGGAGTAGATGTATGCATGATTTGAGGCTGCAAATGTCCATGTCCGAGGCATGTCAATATCCACAGCTAGTGTCTTGTGTTGTTTCCCTAATTAATTTTGACACTACTGCTCTAACATGGCCACAACTAACTTCTGTGAGTAGATCATATCCCACAAATTAATTGAAATAGCAAAAGAGCCAAAATCATAAATTCAGGTCCCTTGAGTCACACCATGGTTCCAGGACATGAAGGGCTCCACATGGGGGGTCAGAAACTCCCTGCAGCTGGGTCCAGGGGCTGGTTGAGGATGTTAGGGAGCCTTTTAGGTCCCCGAGGCTCAATTCAGGAGGCTTGCAGTCTAGCCTTTGGAGACACTCTAGTGCCCTGAGTTCAAAGGTACATTTGTAGGTTCAGTCTCTCCTCACCCAGGTAAGAGGCTTGCAGAGCAGCACAGAAGGGCAGCATTTCCTTTAGGGCAGCAGTTACTTTAGAGCAGCAGTCCAGTCGAGTGGCATTCCATGTAGCAGCACAGCAGTCCTTCTTCCTGGCAGAGTATCCACAGGTCCAGAACTGTACAGAAGAGTTGGTGTCTGAGGTCCAGTATTTATATCCATTTGTGCGTTTAAAGTGGGGAGAAGCTTCTAGAGGTTTATCTTTTAAGTCGCCAGACATAATGCCTTCCTTGTCCTGGCTCCAGTCCAGACTAACTACGGAGAGCATGCAACCCTCTGTGTGGTGGCAGAACACAGCCTATTCTGGTGTAAGTAGGGCTGTGCCCGGCTCTTCCCTCATATCCTGCCAGTGATGACCCATCCAGGCCCCTATAAGCTCCATATTGTGTGTGGCTGTCTAGGAGAACTACACAAAGCGCAACTGTTAGTTACACTCAGTCATGTAACCCAGAGACAGGCTGCAGACACCAAATGGAGAGGTAGGAAAATGACAACTTTCTAAAAGTTGGCATTTCTAATATTGTAATTTAAAATCTGACTTTACCATAGGATAGGATTATAAATCAGAATTCCAGAGACATCAAACATGAACTGCTTACTTACCTATTTCCATTTGGAAATTACACTTAGAAAATGTAATAGGGTAACTCCAATGTAATCCTATGGGAGAGGTAGGCCTTGCAGTAATGAAAAATGAATGTAAGCTTTTTTCACTACCAGGACATGTAAACCTTAACAGCGCTTGTCTTACTTTTTAAGTACACTGCACCCTACCATTTAGGCTATTTAGGGACAACCCAAGGAGTGACTTGTGAGTTTTAAATATAAAGGTTTGGGCCTGGCAATAGGGTTCATTTGCAAGTTTAAAGAGATACCTAAGAGGGTGGTGCAATCAGTGCTGCCGGCCCACTAGTATCATGTAATTTAAAGGCCCTGGGGAATTTACTAGGGACTTATAAGTAAATTAAATATGCCAATTGATGATGAGCCAATGTTACCATGCTTAGAGCAGAGAGCATAATCCCTTTATCACAAGCTGGTTAGCAGTAGTAAAGTGCACAGAGTCCTAAGCCAACAAAATCAAATTCAACAAGGATAGGAGCAGTAAAAGCAAAATGTTTGGGAATAACCTACATAAAAGGCCATTTCCAGCACTACTCTCCTTCAGAGAAAAGCCTGGGTAGACACTTATCAATATATTGATGGGTATAGTTGCTTAGGCAATAGAACATGGATGAAGGCCTTGTTATGCAGGGGGCACTTGTCAGTTAGATGCCTCTCTGAACCCAGTTGGATCCCTCTTTCTATATTCTCCTGAGTTACTGAACTGACCCATGGAGGACCCTTCTCTTCATCTGTGTACCCCATCCTTGAAGCACCTAACCTTAACTTGTTGACAGATGCATCCCAGTAGGCAGACAGTACCACCATGGCCAACAGTGTGATGAGGCCATGCCATCCCTTGGATCAAACATCTGTCCCCAACCCAGTGAAAACTCTGCCCATAAGAACAGCAACCAACAGAAGCCTTTGAGAGCTATCCGTGTCACAAGCCAGTCTCCAGACCATCCAGAGTTCTCTGACCTCTGATGTTTCTCAGAGTGAGGGTAGCAACTTCCAATATAGTTACCACCAGTTCAGGGATGGTCTCCTGAATCTCTTCAGCCCAGGGTCTGCATCCTGAGGCTGAACACAGGTCATTGATGAATCTTCCCTCATCCTGCCGCTCAATCTGGGCTCCATACCCTCTGTTTCGGAGTGGTAACCCCAGAACACAGAACTGTCAGGGAAACCTGGGAAGACACACTTCTAAGGTCTCCTGGCACTGGGGCAAATCATTTCCCAGAATGCAGTCTATGGGGATCAGTGGACTAGCTACAACCCTACTTTGGGTCACATCCCCAACTCACTCCAAGGATACCAGAGCAGAAAGTCCTGCCCTTGGGCGTGAGTTATCCTACACACCTGGCTGTTGTACTGCTCTAGATAAACTAGCCTTTCAATTATCATAGGCTTGCGAGCCCAAGTGCCCCACAGAGCAGCAACAGGGACCCCATTCACTTTCACCTGGTAGAAGTGACAACTCCCACACTCAGAGATCACATGTCCACCCTCCGAGTCTATCCCCCACCTAAGGGAGATCATGGCATGGTCAATGACCTACCCCGGGGGACTACTAACCCATAAGCCCATGTTGGCCACCACTGTAGCGGTCCTCCCTGCGGGTGATTTCTTTAAACATGCCAAGTTCCCCTGCTTGTGTCCTAATTGTGAACACTCAAAACTGCAGGGTTGGAAATGGGGAGGCCCTTGTCCCCACCAACCAGAGCCACCCTTTTGTTTCTTAGATGGGTCATAGGACCCCTTTCCTCCCCTTACCCTGGGACTTGTCTGGGTCATCTTTAACCTCCCCCTCACTCTGCTGGGGGAACCTGAATCACCCTTTTTGAGGTTCCTCCCAGATATCTTCATGGACATTATGGTCCTGGCCAAGAGGACCACCTCCTCAGCAGGCTTCCTGGAGTCACTCAGCTTTCTTTCAACTAGGTGCTGTAGCAGTTTTGCAAAACATGTACTGAGCATGTGCTCTCTTAGAATCAGATTAAACAGCCCAGTAAAATCATCAACTTTGTTGTCGCACACTCAACTATTCAGTGCTTTGCTGGCATAATCCAAGATGGCCAAACTCCATACTTGTAGAGGTGGGTTCAGGCACACAGTCAGAGAGAAAATTTAGAAATATAAAAATGGCCAATCAGGAAGAGTTTAACTCAAATTGGTCTTAGATTATTTATGTAGGTTGGTAGAGTAGCCCAAGATTCCTGTTAGGCAAAAGTCCATATCCTCACAGCTGAATACCAGCATGAGAGATTAGTTTGTTGGTAGGAGAGGGTAGAATTTTTAATTCCATCGGCAGAATTTGTGGATGTAGCCTAAGTCTCATGACAAATCCCCACCATGAGGGGTGTAAAGCAGGGATGCATGTTAGCCCCCTACATTTCAACTTGTTTATTTCATATCTGTCTAAAGCGCTCAACACCATCAACAGTCACTACCCATTGATTGGTGGGGAACATATCCGCAATCTGCTTTACACAGATGACCCTACCCTAGCTACACAAGAGTAGGGTTGCAGAGACTGTTAAACCTGCTGCTCTCCTACATCTCCAGCAACAGCTTGAAGGTCAACTTAAAGAAAACTAAAGCTGTAATGCTTGAAAGGAAATCATATCCGGGGGTGGCTGGCTCTACAATGGCATTAAGATCTTAAAGGATCACTCGTACAAATATCTGGGGGCCCACATTGATGCAAGAGACTCCCTGCTCCGTAACAGAAGGAATTTGAATCAAAGGACCTGGCCCTTCAGATGACTCAAGGCAAACATTATACCATCATTTGCCTACGATAGTGAAATCATACTAGGAAACAAATTGCAAACAACTGAACAAACATGTCACTAGGATATATAAATTAGTCTTCCGCCTACCGAGATTTGCCCCCGCTGCACAGATCAGGCTGGAACTGGGTCAGCGAGCCACCAGAGATAATACCTTTCTAAGTCTGTGCCCCAGACTCAGAGCTGCCAAGAGTGGCTTTTTGCAGTGCTACTATGGGATGAGCTTAAACTGACAGCCCTAGGCAACCGCATCATCTTTACCTTGAGAACTGCCTAAGTACCTTGAACATGAGTGAGCTCTATTCTTCTAATATGAGTCAACTTGCCTTTAAGCAATACATTAAAAATCTGAATGCCTCTGTTCATATCACACTGACAAGGCCACTCTAGCTAAACACAACCATGTCTGGGCAGTCATAAACTCCTATCAGCCAGTGTCTCCTCCATCCTACCTGTATTTTTTCTATTCAAAACTCCAGAAGGCAAGATTGATGGCCCTCTGGCTTGGGCAAGGGCCTTTCTTTTAAACATTTTGCTTGATGGCGCCTGCCCTTGGAAAGAATAACATGCCAGGTTTGTGGTCTGTGTGATTAATCATTTGAACACATCATCTGCCTCTGCCCAGTCTTCCTAGAGGAATGTAAATCCCTTTTGAAATGAGAGTGGAAATAACTTGGTGCTCAGTCACGTCGGCAGGATATTATTGCCTCCATTAACCCAGGCAATGTCATTCTAAACATTCTGCTGGCCAAGTCTCTTGTTTCAGCCATCAATAAACTTGGCCGCTCTGGGCTCTCTGTGAGCAGGTCTGGTACCTCTCGCTTAGCAAACCCCCAGTTAGCACCCAATTCCAACTGTTGATTTACCAGGTGGAAGATTCACCGCTGTGCCCGCCTCTGAGTGGACCATAAGTTATGAAACCTCTGTCATCGGATCCGGCAAAACTGTACCTCTCATCCGATAAAAATAATTTTACAGGCTCACTGCCCACCTCATATCACTACCTTTAGTGTTATGTCATTATAGTGGGTGGCAAGCATACTTTGCTCCCCTTGAACAGTTCATCGGCCTGACACCCCAGATTTATCGGTGAAAAACTAATGCTACCACCATGACCCTGGTGAAAGGCCTAGGTCTGAATGTGAAACACTGCTGTTCACACCCTTCTCAGCACATGCACTTTGCTGTGAATGTATATTCTCTTTTAATGTATCCCTTCAATTTGTTTTAACCCCTCTCATGCCGTCATGAGCCACGGTTGCCGTGTGCTCATGACGAGCTGAGCTCGTCATAACGGCTCCAACGCTCGCACCCGGGGCCAATTATCCTGCTGTGCGAGCGTTCCACGGAAACGGGTGTGTCGGTGATGAGCTGAGCTCGTCATGAGCACACGGCCACCGTGGCTCATGACGAGCTGAGCTCATCACGAGCGCGATTCCCTATTTTGCGAATGCCTTTTGGGATGATACATTCCAAAAGGCTCTTTCCCGTTCGGAAACGGGCCAACTCTGTGAATTGGCCCGTTTGAGAACAGGAAAAATGTTTTATACATCGGACACTACTTGACTTAATTCATTCACTACAGAGACCCATGGTCAGAGGTTAAAATCCTCCCAGGTACACACATCCTTCAAAGCTCACTAAAATGTGTACCACTGCGGTGGCTAAATGTTACTACCCATTTAAATTAAGATGATGAATCTATATAAACATACCACCCACCAAGGTTTAGTTCAAGGTTTAGAGAGCACTACAAAAAAAGGAAAACTTTTGAAGTGCATGAAATTGCGCCTTACATGACCCTTTATTGTGTGATGCAAAAGTGATAAATTAAAAAATCTGGCATGCAGTTATGGAATGTTAATTAACTTTTTTTATTTAAAGTAAGATTACATCAATTTACAGGACAAAATCCCACATCCTCATATTGTGATTCAATAAAGAATGTGACCATCTTAAATAAAACTATTTGTGCATCAAAGTTGCACTTAGTTGTGTCAGTAGTGTTTTGAACACTGACACAATATTGGGATAAACAATATAGTTGACATATTTCAATTTAGTCATGCTTTAAAATGACCACAGACTCCGAATTCCAGTTGTGGGGATTTATTATAAGGCCAAAAATAATTTAATATAAACACACCTCAATATCAGAGTATATAGGTACATAAAAATCCATACAGAGCCTAGTCTACGAATATAATTAATTCGGCACTAAAGGCATAATATGACGAACTACAAAATCAAAATGCAAGTAAAAATAGAAGCTGAGTCCAATTCTCTTTTCATTTGAGAAGAAAACAAAGGTATCTTTCCCTACTCTGCTCTACATGAAAATCCTACCTATTTCCCCGATATCCTATCCCAAAGGTGTCAGCACGTGTTGACTTCCTAAGAAGTACTCACGTCAAATGGGTCTGATAGCTTAAAGCTATGGAGCTTGTTCTAAGATGCTCCTTCTCCTTCTCCTTCTCCTCTGAAAATAAGCAGAAGTCACTCGAATCTGTCCCTGCGCATCATACAAAAAGGCAATGTTCAACCCACAATACGTCACACGGTAAACCTTTTCATTCGCAACATCTTTCAGTAAGTTTCCAAAGAAGCTTTAATTAATTCGATTCTTCTTCCAGTGGCCCTGGTTTCCATATAGGCCAAACACAAAAGGCAAAACAACCTACAATTTGGGCCTACAATTCAGACAACTTAAACTAAACACAAATTGCATTGCGCTAGTAGTATTTAACCCCCCCCATGCTCATGACGAGCTCAGCTCGTCATGAGCCAAGCTGGCCATGTGCTTATGATGAGCTGAGCTCGTCATAATGGTCAGAAGGCTCGCATGCGGGGCTAATTCCCCCGCTGTGCTCAACGTTCTGAAGAAACGGGTGTGGCCGGGACGAGCTGAGCTCGTCATGAGCACACTGCCACAGTGAGCACCGGGGCAATGTGCGCACTCCCCCCCTCCCCCACTAGCCCCGCAGGCAAGGGGTTAATCCTGCACATTATAGATACAGGAATTATAGATATCTTTAATACATACAAAGTCCTAGTTCAATGTATACACTACATTCCAATGTTAATATAAATGCATCTTAATAATTATGAAACACTGCAAATGACAAAAAATACATGTGAGTGCGTTTAAACCATGAGTATATTACACTCGTACAATTTAGGTGTGCTATAAGCGCTCTATCAGAAGTATGATTTGGTAATCTATTCTAGGTACTGCAATCCACAAAAGGCCTTCAGTGTTGTCTAATACACATTTTCTTGCTAAATGCTCTCGATAAAGTGGCAGTCAAACTTTCATATAAGATAAACCTAAAAGTCACTGATAGGCAGAGTGAAAACATAGACCTGTCACTCATTTGCATGCTGAAAAATTGCCAGCTGTGTGTCATTCGTGCATGGGCCTTCTCACATCCTGTTTGGTACAGCCGGGTCCCACGGTGCCTTTCCAATCCTGGTGCTTTGCAGTAGTTTTAAGTTGGAGATTCGCGTTACTCAAATAGGTGTAATTTCTGATAGTTATATCTTTCCCTTGTCTTCATTGCTTAATTTTGCATGCGAGAAAGTGTCACTGAGTCATTGAATGTCACTCATAATTACACTGAAATCATAAAATTGCCACACATAGGCAGTCTGAAACCTTGGCAGCTATTCACCTTCATCCCTCATCCCGTTCCCTTTTGCTTTCCATTGAATCCTCACCAACATTACAAAGTTCGATGGAGAGCAAGAAGCACGAGGAAGGAACCTCCCTTCAAGTCACAACAGTCTCCCTTCTGAATCTGGAGGTCCAATAAGATGGCGGACAGATCACCACTGCCATGCAGGCGGTGGCTATCCGTCCACCATCCTTGCCCGTCCGCCACCTTTCTTCCCCCCGCCATATTACAACGGCGGGGGGACCGTGGCGGAGGGGAAGACCGTCCGCCGCTACCACGATGGAAAAGGCCTGATATGGTGGCGGTGTCTATCAGACACGGTCAGCCATATTAGGATGGCCTGGGAGGAATGCCTTTCCGTGGTGGCAATGCGGCCATGAAAAGGCATACGGTTCCTGCTTTGGAGGCCCGTTGCGGGCCCCCCAGGTTGAAGGGGGGGTGGGGGTGCACATGGGGGGTACCTATGGTAACTCCCTGCGTTTCACAGCACAACATGGCAGGCACTGCGCGGTGCCTGTCATGTTGTGCTGTGAAACGCACAACAAGCATTTTTCACATTGCGGCAGCCGGTGCTTTAAGCACCGTCCGCCGCAATGTTAAAAATGCGGGATGCACTCGCCACTGTGGCGGGTGCATCCTAATTGGGGTCACGGTTCCTCCGCCCTTGTGGCGGACGGTACCTGTCCCCGACAGGATGTAAGACTGACTTTGTCCGTCCGCCATCCTAATGGACCCCTTTGTCTGGTGGCAGAAATGCTGAATCAACAGCAACTTTAGCTCTTAAGCTGTTTTTTTTATTAATTTCATTTAAATGCTGGTCAGCCAGGACCCCACAATCCCCCTTCTGAAATATAAAGTGTGGAGCCCACCTGCAGTGTGGGGGCTGCGGGGTCTTTTCTTATGCCTTGTTTTAAAGTGTTGAAAATAACTTTCATCTTCGTTTAATGGCAGCTGAGCAGCTTCTGTATTCTCTGTCAAAGTTAGCCTTTATGAATTCTATTAGTCTTGACTGTATTCAAAGGTGACCGAGTACTACATTTTGCAAAGAACTTTTAAAAACACACACAAACACATGATCTCGGCAGACTTAACTTTTTTTCCTAGATCTGATCCTACATAATTGATAAGAGCTAATTGTGCGTGGCTCTGTAGTTGAAAAATGCGTAAGCACTAACTGCACAGTTTTACACTGGTAGCTGGCTTATAAAAGCTGACAGTTGCAAGGAGGAGGCGGCACAGCGGCATGTACGCAGGGCCAGACTGGCTGTATGTTATAAATGTTATGTTATGTTATAAAAATGCTTATAAAGCGCTCGAATGCCGAGGCGTCTTGGCACTGTGTGTAAGTGAAGGCAGGGCAAACAAGATAGGCTAACAGTTACCTGGCATTAAACAGCCGGGATTTCAAAATGTTCCTGAACAATGAGAGGTTCGGCTGAAGTCTTAAGGCCACCGGTAGTTTATTCCACATTTGGGCCGCACAACAAGAAAATAGACGGCCCCCCCATCTGGCTCGTCTGTACCTAGAGACACAGATCAGGCCAAGATTAGCCGAGCGTAGGTCTCGGGAGGGTGTGTAAAGTCTGAACCTGTTCTGACAGCCCTCTGAGCCACCCCCGCACCAAACAGAGAGCTTTAAACTCAATTCTCTGCTGGACAGGGAGCCAGTGTAGTGCTCTCCTCCCCTGGATGGTGGGAGGGCCATTCGGAAGTTTTAGAATAACTCGAATGGCCGCATTCTGCAATGATTGAAGTTTGCTTATCTGGTGCTTATCAATGCCCAAAAACATAGCATTGCAATAATCCAATCTGGACATAAAAAGGGCAGCCATAACTGTTTTCTGAAGTGACAAGGGAATGAAAGGGAAGATTTTCCGCAGGGTCTTAAGTAGGAAAAAACTGGCTGATGTTAGACTTTTTACCTGGGCTGACATATTCAGTTTGTCATCAAAGATGACCCCAAGATTCCTCATTTTCTTTACAGGTAAAGGACATTTCCCAGCTTCCAGCGGCCACCACCGATTATTCCAGATCGGTGACCCATTCCCAAATTCGATAACTTCTGTTTTCTGAGTATAGATTATCAAAAAGCTCTGACTCATCTATTCCATGACGTCCTTCAGACAAGCATGGCATCCTTCTGCTGTTAGCTCCTGCTTATCTAGGACAGATACCACCAGCTGAGAGTCGTCTTCATATGACATAAGGGTAAAGCCATTTTCCCTTACAAGCCTAGCCAGTGGCTTCACATAAACATTAAACAAAGTTGGAGACAGGGCTGAGCCCTGTGGGACCCCGCAGGGCCAAATAAAACTATTGGATTGTAGACCATCCCAGTTCAGGCTTTGTTTCCTATTGTTTAAAAACGAGGAAAGGAGGTCAAAAGCCGACCCGTTAATACCAATCTCCTGTAGAAGGCACTTGGCATTTCTATGGTGGGCTAGAGGGGTGGGGGCCAGTTTTGTGCCCACGGGGGCTAGCTTTGTCACTGGGCATGTTTTTGCAGCAGGGCTGCAATATCGTCCCCCTGTAACAAACGCGGGAACAGCGCTTCTTGCTACCAACCCCCGCTCCTAGGGCCAGTCGAACAGCATTCTGCCAGGGCTGGTTGCTGTTCCCAGTCCAGCGCAACATCTACGCTGCTATGCATGCATGTGAGTAGGAAGACCACCAGAACTACTTCCTGCTGGTCAAGCTAAAACACCGTTGTCCGCTGATACTGACACTACTGAGATATGTTTAATGGCACCAGCTAAGCAGATCACACAACACTTCCAGGCAGTGAGTTTGCTTTCAAAGTGGAAGTGGCAATGTTTCCCTACAAGGACACAATGTTTAAATCTGTAAAGTGGCAAATCTGTAGTGCAGACTTTAAAACTCACAAGAAAGCGGACAGAAAATAGGCCTTAGTATGAAAATAACAGTGCCCCCAATAGACAGCTAAACTAGTGGGCATGTTTGCAAATTGGGGCAGCTTTAAACTTGTAAAGACACAATGTATAACTGCTTTACTATGTAGGGAAGTCTGCATGGATTCTTGATTACGGTAGGCAATTTCTTTTTGATGTCAGGTAAATCAACAGTGAAAACCGATTTAGTAGACCATAAAAACAGGCCAACACATAGCAACAAGCATTTGCAATGCAATAGGTCTTGCATCACTGAAAGTTTGAGCTATTGGCGTAGCAAATAATAATGCAACCCCATTAGCTCAAACTTTCAGTAATGCGAGACCTATTGCATTGCAAATGCTTGTTAGATGTGGCGTGACTGCACAGCTGTGTGCAGAAATCTATTGCTATCATTTCTTTAAAATATGCATAGAGTGGACTCTGAGTCTGGGTTGACCCTTCAGCTGTCAGCAAGACCCATGGTTACCAAATGTTTATAATATAAATAGAGTGGGCTATATCTCAGCAGTGAGCTGTATCTCTCTCACTCCACTTTACTGGCTCTTTGGTGCAGTATTCCACCTTTTATGCAATACTTGCACTACAATGCATTGGGGGAGGGGGATTTTACATCTCAAAAGTAAACTCAATGTTTTCATTTTAAACATCTTCTCTGAATTTTTAAGTGAATAGAAAACAGTGGTCTTTGGTTTCTTTCTCCACTTCGGCAGGCCTCAAAATGCAAGCCTTGGCTATTGGCTTTGTCAATGTGTGTCTCAAAACAAAAAAAACATCAGCCAGGTCAGACACTTGTAAGGAGTCTAGCACTTTGCCTATGGGTGGCTACGAAAAGAGTGTTCAACTACCAGGGCCAATAAAACAGCTCAGTGGGTTGCACATTCACTGCAAAATAGACTGTGGAGGAATGGGTAGAAGCCCAGAAAGACCTAATCAGCCTTCCCATGGTCCATCTTTAAAAAGAAAAAGTACCACTGAGTTAGTGTGCCTAGCGCCTGACACAAAAACTGCAAAAAACTCTAAATGCTAGCTGGAACCGGCCACATTCGGAGGTGCGCTGCCTTGATAAAAGTTCTTTTCTGTAAAAACCCTGGTGCACTCTTCGCAAATTCTTGCTGACGTCGACATCAAAACACACAGAAAGCACAAGTGTGTCAGGAAAAAAGAAGATCAATGCAACCAATAAAAATTTATATTGCAAGGCCCACCTTTCTGCCCTTTTTATCATGTGTCAATCGGAGCACCAGAGGGGAGCTGCAGACTCACACTGACAGCCTGATGGCTCTGAGACTTGTCAAACAGCCAGGCTGCACTCCCACAGGAATGCCAAAAAGTTAGATTTGTGGCCAAGCCTAGAAAAAAGCAGCAGAGCAATCCACTGTCTCACCCCCATTTGTGTCGAATCAATGTTTACGGAGAAGCAAAAATCCACAAACAAATGCACACATGAGTTTAACAGAGACCCTCTATGCTAACAAACATACAGTAGACAGGATTGTTTAGCTAGTTTAATGATCTCTGCTGACATTTACAATGAGCTGAGTGACAAAGTCAAACCCCAAGGGGACAGAATCAGTCCTTCCTCCTTCTAGGTAAATTGAACACCACTACATTTAGCAATAGTAACAATCTGCTAGTTACAAAGCTTGGAAACACAAATATGCGAAATTAAGCATTTTATGACACAAGATGTTTATTCCTGCATATCAAGTTTCTCTTTGCTTCTCCATTCTGCTGTCATGCGCTAATCCTCTGCACTGGTACTTAAACCTACTCCAAGAGTTAAAACGGGGAACACATTACATGCAAAATAGCGAGAAATGTGAATTAAAAACGTACATTGGTGGGCTCATTTTTAAAAATAATACCTATTGGGAGCGGGCATGCACTGTTGTGGGAGTGGTGGGGCGGTGTGGGGAAGGGCATGGGGACTTTAGGAGTGGCACAGTGTGCACTGAAAAGAGGAAGCGGCCACAAAGATAGGTATTTCTACTTATTTGCTCCAAGACGAGTAAAGTTCAAATCCACCTGCATCGTGGGTAGTAGAACCTTCTGCATTTACTAAGTCATTCACGAGCAACACCTGGAATGATCCGGGAACTCTGCACAATTTCTGGAAATGCTCCAACCCATAAGATTTTCTATGCATTGTTGAAACTTTGAAACCAAGACTGGTCGCTGGGTCAAGATAAGTAAAATAAGGATTGAATTGACTACGTTATATTAAGTCGTTGGGGAGCACTAACTTAATTGCAGTAAGAAAAGGGCCCAGAGAAAACAGTGCATTCAGAAACACTACCATGATATCATTCAGTTTACTCTGTGTGTGAAGTTGAATATTAATCTTAGTAATGTTGTTCTGAGAGGATCAGCTGCTCTGCTGGAACAGACCACATTGTTATAGACAAAAATGGTCCTAGACGTCTAGGCCCATTTTTGTCTATAACACTTGATACCCAGGTCCTTTGGCTCCAATTGGGTTACCTCCCTGTTAATAACGCGGAACAGACCACATTAGCGCTCGTTATAAGGCCAAATAGCCGGGTTGTTCAAGGCCACAAGTTACTATCATCTAGAATAAACCATGAAAAAGATAGAAGCAGGAACGCTAAAGTGTGCTTGCACTACAGAGCGAGAGATGTTAAAATGCTTTGGATGGCCGTGGCAAGGCTTCCCGGAGGCCACTCCTTCCACTTTAATAACCAAGGAAAGGCATACGCTTTAAATGAGCGGGGGCAAACGGTCACTAATTTTATCTAAAAATACACAGGTGTTTGGTAATTGACCACTCAACGAGATTACGGTCCCAGGGTACCCAAAGGATTCCAGCTCTCGTGACAAACCAGGCGTATTGGCCTAAACACCAGCAAGAGTAAATATGACAGTTATCGATAAAAGGAGTTTTGCATCCCTTCATGCATCACTCACTTTTTATCCTAGCAGATTGAGTCCCCTTCTCTAACTTAAATGTTCTTGGTGGTGACCTTGTCGAATTCGATGGCCAGCAGACCCCCGTCAACCGGGTTTTCCACCATATTCCTGCTCTTCATCGCTTCTCTTTTCTCGCACGGTTAAAGGCTGTCAAGAGCTACTCTGAGGGCTTGTTCTTGGTCTCACAATGGACTCCGCAGTCCGTTTAGGAAGGAGAGGAGGATACCAAGCTCGCTACGAAGACTGCTTTTAGGCATGTGCATAGAGAACTTGTACTGTGGTGTGAACCTGTCCGCTATGGCGCAACAGAAAGCAACTAGCTTGGTCCGAGCCAAGGCCCTTCCCTCCCACCATAGGTAGAAGGAATAACAACAGACAAAATGACTTTTTGGCCCTGTCAGAGGGACCCATCGTCAACACGAATCCTGTAATCAATTGTAAAAGGGACAGCTCAAGCAACTTTGGGAAACCCCTAGGCACACAGGATTCCCAAGAACAGAGATGCGCTGGGGTGGATGCCTGCTTGTGCCCCGGGAGGCCGTATAGTGTGTACTGAAACAGGAGCACTCTAGTAGGTCCCTGCTTGTGCCCAGGGGTACTGTAAAGTGCACGCTGCAGTGCACACTGCATGAGAGCAAAGGAATGCCAAAGACATGCATAGTGATGGACATGGAAACGCAGGGGGAACAGGACTGCGTGCTCACCGCTGCTCATCCCCCCAGACAATACTCCATGGGCGGTAACAGAAGAGAAAAGGTAGGGCATGCAGCAAATGTTAGCCATTTGCAAGCTACCATTTGTGAAGGACACAGACAAAGGCCAATCCTAAGCAAAGGAGGAGTCAGACTCCGGAAAGTAGATACAACAGATCACCTGCAGTGCAAGGGCTGGTTACACTCAACCTTAAAGACACAGAACGTCATTCACATGACCTGCCAGAAAGCTGCTTGAATGCCCTATGCTTCAAACAGTTGCCTTTCCACAGTCAGTTAATATACGTCATTCCTTCTGTCTGGGCAACATTGTCACATCTTCACGTCTTTTTGATACCCTAACAAGGCAATCAACGGATGAAATGTGGCCAGCTAACTTTAGCAAAGTAGCTGGGAATTGCGATGCAGCATGGTTACTTTGTTTTTTTAGAAACGTTTCAGTTTGACTTTTTTGGGGCGAAATCTGTAAATTGTGCTGATGAAGGTGGATTATGTGGCAAGCCTTAGCCATTAGTAACTACGCAGGCACTGATGTGGACACAACTCTGGCCTTCATAATAGTTTACCTCAGAAACTGGAGGCAGAGGCAGGAATACTATGCAAGACTCAGGGGCGAAGAAAGGCACCCGCAGTACCTGCGAGGTGGGGGTGTGGCAGGCTTACCCATACTGAAGGTAGCACTCAGCCCCTACTGATGTGAGGGGCCCCTTCAGCATATCTTGCAGGGCCTCCCTCACATTTTGTTACGCCACTGGCAAAACTCCACCTGAGACCTCTTCTCTTATGTGGCCCTTTATTATTTTGTATCTGGAAGTTGCTGCATCCTGTATCCTGTCTGCTGCATCCAGTTTATTGTGTAATATGTTTTCTTATTGATAAGTACTCGCAACCCATATCAAGAAGGAATAATTTGAGAACCGCATGTCCCAAAAGCATCTGTGTGTGCATTCTCTGAATTTGCCCTCTTGTGAAAGTGTCAGGGGTAAATCGTATAGGATGTGCATAGCACTCATTGACAGTAGTGAAACACACGCAAAGGTGGTCTCAGACCACGAAGTATGGCTGTCAATGAACACGTCTGTAGACCCATACCTAGTGTTGAGCCCTTGGAGTTTCAGAACATCAGGGTGGATGCACTTCTGGCTCCTTTGACTCCTCCTGTCTCCTCTATCCCGTGTTCAAGCTTGTGTGTCCCAGTGCGCCCTGCGACATCGAAGAAGCGGCACAACCTCTGGCAAAAGCAATGAGCCCTGTTAATTATTGAACCAAAGAGAAAGTGCTTTAACATCATCAATGTAAGGTCCAGACGTAATAAATACTGTATCAGTTGCAAACACTCCAATTTGGCATTAGAATGTGTTTTTTAATGTACTAATTCCCTTTTAGGAGTCTGAAAATCTTTTCTGACTCCTAAAATGGGATTGGGAATGTATACCGTTTCGGAATCTGCAAGGGGTGTGATGTCGGCAACTCCTCCAAATACTGAATTGTTATCTAAGGTATCAATGTTTTGTGACAAAATTCCAGTCACAAATCTTTGATATTTTACTGACACCTCAAAGGAGGTGGTATTGCATTTGCAAAAGGCCACGGCTCGCGTAACCACTCAGCGAATATGTGACGTTACAGCGCAATCAAAATGATCGCTGTAAGTTACATTGCAGTTTTTACAACGCAAGTCGTTAAAACGACTTGTGCTGGAGGGCGCTGGACTTAGGAATAGTATGATTTACAATTCTACACCAGTCTACGTACAGTAGGGAAGGTGTTGGAATAGTAAATCATACTATTCCTTAGGCTAGGGCGCCAGCCAGCACGAGTCGTTGTAACGACTTGCATTGTAATACCCGCGATGTAAAGGCATTGCAATGTAATGCCCGCGTGGTAATGGATGTTTCCCCCACCCAGTGCCTGGAGAAACCCCGGCGTGACAAGCAGCGCTCTACAAGACTTCTGATTGAAAGTGAACACGTTCCCTTGGAACCCCTTCTACTTTATGAATGTATGTTGAAGAGTTTGCAATGGTGCACAGGAAATCAAATTAGGCTGCATTTGAAAAAAAAGTTGCCTTTATTTAAAAGCATTCACAAACTTGGTGGTCTGCTATGCCCGCAGGCCACCATTCCTGTGATGGCCTCTAATTGTAGTAAGTTGCAATTTTTGACCTACCTCATTCATAATCATGAGCTTGGATGGATTGGGAGCCACCGGGATTTGGAGTTTTAGGATTAGATCTATTGATATATAGGGTCGTTCCTAGAAATATTTACTAGTTGTTACTTGCAGCCAGATATTCATACATCTGGCCCTCAGTTCCATCTGTAAAATGCAGGCATCGAATGAGTACCATGCAGGCTATTAAGTGTATACAGCTTAAATCACTGCTTCCTTCCCAGTATGTGGCCCTCCCCATCCTTTGGTGAGACTGGGACCTCAGACGTGCACACTCACCCACCTATCCCTTCACCATTCCAGATTGGAAGTAGAACGTTTAACTGCATCGCTGCTGCGGTGATTTTTCCCCTACGCTGCTTTTTTCGAAAAGCCGCGTTAGATGACGAGCTCAGCTCGTCACCCGCACACGCCCCCCGTGGCTGATGACGAGCTGAGTTAAAAAACTAGGCCGAGTTGTAAACAAGGGAGCAGAGGATGGCAAGGAAAAGCTACAACAGTGAGGACAGGAGCCCCATACCGTTCACTCATGCAGAGATGAAAATGTACAATAAAAGCTCTTTGTAGACTAACCAGCACACGACTACAAGCTGATAATCCCAGATGGACCTCTGAACATATTCGCAAAAAAGCAAACAGAAGGAAACCACGTGTACCAAAGCACTGCCGTGATGTATAAAAAGAGATATAAATGGAATAAAATTATAATTTGTTTAAAATGTTAATGCTTATTTTGCATTTTACTGTTGAGATTGAATGGTGGATTTTGTATGTGTGGATTTGACAGTGAAATAAACAGGTCTATATCGAGCAGTGTTTCAGAAATGAACATTTTCAACATCCAGTTGACAAGACAGTTCTGAGGCTGACCTTTCCAATAAAAGACATGCTATTGGGACGATTTGTGACAAATGTGGTTTTGGAAGAGGAGTCTTGTTTCGTCTCAGATCACCCACTTTTCCTAATTTTATGACAGTCACACAGATGGACATGTTTTCAGTTCACAGACTGCAGTGTAATTCAACATTTTAGATCCTGTCAACTACAACTCTGACAGTAAAATGAAAAATACAGGCAAAGTCTAAAAGTCAGTCATATTGGCTTTGCCAATGTTTGCCGCAATTGCATTGAAGAACTCATAGAGGGGAATCCCAGTCTTTATTATCCAGTCCAATTCACTGGATGCCTTGTGTTAAATGGGTGATAATTGTCAGATAATGTTTTTTTTCATATATTATTGTAAAAGTTCTATATGTAATTGGTAAAACATTTTGATATGAAGTCATGTTTCTTTGGGCATAACATACTACTTTGTGTATAGTATTACAGAGTATCATTACAGCCTGTCTCTCAGTGTTACACCTTATCCTTATCCTCTACCTTTTTATTAAAATTGTGTGAGTTACCTATCCCTATGATTGCTCATTGGCTGCTTTTCTGCAGCATTTGACTATGTGTGGGGTTTTCCTTTCCCTATGACTTCAGAACACATGTGCCCTTCATTAAACTGTTTATTGTGCAATGAGGGCCATACAAAAAAACATACTAGAAAAGTAATCAGTGTTCCTGTAAGGAGCCTGATACCCCATTGTCAAGAGTCAATTGGCCAGACCCAATCTGTCACTGCTTCTTACAACACTAGCACTACTGCTGTCCAAGGCCTCAGCCTTCAAGGAGGTTGAAACTTGTCTACACCCAGACATGAACTCACTCACTTGTCCATCCACAAACTCATGCATTCATCTATTCATCCATGCGTTCTCCTGTTCGTCCCTTCATCAATGAATTCATTCTTCAATCCTTGCTCTGTCACTCACCTATTTATTCATCAATTTGGTCTCTCAACCAAAGCTTGAGTCATTCTAAGTCTCATTTCAATAACTAACCGCACAAACTTGGCAAACACTGGAGAAGCACCTTCTTTTATAAACTGCTAGACCTCCTGGATTGTCCAAAACTTGTTAGTTTTTCTCACCACAATAACTTTTAATAATTTTGTTTAATCTTTTTGTCCCCACAGGTATTTGGGGCTTCAGTTAGTCTTTGAAGTGGCAGCGTTCATTTGTTTCTTCATAGTATTTCTCCTTCTACGAAATCAAGAAAAAAGAGCTTTGAACAAGATAAGTCCAGAAAACCTGAAACTCACCCCCATGGTGGAGAATGGCCAGGGTGCCTCTGAGTGAATGGATGTCACTGGACCATGGACATAGCATGTGCTCACTCCCAACACGATCCTCCTCACTGCACTGTCCAGAGAACTCACTTATACTGCACTTTTATCTCTAGCTACGAGTGTTTACCTGGAGTTTCTGAACTACTTCGGCACCTGTTTGCTTCATTTCATGTGTAATCATGGATTTTATCATTTTTTTCAATGAATCAAATTGCATTCCATGTTAAAGTAATATTGTCTCGTGTCATGGGCCAGGGGTTATGCCTTTATACATACCCTGTCCCAGTCGAATGCAGATGAGTGTGACTGAGTCATGATATTTTCATGTACCTAAATGACAGTGATGCACAGGATAAAGCAGTGTTCTAAATACCCACCATAGAGTCACGGAGAACCAAGATAACTTCACGACAGATCCTCCTCATCCCAAATAGGAAATCCCAGCAGTTTGTCCATTTATTATACTTGCTATTTAACACTTGGGGTTGATGTTGCATAACAGGGAGGGAGCAGGAGAGCGCTATATTTTTAAAGATATGGGGGCATATTATCAAGGGGGTTTATCTACGCTTTTTTGGCTTTAAAAGCCAAGAAACCGGAGATAAAATTATCTCCCTATTACCTAGCTGTCGCTAACACCAGTTAGCGACAGCTAGTAGGAGATAGCGACCATCTTGGGCCCCGCTTTGCATGTCAGTGATATTTATCACTAATGACATGCAAAGTGGGCGTGCCAAGATGTTAGCGACTGGAAACAGTCGCTAACATCGCTATCTCCTATTACCAACTTTTGGAGATATTCGCGCTAAGCGCGAATATCTCCAAAAGCTAACACCTGCCCCTGAGCAGTTTCTAGCCATGTTATCCAATGGTAGGTGGATAACATGGCTAAGAGCATTAGCTCGGTAATGCATGAATATCGCTGACTTTTCAGCGATATTCATGCATTTCGGCCGATTTTTATCGCTTAGGAGATAAACCTTGATAATAGCAAGGTTCCTAAGCGATAAAAATAGCCGCAGCTCGACCATAAAAATATTGCAGCTAAACCAACATAGTGATAATTATCTCTAGTTGTTGGTAATATGCCCCATGGCTCTCTCCTCCCCTTACCCTTGCACTCGTGCTGATTTCAGTGCGCCATGCACACACCTTATTGCTATATCGCTAGGGTGTGTGCATGAGTGTGGCATAGGTTTTGTACAGGAAGGATACCCTTCATGTACAAAATACTGTGCTAGACAGGAGGGAAAACTTGTCCCACTTTGTATGCGTTCTGCACAGAGCACCATGCATGCAAAGTCAGAATAGGAAAGAGAAATGAAAGCATTTCTCCTTTGCGCCTAGTTGAAAAGTGCACAGTTTTCTCATGCTAAACTCAATCTACTGTTTTTAATAAATTGGGTTTAGGCTGTGAAAGTTTGGGTAGTTGCATGGGAATGCCCATGCACCACCCTTGGCACGCCCCACAGCGCAAAGTAATGCGAAGCAGCGCAGTGCAGTGTTTCGCATTACTTTTACGTTATTTCCGGCACAAAATCTTAGTAAATCTCCCCTTTGCTGTCTTAAGATATAAGAGCTGTGCACATACATGTAATATGTTTGTTTGTTGCCCCCAAGATATGTTATTGTTTTCCAGTGTGAAAGGTCATTGCGACAGGCACTGTTGTTTACTCTGATACTTGCGCCTAGAAAGTACACCACACTATAACCTGCTTAGAGCAACAACATTGTTTTTTGTTGGGGTCCTAGGTGAGAGACAAATAATAATAAATCAAGAGACAAATCTTACTGCATTGATGATGCAGCCTATGAGCCATCCATCCACCCACTACTGTACATGAAGCACTGTGAGCCCATGCACTAAGGGGGAGGGGTGTGGGGCTGAGATAAGTATGGGTGCTTCTGGAAAGAGAAAATATCGACATCGCTTATCTTATGGAGGTGTCCGAAAAGAACGAAGTAGACATTCTTATCAAGTATGATACCTGCACATCGAAGGTTATCATAAAGATCTGACTCCTTGTTGAAGATGCAGCACGTCTAAGGATAGGCATGGTCACAAAGATGCTTTCCCCTAAATAAAAGGGAAGACACTAAGGTGTGTCCTGTAGTTTCGGCAGGAGGTGGGAAGGGGCTCTGGTCTGAGTGGGGACCTATATATGTGGCAGCCACCTGAGCTTTTAAAAATACCTTTCACTAGTTAAGGAATTCCTTTGCTGGGAGTCCGAATGAATATCCATGGGACAATGAATCTCGAGGAGGGATGATATGAATGTCCCTTGCCATTTGAATAGTTGGAGCTTATTAGAGAAGTACAGAATCATGGGCAGATGACACCAAAGTGCCTTCAGAGTGCTCTGAAAAATCCTGAGCTAAACATGAGCTACTCAACCAGGATTTGTGAAGTCATTTCTCCTTCACATCTCGGACATGGTATATAGGAAACATGTTTTGACATTACCAAAAATTGGGTGCAGCCGAAATAATAATCACATCAGTTAAAGGCATTGATTGCACAAGTCATGCATTAGTCGGGTGACAGAATATGTTTTTTGCCTTAGTCATGCTTTAGATTTATCAAAAAATATCTACAAATTGTACATTGTTTGCATGCATACCCTGGTAAATTAACAAATATATTGAGAAAATGTGATCACCGTTGTCATTTGTATCTACATCTAGCCATTAGAGTAGCAACACATTGTTACTTATGCGCTAACATTTTCTATTTTCTTTGGCATTTACTCTTGACATATGTGTTTTAGTCATCACAAAAATACCCACACAAAACATCTTTTTATATCTTTATAGTGAATTAAAATGATTTACATTTTGAGTTGCATTCTTTTTTCACATATGAGCCCCATGTCTTATATGGCGGGTCAAGATGGTGGCCAGCTGATAGGCCGTAGTGCCTACTCTCCACCCCCTCAAGTCGCAGGGAGTCACCGCTTACTCTTGTTTCTTATGCAGGGGCATACTGGATGGCACTTCTGGCCTTTGACAATGATATTGGGGGAGTGAGGGGGTCCATTCTGAAAATACTGCCGCACCTGCTTGGGGTAAGTTAGGGAGACCATTGGAACAACACTGCAGCACCTGGTTGCCTGATTTGCCCCTTCCCTCTCACACTGGGAGTATCTGACTGTGACTTCAGTATTGCACCCAAACAGCCCAAACCGCAGCGTAAGAAGCCAAAAACACCAGACCAGCCCAACTTGCCCAATTCACTCAAACAACGCTCCTACTGAAGTGTGGCTCGGAGTCGGACAGGAGATGCCACTAAGGATGACTCTGTGGATACTTTGGGAGGGAGGCAAGGTCCCTCGCGGTAAGAACCTGAGGCCGCTAAGGTAGCAGCTATGAGGCCTAAGGCAGGGTTGATCACAAACTTCTTTGCTGGCACAGGATATGTACTTGAAGGTATGAGGGGGATAGGGACAGCGGCAGCTAGCCTGTCACAGTATAGGGCTATCAAAGATATAGATTTAGGAGCTTGTGGAGGGTTTGAAGCTAAGGGTGAGAGGCCAGTACAGATGACGGCTACCACGAACAGGGGAAGGAGTTGGTTATGTGGGGAGAGAAGGTCATGGTTAATGCTGCAGCAGGGGAAAAGGCTGGTGCTGGGGCAGCATCCCTTCTACAGATATAATTGCAATTGTGCAACCCTTGCTGGACAATCAACCACACTACCCCCACTCCCACCGCTAATGCTTCCGAGCTGTAGTAATGTAAAGGAGAATGGCATTTCTAACCATGGTATAATGAGTCCTGGGAGCAAGATTCTGGCCAATACAGGGCTCATAACTGTAGGTTGGACACACTCAGTACCAAAAAAGGGGGAAGTAGGGGCAAGGGCGACCAAGGCAGGAGTCTCAGGGGCAGGAAGGATGGAACAAGACATAATAAGGCAGATACCAACATGATATGTATGACGCAACTGGAACAAGGGATAATGGGGAAAAGTTTCATTCTTTACATGACTTTTCCACTGATCGAGCTGAGGATACCTTGAATGCAGATAGCAGTGCTGACAGCACTGGGTCAGACAAAATGGATTCTTACAGTATTCCAATGGTTGTTGATGGCAGAAAATAGTAGACAATACTAAAATTTAATTCGGGATTACGCAATAGAATGGAGGTGGGGCTTGGGACTATTCTTCTGTGCCAGCATTGACCAGTAATACCTCCATTGCGCCAATTAGCCTTTCACAGGGGGCAAATAGATTCCCCCTTGTGTGAAGGCAGTCACAGGCTGAGAAATTCAGCCAGGAGCCAGAATCCAAGTCTAGAGCTATATTGCTTTTGGGGGGAACGTTTTACTAAGACAGCGGATGTTTGAGAAGGTTCAACTTGACTCATAGAGGGAAGCTAATGGACACACCTTTTTTACTGCACTAGATTTCTGTCATATTACAGTAGAAAAGAGATGAAAACCTTGACAGATGATTTTCTGATTTCAGGAGAAGTGATGTAAAACATTTCTGTTGAATCCTGCTAGACAAAAAGTGGACGAAGATGGGAAAGTTCAGTTGTCCTATTCAGAAATGAAGGCAAAATAATTTTTGCAAATGCTGTAATTTCATTTTCGGTGTAAAATATAAGGGGTTTGGGTCTGGACATGGTGGAGATTTTGTACAAATTGTTTTTCGGTATGCATGAATAATCGAAGAGCTTGGATTATGGGACTTTGATTGGGTGACCTCTTGGGTAGTGAGGAGAGAAAGACCATTGTACGCACATTCAAGAATGGCTTGGCGGCATGAGATCTGCCACATAAGAGGGATAGGGGATAAGAGGTGAGTGGGTAGAGTTAAGAGTAGGTAGTGAGGGTAGGGGGCACAGCCACAGCATTAGGGATACTGTTGGGTTTTCTGAAAATAGTGAAGAAGATGTTGAGGGTGGGGGTAGTGAAGAGGGATTTAGGTCTGGAGACAGAACTGTTCAAATGAGGCGAACAGCAGAGGCACTGATAGAGGAAATAAATATATTTCCCAAAAAATTATCAGAGTTGATGCAGCAGGAGGGTAGCAACAGTGACAGATAAAGCACAGGAGGGGCTTAACATCTCAATTTTAGTTTGATCGGTAACACTAATATTTTAGTTGTGGTTACTCTGAATGTACAGGGACTGATCAATGCGAAAAGAGAAGTATAGTAGGTGAGGAGTTAAGATCTTGTACGGCTGATTTGATGTCTACAGGAGACACATATTCAGCATACGAAGATACATTCAGTAGTTGGCTTGGGTTATGATGTGTTGGTCACTACTACACAGGAGACTACAACTAGACTAAACGTAAGTCTTCAGATAAAATATGTCGGTGGGCTATTAGCGGAATATATTTTGAAAAAGTTAAACTCGCAATTTGTTCAGTTTTTGGCACTGTTTTTGATGATTCTCTGGGGTTTGTCTATCTGTCTGTGGAATTGGCACAGTGGCCTGCCTTATTGTATTTTATGGTGATTTAAATTGCAACTTGGCTTTAAATTACAATACTCCCTTTAACAATTGGAAACCTACAACTTTCAGGGTAATTTGAGATCTTCAGAAAACTCTGGGTCATGTTGGTGTCTGGGGAAAATTAAAAAGCACAGAGCATGCTAATAAATTGTATTCACATGTACATAAGAAACACACAGGGATATATAAATCAAATGACTAGTAGATCCCAGATTTTTTTTAATGGAACTGAAATAGTGCCCTTATTGGAATTGTATTAGATATGTTTAAGACAACTATTCAGGGGAAGACTAAGAGTTATTCGATAAAAGAGAGAAGAATGTCAGAAAGGCTCTCTCCGGAATCTGCAAACAGAACTGGTCAGGTTAGTAAAACTGAATTTGAATTTGGAAGGCAACAGTAGAGAGGGTGATAGCATTTTACATCATGTTGTGCTAGTTGTTTTAGTTCAAAAACAAGTTTGCTAGGATAATTTAAAGTTTCAATACAAAGAATATTTTAAAAAAAGCAAAATAGTTGAATACATAAGTCAGTTTAGCATAACTTAAAGTCCACAAGACAGAGATAATCAAATTGATCAATGTGAATAAAAGAAAATTACAATTCATAAAAAAATCTTAACACAGAATGCAAAATGACCAATTCAATAATATTAACATGAGGAAATTCATGGAGGTTTAGATACCTCTTGCTGCATGGGAGTCAGGGAAAAGGAGCGTCCAGCACTAGCATCAATAAACAATGTAATAGGTAACCATAAATTTGAGCGTTTTGTTGCCATATGAGTAGGGTACACAAGAGTTGTATCCAACCTATGGTTATAACAGACAGCTTACCACCATGCTTGATAAGATAATTTGGTGAAATCTTTCCAATTTCTAGTTATCTGTCGGAAAGCAACTGCTAACAATAAGTCTATTATTTTGATATTAGAGTCACAATCCATCCATATATTTTATAGGCTATCCAGAAACACATGAGAGGCTGAAAAAGGGCACCTGGACTCACAAATGTAATTAATTTGGGACCATACATTTTTCGAAAAAAGTTGAACAGGAGGGCATGTGAAAAGTAAGTGGTGTAAATCTGCTTGTGGTGAGGAGCACGTCCAGCAAGCATCTGAGAGTTCAGCATGTCTTGCATTTAAAATGACTGAGGATAATAAAAGTCTATTGTATAGAAAGAAAAGTGTCTGTGTGGTGTCACTGACCTAGAGGATTTCCAAATGTTAGTTTTCTTGTGTATTGTATGAAGTATGTAGATAATTATAAATAACAGAGGCCTTTGGGTTGTAATGCAGAAGAGTATGTAAGTTGTTAACAGGAGAAGATGCAAGGACAGTGGTAGGGTTTGGGAATATGTGTTGTGCAAGAGCATTTAGCACGGCCTGTTTCAGAAGAAGGTATTTTGGTCGGAGAGATGTAGGAAAGCCAAAGAGTTCACTAAATTGCAAAAAGGACATAATCTCATCTTGTGCATACAATTGACGTACCCAGATTAGACCATTTTGCCTCCTGGATTTCCAATTGACAGACCTGCCACATATCAATATCATACTGTTGTGCCATATTGTGGATCTAGGGAAAGAAGTCCAATCCATAGGGTCTAGTGAAGAATTGGGTTTTAAAGTTTTTGATGTGTGCTTGATTATGAGAGTAGATAAAGATTGTGGTTTACAGGAAAAAGGTAAATACTCTTTGTTAGAACCGGCTGTCTCTAGTTGGCAGAGGTATGCACTTCTGACAAATAGGGACACACCTTTTCTAGTCAGGGCAAGGGGATCACACCCTTTGATAACCCCTGCTCACCCCCTTGGTAGCTTGGCAGAGCAGACAGGCTTATCTCAGAGGCTGTGTGTTAAGCATTTATGACCACATACAGTAATAAAGTGAATACACTACAAATGGACACGACACAGTAGTATCATAAAAATAAGGATTTTTATATAAGGCTTAGCACAAGACCAAATAACGACAAAAATATACCACAGTCTTAATAAATACTCTTGGAAGGAAAAATAATAGTTCAAGTGTAGTTTCTTCTTAGCACAAAGTCTTTAGTATCAAAAGTAACTCTTCTTCGGTAAAACACAGTTCTTGGCAACAATGTAACCCACACTGGAGTCACACGACGTCGAGGCAAAGTTAATCCAAAGGTTCGGCGTCGACCGCGAGGAGCGCTACTTCGAGCCCGGAGTCGCACCCCCACAACACAGTACCTTGGAAAAGCGAAGCACACGATGATCAGCGGCGTCGAGATGTCTGGCATCGCGTCTTCGGCGTTGATCCGGCCTCAGAGTCTGGGCGACCTGCAGCGGCGTCGATCGATGTCGGGCAGGAGCAGCGCTCACGAGGTGAAGCAGGATACGGCGTCGATGTCGATGATGTTGTTGCAAAGAGTGAGCAGCGCTCACGGCGTCGAGAGGGCTTTGAAGTCGATGCGATCAGCAGCGGTGCAGACCTGGGGTCACTTGGAGCTGGAGCCGAACTCGCTACTCACTGGCGCTGCTGCTGGCGTCGATCGGGCCCGGCGGCCGGCGTCGAGGAAGCGGGACACTGGAGCCGTTAGTCACGATGTCGAGCTGGATTCGGCGGTGTCCGTCGGCGTCGAGATTGCTGGTTTCTTTCAGAGGTGCTGGATTTTCAGGTTCCAGCCACAAGCACTTTTAGCAAATGAAGTCCTTTAGCCCTGTGACTTCAACAGGAGGCTGGCACTCTTCCAGCCCTTGGAGATTTTCTACAGCAAAGCTTGAGAGTACACACTCAGTTCCTCTCTCCTGGTTCCTTGCCAAAAATAAAGAAGCAACTGCAGGATTCCCCCAACAAACAGCACTCTTGGCAGAAGGGGTAGGCAAGTCCTTGGATCAGCAGGATTCTTGTCCTTGGTTCAGGTTTCCTTGTCAGAAGTGATCTAAATTCTTGGTTCAGGGGTCCTTCTCTTATACCCCTTTTTGGCTTTGATCCCTTTGTCCATGCAGGGGAATTTCCCAACATCCTGGGTCTGTTGTGGGTGTAGCCAGGCAGAGGCACCTGGCCTATTCACTATACTCAGACGCCCAGCAGGAGGTGGAGCCAGCATTGTCACTGGCAGGAGCAGAGCTATCGGCCTCCTGGCAGGAGGTGGGGCTAGGATCGTCCATGGCAGGCACAGAGCCATCAGTCGCCTGGCAGGAGGTGGAGCCAGCATTGTATCAGGCAGGGCAGGCTATCAGGAACTACTCTCCCCTACTCTCAATGCAAATGTCCCACTCATCCCACACTGACTCAGCAGATCTCTGGAGATACCCAGCTCCTGTCACACACACACCAAACCAGCAGAAACCAGAAATAGTTAGACAAGAAAATAGCTACTTTCTAAAAGTGCTATTTTCAAACCCAGAGTCCAAAAACCATCCACATCAATGGATGCGTGATTAAACTCCGAGTTCAGGGATACCAAACTCGACATTGCACCATGCTCCCCGAGCCAGCTAGGATTATAGCATTAATAATCCTGGCAGCCCATTCTAACTAATGGAGAGCAGGTTACCTTACAATAGTGAAAAACGAATATGGCTGTAATTCACTATTAGGACATGCCAACTTGGTCAGGCTTGTCCTACCTTATGCTTACAATGCACCCTGCCCGTGGGCATACCATAGGGGTGACTAACATGAAGTTAAGGGAAGGTTTAGGGACTGGCAAGTAGGTGTACTTGCGCAGTCTGCGTGACAGTACTAGACTGCACGTAGGTCTAGCAATGGCAGACCTGTAGACATACTTTTACTAGGCCGCTCTTGTGGGTGGCACAACATGTGCTGCAGGCCCACTAGCAGCATTTGTATTTACAAGCCCTGGCACTCCTGGTGCACTAGACTAGGGACTGACAGTAAACCAAATAAGCCAAACATGGAATTCAATCAATACAGCAATTTCACATAGGGAGCAGTTGCACTGTGGCACTGATCAGCAGTGGCACAGTGCCCAAAGCATTATACCAGCAAAAACATCGTAAACAGTGGAGGCAAACGGAAAAAAATGGAGGAGAGACTCAAGCCAATGATGTCAGGTCTAACACGTGTCCCCTCCAGCTGAAATGTGGGGAGAACTACCCTTCACCTACGGAGTCCTCATCACTAAGGCGGAAAAATCTGGGCAGACCATCAGCATTGGCGTGATCTGTGCCAGGGCGGTGTTCCACCGTGAAGTCCATACCCTGTAGGGAAATGGACCACCTCAACAGTTTTGGGTTCTCACCCCTCATCTGCATCAACCATCTGAGGGGCCTGTGGTCTGTCTGAACCCGGAAGTGAGTCCCAAACAGGTAGGGTCTTAGCTTCTTCAGCGCCCAGACCACAGCAAATGCTTCTCGCTCTATCGCACTCCACTTCTGTTCCCTGGGAAGTAACCTCCTGCTGATGAAGGCTACAGGTAAGTCTCGGCCCTCTTCATTCACCTGAGCTAGAACAGCCCCCACGCCATGCTCTGAAGTGTCCGTCTGGACAACAAATTCTTTAGAAAAGTCGGGTGCCTGGAGTACAGGTGCTGTGCACATTGCAGTTTTCAGGGTGTCAAAGGCCGTTTGACAGGCATCAGTCCAGATCACATTTCGTGGCTGCTTCCTGGAAGTCAGCGAAGTCAAGGGGTGCACAATGTTACCATAATCCTTGACAAACCTCCTGTAGTAACCCGTGAGACCTAAAAAGGCTCTCACCTGAGTTTGGGTTTTCGGCAGTGCCCAAGCCAGGATGGTATCAATCTTGGGTTGCAGGGGGGCCACCTTGCCGCTCCCTACTTGGTGCCCCAAGTACACCACAGAACCCTGCCCAATCTGGCACTTACTGGCTTTGATTGTGAGGCCTGCTCTGCGCAGGGCCAACAACACTTCCTGGAGGTGGCGCAAGTGTTCCTCCCAGCTGGCGCTGAACACTGCAATGTCGTCCAGGTAGGCGGCACTGAAATCCTCCAGTCCAGCCAAGACCTGGTTGACCAACCTCTGGAAGGTGGCAGGGGCATTCTTCATCCCAAAGGGCATCACCCGGAACTGGTAGAGCCCATCTGGTGTGGAGAATGCGGACTTCTCTTTTGCCCCATCAGTTAAGGCGATCTGCCAGTACCCAGACGTCAGATCAAACGTACTAAGGTACCTGGCAGCCCCCAACCGATCTATGAGCTCATCAGCTCTGGGGATGGGGTGCGCGTCAGTCTTAGTGACTGAATTGAGTCCTCGGTAATCCACACAGAACCGAAGTTCTGGTGAAGCACCAGGCGCTGCAGCCTTCGGGACCAAGACCACTGGGCTGGCCCTAAGACTGCTAGAGGACTCAACCACCCCTAAGGCAAACATTTTGGAGACCTCCTCCTTAATGTACGCTCTGACCTTGTCAGTCACCCTGTAAGCCTTGTGCTTCACAGGAGTGCTGTCTCCGGTGTCCACATCATGGACACACCAATGAGTGACACCAGGAACCAAGGAAAACAGATCAGGGAATTGTCCCAACAGTTGGTGACAATCCTGCTTCTGCTCAAGGGTCAGTGTGTCAGAGAGGACAACACCATCCACTGACCCATCTTGCTCTTTGTCATACAGGAGGTCAGGAAGAGGCTCACTCTCCTCTTCCATTCCAGCATCTGTAGCTAGGAGCATGCCCACTTCGGACCTTTCTAAGTGGGGCTTCAAACGGTTGACATGCAGGACCCTCAAGGGGTTCCTGGGAGATTTCAAGTCCACCAAGTAGGTGACATTGCTCTTCTTCTCCACAACCTTAAACGGTCCAGTCCACCTGTCCTTGAGCGCACAAGGTTCCACAGGGGACATGACCCAAACTTCTTGACCAGGCTGAAGCTCTACCAGAGTGGCATTCCGGTCGTACCATCGCTTCATCTCCTCCTGGCTGGCCTCCAGATTTGCCTGAGCAAGATCTCTGAAGCGCCTAGTCTGGTTCCTAAAGGCCAGCATGTAACTGTATACATCCTGGGGAGGTTCCCTGGGAGATTGCTCCCAGCCTTCTTTGACCAGACTCAAAGGTCCTCTTACCGGGTGACCATACAAAAGCTCAAAGGGGCTGAACCCTAGAGACTTCTGTGGCACCTCACGGTAAGCAAACAACAGGCATGGCAAGAGGACGTCCCATTTCCGCCTCATTGGTTCTTCAAGACCCATGATCATGCCTTTAAGGGTCCGGTTGAATCTCTCAACCAGCCCATTACCTTGCGGGTGGTAAGGAGTGGTGAACTTGTAGGTTACCTCACACTCCTTCCACAGAGACTTCATATAATTGGAAATGAAGTTGGACCTCTCTGGGGAACCCCATGCGGGAGAAAACACCCATCAGTGCCCGTCCCACCACGGGGGCCGTCACTGTTCTGAGAGGGATGGCTTCCGGGTACCGTGTGGCATGGTCCACCAAGACCAGGATGAACCTGTTGCCCAGGGCTGTCTTGGGGTCCAGGGGCCCAACAATGTCAATCCCCACCCGGTCAAAGGGGGAACTGACCATTGGAAAAGGTTGGAGGGGAGCCTTCTGCTTCCTTCCGCTTTTCCCACTTGCCTGGCAAGTGTGACACGTTTTACAATGGATGTCTACATTCCTTCTCATCTGAGGCCAATAAAAATGGGTGACAAGCCTGTCATAGGTCTTGTCCTGCCCCAGATGTCCAGCTAACGGTACGTCATGAGCCAAACCCAGTAGGAAGGCTCTGAAGCGCTGGGGTACCACCAGCACACGGGCTGACCCAGGCTCATCAGCCTTGGGCTCGCTATACAGGAGGTCGTTCTCCCAGTAAACAAAATGTGACCCTGACTGATCACCTGAGGTTTGGGCTGAGGCCTGCTGCCTCATACCCACAAGAGAAGGGCACTCTCTCTGTTCTGCACAGAATTCTTCCCTGGAGGGACCACCATCCTGCTGCCAATGGGTCAGCTCGGGCAGGTCTCCCAGTTCAGCTACTTGTTCCCCTGTGGGTTCCAGGGCATCCCCTCAGGGTCTACCTCCTCCTGGACCACAGAAACTATGGGGGCCGGTTTCCCACGCCTCCTGCCTCTTCTCTTTACAGCTGGGTCCTGGGCCATACTTTCAGGCTCCGGGACCCCATCAACACCCTTACTTGCTGTCATGGAACGAGTGGTTGCACACACCCACTCTGGCACACCCAACATTTTCAAGTGTGTCTCCCTCTCCACCTTAGCCCAAGGGGAGTCTTCTAAATCATTGCCCAGGAGACAATCAACAGGCATGGCGGGCCTCACAGCAACCTGAAGAGTACCTGAAACTCCCCCCCATTCAAAGGGAACCTGAGCTACCTCACACTCTTTCTGGGAGTTGTCAGCAGCTATCACAGGGTAGAATGCGTGGGGAACCACATGCTCTCTGGACACCAAGTGACACTTGACAGCTGTCACACTCGCTCCGGTGTCTCTGAGAGCTTCCACTCTATGGCCATTAATGGTCACCCACTGCCTATATTTATTAGTGTTACTAGGCAGAGGGGGTGGAGGGACCATTTCCATGTCTCCTAGCGAGACCAGGGACATCTCTGCGGGACCCCTCCCACCAGGGGCAACCATCTCCTCCCCTCCCAGGGCTATACTCGCCAACTGACGGGAGGTGCACGTGGTGGTGCATTAGAGTCCCTCATGGGACACTGGGGATCATAAAAACGATGTCCCACCTGCTTACAAACATAGCAGGTCATTGGGCCCCTATGAGCAGGTTTACCTGTCGGGGCCCCTGGATTCTTCACAGGGGGAGGCTGGGAACCCTTCCCTTGGTTCCCTTGGGGATTACTTTGGGGGCCTTTCCGGAACTCCCTCTGTTTTCCCTTGTCCCCCTCACTCTTCTGCTGGGAACCCTGCCCACCTTTGGCTGAGTCTCCCACTGGACCCTTGTGGACCCTGGTACTGACCCCGCGGTCCGCCTCCTCAGCAAGTTTTTTAGGTTTAGATATCTTGCTATCAATAAGGTGCTGGCGCAGCTCTGGAAAACAGTTATTAGACAAATGCTCCCAAGCAAACAAATCATAAAGAGCTTCATAACTTTCCACTTTGCTGCCCTTTACCCAACCATCCATGGCTCTGCGAAAAAAAGACACATATGCAACCCACGTCGTACCAGGCAATTTCTTACATTCTCTAAAGACTTGTCTGTACTTTTCTGGGGTTAGGCCATACCTCAACATTAAAGCATCTTTCATATGAGCATAAGACATCCTATCCTCAACAGGCATGTCTAACAGGGTATCTCTTCCCTCTTTCACAAAGCGACCCCACAACCCCGCTCCTCAATCCTTCTCAGGGACCCGGTGGGCCAACAATGCTAACTCATATGCCTTAAACCACTGGCCAATATCTTCATTCTTAAGATAATCTTTTATCATATCTTTAGGAAAATAAAACCTACTTTCTGCAGGCACAGATGGGATGCTGCCACCAGAGGGATTCAATTCGAACTTTTTAGCTTAGATCTCCAACTCCCTCAACCTGGTATCACGCTCCAAAGCTAACTTTTCTCTTTCAAACTCCAACCTTTTGATCTCCAAATCAGCTTCTCTCCTGCCTTTTGCATTTTCTAACTCCAACTGCCCATTTATCTTAAGCCTTGCCATTTCCATGTTGTATTCTCTCTCTTTCGCCCTTTCTTCTCTTTCTTCAGGGGAAAGACCTTTGGAGGAAACACTGCTACCGGGAGAGGACACAGGCCCATTCACTGGCACCTCCTCATCCCCTTCCACTGGCGGTACCACCACCGGATCAGTGGGATCTCTGGCCTCCAACCAGGCCTGCAATGCTTTGAGATATTCTGGCTTATTTTTAAGGCCTGTGGTAGGGACTTTAAACTTCTTGCAAAAGGACTTCAGCTCATGTAACTTGTAGTCGTTTATCTTTGCTTTATAAAATTCCTCCACAACAACAGGGGCAGTGACTCCGGCGTCACTCATGGTCAAAACTGGCAGTGTTCAAAAAATCAAGATTCAGAAAAGCAGAGAACAAAAATAGAATCCTTCCAAATTAGATTGTGGCTGCGCTATGGTCTGCTTTCACTATGTAGCGCACACTAATCACTGCACATGGGTCATAAATGCAAGATTCAAATCCTCACCGCTGGTACCAATGTTAGAACCGGCTGTCTCTAGTTGGCAGAGGTATGCACTTCTGACAAATAGGGACACACCTTTTCTAGTCAGGGCAAGGGGATCACACCCTTTGATAACCCCTGCTTACCCCCTTGGTAGCTTGGCAGAGCAGACAGGCTTATCTCAGAGGCTGTGTGTTAAGCATTTATGACCACATACAGTAATAAAGTGAATACACTACAAATGGACACAACACAGTAGTATTATAAAAATAAGGATTTTTATATAAGGCTTAGCACAAGACCAGATAACGACAAAAATATACCACAGTCTTAATAAATACTCTTGGAAGGAAAAATAATAGTTCAAGTGTAGTTTCTTCTTAGCACAAAGTCTTTAGTATCAAAAGTAACTCTTCTTCGGTAAAACACAGTTCTTGGCAACAATGTAACCCACACTGGAGTCACACGACGTCGAGGCAAAGTTAATCCAAAGGTTCGGCGTCGACCGCGAGGAGCGCTACGTCGAGCCCGGAGTCGCACAGACCCCCAAAACACAGTACCTTGGAAAAGCAAAGGACACGATGATCAGCGGCGTCGAGATGTCCGGCGTCGCGTCTTTGGCATCGATCGGGCCTCGAAGTCTGGGCGACCTGCAGCGGCGTCGATCGATGTCGGGCAGGAGTCACGCTCACGAGGTGAAGCAGGATACGGCGTCGTCGTCGATGTCGATGATGTTGTTGCAAAGAGTGAGCAGCACTCACGGCGTCGAGAGGGCTTCGAAGTCGATGCGATCAGCAGCGGTGCAGACCTGGGGTCACTTGGAGCTGGAGCCGAACTCGCTACTCACTGGCGTTGCTGCTGGCATCGATCGGGCCCGGCGGCCGGCGTCGAGGAAGAGGGACACTGGAGCCGTTAGTCACGATGTCGAGCTGGATTCGGCGGTGTCCGTCGGCGTCGAGATTGCTGGTTTCTTTCAGAGGTGCTGGATTTTCAGGTTCCAGCCACAAGCACTTTTAGCAAATTTAGTCCTTTAGCCCTGTGACTTCAACAGGAGGCTGGCACTCTTCCAGCCCTTGGAGATTTTCTACAGCAAAGCTTGAGAGTACACACTCAGTTCCTCTCTCCTGGTTCCTTGGCAAAAATAAAGAAGCAACTGCAGGATTCCCCCAACAAACAGCACTCTTGGCAGAAGGGGTAGGCAAGTCCTTGGATCAGCAGGCTTCTTGTCCTTGGTTCAGGTTTCCTTGTCAGAAGTGATCTAAATTCTTGGTTCAGGGGTCCTTCTCTTATACCCCTTTTTGGCTTTGATCCCTTTGTCCATGCAGGGGAATTTCCAAACATCCTGGGTCTGTTGTGGGTGTAGCCAGGCAGAGGCACCTGGCCTATTCACTGGGCAGGGCTGGGTCCTCAGACGCCCAGCAGGAGGTGGAGCCAGCATTGTCACTGGTAGGAGCAGAGCTATCGGCCTCCTGGCAGGAAGTGGGGCTAGGATCGTCCATGGCAGGCACAGAGCCATCAGTCGCCTGGCAGGAGGTGGAGCCAGCATTGTATCAGGCAGGGCAGGCTATCAGGAACTACTCTCCCCCTACTCTCAATGCAAATGTCCCACTCATCCCACACTGACTCAGCAGATCTCTGGAGCCACCCAGCTCCTGTCACACACACACCAAACCAGCAGAAACCAGAAATAGTTAGACAAGAAAATAGCTACTTTCTAAAAGTGCTATTTTCAAAGCCAGAGTCCAAAAACCATTCACACCAATGGATGCGTGATTAAACCCCGAGTTCAGGGATACCAAACTCGACATTGCACCATGCTCCCCGAGCCAGCTAGGATTATAGCATTAATAATCCTGGCAGCCCATTCTAACTAATGGAGAGCAGGTTACCTTACAATAGTGAAAAACGAATATGGCTGTAATTCACTATTAGGACATGCCAACTTGGTCAGGCTTGTCCTACCTTATGCTTACAATGCACCCTGCCCGTGGGCCTACCATAGGGGTGACTAACATGAAGTTAAGGGAAGGTTTAGGGACTGGCAAGTAGGTGTAGTTGCGCAGTCTGCGTGACAGTACTAGACTGCACGTAGGTCTAGCAATGGCAGACCTGTAGACATACTTTTACTAGGCCGCTCTTGTGGGTGGCACAACATGTGCTGCAGGCCCACTAGCAGCATTTGTATTTACAAGCCCTGGCACTCCTGGTGCACTAGACTAGGGACTGACAGTAAACCAAATAAGCCAAACATGGAATTCAATCAATACAGCAATTTCACATAGGGAGCAGTTGCACTGTGGCACTGATCAGCAGTGGCACAGTGCCCAAAGCATTATACCAGCAAAAACATCATAAACAGTGGAGGCAAGCGGAAAAAAATGGAGGAGAGACTCAAGCCAATGATGTCAGGTCTAACACTCTTGAAATGATAAAGGAGAAATAAAAGTTCTTTCAAGATCAGCCCGGAGAGGGCAATCTACGAGATACTAAGAGAGCCATCTTTACGCTTGACGAAGTAAAAAGGATTTTTGGTACGTAGGGAAATAAAGAAAGTTAACACCACTGTCTTGCTTTGGGCGAATCATTTTTGATAGGGAAATGCGTGATTTTTTATTACTCCACAAAAAAGAGGACAATGTAGAATTAATTTTCTTTAAACATTTCAAAGAAATAGATACTGGGTTATTGGAGATTGTATATAGATCGGGACACTCGGTAGGTCACAGCCTGCAAGACAAAAATCATGATGAGAAGGTGTGTTCTGTGCACATCAAGGGACAGAGAGAGAGCAAAGGAGAGAGAGAGAAAGAGAGAGAGAGAGAGAGAGAGAGAGAAAGAGAGAGAGAGACGGACAGAGAGGGGGAGAGATGGATAGATGGACAGAGAGGGGGAGAGAGAGATAGACAAACAGAGAGGGGGAGAGAGAGATAGACGGACTGAGAGGGGGAGAGAGAGAGATAGAGAACAGAAGAGAGGGACAGGGAGAGAGAGTACCGACACTGCGCACCTAGGCCACACTGCTCACCTGCTGCCACCGGTGTGTCACCAACCACGTGCCGGTATGTGGTGCAGTTCACCAGGTCCCACATCTGACACAGACCCGTCATCAGAAAGAGAGTCCAGATACCTGAATGGCAAAGTACATACAATTGCACTCAACATCATCGCCTGTCCGACCCTGTACACCCAGGCAGCTGCACCCCAGCCCCTCCCGGCGCATAGCGGTGCATGGCTGCCTCTGCGCACCCAGGCAGTTGCACCCAACCCCTCCCGCCGCCCAGCGGTGCATGCCTACCCCTGCACACCCAGACCTCACTGCTCACCTTCCACCACTGGCGTGTAGACAAAAGGGCCCACCACGTGCCGCTGCAAGCCACAGGCCCCGGCCGCAGACATGGAACCCTCTACAACCTGCAGCCCCACTTCGCAGGCCACCAGGTCTCACATTTGGTGCTGGGTCTTGATTTCTCCATGGAAGAGTACATACCAGTTCACCCGGCATCATTGCAGGCTGCACAACCGCTCAGCCTCATAGGTGCAACTAACACTGTGATCCAGGAGGTGACGGTAGGCGCGGGCTGCCCGCTGTCTCAGGCCTACACTGCGGTCCAGCAGGGCACACAAATCCTGAGCCATCCGGACCAGCAGGATGGGGTATGCCATACTCAAAAAGTGCTCACTAGACCTAATTCTTCAGATAACTGAAGAAATATCATCTACTTTGAGAGAATTGGCCCTTTGTTATTTGGCAAACTACAGGAAGAAATTTCGTAAGAACTAGAAGAAGCAGATTGGGACAAAATTCTAGAGGATATCAATAAGAATTTGAATATACATGCCAGAGAAGTGCATGAACGAAAGATCTGTAAATTCCGTCGAGACACAATTGACTATAAGCTGGACGAAGTATATACGTGGGCGGAAGCCTACGCACAGAAACGCTTCTTTAGGAAACCAGGAGCAACCTCATCTGAAGAAAGTGTAGTAAATGACCAAGATCTAACATTACAACGCCCGAAAGCTGGGGCTGTTTTATAACAACAAACAACTGGAAGAACAGAGGACAATGCAACAACATCAAGTAACCAATCGTCTTTTTTTAGCGGAGGGCCCGTCTTCAAGGGCTCCACCAGACAAAACCATGGGATCAGCAGAAAACGTACCTGCAGGGGACAAGGTAAAAAAAGTACCAGAGTCAGGCAGACCACAGAGGAACCTCAAAAAACAGGGTCCCTAGTGATGAACATATCAAAGTGGCAATTGTCCACAGAAGAAACAAGAATTTTGGAAAAAGGAATTTCATTTGTACCAACATATACATCCAACAGTCTTGAGACAGAGATATCTTTATTCAAGTTTATGAGAAAATTAAGATTAAGATGGTTTTTCTCAGTGAATCAGCAAGTGGAACAGGAACCAAATGAAGCTCAACTTTTCCGGCCTAAGAGTAAATTTGTGCCACCACTCTCACATAAAACTTTGGATACATTTGAGGTCCCTGTGAAAAAAGACTTGGAACAAATAAAATACGTCACAGCAAGGAGACCGAACCTATCCAAGATAGAATTAAGAATATTGAATGCACTACGACAAGAAAAATTGATTACTTTCCAACCTGCTGACAAGGGCGGTGCGTTGGTAGTCATGGACACTGAATATTACATAGACAGTGTAAACACACATGTGCAGGATGTGGAGACATGCGTTCCTTTGGACCACGATCCCAGAGGAGAAATGATGAGTGCACTCGGTAACATAGTACAAAAAGGAGTATTGGATGGAACCATTAATGATAATACCGTAAAATTTCTAGTGAACCAATTTCCTAAGGCTTCACATATATACATGTTACCGAAGGTACATAAGGAAAGATTACAACCCCCTTTCCGCCCAATTGTGGCCGGATGCGGTTCACTACATGAAACTGTTGGTTTTTTATTGGATCACCATCTACAGCCGTTGGTACAATCTTGGGTGACTTACATCCGAGATACTACTGATTGCTTACAAAAACTAGAGGCATTGCGCCATGTATTTGATGAAGCAACTCTTCTATGTAATATTGATGTGGTCGGATTGTACACATCCATTGCTTACAATGAAGGATTAGAAGCCGTGCAGTGGAGACTCCTTCAGTCAAACATACCTGAGGACAAAAGTGTTGTTTTTCTTGTACTACTCCACTTTGCATTATACCACAGTTATTTCAGTTGGCAGGACAAATTTTATTTACAGAAAATGGGTACTTCCATGGGCTTTCCCGGAGCCCCAGCCTATGCAAATACATTCATGGCACATTTTGAACAGCAATACATTCTTACCAACCCCATATGGAAGGAGAATGCAGCCACATTTCTACGTTACATTGATGACATTTTGATACTAAGGAGAGGGACAAGAATGTCGTTAGAAAACAGTATTGAACAACTGAATACATACAACCCCAGAATACACTTCACGCACAATATTCAGGAGGAGAGAATTCATTTTCTGGATATTGAAATATGTAAAACCAGCAGTGGACTTGAAACAAGAGTATACTCCAAACCTACGGATGCAAACAATGCATTACATTACACAAGTGCACATCCCACCTTGTTGAAAAGACACTTACCAGTTACACAACTTACACGCATAAAATGCATAACTTCTGACAATAATACTTGTGGAATTCTTATACAAGATCAATTGATCAAATATAAGGAAAGGGGGTATCCTGATGATGTCTTGGTAGAAGCCAAAAGAAAAGTTTTGTCGAGAAAAAGAGAAGAACTACTACAAAAAACATCAAAAACCACTGAGAAGAGACAAGTATTTGTACCAAAACATTCCACACAAGCACCCAAAATAAAAGCAATCATAAGGAAACGCTGGGACATCATTGAACAAGAGCCGGATTTCGCAGGATTATTTCAAGGTGCACCATTGTTTGCACACAACAGAGCTAAAAACCTAAGGGAACTCTTGAAAGTACGCAAGGTGACAACCAAGAAAGCACATAAAGGAATGAGAAAATGCCATAACTGTGGACAATGCGGGAATGTAATTCTTGGCGACGTATTCAGGCATCAACACACAGGCAGTGAAATTAAATTGCATCACACGTCAGATTGCACCACCGAGGGGGTCATTTACGCCATTAAGTGACCCTGCGGCTTGATGTACATGGGTAGGACAAGCAGAAAAATAAAAACGAGAATAGGAGAACACAAGAGTCGGATTCAAAATCACACCACAACATCCCCCCTAGTGGTACATTGGCTAGAAGCAAAGCATACGATCCCACAATTGAGATTCACTATCTTGGAAAAAATACAGTGTGAATCAGGTAGTGATGTGAATACCTCCCTGGCACGGAGGGAAACACATTGGATAAAAATGCTGGGGACAGTACACCCAGGAGGTTTAAATGATCACTATGAACTGTTATGCTTTCGATAAATAATCATGTACAGTTGGAATAACAGTAATACTTTGAGGGGTGTTTTTCAACAAATGTAGGTTGGTGATTACTGACTTTTTATTATTGTAATGGGATTTGCACCACTTGGTTGCTTTTATACTGCTTCTCTACTATGTTTCTTTTTCTTTTTTCTATTTGGGAGTCCATTTATGATTTTCTTGTACTCTAGTCTAATAATACAATTAACACTCTGTAGTACATTACCATAGGAGGAAACATACTAAATACAAACTGTGCATCTAGAGTAAGTGGTTTAAATTGATTACAGATAACGCACGGCTAAACTGTGCATCTAGAGTGAGTGGTTCAAATTGACTACAGACAACTTCTACTCGCACGGTCAGTAATAACCAACTGAATCCTGTATGGCTACGACTCAGGATCCTGAGATAACAGTGACTAGGACCGACATTGCAAGACAGAAAGGTACGGACATGAGTTTGTATATGTGTGTAATCTGGAAGACATCGTTGAAAAATGTCAAAATTGAGAAACGAAGGGTATGTAGGCTTAACATTTAATACCATTGTGAGTCTGAATAAAGATCTTGCGTCTTGAACACGGAGGCTATTTCCGGCGCGGGTCCCTTTAAATATAGAATGCGGAAGTGCAGGCAACATTCGCGTGCGAGGTGAACATGAACAAGACGGCAGGAGCTCGATACTGGGTCCCGGCATAGCACTGTGATAGGTAAGCGGCGGTCTAGTGGATAGTTGTATCAGTCTGCAATGAAGTTGTTGAGCAGAGGAACTTACGTTTGGTTTCATTGTTTTTAGTTGAAGTTGAGGAAAGAGGACGCGTTTGGTAAACACTAGTAAAAGACAGTTGGAAACACGTGTGATGGACCCGGAAGTGTAAGAGAATTGAGCAGGAATCATTGGAGCTTTAATTGTTGTTTACAGGAGTATGTGGACATTAGATACATGGCGGATGTATTTTGTGCGATATTTTTCAGGTTTTACATACCCTGAAGCACGCTATTGCAATCTTCATGAAGGGTGAGAGATCTACGCAAAACGCACAGTATAAATATGGTGGCTGGACACTGATGGCAGCGGGATGTGGTTAAAAATCTTTTCTAGTCACCACATTAACAAGAGTGGGTTATAAGGTGTTGAGACGCTCTTGCTAATACCCTTGTTGTTTTTTAACAACACAGCATGAGAATTGAGAGCTTTTAAGCAGATACACATGGAAGATAGTCCTTTCACTATTATTATTTTCTTTACCTTCATATTATTTCTCATTTCTTTCTTTTTTCGAGTGCAAATCCCAGCAGATACTCATGTATAATGAAGGTTGTTAACACTAAGACTGCTTTTTGAGTCATGATTTTTTGACATTGCGTTGTAGGTCCAGAACAAACTTAAGATGATTGAAAGAACTAACATTGTTACTTTATAATCCCCTGAAGAAGGGTTCAGAGGAACCCGAAATGCATTGGGAGTTTTGGGAATCTTTAGTAATGTACTGAATATGTATATACACGTGGTATATTGCATACAGCTTGTTTAAATACAATTATGTGTTTGTTACATATCGAATGAATTACAATTTGGACAGGTTCATTGTGAACAGATTAAATAATGTATATTGTGAAACATGTTTGAATACTAAAGAAAAAAATATCAGAAACTTGTGATTTATAAGCTCAAAAAGATTGTTTGAACATTATTGAAGACACTAAGTGTCCATAGCAGTGCACCGCGTAGACAGTGGCTTCCACTGCCTCCTATTCTTGTGGCAGCAATGCCATGAGGATGGTTTTGAGGTATTTAAGGAACCCAGCTACCACTCGCTGGTGTGCAGCCGTGGCAGCCGCTCTTTCTGCATTGGCCTGCTCCATGGTCTCCATGAGTCTACGCATGTTTTCCACCTCCCGGGTGAGCTCGACTTGACAGTCGTTGTTGTCTCTGAGTCAGGACTCTGGTGATGTCAGCCATGGTTTGTTGGAGAGCATGGACTGTGGGTGTCGGTTAGGGACTATGAGTGGTTCCCGATGGGACTTAGACACCCACGTATGGCATCTAGTTTGTCTGCTGTGAATCGAAGCCCACCACATCTGTTCAGCCAGCTGCTCCTGGCATCCTAGCACATGGCGTTGGAAGGCCATGTGTTCTTCGTGGGGGTGGTGTCTCCTCATAGCAGCTGGGCTGCCCTGCTCCTGGAGGTGGGCTGCTGAGGCTCTCCACAAGCTGTTGTAGGGCATCGAAGGAGTGGTGGTTCTCTTCGTCATCAGAGAATAGAGGTTCAGGCTGCTCTGCAGGGGGTTGTTGATCGTCCCTCCGCAATGTGAAGGGGAGATGCAGTTTAAAAATGTGTTCACATGTGTGTTGTCGCATTGTAGATATTTAGAGTGTATGACTGTGTACATTGTGGCTGTTTGGGAGGAGCTGCCTATTTGAGGTGGGACAGTGGACATTTCAACTACAGATGTGTGTATGTTTGTACTTGTACATTGTCATCTCACATTTCCCTGCAATGCCACTTATGATTGGCCAGTGTCTACACCCAGTCGGCACCAGTTGTGTCCTGTGTTCTAGTTTGGACGTGTTGCGGTTTGTGCCACTTTGTTGTCAGTGTTGCTGTGCTCTGCATGTTAGGTGTGTGTGCTCCATTTCGGGAGTGGAGCCCCTGCTGCTCTGTTTTTCTGCCCTTTATCCCTTTTCGATGATGTGCCTTTGCATTCTGTGCTTATACATTGCTGAGATGTTGCATAATTGGATACATTGGTCTCTTGGTGGGAGTTGGGGTCTGGGGCATGGTTTGTTCACAGATGTGCTCAGCTCAAATGTGCATTGATGCCATTGTGCCCATCTCCCCCATCCCCCAGTCCCTGGTTGGAAATCACCCTGTTGCTGTTGTGTCCGGTCAGGTTGATTAGTGTCCGGTCCCCGACTCCAGTCACCTCCTTCCCACTGATGACTGTGGACACCATTTCCTCCATATCTTCCAGCTTCTCCTGTGGCGCAAGACTCCCACTTCCAGTCTGCATTGCTGCCTTCCGGTTGTTGGCGAGTTTCAGCTTGGTTTTGCGCTTCACATCATTCCAGCACCTCTTGATCTCTTCCGTTGACCTCTTCAGCACTCCGACTGCATTTACCGTGTCCATGATGGACTGCCATAGTCCATTTTTGGTTTCCAATGACACAGTGGAGCTGACGAACAGTTGTTGATGGTGTTTGCCCACCTCCGTAATCAGGATCCTGTTTTCCTGCGGACTGAAGAGCTTCTTCCTACTCTTCTTCTCCTTGGCCTTCTCTGACGCGAGGTCCCAGGCAAGTCCTCCGGGGGACTTGTGGGGCTCTGGTTCTCCTCTGTACTTGCTCCGGCAACATCCATTGTGCTTCGCTGTTGTTTGGCATTTGTTTGTCAGTTTTTTTTCTGCTTTTATGCAGATTTTTCTGGCATGACGCGTGTGAATTGCAGTCCTGATGCTGGTTTTCGCTGATTCTAGTATCGCAATTGGCCTCATCGTAGTTTCTTTGCGTTCACATTTCACATTTTTGGGGTGTGGTGTTGATTTTAACGCAGTCAGTTCCCGCATTATCTGGAAACTATTGCATTGTACCATCGTGATGAGAATGCTTGGTTAACACAGCGTAATTATCCCGCAATAGACTGCGATGTTGGAAGTTGGGTTAAGCTACTTTTGCAATGGTTATCACACGTTCTTGAGAATATGCCCCAATGAGTCAAACACCAGAAATCCTTCTGATTCTCAACTGTCAAAGTGTGAAACATTCATTATCGATCAATTGATTGCTGATTAACAAAATTTTAAATTTGAAGTAACTATAATGGACAACCCATTCCTGCAGTAGTGACAAATGCTCCATTTACTTATACTTGGATAGAATTAACATTGATCACATTTTTAATTTAGCTGACAATTGTGGTTTTCCTTATCCAAATAGTGCATGGTGAGCGCATTCCAGATATAAAATGTTTTAATTCAGTAGCAATAAAGTTAGGCAGGCAATAAGAACTATATGGAGTTGCTAGAAGTGTATTGAATGAGTCACAGCCAAGATAATAGCCACATGGTTTCCATTCAGAAGAGCTGACGAACCAAATTGTAGGACCAGAAGAGACTGTACAAGGTCCACCCACCTTGTGCCTAAAAAAGATAACATGTCATTTTCCGGACTTTTTGTGAGTGAATGGGAAAGGAGTGCCATAAAAAACTTGCTTTAAGACCTACAATAACATGCCTGCATGTTGGATGCAGACCTTCATCTCAATATGAATAGTTACATAGAGTTGCACTGCCATAATCGATATGCTGATTGGTTTTAACATATTTTTAAAGCCACACGATGTTTCTGCACAATCAGTGGCAACGCTGCTCCGCAACAATCTGGCAGAGTGAACTTGAATTTGTTGCAAAAGTTTCCTATGTCAAAACGACATTAAAATACAGTTTGCCCACGACTATTATTTCTATAACCAGAATTACACAAACCTGTCTCATATGCTTCCTTCTAGACAAGAATAGTGAAAAGAAATTTTTAATATGGATAAAAGAAAGATTCCTTTTTTGGGAGAAAGGGGAACTGGAGGATGGCAGAGTAAGAGAACAGGCACTATTTCATGCATGTTACTATCCCCCAGAAAATCATTTTCTAAAGGACGTCATCCAGCAGACTACAGATTTTGTTTTTCAATTGTTAAAGAAATTGATCATTCCTAAAGCTCCTGGACAGACGTATTCACACTTTCTACCTTTGAAGATGAATAGAGTGTTAAACAGTGCTAAGATGAATCTTGTATGTACTAATGGAGCTTTAAAAAATTGCCAATTGAATCTAAGGGTTTAAGCATGAGTTGCTAAAAGAAATGAGCGACCACTGGCATATAAAGTTGATCCTCGATATGGTAAGGGTATTTCAGCTAACATTTAAATTAGGTAGAAAATGGTGAGTATCTTCAAGCTATAAAAACACAACATATTCTATAATTTAAATAACGAGTGAATGAATGTAATTTTATTAAAGGACCATAACAAAAGAGTAGGCAAAAAAAAAGATCTAATATCGTGGGTAACCATGGTACTAAAAGAAAAAACATCAATTCCACAAGGAAAGTATCCACAAGCATTCGGGTGATAAGATACCAAAAATATTAGAGGTACATTCAGAATAAAAAATGAAGGCATTGAATTCTGAATTTCAGAACTGACATCATCTACTTTGAAAGTTGTGAAAGAAATATTAGAATAGTATAAGCAAGAGAAGAAACAATACAAGTCTATAGTTGCATTGCAATCTTCTTACCAGATGCTGAAATCACACGGGGTTCTTGCCTCTGCAACCCTAGCCTGCTCCCTGCCTACAGCGGCATCCGGCATTGCTCCTGCATGCATGGAGCAACGTAAAATAATGATCCTTGTGTTGGGAAGCAATGTTTCATCTGTTTCCCTGCCTGCTTAGTAGCGGGGAGGGAAACAGAAGGAAAGTCCACTCCAAGAGGGTGCGCGAACATTTTTCTTGCTCTGCCTGGTGGGAGAAGACTTATTGTTTGCTCTCGCTTGGTGGCAACTTTAAATTGCTCCCGCCAATCAAGAGAAAACAAAGATTTTCTGTGCCTGCATTAGTGCAGGCAGTGAAACTGCTATGTCTGAGGGGTGACACCCCCCCCCCGTGCATAGGTGACCCCTGGGGATGGGGTTCCAAGCCCATTAATGGCTCTGGGAAGGGGGCTGTGCTCCCCTCCATTTTGATTGCATAGCCCTATGAGCTGTCTCTGTGGCCAAAAATGTGGAGGGGAGCTGCCCCATATGTGTATGGGTGGGCCCACTGGGTGCCGGTTCCCAGGGCCAAAATCGGGCCAGGAAGGGACTACACATGCCCCCTCCCTTGTTTACTTAATGGTCAGGACATGGGGCTTGGAGGTTCCCGGGTCCAAAATAGGCCTGGGATGGGGGGCCACATGTGCCCCCTCACCCAGCTGCGGCCGGCAGTGGGAGTACCTGCAGGGCGGTGATGTGGGGAGGGGGAGTGGCAGGGTGGGGGGTGGTAATGTATGGATTATGGAGTTTTACAGGTAAGTAAACATTTAAATAAATAAAACAAATTTTGTTGCGCGCACTGCATTGCTAGGGGGCCAGGGTATACCTATCCTTCCCCTTGTCTTTTTTTAATGTTTTGCCTTGAAACTTGGCTAAGTCCGAGTTCCAAGATGGCTATTAACACTTCCTGGTTGAAGTTGGGGCAACCAATCAGATCTCATTTTGAGATATGTCCAATCCGCAGAAGATTCACGTATCTAAAAAAAATTAATCTTTTTTATTTAATAACTCCATAAGTACCAAATAGATTTACATTAGATAAGGGCTCATTCTGGACCAAGTTCTAGCTTTCTGCCAAAGTTGGTGGTATTCTGTTCAGATGGTCGAGCGGTAGTCTTGTATAAAATCTCGATAAGAAATTGCAAGGGGAAAACAAGGCCCCCGTTTGGTGAATCACTGCAATGGTTTCCAGACAGCGGCTGAAGTAACTGTCATACTAGTTTTGAAAAATTCATGAAGATTCATCAAAATGAGCCAAAGTTATTAGCAAAGCAAAAAATGCTTTTCCTATGGCAGCTACATCGAAACTATAAGTACCCACTGCTATATCTATTTATTTCTATATATATATATACCTATAGGTGGATATATATAGATATCAAGACTTTTTACTTATCTGCAAAATTCAAAAAAAATAAATCAAAAGGTATGTATGCATGATAAAGGCATATGTATGGTAACAATTTGCATGGTAAAGGCATATGCATGCTAATGGACTTGTGGTAAAGGCATGCATGATAATAGCATGCGTGGTTCCATCTTACATCCCTGCCTGTGGCGCAGTGAAGCAATGATGGTTAATGGCTACTACTAGTGCTTGTCTGAGGCAATGATGATAATTACCTGGGTGGTTTTCAAGCAATAGCGGCAATGAATGGAATTGGCAATTGCCTGGGACACTCACTAGCATGGGCCAAAATCACACCAAACAAAATATTTTTTGGTCTGGGACACTGTTGGTGGTCAAATGTCAATATGGCCGAGATACCCGCCACCCCCTCTCAACACAATCCCCAAGAATTGGGAAACCGGAAACAGTTCTTGAACTTTTGGAAGGCGGGAAGGGAGTCACCCTTCCCGGCCGTATTTATTAAAATATGAAACAAAAAGAAAACATTAAAATAACAGTTTCATATAGTGTACAATTTCATTTCCACATTACGATGTTTGGCTAACCTTAACAGATCTCTAATACAAAGGTTCTCCTAGCCGAACTAACATCCTACAAAACATTTGACTTGAAATTGTACATCCTAACGTTTAAGGGCCAACAGCAAGGTCGTAACCGGTGTCAGATCCCTAAACCAGAAATACCCCCCTCACTTGTGAGAGGAGCGACCGCACCGAGGCGTACCTCAAGTGCATCTACCAATTTCCCTTTGTACTTGACGGGGGCCCCAATAAACTCGACGCCATTTAACGGTCGTTCGAGGACTCGTGTGAGGTGTCTAAAAAGGTAGCGTAAACCCCCTCCCACACCCCACACAACTTACCCATCTGCCGTCGCAGATGTCCTGGCCCCGGGAAATTCCCCAGGAGGGGCCGTAGCCCCTCCTATCCAGGAAGGGGCCTTGACCACCTTTCCTTTCCTTCCGGCGGCCTCTCCTTAGACAGGACCGCCTCCCCGTTGAGGGGCCAATTGGCCACCTCCCCCACGCGCTCCCATCCGTAATGGGTGACGCCCCCTCATAGGGATCTTCGAATTACTGCTCACCGATCATGACCTTACCGCCCGACCAAAATAAATACGACAGTTCTACCTAAGTTACTAAGATTTACAAACCAAAACAACATTCAAGCGTAAATACTGATCAATCCTTGTTCGAAATTACTTTATTTGGAAAAACATACTGAAAATAACCAATCTTTATTGCATCTTTAAGAAATTTCACCACAATCAACACAACCTGTAAGAAAACAGATAAAAACAAACAGATACTATATCAACTGTATTCACCACGAATTGCTGTCCTCAGGGGCTGGTGGGTGGGTCAAAATTGCTCTTCGTTCCGTCTCGAGCTCACGTGCAGCGGGGAGGTGCAGCTTCAGAGCACAGGAACAAGAGGATGCTTTCTTGGCTTCCGCTCCTTTTATCCGTCTTCAGGGTGGGCGTGAACCCGCCCCCGCCTGCCTCCGAGGGCGTGGCCGGCCGCGTTGGTGTCTAGGCCAGCCCACTCTAGGGCGGGAAAAAGGCGCGCCCCGGCTACGCCGCTTCGGGCATACCAGCCGAGACTCGCCTCCCGCCCAAGATGGCTTCCCGGGGGGATCGTGGTACTCCACCATACGTTCGGGGGGACCGATTGGTCGCCCCTTTCCATATGGCCGAGATACCCGCCACCCCCTCTCAACACAATCCCCAAGAATTGGGAAACCGGAAACAGTTCTTGAACTTTTGGAAGGCGGGAAGGGAGTCACCCTTCCCGGCCGTATTTTTTAAAATATGAAACAAAAAGAAAACATTAAAATAACAGTTTCATATAGTGTACAATTTCATTTCCACATTACGATGTTTGGCTAACCTTAACAGATCTCTAATACAAAGGTTCTCCTAGCCGAACTAACATCCTACAAAACATTTGACTTGAAATTGTACATCCTAACGTTTAAGGGCCAACGGCAAGGTCGTAACCGGTGTCAGATCCCTAAACCAGAAATACCCCCCTCACTTGTGAGAGGAGCGACCGCACCGAGGCGTACCTCAAGTGCATCTACCAATTTCCCTTTGTACTTGACGGGGACCCCAATAAACTCGACGCCATTTAACGGTCGTTCGAGGACTCGTGTGAGGTGTCTAAAAAGGTAGCGTAAACCCCCTCCCACACCCCACACAACTTACCCATCTGCCGTCGCAGATGTCCTGGCCCCGGGAAATTCCCCAGGAGGGGCCGTAGCCCCTCCTATCCAGGAAGGGGCCTTGACCACCTTTCCTTTCCTTCCGGCGGCCTCTCCTTAGACAGGACCGCCTCCCCGTTGAGGGGCCAATTGGCCACCTCCCCCACGCGCTCCCATCCGTAATGGGTGACGCCCCCTCATAGGGATCTTCGAATTACTGCTCACCGATCATGACCTTACCGCCACAGGCCGGATAGTTGACCGGCTATCCGGACCCCCCACAACACTCCTGCCTAAAGGTCATTTCGTAAAGTCTTTAGCCAGGCTATCGGGTCTCCTATGAGTAACTCATTCCCCATCCGGGACAAATGAACACCATCCCCCGAATACATACTGTCCCCTTTAATACAACCATGCGAAATAGAATGCAGTGTACTTGAACGGAACAGTCTACTCACTTTATTATTAATTTTCCTTACTGAATGATTCACAGCAGAAACAGAAATAGCCCCCCGCCACACTTTCCGTGGGATCATATGGGACCATGCAATTGTGCACCCTGGAACTCTTCTCGCCAACCAACTTACCGTGGAAAGCATCGCCTCAAGAAGAAGTCGTCTACCAGTGGTCACCAAATCATTGCCCCCAAGATGTACTATGACTACAGACGGCGGTGACCTTGTCCGCCCTAACAAACCCTCGAAAAATGATCGAAACTGGTCAATACAGAGCCCGCCCTTTCCGTAGAAGGACACACTGTACCCGTATTCCCCAGCCACGTGAATCATGTCACCTGCTTTGAATACGTCCGCGGCACGCCTCACGTATGAGTGGCCCACGACCCACACCTCCTTTTTCACAGCCGGTAATGTCTGACCGCTGGCCCCCCGGTGTCGGGTCGACTGGACAGTCCGCCCCGCCTCATAGGCTTGCGCAACTGAAAACCAAACAAAAACAAGAAGCGTGAGTACATCATTATAGCTTCACAACATGTGCAACCGCACATACCTCTTATAACAGTTCGAGGACCAACGCCCCACACGTTTTACTTGTTCAACATTCAGACCCCTGGCTGTAGCTTCCGTAGCAGCCCCTATCCGAAAGGAATGGGTCCCAAAGTCGCCGGGGTTCAAGCCCGCGGCAGAAATCGACATCGCAAGCACCCGCTGAAACTGAAACCTCGTCAGTGGGGTGGCGTCAGCGTGTCTTAACAAGGTCCCCCCCCATGCTGCCACCCTCTGCGCTAGATATTCCTCTACGCACCCAACAGGGCACATGGCAGACCCGGGGATCCTCTGGATGATTACGCAGTCCCCGATTGCATCCTGATCGGATTTGGACCTGACAAACGAGACCGTCATCGTCTCCTCCCTGACCTGAATGTGTTCCCGGCACAGTCCCCCCATCGTATCCTGCTTGTTCTTTGCCACTAATTCGCTTACCCTCATAGCCCCATGGAATGCTAATGCAAATGCGGCTCGGAACAACACTGCTTCGTACTGGGATGAACATGTTACCGGTAGCACGGAAAATAACAGGGCCAACCTATCCAGACCTATCGGGTGCCTATCGTCTACTCTGCGACCCTCAAGGCGTTGCCACCCACGTAGCGCTTTCTGCACAACGAAAGACGCTGTCGGGTCCTGGATCCCATGAGCCCTTGCCATGAAGGAAATGGCGGCCCGATGCCTCTGGGCCGTAGCTACTGACTTGCCTGCATGACGTAAAGAGAGCAGGAATCTCACTACACACTCTTCCAGGCCCCACAGTTCCCTCCCGGCAGAACCCAAAAAGGCCCAATATGAACGGAACGCCCCTTCATATGCCTTCCTCGTCCTGGGTGCTAAACTCTCTCCCACGAGGTCTTGTAGTTCGGGGCACCGAGAGACCAGAGAGCTTCGGGAAAGGGTGCCGCCACCGGGTCCGCTGTGGGCAGAAAACCCCAGAAGGCCTGCATACGGAAACGAGAGAGCGCATCAGCCGCTTGGTTCATCACCCCCGGCACGTGTCGCGCCCTAAACAGTACATTCAGTTGCATGCACAACAACACAATTTCCTTGAGCAGTCTCAAAATCAGTTTGCAACGTGCTGCCTGACTATTGATACACTCAACCACGGTCATGTTATCAGACCAGAACACCACAGAGTGATCCCTAAACCCTTCTGGCCATGTTTTCAAGGCCACCAGAATAGGGAACAGTTCGAGAAAAGCAATGTTACTCGTCAACCCGCACTCATGCCACCATGACGGCCATTTTTGAGCCGACCATTGTGTACCCAATATGGCGCCAAAACCCATACTCCCCGCCGAGTCTGTCCATAGCTCCAACTCCTCGGAAGACACTGCTGGTTTATTCCAGACAATTCGACCATTGAAGTCCGCCAGGAATGCAATCCAAATGCGCATGTCCTGACGAACCTCTGCCGAGAGTCTCGTACGATGATGTCCTTCCTTCAAGCCAACCATGGACTGTGCAATCGAGCGGGAAATGGGGCGCGCCATCGGCATTACTCTTAGGGCAAAATTCAACTGACCCACCACCTGTTGCACTTGATGAAGGTTTACTTTCGTTGCACGAATACATGCCTCAAGGGATAACCTGAATTTTAACACTTTTTCTTTAGGTAATCGAAAACAACCTTCCACCGAGTCGAGCTCGATTCCCAGAAACTCGATCGAGGTCGAGGGACCCACCGTCTTACCTGGCGCCAATGGCACACCGAATTGATTCATTAGGACACAAAATTCATGTAAGGCCTGTCCACACTCAGAATCCCCGGCTGCCCCCAGAAACAGAAAGTCATCGAGATAATGCATAACATGTTGAAAACCTGTCTTCCTCGTGAATACCCACTGCAGAAAACAACAGAATTTCTCGAAATAGGCACATGAAATCGAGCATCCCATTGGCATACATTTTATCCATGTAATAGCGACCCTGAAACCGAAAGCCAAGGAGACGCTGATCGTCTGGGTGTACCGGGAGCAACCGGAACGCTGACTCGATGTCCGATTTGGCCATCAGCGTCCCGGGCCCCAGGCGATTCAACATGGCAACGGCCTCATCGAAAGATGCGTACCGCACCGAACACACTTCCGGGTCTATCGCGTCATTCACGGAAAGACCACGTGGGGCTGACAAATTATGTATCAGCCGAAACTCACCCGGGTCCTTCTTGGGAACCACCCCTAGAGGAGAACACACAAAATTAGCAACTGGTGGCAAATCGAATGGACCGGCGACACGACCTCGAGTCACCTCTCTCCCAATTTTTACCTGCACCACTGCAGTGTGCTGTAAGACCGACATTTGATTCTTACAGTCCGGTACCCCCTGAAAATCCCCCACTGGGATGCGGAAACCATATGAAAACCCGTTCCGTAACACCCCAGCGGAAGCATGATCTGGGTATTCGCTGAGCCAAGGGATCATTGCCATGGTATCAATCGGGGTCGGTAAAGGCACCCCTCGGACTATATTAGACCTGTTTGGCGCCTCCCTTACCACCGTTATCACCCGTTTTGGCTCTGCACATGGACTCAGGATGGGATGACTGCCCGCACCCCCCACACTCATGTCTGAATTTGCATGACCCCTGGGGCCTGGTACATTTGCCCCTGTTAAAATTCCAACAGATCCCCCTTTTACCTGTGTTGCCTCTCGGCTTCGTGTGGAACTCGTTACCTGCACCCGTCCGAAAGGGCGTCCCAGAGTTTTAGCGGGAGGATTCCCCCCCGCTACTCCCCACTAATGGCACTTTCAACATCCCTGTACTCTCCATTTTTTGCCAAGACACCGAGTCGTAACAGTCCCAAGACAACAACGGGTTGTGTTCTTTAGCTTTTCTAAACAGATTATCATAGCAGAACCACTGATTGCCCCCATATGCCACAGAATACTCCATAATACGTGATTGATAAATGGGTAACTCGGTCAACAACTCAGGCCTGCGCTCCCCCATGATGGAAGTAAAAATTCCCCATGCTCTGCCCCAAGTACCAATGGTCTCGTCGACCTTAAAGGCGGCCATTTTTGCGCGCCAAACACTCGGATGCATGAGCTCCTTTTGACTCTTTACATGCTCGATCTCATAATGGTCGGTAAGCAATGAAAACATGTTTACATATTTATCCGCCCAAATCAATTCCTTGACTTCTAGTGGGACGTGCTGGGCAATCTTCTCCTTTCGAGAAGGTGCAGACTCCCCCCCCGCAATCGGCAATGGCCGCTTACCTGAAGTAGACCCCACGCTTGTCGCCGAACTTGGGCCTGCTGTACTTCCAACCGCCGGGACCTGTGGGGGAACCAAAGATGGCGTCTTCGCAGCCTCCCTAGATTCCCGCAGTTGCCTCATCACTGCCCGGGCGTCGTCAGCCGTGGCGCCCTCGCTATCGTTTCCCAACCACGCTGCCAATTGTGCCGCTAACTCGGGGGGCATATCCTCCCTGTTCGCAGGGGTGACCACCACCGGGATTGGATTCCCCTCATTTGGCGCCGGGGTCGGCTCCTCTCGTGGGGCTTCGGGAACCGGGGTCTCCCCCCCAAGTGCTCCCCTTCTGGGCCTCTTGCTTTTTCCACCGGGAATTGTTCCCTGTAAAGGCCGTTTCGGTCCTCCCTCCCCGTCCTTAGCCTCAACCTTCCTCTTCAGATCGGCTATCTCCTTCATGAGTATGCGGAGCATCTCCTCGGTACCGACCCGCTTTCCGACCTTCTTGGGCATTCTTAGACGGGATATCTGTAAGACAAAAAGAGTCAATTTGTCCTGCTTGACAAACATTGTGGCTTGAGACTCATGGCAGACCATGCAGTTTTTCAGTTACAGAATGTTTCACTTATTCGAGCCACTGAAATAGCAAACAAGTCTAAGCATTGAAAATATGTTTCCCCTTTGGGACCTTATCAGTGTTCAGCCATAAAGCAAATTATCCTGGGTGCTATGTTTGAAGAGCTATACAATTACTCCACAATTACTCCACACTGGGTTATGCAATGTGATTCAGGAATACATGCTTGCCTCAGGAAACATTTATCGACACATTCTGAGATTTATATCAACAAGATTGAGGGTTGAGGCAATAGCAATCTGCACCTGACAATATTATGTATGGGCAGTGAATGGCAGTGCAAAGAACCATGTAGTACTCCACTCTCTAATCCTAAATCAGGAAAGATTTCCTAATCAAACATCAGCCCTTAGCCTTGTAACATGATAGTCAAAGCAGTCTTCATTTTCACATTGAAAAACGACCGGTTCATGGTTATTTATTTTCGTTTCAAAATGTTCTCTATTAAACTTTCTGTTAAAATCCAATAGACATAGCCTGCTTTGACTATCATGTTACATTTCTAAGTGCTGAACCATATTGTGTTAACATTCCAAAGTTTTTTAACACTCAGACAGAAAGACAAGTGTCTTGATGCAAGTCAACAGCACTATTACATTCTGTGTTTCACTGCATCACAGAGTATTGAACAGCCTATGAAAAAGCATTGCGGAGTTATTACATTCCGCCATCGGTCTCTATTGATCAGGGACCCTTCACCAGAGTTTTCCATTGAAAACACTGCTCACACCATCCATTTATGAGCAAGCCCCCATCTAGGCCCTCTGTCCCAACCCCCTGGATAAAGTAGCACTCGACATAGCAACAAAATGTTCCCATTTGGCAGGAAGAAAGGAAATAATGAATACACAGGGATGGTGCCACCATCACTTAATCTCCACGCACTTAGAAACAACGAAAATCAACCTAATCTTGTGTAATGTAACTGGGACTTTTGTAAAGTGCTCCAATACCTTCAGGTAAGTCAAGTTTGTGCTCTATAAAAATGCGTCCATAAATTAATCGGATCATGGTAATGTAACTAGTGCTCATGTAAAGTGATCCAACACATTTGGGTTGTTCATGTTCACATTATATAATACATTTACAGCCAGATTCATCAAGCGAAATGCGCTCGCTAAAGGGCCAGATTCTGAGAATCTGGCCCTTTGCGAGTGCAATTTTTGCATTTGGGATTCATCATCCCAAATGCAAAAAATCGCTAATAAAGAATTCGCAAATTTGCGAGGATTAGCATTTATGGAATCTCTATTAGAGATTCCTTAAATGCTATTCATGAAACATTTAAGAATTGCGAATTCGCAATTTAGGACCGCTATTTACCACGAAGTCAAACCTTGTGGTAAATAGCGAAAACTTAGAAAAATGCATTTATATGCATTTTTCTAAGTTGCATGTTACACACACATGTCCTTTGGACATGTGTGTGCACAACATCAGTGTAAATTCACATTTCAGGGGTGCTACAGGGTGTCCTTTGGACACCCCTGCACCCTTGAAATCGCATCCTTATTTGCGATTAGCAAATTGCTAATCGCAAATAAGGAATAACTCCACATTCATTCCTATGGGCCTTTAGGGCCATAGGAATGAATGGGGAGTTATTCCTTATTTGCGATTAGCAATTTGCTAATCGCAAATAAGGAAGCTGTAGGAATCGCAATTTATTTTGCGATTCCTACGTAAATCCCGTTTTGCAAGTCCTTAATAGCGATTCCTCAATAATCACTATTAAGGACTCGCAAAACGGGACAATGATGAATCTGGCTGTAAGTCTTACACTCCTTTGGGAGCTGTCATGAATGTGCATTTACAATTAGCGCTGTGAGAGGAGGAGGACGACAGTAAGAGACAGCAGGCAGGTATGCAGTGATGTGGGTGGGACGGATTGAGGTAGGGGGAAATAATTAATAAACAAGTGGGGCATTGACATCATTTAATCTCCGCACACGTAAAAATGTGAAAAACATTAACCTGACCTTGTGTAATGTTAGTGGCGCATTTAAAAATCGCTTCAATACCTTTGGATCAGTTAAGATCGCGTTCGATTAAAATGCCCCCAAAAATGAATCTGACATTGTGTAATGTAACTAGCGCTTACGTAAAGCACTCCAACACCTTCGGGTTGCTTGAGTCCACATTATATAAATAATCAAGCATCAGAGAAAATGTGATAGGAGTTGCCCAAGCCTTGCCCTTAACTGTGCTGCAAGGTTGGACTGCTGCAGGTCAGGTGACAGATGCTCACTAAAGCAACAAGCTGCGAAGCAGGTGATGTTTATGGAAACCCTTGCACTTTGAAGTCAGAGGAAATTAAAGAGATGATTTTGAAAACAGCGTTTCACATTTCATCTCAGTATTTGAATGGGACGGGGTGATTAAGTAACAGGTGCTGCAATTGAACCACCAAAGACAGGCAAACAGTGACAGGATAAGGAATCAAATAAAAAAATAGTCCCTCAAATGAACTCATAAAACTCAGAAGCGTAATGTTAACAGTGGTGTACAGTCAAAATATCGAGTTTTTTATTTCGAATTACATTAATATCGATTAAAAAATATAGAATGGACACAATATTGACTGGACAGAATATAGACTACAAAAATATCGACTAGAATAGCATTAATATAGATTCCAAAAGATAGAATGGACAAAATATCGAATGGACAGAATATAGACAACAAAAATATCGAATTAGAGGTAAGTAAGTTAATATCAATTTTTTAAAGTGTTTTTTTATGTTACTATATGTGTGAAAAGTGTATATTTATTTTAGAATTTATTTTAGTTAATTAATTTCATGGTATTTTATTTTTGTGTAATATAAATCAATAGCTGGTTGTGGGTTTATAGGGGAAGAGGGTGGAAAGTAATTTAATTTTATTTAACTAAATATGTTAATTTATTTATTGGTATTTATTTTGAATTAATTATTTAATAATTAATAATTGGTAATTAATTAAAATATAATTGGTAATTCATTTTGATTAATTGATTAATTGATAATTATGGTAATTATATTAATTTATTTTCTGTAGCGGGTTGTGGGTTTATAGGGGAATAGGGTGGGAAATAATTTAATTCAAATTAATTAAATATGTTAATTTATTTATTGGTATTCATTTTGAATTAATTTTGGATTAATTATTAATTGGTAATTAATTAAAATGTAATTGGTAATTCATTTTAAATAATTGATTAATTGGTAATTAATTAAATCAAAATTGGTAATTCATTGTTAATTAAATATTAATTGGTAAGTAAATTAAATATAATTGGTAATTCATTTTAAATAATTGATTAAATGTTAATCATGTTAATTGTATTAATTTGTTTTCAGTAGTGGGTTGTGGGTTTATAGGGGTATAGGGTGGGAAGTAATTTAATTATAAATAATTATATTTTTTAATTTATTTATTTGTTATTTTTGTTGAAATTATTTATTTTATTATAAAAAACTAATAATTATTTAAAAAAATTAAATTGGTATTAATATTTAATTAATTTTCGTTTATATATGAAGTATATACGTTCCCTACTATTGCACTCTCTGGAGTGGTAATAGTAATTTTTAACCCGACGCTATCCAATGCTTTCCCTACTGTTGCACTCTCTGGAGTGGGAATAGTAATTTTAACCCCTACGCTATCCAGCGCTTTCCCTACTGTTCCACTCACTGGAGTGGGAATAGTAATTTTTACCCCTAGGCTATCCAACGTTTTCCCTACTGTTGTACTCACTGGAGTGGGAATAGTAATTTTCACCCCTACGGTATCCAAGGTTTTCCCTACTGTTGCACTCTCTGGAGTGGGAATAGTAATTTTTACCACTACGCTATCAACGTTCTCTCTACTGTTGCACTCATTGGAGTCGGAATAGTAATTTTTACTCTCCCGTTATCCAACGCTTTCCCTACTGTTGCACTCATTGAAGTGGGAATAGTACTTTTAACCTCAACGCTATCCAACGCTTTCCCTACTGTTGCACTCACAGGAGTGGGAATAGTAATTTGTACCCTCCCGCTATCCAACGCTTTCCCTACTGTTGCACTCTCTGGAGTGGGAATAGTAATTTTTACCCTCCCGCTATCCAACGTTTTCCCTACTGTTGCACTCACTGGAGTGGGAATAGTACTTTTTATGCCTACGCTATACAACGCTTTCCCTACTGTTGCACTCTGTGGAGTGGGAATAGTAATTGTTATCCCTACGCTATCCAATGCTTTCCCTACTGTTGCAGTCTCTGGAGTGGGAATAGTAATTTTTACCCCTAAGCTATCCAACGCTTTCCCTACTGTTGCACTCTCTGGAGTAGGAATAGTAATTTTTACCCCTACGCTATCCAACGCTTTCCCTAGTGTTGCACTCTCTGGAGTGGGAATAGTCATTTTTACCCTCCCGCTACCCAACGTTTTCCCTACTGTTGCACTCACTGGAGTGGGGATACTAATTGTTATGCCTACGCTATCCAACGCTTTCCCTACTGTTGCACTCTGTGGAGTGGGAATAGCAATTGTTATCCCTACGCTATTCAACGCTTTCCCTACTGTTGCACTCTCGAGAGTGGGAATAGTAATTTTTACCCCTACACTATCCAACGCTTTCCCTACTGTTGCACTCTCTGGAGTGGGAATAGAAATTTTTACCCCTATGCTATCCAACGCTTTCCCTACTGTTGCACTCTCTCAAATGGGAATAGTAATTCTTACCCTCTCGCTATCCAACGCTTTCCCTACTGTTGCACTCACTGGAGTGGGAATAGTAATGTTTACTGCTACGCTATCCAATGTTTTTTCTACTGGTGCACTCACTGGAGTGGTAATAGTAAATGTAACCCTCTCGCTATCCTATGGTAAATATATTGTATATTTTATTATTAATACTATGTTTACATATATATATATATCCAACGCTCCGTCACTCGTTTCCACGCTCTGGGGTCACACCAGCCAGGAAACAAAGCACACGGACACGGTCCAGTTGGGTGATTTCCTTATTTATTCCCTAGTGCAGGTAGTCTCATGACGTTTCGGCTCAAAGAGCCTTGTTCACATGACAATGTTCTCGTGTGTGGTTGGTCCTTATAAAGTGTCAGTGATAGGTTCATTGTCATCACATGAGAGGGCTTTGCATGGACATAAACAAAATACCAGGTTTTAACAGGGTGATTGCGATGTATGACAATGTTGTTTAGATCCTGTTTGTAAATTACGGTGAAATACCAATTTTAACAACAGTTAACAATTCAAAGATTGGATTGAATCGAACTACCAACATTGATAAAGTTATGGTTAACACGAGGTGTCACAGTCAAATACCTTATGTTTTTCAAGGATATAAAGATTCAATATTTAGATATTTCTGGGTACAATATTATTGATAATAGTGCCATATTAATCAATATCAATTGCTGTATATTAGACCAACAGCTATACAAAGTGCAAGTGCAAGTTTCTTAATGTGCAAATATTGCCTAAAGTGCAATTGATTGTGCAAAGCTATGCATTAGTGCAAATCGAATTAGATCAGGGGTCCTAGCCCCCTTCCCCATCTGTTGTCATTATGTTAGGATATGCTCCCTAATAAGATCAAAAATAAATAACAATAGATTGTATAAAAGTTTTCAGTCTATGCATATCTTCGACTGATTTCACACAATTAGATAGATAAAAAAGACTCTATGAAGTATTGAATCAAGATTTGATAACACCAGAAACATGAGTTTTAGTTGAATACTTTTGTTTAAAAACAACCTAAAATACTTTCAACCATAATGGCCTTTAAAACCCTTAAAAAACCTGGCAAAAATTTATATTATGTACATGCATTGTGATATACGTGATATACATGACAATTAAACAGTAAATTGGATTGACTGATCGTGAATTAAGACCCGTACAGTCAATCCGGTTCCTGAAGTGCCCTGAAGTGATAATAATCAATATACCTAAAAAGTAGCAGCACCATCAGTTCCTCGTATCAGGGTTCCCAAAGTGTCTCTAATTCCATCATCCTCCTATAGTCCCTCCCAGCCGGGTGGTACTTATTAATGAGGCGTATCAATGGGCAACCTAAAATTATTCTCCATGGTTCAAAAAAATGGCTCCTACGGTAAACATGTATACAAATCCTCGGTTACATTAAGGCCCCCAGGACTCTTGGTGTTGAGCAGCAAGATATATTTTGTTTCTAGTTTCCTTAAATTGGCCTCTCTGTCCCCTCCTCTTCTATTGGCATTAATTGAGTCAATCACCCAATATTTCAGGGTAGCATTGTTGCTTTGATGGTATTCCCTGAAGTGCCGAGCCACTGGATAAGTGTTATCGCCATTGGTGATTGCACGTAAATGTTGGAGGATACTTTGTGGACAGCATGTTTGGTGCTGCCCACGTATCTTAATAGACAGGGGCATTGTAGGATATAGACCGCGAATTCGGTCTTGTATGTCAGTACCTGCTTGATGGGGTGTTGTGTGTCAGTGAATCCATCCCTGTAAAATTTGGTGTTTACTCTGTGGAGGTAGGCTTTACAGGTTTTACACCGATAAAAGCCCTTGTGTTCCTGCCACCAAGAGGATTTAACATAGGGTTCTTGATTGGTTTCCACCAAAAGATCTCTTAAGGAGGGTGCCCTACTAAACGTTAAGGACACTTTTTTAGGGAGAGTAGTACCTATAATGCTATCATTAGTTACCAGGGACCAATGTTTATTCATGATCTTATAAATCTGCTGATGTTGTCTGCTATATCCTGTAATAATACGAAAATTAGAACTCTCCTCTTTCTTGTTACCAGCTGTCTCCATTGTTGTTATTGTAGGTTGACCGATTTTGTTGGTCAATAGCTCCTCCCTAGATAATATCATAGATTTTTCTTTGGCTTTGAGAATCAACTGACTAGAATATTCTCTTTCAAGAAAACAAATCTTGCTTTCCTCCTGTGCCCTTTCTAGGTCAATGGGGTTACTGCACACTCCTCGTAGTCGCAGCATCTCCCCATAGGAGATGCTGGATACCAAGTGTGCAGGGTGTGCACTTGCAGCATGCAATATGCTGTTTCCAGCAGTGGGTTTACGAAAAATTCTGGACTCTAAATGTCCGTTGTTAATATACAATTCAGTGTCCAAGAATGTTACAGTTTCCTGACTTAGGGTAGCAGTAAATCTCAAATTGAGGTCATTCATATTGATATCGTCAATGAATTTTAACGCGTCTTCCTTGCTGCCCTTCCAAATAACCAACAGATCGTCGATAAAACGATACCACGCGACTAGATTATTTTGGATGTTATGTCGGTATTCTTGGCCCAGGACCAGCTCCTCCTCTCTGGAGTGGGAAAAGTCATTTTTACCCCTACGCTATCCAACGCTTTCCCTAGTGTTGCACTCTCTGGAGTGGGAATAGTAATTTTTACCCTCCTGCTATCCAACGTTTTCCCTACTGTTGCACTCACTGGAGTGGGAATAGTAATTGTTACCCCTACGCTATCCAACGCTTTCCTTACTGTTGCACTCACTGGAGTGGGAATAGTAATTTTTACCCCTATGCTATCCAACGCTTTCCCTACTGTTGCACTCTGTGGAGTGGGAATATTAATTGTTATCCCTACACTATTCAACGCTTTCTCTACTGTTGCACTCTCTAGAGTGGGAATAGTAATTTTTACCCCTACGCTATCCAACGCTTTCCTTACTGTTGCACTCTCTGGAGTGGGAATAGTAATTTTTACCCCTACGCTATCCAACGCTTTCCCTACTGTTGCACTCTGTGGAGTGGGAATATTAATGTTTACTGCTACGCTATTTTTAAATATATTGTATATTTTATTATTAATACTATGTTTTTATATATATATATATATATATATATATATATATATATATATAAATGTATGTTTTTTTTATTATATTAATTATCTATTAGTTTTAATGTTATTTAAGTATTGTAAGTATTTTTAGGTTAGTTATATTTATTATTTTAATAATTTTGAATTACTTTTAACAATTTAAAAAAGTCGATACTTTGACTATCTATATTTTTGTACATCGATATTTTTGATTCAATATTTTTGTACTTACCTGTTTGGAGATAGGAAGTCGATATTTTGGCATTCTATTTTTTTCACTCGATATTTTTGTATATCGATATTTTTGACATCAATATTGTGTCAGTGATCCGTTCATAGTAATTGGGCCGTGCACTATGGGAGGAAACCAAATACAAAGACTAGGTACAAAGCAGAAGGTCTAACTTCTAGCAAGCTAGAATTTTTTAAAACAATCAAAAGGGATGAATAACAAGCATTGGAAATGCAATCGGGCTCGGATTTATTTGAGTTTGACGTAATGGCATTGTAAATGGCAATTTCTTTTCGCCATGTGTTATGGAGTGTGTGCATGTGGTGTGTAGTGGAATTATGTGGGTTAGATTGGAATTGTAGCAATGGTGGCATGCTGTGCTTTAGATGAATATGTTTAAAAAAAATTTTTTTGTAACATCGTTTTTATTGCAGCACCAAAATAAATGTACAGACATTATATTCATGGCAAAATCAAGAAAACATAGCAAGAATACACAGTATCAATTCTCCCCCTCCGTCATATCCGGCACGTCTCCAGAAAGAAAACTAAATCGCCATCGTGCAGAGTCCAGTCCTCGCTGCATAATTCAATGTCCGACATCACATTCACAAAGAAAAGTGGACTGCTTTTGTGGTTTTCGCCCCTCCCCCACCCCTGTCAACCACCCTCCCCCCTCTACCCGTCAGTCCCGAACCCCCCCTCCCCCGTGGCAGCGCTGTGTGAAAATCCCAGTCAGAGTAAGGTCTAGTGTGTGTAAGAAGGTCCTATATAGTCGCTACGGTGTGTTCCTAGGTGTGTTAGTGGGATCAGCCTCCACCAAGTCCTCCTCCTCTTCCTCCTCCTCATCATTATCGTCCCCGAGCGCCTGCACCATCATTTCCCATGCTGTTGCCCTCTCCATAGCCTTCTCATCATCCGTCCTCCTAGCTATCTGATACCTCAAAGTACTTTCACAAGCCGCCCACCGCAGAAATTCCCCATACCACCGTTTATACGTGGGTCCCGTTTTCGACTTCCAATTCCTCGTTATTTCCCTCTTTGCAAGGATCAGCCCCAAATCTATAAATCGGCTGGTGTTTTATTTTTAGACGTGTGTGGAAACCAATGTAGGACCCCCACTGCCTTGGTGTACTGTATGTCCCTATCAGTAGCATTATTCAGAGCCCTCCCGACTTCCTGCCAGTAATCCCCTAAGGATGGGCAGTCCCACAGCATGTGCCCCAGATCCGCCCCAACCGTGTTACACCTGGGACAAGCCGCCTGTTCCACCCCAAAGTATTGTCTTATTTTCCCAGGCGTGAGGTATGCCCGATGAATAATATAGAAGTGTATGAGCTGGAATCTGGCGTTCCTTGAGCTCTTCCGCGCCCTCCGTAGCAACTGACCCCAAGTTGTATCAGGGATCTCCATTTGGAGGTCCTCTTCCCATTTAGCCTTCAATGCTGCGAGCGGCTGCAAGGCCTCCCGCAGCATTCTGGAGTACAGGCAGGTTACCGCTTTAAAGGTCCCGGCCGCCATCATCGTATATTGGCACGCCATGGAGGTCGCCGGCTCCTGCAAACCCTCTCCCCAGTGATCTTGCATGGCGCCTGTTACCGCCGCATGTAATAAGTAATCGCCTCGCGGGAGATCGAACCGCTCCTGCAATTCCTGAATGGGAAGCAACGTCCCATCCTCATACTTGTCGCCCAGCATTTGAACCCCAGCCTCTTCCCAGCCTAGCAAACGCGACCAGTCCCCTCCATGAGGGAGGGCTGTAATCATCCCCAGCGGAATTTCCGGAGCATACATAAGGCGGACCCCCGCTCGTTTGCGTGCCCAATTCCAGCAGAGCCGAAATGTCTGTTCTTCTACTGTTAGATCTTTAACCAAGAGTCTCTGATGCAGCGTGATATACGCCAGCACATGCCGCGGGGTGCCCTCATCTCTAGAATGCTCCGGGCCTCGATACACCCTCGCGACCTCCTGGGTGAAAGCCTGTAGCTGAGCTGCCAGATAATATCCTTCGAAATCAGGCACCGCCATGCCTCCCTCATCCTTGGGCCGCAAGAGGGTATCCAGCGCGATTCGTCACCTGCCTGTGCCCCAGAGAAATGCTATGGTCAATGATCTCAGGCGTCGGAAAACGGAGCCCGGAATCCATATCGGGAGAGTCCTAAAGTAGTACAACAGCCTGGGCAGAGCCACCATTTAAGTAGGGAGACCCGACCAGCCAGTGAGAGTGGAAGAGTGGACCAGAAATCCATACACCCTCTCAGGGCAGTAATACAACGGTTAATATTACCATCCAGCAAATCCGTTGGGGTATGGTAGATGTAAACGCCAAGATAGTGCAGACAGTGCGGTTCCCACCGGAATTCCTGCGCCGTGAGAGGGCACGGCTCTCCTTGTCTCAGAGGGTATAGACAAGATTTGGGCCAATTTACCCTCAGGCCCAACAGTCGCCCAAACAGCTCCAACAGGCGTCTTGCCCCCAGTAACTCTTCCTCCGCATCAGCCAAGAACATCAGTAGGTCATCTGCATACAAAGAGATGACATGCGGCCTGTCCCTGTACATCAGCCCCGTATAATGGCAGCCAGATCTGGCCTCCGCTGCAAATGGTTCCATTGCCAAAGCGAACAAGAGGGGAGAAAGGGAGCACCCCTGCCTAGTGCCTCGTCGTACGGGGTATTGCTTGGAAATCAGTGAGCCCACTCCGACTCTGGCTGTGGCTTTCGTATACAGAACTTTGGTCCAGGTTATATACCAGTCCCCCAGCCCGAAACGCCTCATCACCTCATACAGATAGTCCCACTCAAGACTATCGAAGGCTTTCTCGATATCTATTGAGAGCACGAATGGAGTAGTGGCGTTCGACCATTGGGCCCCCATCAGCCTTGTAAGCCTACGGATATTGTGGGTAGTGTTACGCGTCGGGATGAAACCGCATTGATCCTTATGAATCAGACCGGTCATGTGGGTCAATAATCTATTTGCTAGGATTTTACTCAGGATCTTGTAATCCGTCGTGAGCATGGACAATGGACGGTAGGACGAAAGGGCAACGCCCTCCCTACCAGGCTTTAACAATGGGATCATAAGGGCCTCGCACATGGAGCTCGGGAGCCTACCTCGCGATTGCGCTTCGTTATAAACCAATTGCAGTTGCGGAGCTAGATACTCCAAGTATTTACTATAGAACTCTACGCCCTCTACGCCGGAACCACCGCCAAGCTCCAGAAGAGACTCCAGCGGATCCAGAATGCCTCAGCCAGACTCATCCTCGACATCCCCCGACGCAGCCACATCTCTGGACATCTGAGAGACCTGCACTGACTCCCCGTCAACAAGAGAATCACCTTCCGCCTCCTCACCCACGCACACAAAGCCCTACACGACCAAGGCCCGAGTTACCTCAACAACCGCCTCAACTTCTACGCTCCCAAACGCCACCTCCGATCGACCAACCACGCCCTCGCCGTCGTCCCCCGCATCCGAAGAGCGACAACAGGAGGAAGATCCTTCTCCTACCTGGCCGCCAAGACCTGGAACTCCCTCCCGGCCGACCTGCGCCTGACCCAAGACCACCTCTCCTTCAGGAAGAAGCTCAAGACCTGGCTGCTCGAGCAGTAGCGGATCCCCCCCCCAAGCGCCTTGAGACCCTCCGGGTAAGTAGCGCGCTTTATAAATGTCTTTGAATTGAATTGAATCGGGAGACCGTCAAGCCCCGGAGTCTTGTTCCGAGCCATCTGCTTAACCGCACTCCCTATCTCCCCGATCGTGATTGGCCGACCCAACTCCTCTGCCTCCGAGTCCTCCAATCTTGGCAGCTGTAATCCTTCCAGAAGGGAGCCCAGCTCATCCGCCCCACCCGTCTGCCCGCTCTCATACAAACCCTCGTAGTACGTCCTAAACCTATCCAGAATCCCGGCTTGGGTGTGGCACAGCCCCTCCCCCTTCGCCCGAATCGCCATGATCGGTGCGCCCCGTCTGATCGGATTGGCAAGCCACGCCAGCATCGTCCCTGCCTTATCACCTTCCGCATGCGCCTTCGTCATGTACTCCTTATGGTCGAAGCTGCGCAGCCGCTCCAATTCTACCGCTAGCGCTTCCCTGGCTCCACGAAGCCCCTCCTGAAGCTCGGGGTTATTCGGGTGTTCCCTCTCCTGCTCTCTCAATCGCTTCTCTGCCTTCTCAAGATCATCTAATAAAGTTCTACGAGCCCCTGCAGTGTTCCCAATACAGTGCCCCCTGACCACCACCTTAAACGCGTCCCACTCCACAGCTCTAGTGGAGGCGGAGCCACTATTCTCCTCAAAGTAGCGCGCTATCCGCTCCCCCAAGGCCACTCTGAAGAGCAAGTCATCCAAGGTGTGAGGTTGCAGTCGCCATGTTGGGACACAATTAACTTCCACCTTCCAGTTCAGGGACAACAATAAAGGGTTGTGGTCTGACATCGTGCGAGCCAAATACTCCGCGCTTCCCACCATTGACAGCATATGCGATGAGCACAGAAACGCATCTTATCTAACATGCAGGTCATGTAACTGTGAGTGAAAGGAATAGTCCCTAGCAGTGGGGTGTTCTCCAAGCGTCCCCCAGGGCCCAACTCTCCTGCCATTCCAGTCTGCGCTTCGCTACCCTATGCGCTGGGGATGCGCGCAGCGGGGGGTGAGATCTATCTAAATCAACATCCACCACCGAGTGGAAGTCCCCCCCCATTAGCACCGGCCCTGCCAGATAGCTCGCCAGTTTGCCTGAAAGTGTCGTCAGAAAAGCGGGCAAATCCACATTGGGTGCATACACGCTGCAGAGAGACACCACCCTGCCCCTCAGTCTCCCCTCCACCGCTACAAACCTACCCTCTGGGTCCACCATCGTCTTGGTGACCTGGAAAGGGACTCCCGCCCGTATCCAAATCAATGTCCCCCTCGCAAAGGCCGAATATGACGTGTTAAACAGTTGCCCCCTCCACCTTCGCTGCAGCGCAATTCCCTCCTGCTTGTTGAGATGCGTCTCTTGTAGGAAAGCTATATGCACACCCCTACGCTTTAAATACGCTTGAACCTTGTGCCTACGTACCATGGTGTGGAGACCCCGCACATTCCAGGTCACACATTTCAGAGCCCCCGTACTAGCCATGTCCCTTTGCACACACAGACAGAACAATAAAAGTCATCGACCATGCGCTTTTGCCAACAGCGTGCCGCCCCACCCTCCCACTCCAAACAAGTGCAACTCCCCCCCCAAAACAACCTGAGCACCCCCAACTACTCTCGGTTCCCACCCCCCCAGGACAGGTCCCCCCACAATTGGAAGCAAACCCATCCAAACTAGCACACCCAACTACCCCTCAGAGGAAGGCACTATTATTCGCAGTCTCCACTGCGATGACCGTAAGGGCCAGTAGGGCGCGGCCCAATGTCGAGAGGGTTCGTCAAAGCAAATCAGGCCCGCATATCCCGCCCCATGATCCCCTCATGATAGAGTCACGAAACCCCATAGAACAGTAAACTGCGTTCACGAGCACAGCGCCCCAATGTCTGACCGGTATGCCGCTCCTCTTGTACAGCGTGTCATGCCTCGACTATCTCCCCAGAAGTCTGCGGTGTCACGATAGGGCCTTTGGCTCCACCAAATTCCAAGAGCCCCGTCTCCGACCCCGTGCCCTGGTCATCAGAGTCCGTGCCCTTCCCGGACTGGCTTCTGGTCGCGCTAGATAGGTCCACAACTGCCTGTAAAGCCACCTTCCTCTCCGACTCTGTTTGTGACACGGATGGCTTGCCAGTTCTCTGGCGATTTTTACGAATCCGTTGTGACTTCCTGATCGGCTGTGCTTCTCTAGCCTCCTCCGCCCTGGCTTTAGCCCCGTCCGTTCCAGCTTTATAGGTGTCCCACCAGGCCAAAGCATCTGCCGAGGTCGTGAAAAAGAGCGATTTTTCATCCACCACCACTCTCAGCTTCGCCGGGAAGAGCAGGGAGTATTTTATGCCCTCTCCACGGAGCTCACGCTTGAGGGACAAGAAGTTGGCCCTGAGTCTCTGAGTCTCAAAAGTATAGTCCGGGAACATGGTGACTCTATTGTTGTCCACTTGAAAGGGTCCCACTTCCCTCGCCCTTTGTAGGAGCCAGTCCCGGTCCCTGTAATGGAGCAACTTGACCACCACCGGGCGGGGTGGCAGGCCCGGGGCCGGTGGTCGAGCCGGAACCCTGTGGGCCCGTTCCAGGGAAAAGAAAGGAGATAGTCCTTCCGGCGCCACCTCAGTGCGCAGCCAGTTGTCAAGGTAGCCCACCATATCGTCGCCCTCAATTTTCTCCGGTAGGCCCACAAGGCGAACGTTATTGTGCCTACTCCTGTTTTCCGCATCCTCGGCCCTCCTCTCCAGCACCTTCAGCCTTTCCAGAGCATCCGCCATCTGCGCTTTCACAGCCGCGTGGTCTGGGCCAATTCCTGAACAGTGACCTCCATGGACTTGACCCTGTCCTTAAGTTTATCATGATCTGCTTTCAGGAGACCCAAGCCCGTCGCCACCTGGGCGATGTCCTGCTGCAGGGCATCTTTCGTGGTCGCGATGGCCTCCAGTATACGGTCCTGCATGCGTTGGAGAGCAGACTGATCACGATCCACTCCATCTGCCGCCTCCGTGTCGGTCGTTCCTTCCCCCTTTCCTTTCGGCTTCACCATCTCGGCTGCAACTGGTAGTGGTCACCCTAGGGTCCCTTCGTCACCTTCACTGCCGAGCTCCGCCACTAGAGAAGTCCCCGGGCAAGAGGACCAGAGATCTTGGATAGCCTTAGGGCAGTGGACTCTAGTCCGATCGCACTTGCCAGTGCAGTACTCCAGGGACCTCTGCCGCCGCAGAGCTTCCAGATGCCTCCAAATGCCCGCTTGTGCTCGGATAATCGGGACCGTCGTCACAAAGCCGCCGCCATTTTAGTGCTTCGTCGGCGAGCGTAAATCTGATCACGATTCCCCACAGCACACATCAGCATGGGGAAAGTTCGCCTGTGCCCGCCGAGAGGGTCAAGAGGGGCCCTCCAGTTCATCCAGTACATCAAACACCGCCAGTAATAGAGCAACAGGAGAATCTAGCCTCGCGCTCCCGTTGTTGCTTTGTCCAGGTCTCAGGGCGCCATCTTAGATCGACGGCATCACACCCGGTGCTGGTCTTCAAAGTCAAATTTAGGACAAGGAACAGTTCCAGGTCGTCCCCTTGGAGTGCCGTATCCTCCGCGACAACTTCAGATTATAAATTATCCCAGTTTTACTAGAATCCGCTCAGATAATCAGGATGATATTTGGGATCGGGCGCGGAGCTCCAGGCTCACGCTGCCTACCTCCTCGGCATCCAAGCCACGCCCCCTAGATGAATATGTTTAAAAGTAAAGTGTACCACACTCTGCACTCACTGTCACTCTGCACTCGCTCTGCACTCACTGACACTCTGCACTCACTCTACACTCACTTTCACTCACTGTCACTCTACACTCAGTGTCACTCTGCACTCACTGTCACTCTGCACTCACTGTCACTCTGCACTCCCTCTGCAATCACTGTCACTGCACTCACTGTCACTCTGCACTCACTCTACACTCACTGTCACTCACTGTCACTCTGCACTCACTGTCACTCTGCACTCACTGTCACTCTGCACTCACTGTCACTCTGCACTCACTGTCACTCTGCACTCGCTGTCACTATGCACTCACTGTCACTCTACACTCACTGTCACTCACTGTCACTCTACACTCACTGTCACTCTACCCTCACTGTCACTCTACACTCACTGTCACTCTGCACTCACTGTCACTCTGCACTCACTCTACACTCACTGTCACTCACTGTCATGCTACACTCACTGTCACTCTGCACTCACTGTCACTCTACACTCACTGTCACTCTGCACTCACTCTGCACTCACTGTCACTTTGCACTCACTGTCACTCTGCACTCACGGTCACTCTGCACTCATAGTCACCATGCACTCACAGTCACTCTGCACTCACTCTACACTCACTTTCACTCACTGTCACTCTACACTCACTGTCATCCTACACTCACTGTCACTCTGCACTCACTGTCACTCTGTACTCACTCTACACTCACTGTCAATCTACACTCACTGTCACTCTGCAAGCACTGTCACTCTGCACTCACTGTCACACTGCACTCACTGTCACTCTGCACTCACTCTGCACTCACTGTCACTCTGCATTTACTGTCACTCTGCGCTCACTGTCACTCACTGTCACTCTGCACTCACTGTCACTCTGCACTCACTGTCACTCTGCACTCACTCTGCACTCACTGTCACTCTGCACTCACTCTACACTCATTTTCACTCACTGTCACTCTACACTCACTGTCACTCTGCACTCACTGTCACTCTGCACTCACTGTCACTCTGCACTCACCCTGCACTCACTGTCACTCTGCACCCACTGTCACTCTGCACTCACTCTACACTCACTGTCACTCACTGTCACTCTGCACTCACTGTCACTCTGCACTCACTGTCACTCTGCACTCGCTGTCACTATGCACTCACTGTCACTCTGAACTCACTCTACACTCACTGTCACTCACTGTCACTCTACACTCACTGTCACTCTACACTCACTGTCACTCTGCACTCACTGTCACTCTGCACTCACTGTCACTCTGCACTCACTCTACACTCACTGTCACTCACTGTCACTCTACACTCACTGTCACTCTACACTCGCTGTCACTCTGCACTCACTGTCACTCTGCACTCACTCTACACTCACTGTCACTCTACACTCACTGTCACTCTGCACTCACTGTCACTCTGCACTCACTGTCACTCTGCACCCACTGTCACTCTGCACTCACTGTCACTCTGCACCAACTGTCACTCTGCACTCACTGTCACTCTGCACTCACTGTCACTCTGCACTCACTCTACACTCACTGTCACTCTACACTCACTGTCACTCTACACTCACTGTCACTCTGCACTCACTGTCACTCTGAACTCACTGTCACTCTGCACTCACTGTCACTCTGCACTCACTGTGCACTCACTGTCACTCTGCACTCACTGTCACTCTGCACTCACTCTACACTCACTGTCACTCACTGTCACTCTGCACTCACCGTCACTCTGCACTCACTGTCACTCTGCACTCACTGTCACTCTGCACTCACTCTACACTCACTGTCACTCACTGTCACTCACTATCACTCTACACTCACTGTCACTCTGCACTCACTGTCACTCTGCACTCACTGTCACTCTGCACTCACCCTGCACTCACTGTCACTCTGCACCCACTGTCACTCTGCACTCACTCTACACTCACTGTCACTCACTGTCACTCTGCACTCACTGTCACTCTGCACTCACTGTCACTCTGCACTCGCTGTCACTATGCACTCACTGTCACTCTGAACTCACTCTACACTCACTGTCACTCACTGTCACTCTACACTCACTGTCACTCTACACTCACTGTCACTCTGCACTCACTGTCACTCTGCACTCACTGTCACTCTGCACTCACTCTACACTCACTGTCACTCACTGTCACTCTACACTCACTGTCACTCTACACTCGCTGTCACTCTGCACTCACTGTCACTCTGCACTCACTCTACACTCACTGTCACTCTACACTCACTGTCACTCTGCACTCACTGTCACTCTGCACTCACTGTCACTCTGCACCCACTGTCACTCTGCACTCACTGTCACTCTGCACCAACTGTCACTCTGCACTCACTGTCACTCTGCACTCACTGTCACTCTGCACTCACTCTACACTCACTGTCACTCTACACTCACTGTCACTCTACACTCACTGTCACTCTGCACTCACTGTCACTCTGAACTCACTGTCACTCTGCACTCACTGTCACTCTGCACTCACTGTGCACTCACTGTCACTCTGCACTCACTGTCACTCTGCACTCACTCTACACTCACTGTCACTCACTGTCACTCTGCACTCACCGTCACTCTGCACTCACTGTCACTCTGCACTCACTGTCACTCTGCACTCACTCTACACTCACTGTCACTCACTGTCACTCACTATCACTCTACACTCACTGTCACTCTGCACTCACTCTCACTCTGCACTCACTCTGCACTCACTCTGCACTCACTGTCACTCTGCACTCACTCTACACTCACTGTCACTCACTGTCACTCTACACTCACTATCACTCTGCACTCACTGTCACTCTGCACTCACTCTGCACTCACTCTGCACTCACTGTCACTCAGAAGTCACTGTCACTCGGCACTTACTGTCACTCGGCACTCACTGTCACTCTGCACTAACTGTCACTCTACACTCACTGTCACTCTGCACTCACTGTCACTCTGCACTCACTGTCACTCTACACTCACTGTCACTCTGCACTCACTGTCACTCTGCACTCACTGTCAGTCTGCACTCACTGTCACTCTGCACTCACTGTCACTCTGCACTCACTCTGCACTCACTGTCACTCTGCACTCACTGTCACTCTACACTCACTGTCACTCTGCACTCACTGTCACTCTGCACCCACTGTCACTCTGCACCCACTGTCACTCTGCACTCACTGTCACTCTGCACTCACTGTCACTCTGCACCCACTGTCACTCTGCACTCACTGTCACTCTGCACTCACTGTCACTCTGCACCCACTGTCACTCTGCACTCACTGTCACTCTGCACTCACTGTCACTCTGCACTCTCTCTACACTCACTGTCACTCACTGTCACTCTACACTCACTGTCACTCTACACTCACTGTCACTCTGCACTCACTGTCACTCTGCACTCACTGTCACTCTGCACTCCCTCTGCACTCACTGTCACTCTGCACTCACTGTCACTCTGCACTCACTGTCACTCTGCACTCACTGTCACTCTGCGCTCACTGTCACTCTACACTCACTGTCACTCTACACTCACTGTCACTCTGCACTCACTGTCACTCTGCACCCACTGTCACTCTGCACCCACTGTCACTCTGCACTCACTGTCACTCTGCACCCATTGTCACTCTGCACTCACTGTCACTCTGCACTCACTGTCACTCTGCACTCACTGTCACTCTGCACTCTATGTCACTCTACACTCACTGTCACTCTGCACTCACTGTCACTCTGCACTCACTGTCACTCTGCACTCACTCTACACTCACTGTCACTCACTGTCACTCTACACTCACTGTCACTCTGCACTCACTGTCACTCTGCACTCACTGTCACTCTGCACTCACTGTCACTCTGCACTCACTGTCACTCTGAAATCACTGTCACTCTGCACTCACTGTCACTCTGCACTCACTGTGCACTCACTGTCACTATGCACTCACTGTCACTCTGCACTCACTGTCACTCTGCACTCACTCTACACTCACTGTCACTCACTGTCACTCTACACTCACTGTCACTCTACACTCACTGTCACTCTGCACTCACTGTCACTCTGCACTCACTGTCACTCTGAACTCACTGTCACTCTGCACTCACTGTCACTCTGCACTCACTGTGCACTCACTGTCACTCTGCACTCACTGTCACTCTGCACTCACTCTACACTCACTGTCACTCACTGTCACTCTGCACTCACCATCACTCTGCACTCACTGTCACTCTGCACTCACTGTCACTCTGCACTCACTCTACACTCACTGTCACTCACTGTCACTCACTATCACTCTACATTCACTGTCACTCTGCACTCACTCTCACTCTGCACTCACTCTGTACTCACTCTGCACTCACTGTCACTCTGCACTCACTCTACACTCACTGTCACTCACTGTCACTTTACACTCACTATCACTCTGCACTCACTGTCACTCTGCATTCACTCTGCACTCACTCTGCACTCACTGTCACTCAGAAGTCACTGTCATTCGGCACTCACTGTCACTCGGCACTCACTGTCACTCTGCACTCACTGTCACTCTACACTCACTGTCACTCTGCACTCACTCTGCACTCACTGTCACTCTGCATTTACTGTCACTCTGCGCTCACTGTCACTCACTGTCACTCTGCACTCACTGTCACTCTGCACTCACTGTCACTCTGCACTCACTCTGCACTCACTGTCACTCTGCACTCACTCTACACTCATTTTCACTCACTGTCACTCTACACTCACTGTCACTCTGCACTCACTGTCACTCTGCACTCACTGTCACTCTGCACTCACCCTGCACTCACTGTCACTCTGCACTCACTGTCACTCTGCACTCACTCTACACTCACTGTCACTCACTGTCACTCTGCACTCACTGTCACTCTGCACTCACTGTCACTCTGCACTCACTGTCACTCTGCACTCGCTGTCACTATGCACTCACTGTCACTCTACACTCACTGTCACTCTGCACTCACTGTCACTCTGCACTCACTGTCACTCTGCACTCACTCTACACTCACTGTCACTCACTGTCACTCTACACTCACTGTCACTCTACACTCGCTGTCACTCTGCACTCACTGTCATTTAGCACTCACTCTACACTCACTGTCACTCTACACTCACTGTCACTCTGCACTCACTGTCACTCTGCACTCACTGTCACTCTGCACCCACTGTCACTCTGCACTCACTGTCACTCTGCACTCACTGTCACTCTGCACTCACTGTCACTCTGCACTCACTGTCACTCTGCACTCACTCTACACTCACTGTCACTCACTGTCACTCTACACTCACTGTCACTCTACACTCACTGTCACTCTACACTCACTGTCACTCTGCACTCACTGTCACTCTGAACTCACTGTCACTCTGCACTCACTGTCACTCTGCACTCACTGTGCACTCACTGTCACTCTGCACTCACTGTCACTCTGCACTCACTCTACACTCACTGTCACTCACTGTCACTCTGCACTCACTGTCACTCTGCACTCACTGTCACTCTGCACTCACTGTCACTCTGCACTCACTCTACACTCACTGTCACTCACTATCACTCTACACTCACTGTCACTCTGCACTCACTCTCACTCTGCACTCACTCTGCACTCACTCTGCACTCACTGTCACTCTGCACTCACTCTACACTCACTGTCACTCACTGTCACTCTACACTCACTATCACTCTGCACTCACTGTCACTCTGCACTCACTCTGCACTCACTCTGCACTCACTGTCACTCAGAAGTCACTGTCACTCGGCACTTACTGTCACTCGGCACTCACTGTCACTCTGCACTCACTGTCACTCTACACTCACTGTCACTCTGCACTCACTGTCACTCTGCACTCACTGTCACTCTACACTCACTGTCACTCTGCACTCACTGTCACTCTGCACTCACTGTCAGTCTGCACTCACTGTCACTCTGCACTCACTGTCACTCTGCACTCACTCTGCACTCACTGTCACTCTGCACTCACTGTCACTCTGCACTCACTGTCACTCTGCACCCACTGTCACTCTGCACCCACTGTCACTCTGCACTCACTGTCACTCTGCACTCACTGTCACTCTGCCCCCACTGTCACTCTGCACTCACTGTCACTCTTCACTCACTGTCACTCTGCACCCGCTGTCACTCTGCACTCACTGTCACTCTGCACTCACTGTCACTCTGCACTCTCTCTACACTCACTGTCACTCACTGTCACTCTACACTCACTGTCACTCTACACTCACTGTCACTCTGCACTCACTGTCACTCTGCACTCCCTCTGCACTCACTGTCACTCTGCACTCACTGTCACTCTGCGTCACTCTGCACTCACTGTCACTCTGCGCTCACTGTCACTCTACACTCACTGTCACTCTACACTCACTGTCACTCTGCACTCACTGTCACTCTGCACTCACTCTATACTCACTGTCACTCACTGTCACTCTACACTCACTGTCACTCTGCACTCACTGTCACTCTGCACTCACTGTCACTCTGCACTCACTGTCACTCTGAAATCACTGTCACTCTGCACTCACTGTCACTCTGCACTCACTGTGCACTCACTGTCACTCTGCACTCACTGTCACTCTACACTCACTGTCACTCACTGTCACTCTACACTCACTGTCACTCACTATCACTCTACACTCACTGTCACTCTGCACTCCCTCTCACTCTGCACTCACTCTGCACTCACTCTGCACTCACTGTCACTCTGCACTCACTGTACACTCACTGTCACTCACTGTCACTCTACACTCACTATCACTCTGCACTCACTGTCACTCTGCACTCACTCTGCACTCACTCTGCACTCACTGTCACTCAGAAGTCACTGTCACTCGGCACTTACTGTCACTCGGCACTCACTGTCACTCTGCACTCACTGTCACTCTACACTCACTGTCACTCTGCACTCACTGTCACTCTGCACTCACTGTCACTCTACACTCACTGTCACTCTGCACTCACTGTCACTCTGCACTCACTGTCAGTCTGCACTCACTGTCACTCTGCACTCACTGTCACTCTGCACTCACTCTGCACTCACTGTCACTCTGCACTCACTGTCACTCTACACTCACTGTCACTCTGCACTCACTGTCACTCTGCACCCACTGTCACTCTGCACCCACTGTCACTCTGCACTCACTGTCACTCTGCACTCACTGTCACTCTGCACCCACTGTCACTCTGCACTCACTGTCACTCTGCACTCACTGTCACTCTGCACCCACTGTCACTCTGCACTCACTGTCACTCTGCACTCACTGTCACTCTGCACTCTCTCTACACTCACTGTCACTCACTGTCACTCTACACTCACTGTCACTCTACACTCACTGTCACTCTGCACTCACTGTCACTCTGCACTCCCTCTGCACTCACTGTCACTCTGCACTCACTGTCACTCTGCGTCACTCTGCACTCACTGTCACTCTGCGCTCACTGTCACTCTACACTCACTGTCACTCTACACTCACTGTCACTCTGCACTCACTGTCACTCTGCACCCACTGTCACTCTGCACCCACTGTCACTCTGCACTCACTGTCACTCTGCACTCATTGTCACTCTGCACTCACTGTCACTCTGCACTCTCTGTCACTCTACACTCACTGTCACTCTGCACTCACTGTCACTCTGCACTCACTGTCACTCTGCACTCACTCTACACTCACTGTCACTCACTGTCACTCTACACTCACTGTCACTCTGCAGTCACTGTCACTATGCACTCACTGTCACTCTGCACTCACTGTCACTCTGAAATCACTGTCACTCTGCACTCACTGTCACTCTGCACTCACTGTGCACTCACTGTCACTCTGCACTCACTGTCACTCTGCACTCACTGTCACTCTGCACTCACTCTACACTCACTGTCACTCACTGTCACTCTACACTCACTGTCACTCTACACTCACTGTCACTCTGCACTCACTGTCACTCTGCACTCACTGTCACTCTGCACTCACTGTCACTCTGAACTCACTGTCACTCTGCACTCACTGTCACTCTGCACTCACTGTGCACTCACTGTCACTCTGCACTCACTGTCACTCTGCACTCACTCTACACTCACTGTCACTCACTGTCACTCTGCACTCACCGTCACTCTGCACTCACTGTCACTCTGCACTCACTGTCACTCTGCACTCACTCTACACTCACTGTCACTCACTGTCACTCACTATCACTCTACATTCACTGTCACTCTGCACTCACTCTCACTCTGCAATCACTCTGTACTCACTCTGCACTCACTGTCACTCTGCACTCACTCTACACTCACTGTCACTCACTGTCACTTTACACTCACTATCACTCTGCACTCACTGTCACTCTGCACTCACTCTGCACTCACTCTGCACTCACTGTCACTCAGAAGTCACTGTCATTCGGCACTCACTGTCACTCGGCACTCACTGTCACTCTGCACTCACTGTCACTCTACACTCACTGTCACTCTGCACTCACTGTCACTCTGCACTCACTGTCACTCTACACTCACTGTCACTCACTGTCACTCTGCACTCACTGTCAGTCTGCACTCACTCTCACTCTGCACTCACTGTCACTCTGCACTCACTCTGCACTCACTGTCACTCTGCACTCACTGTCACTCTACACTCACTGTCACTCTGCACTCACTGTCACTCTGCACCCACTGTCACTCTGCACCCACTGTCACTCTGCACTCACTGTCACTCTGCACTCACTGTCACTCTGCACCCACTGTCACTCTGCACTCACTGTCACTCTGCACTCACTGTCACTCTGCACTCACTGTTACTCTGCACTCACTGTCACTCTACACTCACTGTCACTCTGCACTCACTGTCACTCTGCACTCACTGTCACTCTGAACTCACTGTCACTCTGCACTCACTGTCACTCTGCACTCACTGTGCACTCACTGTCACTCTGCACTCACTGTCACTCTGCACTCACTCTACACTCACTGTCACTCACTGTCACTCTGCACTCACCGTCACTCTGCACTCACTGTCACTCTGCACTCACTGTCACTCTGCACTCACTCTACACTCACTGTCACTCACTGTCACTCACTATCACTCTACATTCACTGTCACTCTGCACTCACTCTCACTCTGCACTCACTCTGTACTCACTCTGCACTCACTGTCACTCTGCACTCACTCTACACTCACTGTCACTCACTGTCACTTTACACTCACTATCACTCTGCACTCACTGTCACTCTGCACTCACTCTGCACTCACTCTGCACTCACTGTCACTCAGAAGTCACTGTCATTCGGCACTCACTGTCACTCGGCACTCACTGTCACTCTGTACTCACTGTCACTCTACACTCACTGTCACTCTGCACTCACTGTCACTCTGCACTCACTGTCACTCTACACTCACTGTCACTCACTGTCACTCTGCACTCACTGTCAGTCTGCACTCACTGTCACTCTGCACTCACTGTCACTCTGCACTCACTCTGCACTCACTGTCACTCTGCACTCACTGTCACTCTACACTCACTGTCACTCTGCACTCACTGTCACTCTGCACCCACTGTCACTCTGCACCCACTGTCACTCTGCACTCACTGTCACTCTGCACTCACTGTCACTCTGCACCCACTGTCACTCTGCACTCACTGTCACTCTGCACTCACTGTCACTCTGCACTCACTGTCACTCTGCACCCACTGTCACTCTGCACTCACTGTCACTCTGCACTCACTGTCACTCTGCACTCTCTCTACACTCACTGTCACTCACTGTCACTCTACACTCACTGTCACTCTACACTCACTGTCACTCTGCACTCACTGTCACTCTGCACTCCCTCTGCACTCCCTCTGCACTCACTGTCACTCTGCATTCACTGTCACTCTGCACTCACTGTCACTCTGCGCTCACTGTCACTCTACACTTACTGTCACTCTACACTCACTGTCACTCTGCACTCACTGTCACTCTGCACCCACTGTCACTCTGCACCCACTGTCACTCTGCACTCACTGTCACTCTGCACCCATTGTCACTCTGCACTCACTGTCACTCTGCACTCACTGTCACTCTGCACTCACTGTCACTCTACACTCACTGTCACTCTGCACTCACTGTCACTCTGCACTCACTGTCACTCTGCACTCACTCTACACTCACTGTCACTCACTGTCACTCTACACTCACTGTCACTCTGCACTCACTGTCACTCTGCACTCACTGTCACTCTGCACTCACTGTCACTCTGCACTCACTGTCACTCTGAAATCACTGTCACTCTGCACTCACTGTCACTCTGCACTCACTGTGCACTCACTGTCACTCTGCACTCACTGTCGCTCTGCACTCACTGTCACTCTGCACTCACTCTACACTCACTGTCACTCACTGTCACTCACTGTCACTCTGCACTCACTGTCACTCTGCACTCACTGTCACTCTGCACTCATTTTGGACTCACTGTCACTCTGCACTCACTGTCACTCTGCACTCACTGTCACTATGCACTCACTGTCACTCTGCACTCACTCTACACTCACTGTCACTCACTGTCACTCTACACTCACTGTCACTCTACACTCACTGTCACTCTGCACTCACTGTCACTCTGCACTCACTCTACGCTCACTGTCACTCTACACTCACTGTCACTCTGCACTCACTGTCACTCTGCACTCACTGTCACTCTGCACTCACTCTGCACTCAATGTCACTCTGCATTCACTGTCACTCTGCACTCACTGTCACTCACTGTCACTCTGCACTCACTGTCACTCTGCACTCACTGTCACTCTGCACTCACTCTGCACTCACTGTCACTCTGCACTCACTCTACACTCACTTTCACTCACTGTCACTCTACACTCACTGTCACTCTGCACTCACTGTCACTCTGCACTCACTGTCACTCTGCACTCACCCTGCACTCACTGTCACTCTGCACTCACTGTCACTCTGCACTCACTCTACACTCACTGTCACTCACTGTCACTCTGCACTCACTGTCACTCTGCACTCACTGTCACTCTGCACTCACTCTACACTCACTGTCACTCACTGTCACTCGACACTCACTTTCACTCTACACTCACTGTCACTCTGCACTCACTGTCACTCTGCACTTACTGTCACTCTGCACTCACTCTACACTCACTGTCACTCACTGTCACTCTACACTCACTGTCATTCTGCACTCACGGTCACTCTGCACTCACTGTCACTCTGCACTCACTGTCACTCTGCACTCACTCTGCACTCACTGTCACTCTGCACTCACTGCCATTCTGCACTCACTGTCACTCTGCACTCACTCTACACTCACTGTCACTCACTGTCACTGTACACTCACTGTCACTCTACACTCACTGTCACTCTGCACTCACTCTACACTCACTGTCACTCTACACTCACTGTCACTCTACACTCACTGTCACTCTGCACTCACTGTCACTCTGCACCCACTGTCACTCTGCACTCACTGTCACTCTGCACCCACTGTCACTCTGCACTCACTGTCACTCTGCACTCACTGTCACTCTGCACTCACTGTCACTCTGCACTCACTCTACACTCACTGTCACTCACTGTTACTCTACACTCACTGTCACTCTACACTCACTGTCACTCTGCACTCGCTGTCCCTCTGCACTCACTGTCCCTCTGCACTCACTGTCAGTCTGAACTCACTGTCACTCTGAACTCACTGTCACTCTGCACTCACTGTGCACTCACTGTCACTCTGCACTCACTGTGCACTCACTGTCACTCTGCACTCACTGTCACTCTGCACTCACTCTACACTCACTGTCGCTCACTGTCACTCACTGTCACTCTGCACTCACCGTCACTCTGCACTCACTGTCACTCTGCACTCACTGTCACTCTGCACTCACTCTACACTCACTGTCACTCACTGTCACTCACTATCACTCTACACTCACTGTCACTCTGCACTCACTGTCACTCTGCACTCACTCTGCACTCACTCTGTACTCACTGTCACTCTGCACTCACTCTACACTCACTGTCACTCACTATCACTCTGCACTCATTGTCACTCTGCACTCACTCTGCACTCACTCTGCACTCACTGTCACTCGACAGTCACTGTAACTCGGCACTCACTGTCACTCGGCACTCACTGTCACTCTGCACTCACTGTCACTCTACACTCACTGTCACTCTGCACTCACTGTCACTCTGCACTCACTATCACTCTACACTCACTGTCACTCACTGTCACTCTGCACTCACTGTCACTCTGCACTCACTGTCACTCTGCACTCACTCTGCACTCACTGTCACTCTGCACTCACTGTCACTCTACACTCACTGTCACTCTACACTCACTGTCACTCTGCACTCACTTTCACTCTGCACTCACTGTCACTCTGCACCCACTGTCACTCTGCACTCACTGTCACTCTGCTCTCACTGTCACTCTGCACTCACTGTCACTCTGCACCCACTGTCACTCTGCACTCACTGTCACTCTGCACTCACTGTCACTCTGCACTCTCTCTACACTCACTGTCACTCACTGTCACTCTACACTCACTGTCACTCTACACTCACTGTCACTCTGCACTCACTGTCACTCTGCACTCCCTCTGCACTCACTTTCACTTTGCACTCACTGTCACTCTGCACTCACTGTCACTCTGCACTCACTGACACTCTGCACTCACTCTACACTCACTTTCACTCACTGTCACTCTACACTCAGTGTCACTCTGCACTCACTGTCACTCTGCACTCACTGTCACTCTGCACTCACTGTCACTCTGCACTCACTGTCACTCTGCATTCACTGTCACTCTGCACTCGCTGTCACTATGCACTCACTGTCTCTCTACACTCACTGTCACTCACTGTCACTCTACACTCACTGTCACTCTACACTCACTGTCACTCTACACTCACTGTCACTCTGCACTCACTGTCACTCTGCACTCACTCTACACTCACTGTAAATCACTGTCATGCTACACTCACTGTCACTCTGCACTCACTGTCACTCTGCACTCACTGTCACTCTGCACTCACTCTGCACTCACTGTCACTTTGCACTCACTGTCACTCTGCACTCACGGTCACTCTGCACTCATAGTCACCATGCACTCACAGTCACTCTGCACTCACTCTACACTCACTTTCACTCACTGTCACTCTACACTCACTGTCATCCTACACTCACTGTCACTCTGCACTCACTGTCACTCTGCACTCACTCTACACTCACTGTCACTCTACACTCACTGTCACTCTGCAAGCACTGTCACTCTGCACTCACTGTCACACTGCACTCACTGTCACTCTGCACTCACTCTGCACTCACTGTCACTCTGCATTTACTGTCACTCTGCACTCACTGTCACTCACTGTCACCCTGCACTCACTGTCACTCTGCACTCACTGTCACTCTGCACTCACTCTGCACTCACTGTCACTCTGCACTCACTCTACACTCACTTTCACTCACTGTCACTCTACACTCACTGTCACTCTGCACTCACTGTCACTCTGCACTCACTGTCACTCTGCACTCACCCTGCACTCACTGTCACTCTGCACTCACTGTCATTCTGCACTCACTCTACACTCACTGTCACTCACTGTCACTCTGCACTCACTGTCACTCTGCACTCACTGTCACTCTGCACTCACTGTCACTCTGCACTCGCTGTCACTATGCACTCACTGTCACTCTGAACTCACTCTACACTCACTGTCACTCACTGTCACTCTACACTCACTGTCACTCTACACTCACTGTCACTCTGCACTCACTGTCACTCTGCACTCACTGTCACTCTGCACTCACTCTACACTCACTGTCACTCACTGTCACTCTACACTCACTGTCACTCTACACTCGCTGTCACTCTGCACTCACTGTCACTCTGCACTCACTCTACACTCACTGTCACTCTACACTCACTGTCACTCTGCACTCACTGTCACTCTGCACTCACTGTCACTCTGCACCCACTGTCACTCTGCACTCACTGTCACTCTGCACTCACTGTCACTCTGCACCAACTGTCACTCTGCACTCACTGTCACTCTGCACTCACTGTCACTCTGCACTCACTGTCACTCACTGTCACTCTACACTCACTATCACTCTGCACTCACTGTCACTCTGCACTCACTCTGCACTCACTCTGCACTCACTGTCACTCAGAAGTCACTGTCACTCGGCACTTACTGTCACTCGGCACTCACTGTCACTCTGCACTCACTGTCACTCTGCACTCACTGTCACTCTACACTCACTGTCACTCTACACTCACTGTCACTCTGCACTCACTGTCACTCTGCACTCCCTCTGCACTCACTTTCACTTTGCACTCACTGTCACTCTGCACTCACTGTCACTCTGCACTCACTGACACTCTGCACTCACTCTACACTCACTTTCACTCACTGTCACTCTACACTCAGTGTCACTCTGCACTCACTGTCACTCTGCACTCACTGTCACTCTGCACTCACTGTCACTCTGCACTCACTGTCACTCTGCATTCACTGTCACTCTGCACTCGCTGTCACTATGCACTCACTGTCACTCTACACTCACTGTCACTCACTGTCACTCTACACTCACTGTCACTCTACACTCACTGTCACTCTACACTCACTGTCACTCTGCACTCACTGTCACTCTGCACTCACTCTACACTCACTGTCACTCACTGTCATGCTACACTCACTGTCACTCTGCACTCACTGTCACTCTGCACTCACTGTCACTCTGCACTCACTCTGCACTCACTGTCACTTTGCACTCACTGTCACTCTGCACTCACGGTCACTCTGCACTCATAGTCACCATGCACTCACAGTCACTCTGCACTCACTCTACACTCACTTTCACTCACTGTCACTCTACACTCACTGTCATCCTACACTCACTGTCACTCTGCACTCACTGTCACTCTGCACTCACTCTACACTCACTGTCACTCTACACTCACTGTCACTCTGCAAGCACTGTCACTCTGCACTCACTGTCACACTGCACTCACTGTCACTCTGCACTCACTCTGCACTCACTGTCACTCTGCATTTACTGTCACTCTGCACTCACTGTCACTCACTGTCACCCTGCACTCACTGTCACTCTGCACTCACTGTCACTCTGCACTCACTCTGCACTCACTGTCACTCTGCACTCACTCTACACTCACTTTCACTCACTGTCACTCTACACTCACTGTCACTCTGCACTCACTGTCACTCTGCACTCACTGTCACTCTGCACTCACCCTGCACTCACTGTCACTCTGCACTCACTGTCATTCTGCACTCACTCTACACTCACTGTCACTCACTGTCACTCTGCACTCACTGTCACTCTGCACTCACTGTCACTCTGCACTCACTGTCACTCTGCACTCGCTTTCACTATGCACTCACTGTCACTCTGAACTCACTCTACACTCACTGTCACTCACTGCCACTCTACACTCACTGTCACTCTACACTCACTGTCACTCTGCACTCACTGTCACTCTGCACTCACTGTCACTCTGCACTCACTCTACACTCACTGTCACTCACTGTCACTCTACACTCACTGTCACTCTACACTCGCTGTCACTCTGCACTCACTGTCACTCTGCACTCACTCTACACTCACTGTCACTCTACACTCACTGTCACTCTGCACTCACTGTCACTCTGCACTCACTGTCACTCTGCACCCACTGTCACTCTGCACTCACTGTCACTCTGCACTCACTGTCACTCTGCACCAACTGTCACTCTGCACTCACTGTCACTCTGCACTCACTGTCACTCTGCACTCACTGTCACTCACTGTCACTCTACACTCACTATCACTCTGCACTCACTGTCACTCTGCACTCACTCTGCACTCACTCTGCACTCACTGTCACTCAGAAGTCACTGTCACTCGGCACTTACTGTCACTCGGCACTCACTGTCACTCTGCACTCACTGTCACTCTACACTCACTGTCACTCTGCACTCACTGTCACTCTGCACTCACTGTCACTCTACACTCACTGTCACTCTACACTCACTGTCACTCTGCATTCACTGTCACTCTGCACTCACTGTCACTCACTGTCACTCTACACTCACTATCACTCTGCACTCACTGTCACTCTGCACTCACTCTGCACTCACTCTGCACTCACTGTCACTCAGAAGTCACTGTCACTCGGTACTTACTGTCACTCGGCACTCACTGTCACTCTGCACTCACTGTCACTCTACACTCACTGTCACTCTGCACTCACTGTCACTCTGCACTCACTGTCACTCTACACTCACTGTCACTCTGCACTCACTGTCAATCTGCACTCACTGTCAGTCTGCACTCACTGTCACTCTGCACTCACTGTCACTCTGCACTCACTCTGCACTCACTGTCACTCTGCACTCACTGTCACTCTACACTCACTGTCACTCTGCACTCACTGTCACTTCGCACCCATTGTCACTCTGCACCCACTGTCACTCTGCACTCACTGTCACTCTGCACTCACTGTCACTCTGCACCCACTGTCACTCTGCACTCACTGTCACTCTGCACTCACTGTCACTCTGCACTCACTGTCACTCTGCACCCACTGTCACTCTGCACTCACTGTCAATCTGCACTCACTGTCACTCTGCACTCTCTCTACACTCACTGTCACTCACTGTCACTCTACACTCACTGTCAATCTACACTCACTGTCACTCTGCACTCACTGTCACTCTGCACTCACTGTCACTCTGCACTCCCTCTGCACTCACTGTCACTCTGCACTCACTGTCACTCTGCACTCACTGTCACTGTTCACTCACTGTCACTCTGCGCTCACTGTCACTCTGCACTCACTGTCACTCTGCACTCACTGTCACTCTGCACTCACTCTGCACTCAATGTCACTCTGCATTCACTGTCACTCTGCACTCACTGTCACTCACTGTCACTCTGCACTCACTGTCACTCTGCACTCACTGTCACTCTGCACTCACTCTGCACTCACTGTCACTCTGCACTCACTCTACACTCACTTTCACTCACTGTCACTCTACACTCACTGTCACTCTGCAGTCACTGTCACTCTGCACTCACTGTCACTCTGCACTCACTGTCACTCTGCACTCACCCTGCACTCACTGTCACTCTGCACTCACTGTCACTCTGCACTCACTCTACACTCACTGCCACTCACTGTCACTCTGCACTCACTGTCACTCTGCACTCACTGTCACTCTGCACTCACTGTCACTCTGCACTCACTCTACACTCACTGTCACTCACTGTCACTCTACACTCACTTTCACTCTACACTCACTGTCACTCTGCACTCACTGTCACTCTGCACTTACTGTCACTCTGCACTCACTCTACACTCACTGTCACTCACTGTCACTCTACACTCACTGTCATTCTGCACTCACGGTCACTCTGCACTCACTGTCACTCTGCACTCACTGTCACTCTGCACTCACTCTGCACTCACTGTCACTCTGCACTCACTGTCATTCTGCACTCACTGTCACTCTGCACTCACTCTACACTCACTGTCACTCACTGTCACTGTACACTCACTGTCACTCTACACTCACTGTCACTCTGCACTCACTCTACACTCACTGTCACTCTACACTCACTGTCACTCTGCACTCACTGTCACTCTGCACTCACTGTCACTCTGCACCCACTGTCACTCTGCACTCACTGTCACTCTGCACCCACTGTCACTCTGCACTCAGTGTCACTCTGCACTCACTGTCACTCTGCACTCACTGTCACTCTGCACTCACTCTACACTCACTGTCACTCACTGTTACTCTACACTCACTGTCACTCAACACTCACTGTCACTCTGCACTCACTGTCCCTCTGCACTCACTGTCCCTCTGCACTCACTGTCACTCTGAACTCACTGTCACTCTGAACTCACTGTCACTCTGCACTCACTGTCACTCTGCACTCACTGTGCACTCACTGTCACTCTGCACTCACTGTCACTCTGCACTCACTCTACACTCACTGTCACTCACTGTCACTCACTGTCACTCTGCACTCACCGTCACTCTGCACTCACTGTCACTCTGCACTCACTGTCACTCTGCACTCACTCTACACTCACTGTCACTCACTGTCACTCACTATCACTCTACACTCACTGTCACTCTGCACTCACTGTCACTCTGCACTCACTCTGCACTCACTCTGTACTCACTGTCACTCTGCACTCACTCTACACTCACTGTCACTCACTATCACTCTGCACTCATTGTCACTCTGCACTCACTCTGCACTCACTCTGCACTCACTGTCACTCGGCAGTCACTGTCACTCGGCACTCACTGTCACTCGGCACTCACTGTCACTCTGCACTCACTGTCACTCTACACTCACTGTCACTCTGCACTCACTGTCACTCTGCACTCACTATCACTCTACACTCACTGTCACTCACTGTCACTCTGCACTCACTGTCACTCTGCACTCACTGTCACTCTGCACTCACTCTGCACTCACTGTCACTCTGCACTCACTGTCACTCTACACTCACTGTCACTCTACACTCACTGTCACTCTGCACTCACTTTCACTCTGCACTCACTGTCACTCTGCACCCACTGTCACTCTGAACTCACTGTCACTCTGCACTCACTGTCACTCTGCACTCACTGTCACTCTGCACCCACTGTCACTCTGCACTCACTGTCACTCTGCACTCACTGTCACTCTGCACTCTCTCTACACTCACTGTCACTCACTGTCACTCTACACTCACTTTCACTCTACACTCACTGTCACTCTGCACTCACTGTCACTCTGCACTCCCTCTGCACTCACTGTCACTTTGCACTCACTGTCACTCTGCACTCACTGTCACTCACTGTCACTCTGCACTCACTGACACTCTGCACTCACTCTACACTCACTTTCACTCACTGTCACTCTACACTCAGTGTCACTCTGCACTCACTGTCACTCTGCACTCACTGTCACTCTGCACTCACTGTCACTCTGCACTCCCTCTGCAATCACTGTCACTGCACTCACTGTCACTCTGCACTCACTCTACACTCACTGTCACTCACTGTCACTCTGCACTCACTGTCACTCTGCACTCACTGTCACTCTGCACTCACTGTCACTCTGCATTCACTGTCACTCTGCACTCGCTGTCACTATGCACTCACTGTCACTCTACACTCACTGTCACTCACTGTCACTCTACACTCACTGTCACTCTACACTCACTGTCACTCTACACTCACTGTCACTCTGCACTCACTGTCACTCTGCACTCACTCTACACTCACTGTCACTCACTGTCATGCTACACTCACTGTCACTCTGCACTCACTGTCACTCTGCACTCACGGTCACTCTGCACTCATAGTCACCATGCACTCACAGTCACTCTGCACTCACTCTACACTCACTTTCACTCACTGTCACTCTACACTAACTGTCATCCTACACTCACTGTCACTCTGCACTCACTGTCACTCTGCACTCACTCTACACTCACTGTCACTCTACACTCACTGTCACTCTGCAAGCACTGTCACTCTGCACTCACTGTCACACTGCACTCACTGTCACTCTGCACTCACTCTGCACTCACTGTCACTCTGCATTTACTGTCACTCTGCACTCACTGTCACTCACTGTCACCCTGCACTCACTGTCAATCTGCACTCACTGTCACTCTGCACTCTCTCTACACTCACTGTCACTCACTGTCACTCTACACTCACTGTCACTCTACACTCACTGTCACTCTGCACTCACTGTCACTCTGCACTCACTGTCACTCTGCACTCCCTCTGCACTCACTGTCACTCTGCACTCACTGTCACTCTGCACTCACTGTCACTGTTCACTCACTGTCACTCTGCGCTCACTGTCACTCTGCACTCACTGTCACTCTGCACTCACTGTCACTCTGCACTCACTCTGCACTCAATGTCACTCTGCATTCACTGTCACTCTGCACTCACTGTCACTCACTGTCACTCTGCACTCACTGTCACTCTGCACTCACTGTCACTCTGCACTCACTCTGCACTCACTGTCACTCTGCACTCACTCTACACTCACTTTCACTCACTGTCACTCTACACTCACTGTCACTCTGCAGTCACTGTCACTCTGCACTCACTGTCACTCTGCACTCACTGTCACTCTGCACTCACCCTGCACTCACTGTCACTCTGCACTCACTGTCACTCTGCACTCACTCTACACTCACTGCCACTCACTGTCACTCTGCACTCACTGTCACTCTGCACTCACTGTCACTCTGCACTCACTGTCACTCTGCACTCACTCTACACTCACTGTCACTCACTGTCACTCTACACTCACTTTCACTCTACACTCACTGTCACTCTGCACTCACTGTCACTCTGCACTTACTGTCACTCTGCACTCACTCTACACTCACTGTCACTCACTGTCACTCTACACTCACTGTCATTCTGCACTCACGGTCACTCTGCACTCACTGTCACTCTGCACTCACTGTCACTCTGCACTCACTCTGCACTCACTGTCACTCTGCACTCACTGTCATTCTGCACTCACTGTCACTCTGCACTCACTCTACACTCACTGTCACTCACTGTCACTGTACACTCACTGTCACTCTACACTCACTGTCACTCTGCACTCACTCTACACTCACTGTCACTCTACACTCACTGTCACTCTGCACTCACTGTCACTCTGCACTCACTGTCACTCTGCACCCACTGTCACTCTGCACTCACTGTCACTCTGCACCCACTGTCACTCTGCACTCACTGTCACTCTGCACTCACTGTCACTCTGCACTCACTGTCACTCTGCACTCACTCTACACTCACTGTCACTCACTGTTACTCTACACTCACTGTCACTCAACACTCACTGTCACTCTGCACTCACTGTCCCTCTGCACTCACTGTCCCTCTGCACTCACTGTCACTCTGAACTCACTGTCACTCTGAACTCACTGTCACTCTGCACTCACTGTCACTCTGCACTCACTGTGCACTCACTGTCACTCTGCACTCACTGTCACTCTGCACTCACTCTACACTCACTGTCACTCACTGTCACTCACTGTCACTCTGCACTCACCGTCACTCTGCACTCACTGTCACTCTGCACTCACTGTCACTCTGCACTCACTCTACACTCACTGTCACTCACTGTCACTCACTATCACTCTACACTCACTGTCACTCTGCACTCACTGTCACTCTGCACTCACTCTGCACTCACTCTGTACTCACTGTCACTCTGCACTCACTCTACACTCACTGTCACTCACTATCACTCTGCACTCATTGTCACTCTGCACTCACTCTGCACTCACTCTGCACTCACTGTCACTCGGCAGTCACTGTCACTCGGCACTCACTGTCACTCGGCACTCACTGTCACTCTGCACTCACTGTCACTCTACTCTCACTGTCACTCTGCACTCACTGTCACTCTGCACTCACTATCACTCTACACTCACTGTCACTCACTGTCACTCTGCACTCACTGTCACTCTGCACTCACTGTCACTCTGCACTCACTCTGCACTCACTGTCACTCTGCACTCACTGTCACTCTACACTCACTGTCACTCTACACTCACTGTCACTCTGCACTCACTTTCACTCTGCACTCACTGTCACTCTGCACCCACTGTCACTCTGAACTCACTGTCACTCTGCACTCACTGTCACTCTGCACTCACTGTCACTCTGCACCCACTGTCACTCTGCACTCACTGTCACTCTGCACTCACTGTCACTCTGCACTCTCTCTACACTCACTGTCACTCACTGTCACTCTACACTCACTGTCACTCTACACTCACTGTCACTCTGCACTCACTGTCACTCTGCACTCCCTCTGCACTCACTGTCACTTTGCACTCACTGTCACTCTGCACTCACTGTCACTCACTGTCACTCTGCACTCACTGACACTCTGCACTCACTCTACACTCACTTTCACTCACTGTCACTCTACACTCAGTGTCACTCTGCACTCACTGTCACTGCACTCACTGTCACTCTGCACTCACTGTCACTCTGCACTCCCTCTGCAATCACTGTCACTGCACTCACTGTCACTCTGCACTCACTCTACACTCACTGTCACTCACTGTCACTCTGCACTCACTGTCACTCTGCACTCACTGTCACTCTGCACTCACTGTCACTCTGCATTCACTGTCACTCTGCACTCGCTGTCACTATGCACTCACTGTCACTCTACACTCACTGTCACTCACTGTCACTCTACACTCACTGTCACTCTACACTCACTGTCACTCTACACTCACTGTCACTCTGCACTCACTGTCACTCTGCACTCACTCTACACTCACTGTCACTCACTGTCATGCTACACTCACTGTCACTCTGCACTCACTGTCACTCTGCACTCACGGTCACTCTGCACTCATAGTCACCATGCACTCACAGCCACTCTGCACTCACTCTACACTCACTTTCACTCACTGTCACTCTACACTCACTGTCATCCTACACTCACTGTCACTCTGCACTCACTGTCACTCTGCACTCACTCTACACTCACTGTCACTCTACACTCACTGTCACTCTGCAAGCACTGTCACTCTGCACTCACTCTGCACTCACTGTCACTCTGCATTTACTGTCACTCTGCACTCACTGTCACTCACTGTCACCCTGCACTCACTGTCACTCTGCACTCACTGTCACTCTGCACTCACTCTGCACTCACTGTCACTCTGCACTCACTCTACACTCACTTTCACTCACTGTCACTCTACACTCACTCTGCACTCACTGTCACTCTGCACTCACTGTCACTCTGCACTCACCCTGCACTCACTGTCACTCTGCACTCACTGTCATTCTGCACTCACTCTACACTCACTGTCACTCACTGTCACTCTGCACTCACTGTCACTCTGCACTCACTGTCACTCTGCACTCACTGTCACTCTGCACTCGCTGTCACTATGCACTCACTGTCACTCTGAACTCACTCTACACTCACTGTCACTCACTGTCACTCTACACTCACTGTCACTCTACACTCACTGTCACTCTGCACTCACTGTCACTCTGCACTCACTGTCACTCTGCACTCACTCTACACTCACTGTCACTCTACACTCACTGTCACTCTGCAAGCACTGTCACTCTGCACTCACTGTCACACTGCACTCACTGTCACTCTGCACTCACTCTGCACTCACTGTCACTCTGCATTTACTGTCACTCTGCACTCACTGTCACTCACTGTCACCCTGCACTCACTGTCACTCTGCACTCACTGTCACTCTGCACTCACTCTGCACTCACTGTCACTCTGCACTCACTCTACACTCACTTTCACTCACTGTCACTCTACACTCACTGTCACTCTGCACTCACTGTCACTCTGCACTCACTGTCACTCTGCACTCACCCTGCACTCACTGTCACTCTGCACTCACTGTCATTCTGCACTCACTCTACACTCACTGTCACTCACTGTCACTCTGCACTCACTGTCACTCTGCACTCACTGTCACTCTGCACTCACTGTCACTCTGCACTCGCTTTCACTATGCACTCACTGTCACTCTGAACTCACTCTACACTCACTGTCACTCACTGCCACTCTACACTCACTGTCACTCTACACTCACTGTCACTCTGCACTCACTGTCACTCTGCACTCACTGTCACTCTGCACTCACTCTACACTCACTGTCACTCACTGTCACTCTACACTCACTGTCACTCTACACTCGCTGTCACTCTGCACTCACTGTCACTCTGCACTCACTCTACACTCACTGTCACTCTACACTCACTGTCACTCTGCACTCACTGTCACTCTGCACTCACTGTCACTCTGCACCCACTGTCACTCTGCACTCACTGTCACTCTGCACTCACTGTCACTCTGCACCAACTGTCACTCTGCACTCACTGTCACTCTGCACTCACTGTCACTCTGCACTCACTGTCACTCACTGTCACTCTACACTCACTATCACTCTGCACTCACTGTCACTCTGCACTCACTCTGCACTCACTCTGCACTCACTGTCACTCAGAAGTCACTGTCACTCGGCACTTACTGTCACTCGGCACTCACTGTCACTCTGCACTCACTGTCACTCTACACTCACTGTCACTCTGCACTCACTGTCACTCTGCACTCACTGTCACTCTACACTCACTGTCACTCTACACTCACTGTCACTCTGCATTCACTGTCACTCTGCACTCACTGTCACTCACTGTCACTCTACACTCACTATCACTCTGCACTCACTGTCACTCTGCACTCACTCTGCACTCACTCTGCACTCACTGTCACTCAGAAGTCACTGTCACTCGGCACTTACTGTCACTCGGCACTCACTGTCACTCTGCACTCACTGTCACTCTACACTCACTGTCACTCTGCACTCACTGTCACTCTGCACTCACTGTCACTCTACACTCACTGTCACTCTGCACTCACTGTCACTCTGCACTCACTGTCAGTCTGCACTCACTGTCACTCTGCACTCACTGTCACTCTGCACTCACTCTGCACTCACTGTCACTCTGCACTCACTGTCACTCTACACTCACTGTCACTCTGCACTCACTGTCACTCTGCACCCATTGTCACTCTGCACCCACTGTCACTCTGCACTCACTGTCACTCTGCACTCACTGTCACTCTGCACCCACTGTCACTCTGCACTCACTGTCACTCTGCACTCACTGTCACTCTGCACTCACTGTCACTCTGCACCCACTGTCACTCTGCACTCACTGTCACTTTGCACTCACTGTCACTCTGCACTCTCTCTACACTCACTGTCACTCACTGTCACTCTACACTCACTGTCACTCTACACTCACTGTCACTCTGCACTCACTGTCACTCTGCACTCACTGTCACTCTGCACTCCCTCTGCACTCACTGTCACTCTGCACTCACTGTCACTCTGCACTCACTGTCACTCTTCACTCACTGTCACTCTGCGCTCACTGTCACTCTGCACTTACTGTCACTCTGCACTCACTGTCACTCTGCACTCACTCTGCACTCAATGTCACTCTGCATTCACTGTCACTCTGCACTCACTGTCACTCACTGTCACTCTGCACTCACTGTCACTCTGCACTCACTGTCACTCTGCACTCACTCTGCACTCACTGTCACTCTGCACTCACTCTACACTCACTTTCACTCACTGTCACTCTACACTCACTGTCACTCTGCAGTCACTGTCACTCTGCACTCACTGTCACTCTGCACTCACTGTCACTCTGCACTCACCCTGCACTCACTGTCACTCTGCACTCACTGTCACTCTGCACTCACTCTACACTCACTGCCACTCACTGTCACTCTGCACTCACTGTCACTCTGCACTCACTGTCACTCTGCACTCACTGTCACTCTGCACTCACTCTACACTCACTGTCACTCACTGTCACTCTACACTCACTTTCACTCTACACTCACTGTCACTCTGCACTCACTGTCACTCTGCACTTACTGTCACTCTGCACTCACTCTACACTCACTGTCACTCACTGTCACTCTACACTCACTGTCATTCTACACTCACGGTCACTCTGCACTCACTGTCACTCTGCACTCACTGTCACTCTGCACTCACTCTGCACCCACTGTCACTCTGCACTCACTGTCATTCTGCACTCACTGTCACTCTGCACTCACTCTACACTCACTGTCACTCACTGTCACTGTACACTCACTGTCACTCTACACTCACTGTCACTCTGCACTCACTCTACACTCACTGTCACTCTACACTCACTGTCACTCTGCACTCACTGTCACTCTGCACTCACTGTCACTCTGCACCCACTGTCACTCTGCACTGACTGTCACTCTGCACCCACTGTCACTCTGCACTCACTGTCACTCTGCACTCACTGTCACTCTGCACTCACTGTCACTCTGCACTCACTCTACACTCACTGTCACTCACTGTTACTCTACACTCACTGTCACTCAACACTCACTGTCACTCTGCACTCACTGTCCCTCTGCACTCACTGTCCCTCTGCACTCACTGTCACTCTGAACTCACTGTCACTCTGAACTCACTGTCACTCTGCACTCACTGTCACTCTGCACTCACTGTGCACTCACTGTCACTCTGCACTCACTGTCACTCTGCACTCACTCTACACTCACTGTCACTCACTGTCACTCACTGTCACTCTGCACTCACCATCACTCTGCACTCACTGTCACTCTGCACTCACTGTCACTCTGCACTCACTCTACACTCACTGTCACTCACTGTCACTCACTATCACTCTACACTCACTGTCACTCTGCACTCACTGTCACTCTGCACTCACTCTGCACTCACTCTGTACTCACTGTCACTCTGCACTCACTCTGCACTCACTCTGCACTCACTGTCACTCGGCAGTCACTGTCACTCGGCACTCACTGTCACTCGGCACTCACTGTCACTCTGCACTCACTGTCACTCTACACTCACTGTCACTCTGCACTCACTGTCACTCTGCACTCACTATCACTCTACACTCACTGTCACTCACTGTCACTCTGCACTCACTGTCACTCTGCACTCACTGTCACTCTGCACTCACTCTGCACTCACTGTCACTCTGCACTCACTGTCACTCTACACTCACTGTCACTCTACACTCACTGTCACTCTGCACTCACTTTCACTCTGCACTCACTGTCACTCTGCACCCACTGTCACTCTGAACTCACTGTCACTCTGCACTCACTGTCACTCTGCACTCACTGTCACTCTGCACCCACTGTCACTCTGCACTCACTGTCACTCTGCACTCACTGTCACTCTGCACTCTCTCTACACTCACTGTCACTCACTGTCACTCTACACTCACTGTCACTCTACACTCACTGTCACTCTGCACTCACTGTCACTCTGCACTCCCTCTGCACTCACTGTCACTTTGCACTCACTGTCACTCTGCACTCACTGTCACTCACTGTCACTCTGCACTCACTGACACTCTGCACTCACTCTACACTCACTTTCACTCACTGTCACTCTACACTCAGTGTCACTCTGCACTCACTGTCACTCTGCACTCACTGTCACTCTGCACTCACTGTCACTCTGCACTCCCTCTGCAATCACTGTCACTGCACTCACTGTCACTCTGCACTCACTCTACACTCACTGTCACCCACTGTCACTCTGCACTCACTGTCACTCTGCACTCACTGTCACTCTGCACTCACTGTCACTCTGCATTCACTGTCACTCTGCACTCGCTGTCACTATGCACTCACTGTCACTCTACACTCACTGTCACTCACTGTCACTCTACACTCACTGTCACTCTACACTCACTGTCACTCTACACTCACTGTCACTCTGCACTCACTGTCACTCTGCACTCACTCTACACTCACTGTCACTCACTGTCATGCTACACTCACTGTCACTCTGCACTCACTGTCACTCTGCACTCACGGTCACTCTGCACTCATAGTCACCATGCACTCACAGTCACTCTGCACTCACTCTACACTCACTTTCACTCACTGTCACTCTACACTCACTGTCATCCTACACTCACTGTCACTCTGCACTCACTGTCACTCTGCACTCACTCTACACTCACTGTCACTCTACACTCACTGTCACTCTGCAAGCACTGTCACTCTGCACTCACTGTCACACTGCACTCACTGTCACTCTGCACTCACTCTGCACTCACTGTCACTCTGCATTTACTGTCACTCTGCACTCACTGTCACTCACTGTCACCCTGCACTCACTGTCACTCTGCACTCACTGTCACTCTGCACTCACTCTGCACTCACTGTCACTCTGCACTCACTCTACACTCACTTTCACTCACTGTCACTCTACACTCACTCTGCACTCACTGTCACTCTGCACTCACTGTCACTCTGCACTCACCCTGCACTCACTGTCACTCTGCACTCACTGTCATTCTGCACTCACTCTACACTCACTGTCACTCACTGTCACTCTGCACTCACTGTCACTCTGCACTCACTGTCACTCTGCACTCACTGTCACTCTGCACTCGCTGTCACTATGCACTCACTGTCACTCTGAACTCACTCTACACTCACTGTCACTCACTGTCACTCTACACTCACTGTCACTCTACACTCACTGTCACTCTGCACTCACTGTCACTCTGCACTCACTGTCACTCTGCACTCACTCTACACTCACTGTCACTCACTGTCACTCTACACTCACTGTCACTCTACACTCGCTGTCACTCTGCACTCACTGTCACTCTGCACTCACTCTACACTCACTGTCACTCTACACTCACTGTCACTCTGCACTCACTGTCACTCTGCACTCACTGTCACTCTGCACCCACTGTCACTCTGCACTCACTGTCACTCTGCACTCACTGTCACTCTGCACCAACTGTCACTCTGCACTCACTGTCACTCTGCACTCACTGTCACTCTGCACTCACTGTCACTCGTCTCTCACTCTACACTCACTGTCACTCACTGTCACTCTACACTCACTGTCACTCTACACTCACTGTCACTCTGCATTCACTGTCACTCTGCACTCACTGTCACTCACTGTCACTCTACACTCACTATCACTCTGCACTCACTGTCACTCTGCACTCACTCTGCACTCACTCTGCACTCACTGTCACTCAGAAGTCACTGTCACTCGGCACTTACTGTCACTCGGCACTCACTGTCACTCTGCACTCACTGTCACTCTACACTCACTGTCACTCTGCACTCACTGTCACTCTGCACTCACTGTCACTCTACACTCACTGTCACTCTGCACTCACTGTCACTCTGCACTCACTGTCAGTCTGCACTCACTGTCACTCTGCACTCACTGTCACTCTGCACTCACTCTGCACTCACTGTCACTCTGCACTCACTGTCACTCTGCACTCACTGTCACTCTGCACTCACTGTCACTGTTCACTCACTGTCACTCTGCGCTCACTGTCACTCTGCACTCACTGTCACTCTGCACTCACTGTCACTCTGCACTCACTCTGCACTCAATGTCACTCTGCATTCACTGTCACTCTGCACTCACTGTCACTCACTGTCACTCTGCACTCACTGTCACTCTGCACTCACTGTCACTCTGCACTCACTCTGCACTCACTGTCACTCTGCACTCACTCTACACTCACTTTCACTCACTGTCACTCTACACTCACTGTCACTCTGCAGTCACTGTCACTCTGCACTCACTGTCACTCTGCACTCACTGTCACTCTGCACTCACCCTGCACTCACTGTCACTCTGCACTCACTGTCACTCTGCACTCACTCTACACTCACTGCCACTCACTGTCACTCTGCACTCACTGTCACTCTGCACTCACTGTCACTCTGCACTCACTGTCACTCTGCACTCACTCTACACTCACTGTCACTCACTGTCACTCTACACTCACTTTCACTCTACACTCACTGTCACTCTGCACTCACTGTCACTCTGCACTTACTGTCACTCTGCACTCACTCTACACTCACTGTCACTCACTGTCACTCTACACTCACTGTCATTCTGCACTCACGGTCACTCTGCACTCACTGTCACTCTGCACTCACTGTCACTCTGCACTCACTCTGCACTCACTGTCACTCTGCACTCACTGTCATTCTGCACTCACTGTCACTCTGCACTCACTCTACACTCACTGTCACTCACTGTCACTGTACACTCACTGTCACTCTACACTCACTGTCACTCTGCACTCACTCTACACTCACTGTCACTCTACACTCACTGTCACTCTGCACTCACTGTCACTCTGCACTCACTGTCACTCTGCACCCACTGTCACTCTGCACTCACTGTCACTCTGCACCCACTGTCACTCTGCACTCACTGTCACTCTGCACTCACTGTCACTCTGCACTCACTGTCACTCTGCACTCACTCTACACTCACTGTCACTCACTGTTACTCTACACTCACTGTCACTCAACACTCACTGTCACTCTGCACTCACTGTCCCTCTGCACTCACTGTCCCTCTGCACTCACTGTCACTCTGAACTCACTGTCACTCTGAACTCACTGTCACTCTGCACTCACTGTCACTCTGCACTCACTGTGCACTCACTGTCACTCTGCACTCACTGTCACTCTGCACTCACTCTACACTCACTGTCACTCACTGTCACTCACTGTCACTCTGCACTCACCGTCACTCTGCACTCACTGTCACTCTGCACTCACTGTCACTCTGCACTCACTCTACACTCACTGTCACTCACTGTCACTCACTATCACTCTACACTCACTGTCACTCTGCACTCACTGTCACTCTGCACTCACTCTGCACTCACTCTGTACTCACTGTCACTCTGCACTCACTCTACACTCACTGTCACTCACTATCACTCTGCACTCATTGTCACTCTGCACTCACTCTGCACTCACTCTGCACTCACTGTCACTCGGCAGTCACTGTCACTCGGCACTCACTGTCACTCGGCACTCACTGTCACTCTGCACTCACTGTCACTCTACTCTCACTGTCACTCTGCACTCACTGTCACTCTGCACTCACTATCACTCTACACTCACTGTCACTCACTGTCACTCTGCACTCACTGTCACTCTGCACTCACTGTCACTCTGCACTCACTCTGCACTCACTGTCACTCTGCACTCACTGTCACTCTACACTCACTGTCACTCTACACTCACTGTCACTCTGCACTCACTTTCACTCTGCACTCACTGTCACTCTGCACCCACTGTCACTCTGAACTCACTGTCACTCTGCACTCACTGTCACTCTGCACTCACTGTCACTCTGCACCCACTGTCACTCTGCACTCACTGTCACTCTGCACTCACTGTCACTCTGCACTCTCTCTACACTCACTGTCACTCACTGTCACTCTACACTCACTGTCACTCTACACTCACTGTCACTCTGCACTCACTGTCACTCTGCACTCCCTCTGCACTCACTGTCACTTTGCACTCACTGTCACTCTGCACTCACTGTCACTCACTGTCACTCTGCACTCACTGACACTCTGCACTCACTCTACACTCACTTTCACTCACTGTCACTCTACACTCAGTGTCACTCTGCACTCACTGTCACTGCACTCACTGTCACTCTGCACTCACTGTCACTCTGCACTCCCTCTGCAATCACTGTCACTGCACTCACTGTCACTCTGCACTCACTCTACACTCACTGTCACTCACTGTCACTCTGCACTCACTGTCACTCTGCACTCACTGTCACTCTGCACTCACTGTCACTCTGCATTCACTGTCACTCTGCACTCGCTGTCACTATGCACTCACTGTCACTCTACACTCACTGTCACTCACTGTCACTCTACACTCACTGTCACTCTACACTCACTGTCACTCTACACTCACTGTCACTCTGCACTCACTGTCACTCTGCACTCACTCTACACTCACTGTCACTCACTGTCATGCTACACTCACTGTCACTCTGCACTCACTGTCACTCTGCACTCACGGTCACTCTGCACTCATAGTCACCATGCACTCACAGCCACTCTGCACTCACTCTACACTCACTTTCACTCACTGTCACTCTACACTCACTGTCATCCTACACTCACTGTCACTCTGCACTCACTGTCACTCTGCACTCACTCTACACTCACTGTCACTCTACACTCACTGTCACTCTGCAAGCACTGTCACTCTGCACTCACTCTGCACTCACTGTCACTCTGCATTTACTGTCACTCTGCACTCACTGTCACTCACTGTCACCCTGCACTCACTGTCACTCTGCACTCACTGTCACTCTGCACTCACTCTGCACTCACTGTCACTCTGCACTCACTCTACACTCACTTTCACTCACTGTCACTCTACACTCACTCTGCACTCACTGTCACTCTGCACTCACTGTCACTCTGCACTCACCCTGCACTCACTGTCACTCTGCACTCACTGTCATTCTGCACTCACTCTACACTCACTGTCACTCACTGTCACTCTGCACTCACTGTCACTCTGCACTCACTGTCACTCTGCACTCACTGTCACTCTGCACTCGCTGTCACTATGCACTCACTGTCACTCTGAACTCACTCTACACTCACTGTCACTCACTGTCACTCTACACTCACTGTCACTCTACACTCACTGTCACTCTGCACTCACTGTCACTCTGCACTCACTGTCACTCTGCACTCACTCTACACTCACTGTCACTCTACACTCACTGTCACTCTGCAAGCACTGTCACTCTGCACTCACTGTCACACTGCACTCACTGTCACTCTGCACTCACTCTGCACTCACTGTCACTCTGCATTTACTGTCACTCTGCACTCACTGTCACTCACTGTCACCCTGCACTCACTGTCACTCTGCACTCACTGTCACTCTGCACTCACTCTGCACTCACTGTCACTCTGCACTCACTCTACACTCACTTTCACTCACTGTCACTCTACACTCACTGTCACTCTGCACTCACTGTCACTCTGCACTCACTGTCACTCTGCACTCACCCTGCACTCACTGTCACTCTGCACTCACTGTCATTCTGCACTCACTCTACACTCACTGTCACTCACTGTCACTCTGCACTCACTGTCACTCTGCACTCACTGTCACTCTGCACTCACTGTCACTCTGCACTCGCTTTCACTATGCACTCACTGTCACTCTGAACTCACTCTACACTCACTGTCACTCACTGCCACTCTACACTCACTGTCACTCTACACTCACTGTCACTCTGCACTCACTGTCACTCTGCACTCACTGTCACTCTGCACTCACTCTACACTCACTGTCACTCACTGTCACTCTACACTCACTGTCACTCTACACTCGCTGTCACTCTGCACTCACTGTCACTCTGCACTCACTCTACACTCACTGTCACTCTACACTCACTGTCACTCTGCACTCACTGTCACTCTGCACTCACTGTCACTCTGCACCCACTGTCACTCTGCACTCACTGTCACTCTGCACTCACTGTCACTCTGCACCAACTGTCACTCTGCACTCACTGTCACTCTGCACTCACTGTCACTCTGCACTCACTGTCACTCACTGTCACTCTACACTCACTATCACTCTGCACTCACTGTCACTCTGCACTCACTCTGCACTCACTCTGCACTCACTGTCACTCAGAAGTCACTGTCACTCGGCACTTACTGTCACTCGGCACTCACTGTCACTCTGCACTCACTGTCACTCTACACTCACTGTCACTCTGCACTCACTGTCACTCTGCACTCACTGTCACTCTACACTCACTGTCACTCTACACTCACTGTCACTCTGCATTCACTGTCACTCTGCACTCACTGTCACTCACTGTCACTCTACACTCACTATCACTCTGCACTCACTGTCACTCTGCACTCACTCTGCACTCACTCTGCACTCACTGTCACTCAGAAGTCACTGTCACTCGGCACTTACTGTCACTCGGCACTCACTGTCACTCTGCACTCACTGTCACTCTACACTCACTGTCACTCTGCACTCACTGTCACTCTGCACTCACTGTCACTCTACACTCACTGTCACTCTGCACTCACTGTCACTCTGCACTCACTGTCAGTCTGCACTCACTGTCACTCTGCACTCACTGTCACTCTGCACTCACTCTGCACTCACTGTCACTCTGCACTCACTGTCACTCTACACTCACTGTCACTCTGCACTCACTGTCACTCTGCACCCATTGTCACTCTGCACCCACTGTCACTCTGCACTCACTGTCACTCTGCACTCACTGTCACTCTGCACCCACTGTCACTCTGCACTCACTGTCACTCTGCACTCACTGTCACTCTGCACTCACTGTCACTCTGCACCCACTGTCACTCTGCACTCACTGTCACTTTGCACTCACTGTCACTCTGCACTCTCTCTACACTCACTGTCACTCACTGTCACTCTACACTCACTGTCACTCTACACTCACTGTCACTCTGCACTCACTGTCACTCTGCACTCACTGTCACTCTGCACTCCCTCTGCACTCACTGTCACTCTGCACTCACTGTCACTCTGCACTCACTGTCACTCTTCACTCACTGTCACTCTGCGCTCACTGTCACTCTGCACTCACTGTCACTCTGCACTCACTGTCACTCTGCACTCACTCTGCACTCAATGTCACTCTGCATTCACTGTCACTCTGCACTCACTGTCACTCACTGTCACTCTGCACTCACTGTCACTCTGCACTCACTGTCACTCTGCACTCACTCTGCACTCACTGTCACTCTGCACTCACTCTACACTCACTTTCACTCACTGTCACTCTACACTCACTGTCACTCTGCAGTCACTGTCACTCTGCACTCACTGTCACTCTGCACTCACTGTCACTCTGCACTCACCCTGCACTCACTGTCACTCTGCACTCACTGTCACTCTGCACTCACTCTACACTCACTGCCACTCACTGTCACTCTGCACTCACTGTCACTCTGCACTCACTGTCACTCTGCACTCACTGTCACTCTGCACTCACTCTACACTCACTGTCACTCACTGTCACTCTACACTCACTTTCACTCTACACTCACTGTCACTCTGCACTCACTGTCACTCTGCACTTACTGTCACTCTGCACTCACTCTACACTCACTGTCACTCACTGTCACTCTACACTCACTGTCATTCTACACTCACGGTCACTCTGCACTCACTGTCACTCTGCACTCACTGTCACTCTGCACTCACTCTGCACCCACTGTCACTCTGCACTCACTGTCATTCTGCACTCACTGTCACTCTGCACTCACTCTACACTCACTGTCACTCACTGTCACTGTACACTCACTGTCACTCTACACTCACTGTCACTCTGCACTCACTCTACACTCACTGTCACTCTACACTCACTGTCACTCTGCACTCACTGTCACTCTGCACTCACTGTCACTCTGCACCCACTGTCACTCTGCACTGACTGTCACTCTGCACCCACTGTCACTCTGCACTCACTGTCACTCTGCACTCACTGTCACTCTGCACTCACTGTCACTCTGCACTCACTCTACACTCACTGTCACTCACTGTTACTCTACACTCACTGTCACTCAACACTCACTGTCACTCTGCACTCACTGTCCCTCTGCACTCACTGTCCCTCTGCACTCACTGTCACTCTGAACTCACTGTCACTCTGAACTCACTGTCACTCTGCACTCACTGTCACTCTGCACTCACTGTGCACTCACTGTCACTCTGCACTCACTGTCACTCTGCACTCACTCTACACTCACTGTCACTCACTGTCACTCACTGTCACTCTGCACTCACCATCACTCTGCACTCACTGTCACTCTGCACTCACTGTCACTCTGCACTCACTCTACACTCACTGTCACTCACTGTCACTCACTATCACTCTACACTCACTGTCACTCTGCACTCACTGTCACTCTGCACTCACTCTGCACTCACTCTGTACTCACTGTCACTCTGCACTCACTCTGCACTCACTCTGCACTCACTGTCACTCGGCAGTCACTGTCACTCGGCACTCACTGTCACTCGGCACTCACTGTCACTCTGCACTCACTGTCACTCTACACTCACTGTCACTCTGCACTCACTGTCACTCTGCACTCACTATCACTCTACACTCACTGTCACTCACTGTCACTCTGCACTCACTGTCACTCTGCACTCACTGTCACTCTGCACTCACTCTGCACTCACTGTCACTCTGCACTCACTGTCACTCTACACTCACTGTCACTCTACACTCACTGTCACTCTGCACTCACTTTCACTCTGCACTCACTGTCACTCTGCACCCACTGTCACTCTGAACTCACTGTCACTCTGCACTCACTGTCACTCTGCACTCACTGTCACTCTGCACCCACTGTCACTCTGCACTCACTGTCACTCTGCACTCACTGTCACTCTGCACTCTCTCTACACTCACTGTCACTCACTGTCACTCTACACTCACTGTCACTCTACACTCACTGTCACTCTGCACTCACTGTCACTCTGCACTCCCTCTGCACTCACTGTCACTTTGCACTCACTGTCACTCTGCACTCACTGTCACTCACTGTCACTCTGCACTCACTGACACTCTGCACTCACTCTACACTCACTTTCACTCACTGTCACTCTACACTCAGTGTCACTCTGCACTCACTGTCACTCTGCACTCACTGTCACTCTGCACTCACTGTCACTCTGCACTCCCTCTGCAATCACTGTCACTGCACTCACTGTCACTCTGCACTCACTCTACACTCACTGTCACCCACTGTCACTCTGCACTCACTGTCACTCTGCACTCACTGTCACTCTGCACTCACTGTCACTCTGCATTCACTGTCACTCTGCACTCGCTGTCACTATGCACTCACTGTCACTCTACACTCACTGTCACTCACTGTCACTCTACACTCACTGTCACTCTACACTCACTGTCACTCTACACTCACTGTCACTCTGCACTCACTGTCACTCTGCACTCACTCTACACTCACTGTCACTCACTGTCATGCTACACTCACTGTCACTCTGCACTCACTGTCACTCTGCACTCACGGTCACTCTGCACTCATAGTCACCATGCACTCACAGTCACTCTGCACTCACTCTACACTCACTTTCACTCACTGTCACTCTACACTCACTGTCATCCTACACTCACTGTCACTCTGCACTCACTGTCACTCTGCACTCACTCTACACTCACTGTCACTCTACACTCACTGTCACTCTGCAAGCACTGTCACTCTGCACTCACTGTCACACTGCACTCACTGTCACTCTGCACTCACTCTGCACTCACTGTCACTCTGCATTTACTGTCACTCTGCACTCACTGTCACTCACTGTCACCCTGCACTCACTGTCACTCTGCACTCACTGTCACTCTGCACTCACTCTGCACTCACTGTCACTCTGCACTCACTCTACACTCACTTTCACTCACTGTCACTCTACACTCACTCTGCACTCACTGTCACTCTGCACTCACTGTCACTCTGCACTCACCCTGCACTCACTGTCACTCTGCACTCACTGTCATTCTGCACTCACTCTACACTCACTGTCACTCACTGTCACTCTGCACTCACTGTCACTCTGCACTCACTGTCACTCTGCACTCACTGTCACTCTGCACTCGCTGTCACTATGCACTCACTGTCACTCTGAACTCACTCTACACTCACTGTCACTCACTGTCACTCTACACTCACTGTCACTCTACACTCACTGTCACTCTGCACTCACTGTCACTCTGCACTCACTGTCACTCTGCACTCACTCTACACTCACTGTCACTCACTGTCACTCTACACTCACTGTCACTCTACACTCGCTGTCACTCTGCACTCACTGTCACTCTGCACTCACTCTACACTCACTGTCACTCTACACTCACTGTCACTCTGCACTCACTGTCACTCTGCACTCACTGTCACTCTGCACCCACTGTCACTCTGCACTCACTGTCACTCTGCACTCACTGTCACTCTGCACCAACTGTCACTCTGCACTCACTGTCACTCTGCACTCACTGTCACTCTGCACTCACTGTCACTCGTCTCTCACTCTACACTCACTGTCACTCACTGTCACTCTACACTCACTGTCACTCTACACTCACTGTCACTCTGCATTCACTGTCACTCTGCACTCACTGTCACTCACTGTCACTCTACACTCACTATCACTCTGCACTCACTGTCACTCTGCACTCACTCTGCACTCACTCTGCACTCACTGTCACTCAGAAGTCACTGTCACTCGGCACTTACTGTCACTCGGCACTCACTGTCACTCTGCACTCACTGTCACTCTACACTCACTGTCACTCTGCACTCACTGTCACTCTGCACTCACTGTCACTCTACACTCACTGTCACTCTGCACTCACTGTCACTCTGCACTCACTGTCAGTCTGCACTCACTGTCACTCTGCACTCACTGTCACTCTGCACTCACTCTGCACTCACTGTCACTCTGCACTCACTGTCACTCTACACTCACTGTCACTCTGCACTCACTGTCACTCTGCACCCATTGTCACTCTGCACCCACTGTCACTCTGCACTCACTGTCACTCTGCACTCACTGTCACTCTGCACCCACTGTCACTCTGCACTCACTGTCACTCTGCACTCACTGTCACTCTGCACTCACTGTCACTCACTGTCACTCTACACTCACTGTCACTCTGCACTCACTGTCACTCTGCACTCACTGTCACTCTGCACTCACTGTCACTCTGAAATCACTGTTACTCTGCACTCACTCTACACTCACTGTCACTCACTGTCACTCTACACTCACTGTCACTCTGCACTCACTGTCACTCTGCACTCACTGTCACTCTGCACTCACTGTCACTCTGAAATCACTGTCACTCTGCACTCACTCTACACTCACTGTCACTCACTGTCACTCTACACTCACTGTCACTCTGCACTCACTGTCACTCTGCACTCACTGTCACTCTGCACTCACTGTCACTCTGAAATCACTGTTACTCTGCACTCACTGTCACTCTGCACTCACTGTGCACTCACTGTCACTCTGCACTCACTGTCGCTCTGCACTCACTGTCACTCTGCACTCACTCTACACTCACTGTCACTCACTGTCACTCACTGTCACTCTGCACTCACTGTCACTCTGCACTCACTGTCACTCTGCACTCACTGTCACTCTGCACTCACTGTCACTATGCACTCACTGTCACTCTGCACTCACTCTACACTCACTGTCACTCACTGTCACTCTACACTCACTGTCACTCTACACTCACTGTCACTCTGCACTCACTGTCACTCTGCACTCACTCTACGCTCACTGTCACTCTACACTCACTGTCACTCTGCACTCACTGTCACTCTGCACTCACTGTCACTCTGCACTCACTCTGCACTCAATGTCACTCTGCATTCACTGTCACTCTGCACTCACTGTCACTCACTGTCACTCTGCACTCACTGTCACTCTGCACTCACTGTCACTCTGCACTCACTCTGCACTCACTGTCACTCTGCACTCACTCTACACTCACTTTCACTCACTGTCACTCTACACTCACTGTCACTCTGCACTCACTGTCACTCTGCACTCACTGTCACTCTGCACTCACTGTCACTCTGCACGCACCCTGCACTCACTGTCACTCTGCACTCACTGTCACTCTGCACTCACTCTACACTCACTGTCACTCACTGTCACTCTGCACTCACTCTGCACTCACTGTCACTCTGCACTCACTGTCATTCTGCACTCACTGTCACTCTGCACTCACTCTACACTCACTGTCACTCACTGTCACTGTACACTCACTGTCACTCTACACTCACTGTCACTCTGCACTCACTCTACACTCACTGTCACTCTACACTCACTGTCACTCTGCACTCACTGTCACTCTGCACTCACTGTCACTCTGCACCCACTGTCACTCTGCACTCACTGTCACTTTGCACCCACTGTCTCTCTGCACTCACTGTCACTCTGCACTCACTGTCACTCTGCACTCACTGTCACTCTGCACTCACTCTACACTCACTGTCACTCACTGTTACTCTACACTCACTGTCACTCTGCACTCACTGTCCCTCTGCACTCACTGTCCCTCTGCACTCACTGTCACTCTGAACTCACTGTCACTCTGAACTCACTGTCACTCTGCACTCACTGTCACTCTGCACTCACTGTGCACTCACTGTCACTCTGCACTCACTGTCACTCTGCACTCACTCTACACTCACTGTCACTCACTGTCACTCACTGTCACTCTGCACTCACCGTCACTCTGCACTCACTGTCACTCTGCACTCACTGTCACTCTGCACTCACTCTACACTCACTGTCACTCACTGTCACTCACTATCACTCTACACTCACTGTCACTCTGCACTCACTGTCACTCTGCACTCACTCTGCACTCACTCTGTACTCACTGTCACCCTGCACTCACTCCACACTCACTGTCACTCACTATCACTCTGCACTCATTGTCACTCTGCACTCACTCTGCACTCACTCTGCACTCACTGTCACTCGGCAGTCACTGTCACTCGGCACTCACTGTCACTCGGCACTCACTGTCACTCTGCACTCACTGTCACTCTACACTCACTGTCACTCTGCACTCACTGTCACTCTGCACTCACTATCACTCTACACTCACTGTCACTCACTGTCACTCTGCACTCACTGTCACTCTGCACTCACTGTCACTCTGCACTCACTCTGCACTCACTGTCACTCTGCACTCACTGTCACTCTACACTCACTGTCACTCTACACTCACTGTCACTCTGCACTCACTTTCACTCTGCACTCACTGTCACTCTGCACCCACTGTCACTCTGCACTCACTGTCACTCTGCACTCACTGTCACTCTGCACTCACTGTCACTCTGCACCCACTGTCACTCTGCACTCACTGTCACTCTGCACTCACTGTCACTCTGCACTCTCTCTACACTCACTGTCACTCACTGTCACTCTACACTCACTGTCACTCTACACTCACTGTCACTCTGCACTCACTGTCACTTTGCACTCCCTCTGCACTCACTGTCACTTTGCACTCACTGTCACTCTGCACTCACTGTCAGTCACTGTCACTCTGCACTCACTGTCACTCTGCACTCACTGTCACCCTGCACTCGCTGTCACTCTACACTCACTGTCACTCTACACTCACTGTCACTCTGCACTCACTGTCACTCTGCACTCACTGTCACTCTGCACTCCCTGTCACTCTGCACTCACTGTCACTCTGCACTCACTGTCACTCTGCACTCACTGTCACTCTACACTCACTGTCACTCTGCACCCACTGTCACTCTGCACTCACTGTCACTCTGCACTCACTCTGCACTCACTGTCATTCGCACTCACAGTCACTCTGCACTCACTCTACACTCACTGTCACTCTACACTCACTGTCACTCTGCACTCACTCTACACTCACTGTCACTCTGCACTCACTGTCACTCTGCACTCACTGTCACTCTGCACTCACTGTCACTCTGCACTCACTGTCACTCTGCACCCACTGTCACTCTGCACTCACTGTCACTCTGCACCCACTGTCACTCTGCACTCACTGTCACTCTGCACTCACTGTCACTCTGCACTCACTGTCACTCTGCACTCACTCTACACTTACTGTCACTCACTATCACTCTACACTCACTGTCACTCTACACTCACTGTCACTCTGCACTCACTGTCACTCTGCACTCACTGTCCCTCTGCACTCACTGTCACTCTGCACTCACTGTCACTCTGAACTCACTGTCACTCTGAACTCACTGTCACTCTGCACTCACTGTGCACTCACTGTCACTCTGCACTCACTGTCACTCTGCACTCACTGTCACTCTGCACTCACTCTACACTCACTTTCACTCACTGTCACTCACTGTCACTCTGCACTCACCGTCACTCTGCACTCACTGTCACTCTGCACTCACTCTACACTCACTGTCACTCACTGTCACTCACTATCACTCTAAACTCACTGTCACTCTGCACTCACTGTCAATCTGCACTCACTCTGCACTCACTCTGTACTCACTGTCACTCTGCACTCACTCTACACTCACTGTCACTCACTGTCACTCTACACTCACTATCACTCTGCACTCACTGTCACTCTGCACTCACTCTGCACTCACTGTCACTCGGCAGTCACTGTCTCTCGGCACTCACTGTCACTCGGCACTCACTGTCACTCTGCACTCATTGTCACTCTACACTCACTGTCACTCTGCACTCACTGTCACTCTACAATCACTGTCACTCACTGTCACTCTGCACTCACTGTCACTCTGCACTCACTGTCACTCTGCACTCACTCTGCACTCACTGTCACTCTGCACTCACTGTCACTCTGCACTCACTGTCACTCTACACTCACTGTCACTGCACTCACTGTCACTCTGCACTCACTGTCACTCTGCACCCACTGTCACTCTGCACTCACTGTCACTCTGCACTCACTGTCACTCTGCACCCACTGTCACTCTGCACTCACTGTCACTCTGCACTCACTGTCACTCTGCACTCACTGTCACTCTGCACTCTCTCTACACTCACTGTCACTCTAAACTCACTGTCACTCTACACTCACTGTCACTCTGCACTCACTGTCACTCTGCACTCACTATCACTCTGCACTCCCTCTGCGCTCACTGTCACTTTGCACTCACTGTCACTCTGCACTCACTGTCACTCACTGTCACTCTGCACTCACTGTCACTCTGCACTCACTGTCACTCTGCACTCGCTGTCACTCGACACTCACTGTCACTCTACACTCACTGTCACTATGCACTCACTGTCACTCTGCACTCACTGTCACTCTGCACCCACTGTCACTCTGCACTCACTGTCACTCTGCACTCACTGTCACTCTGCACCCATTGTCACTCTGCACTCACTGTCACTCTACACTCACTGTCACTCTGCACTCACTGTCACTCTGCACTCACTGTCACTCTGCACTCACTCTACACTCACTGTCACTCACTGTCACTCTACACTCACTGTCACTCTATACTCACTGTCACTCTGCACTCACTGTCACTCTGCACTCACTGTCACTCTGCATTTACTGTCACTCTGAACTCACTGTCACTCTGCACTCAGTGTGCACTCACTGTCACTCTGCACTCACTGTCACTCTGCACTCACTGTCACTCTGCACTCACTCTACACTCACTGTCACTCACTGTCACTCACTGTCACTCTGCACTCACTGTCACTCTGCACTCACTCTACACTCACTGTCACTCACTGTCACTCACTGTCACTCTACACTCACTGTCACTCTGCACTCACTGTCACTCTGCACTCACTCTGCACTCAATGTCACTCTACACTCACTGTCACTCACTGTCACTCTACACTCACTGTCACTCTGCACTCACTGTCACTCTGCACTCACTCTGCACTCACTCTGCACTCACTGTCACTCGGCAGTCACTGTCACTCGGCACTCACTGTCACTCGGCGCTCACTGTCACTCTGCACTCACTGTCACTCTACACTTACTGTCACTCTGCACTCACTGTCACTCTGCACTCACTGTCACCCTACACTGACTGTCACTCACTGTCTCTCTGCACTCACTGTCACTCTGCACTCACTGTCACTCTGCACTCACTCTGCACTCACTGTCACTCTGCACTCACTGTCACTCTGCACTCACAGTCACTCTGCACTCACTGTCACTCTAGACTCACTGTCACTCTAGACTCACTGTCACTCTGCACTCACTGTCACTCTACACTCACTGTCACTCTGCACTCACTGTCACTCTGCGCTCACTGTCAGTCTGCACCCACTGTCACTCTGCACTCACTGTCACTCTGCACTCACTGTCACTCTGCACTCACTGTGCACTCACTGTCACTCTGCAGTCACTGTCACTCTGCAGTCACTGTCACTCTGCACTCACTCTACACTCACTGTCACTCACTGTCACTCTGCACTCACTGTCACTCTGCACTCACTGTCACTCTGCACTCACTCTGCACTCACTGTCACTCTGCACTCACTGTCACTCTGCACTCACTCTACACTCACTGTCACTCACTGTCACTCTGCACTCACTGTCACTCTGCACTCACTGTCACTCTGCACTCACTGTCACTCTGCACTCACTCTACACTCAATGTCACTCTGCACTCACTGTCACTCTGCACTCACTTTCACTCTACACTCACTGTCACTCTACAGTTACTGTCACTCTGCACTCACTGTCACTCTGCACTCACTGTCACTCTGCACTCACTCTACACTCACTGTCACTCTGCACTCACTGTCACTCTGCACTCACTGTCACTCTGCACTCACTTTCACTCTACACTCACTGTCACTCTACAGTTACCGTCACTCTGCACTCACTGTCACTCTGCACTCACTGTCACTCTGCACTCACTGTCACTCTGCACTCACTCTACACTCACTGTCACTCACTGTCACTCTACACTCACTGTCACTCTACACTCACTGTCACTCTACACTCACTGAGAAATTCCTAAGGCCTATGGCGTGCTGCCTTACTTAAACACAGCCTTGCCTGGACCAATTACCATGCAGATGGTAAAACAAACTACTCAAAAAACTTGCGCATAGAGGCATTTTTCCAGCAGGAGTCGGAACCCCGTAAGAATAGGAGCTCGCAGCTCCGCCCCACTTCTAACGAAGTGGTGACGTCGCCGAGCCCTAAAAAGGAATATCCTAAAGATAAACCAACAGCATAGCCCTTCCTCTGTGGACTGCAAGCATTTGGATAATTCCTAATTATGCACATACATCTTCAACATTCAATTTCGTAAGCAGGCCTGGCATTTGTCCCACTTGTGTGCCTCCCTTCCCCATCTGCATTTCACTAAAAATGTTTCCCCTACTGGTGTTATTGAGGGTGAGACTGTCATACAAGTCCCTTACTCCTAGACAATTTAGTGCAGATCTGCAGAGTTAAAATGTAACGAAGGCTGCAGAAAAAAGCATTTAAACATACTTTTATGTGGAGCCAGGCTGGAGAAAGACTGCTGGGCGACTTGTATGCACCCCTTTTTGTACATCAACGCCCTGGGCCTAGCTCGCCAATGCCAAAGCTGGGCCCTGTTTGCTAGTGTGACACCTTTCTTTCACACCTGATTATTCCAAAGAGAGATATTCCAGCGTTAAACTATGCACATAGCTGCAGTCTTCTCGTGTGTGCAGCACCTGACTCCAAACTAGGAGGCAGTTTGAGGAACTACAGTGGGACTGAGAAGGCGCTAAGTTTTGCCTTCCAGATATTGCCCATTTGCTGTATCAGTTCGAGATGCCAGTAATCTCATTTAGAATGCAGCAGTTAACCTACATATGATGTCTTGAAGCAGGATTGACGTTACTGCAGTCAGGGGGGGCCACAATACCCTTGGATTTGGGTTGTTGCCTGCTAAGCGAGGAGCAACTCACCTTTTGCTGGTGGAAACCTGCCATGCAGTATTCTTTCTTAAACGCACTACCCCAGCATTGATGCTTTAGTCCAAATCTGAAGAAACAGTAGGCATGTTCACTATGTCAGGCTCCATTTGTGCAGCCCTCTTAATGAGACCAAGGATAGAGCACATGCCATGGTCAGGAACAAGGCCAGAGATTTTCAGAGACAGGATGCCTTCTACACCACTTGGTTCCATTGTTACAATTTCTGGGCCAAATTTATCATCAGGACAATGGCCACATGTATTTTAAAAGGTTCACGGGGGTCTTGACTACAAACGATAGAAGCAGCGCATGAACCTAGGTTATCCCTGTATGCCTGTTCTCATGCATGCTGTGTCTCCTGCTCAAAGGCCTAGTCAAGAGCATCCCTTACTGTCATGATTGACTGTTGTTAATACTTCAGTATCACCCGAAATGATGAACGTGCATCTTTCGGTGTTAATGGCGGAGCTGGTGAGCATGTATGACTAGCACACATCCATCATATTTCCCTTATTGGACACTTTGTTTCTGGGACTTTCCTCTAATGCCCAGGCCCCAACTCAGGAGATATCTAATGCAAAGTTCATTACTATATGTTTATGCGCGATGGCTATTAGTACAGCTGTCACATATTGCATTTCACCGACACTTCAGAAGCAAGTGCTTATTTCAATCAGATATTACAAAAACCCAGCCGCTAATCCCGAATTCAGGTACACTTGGACTCTGGCGCGGGAGATTGCCGCTTGATCACGCTAAGATGCTCGCTTATCTGTTATTGGATCAGAAAAAGAGGGGATTAAGGAATATCTGACTTCTTCGTTAATGTGCAAATAAATCATCTCAGAAGCGCGCGCCTTGGAAAGACCCGCCAAGGCTGCGTTCCATCAAAATAATAATAGCGTGCTAGACTTTTTAATAGCCCAAAATAATATGACATCTTAACGCCAAAAGCGTTGTTGTCCTCCTTTCAAACCCACCAATGTAAGATTTACAGTGAAGTGTTTAATGATTGCTTTTAGGCGTGTTGTGCTGTAATTCTGTATTACATTACAATTGCCGAGTGCTGCTGAGGGCGAGATCTCAAAATGCGCCGGATGCCTTTAATATCAGTCTCGGGCGCCTTTAATATCAGTCTCGGCCGCCTTTAATATCAGTCTCGGCCGCCTTTGCGGGGAATGAGATTTTGGTATCAATTTATGATCGAATTAATAATTTATCTCATTCGTGATTTTGGACCGCTAGTATCTGTCATTGAGTAAAAGACAACTCCCACATAGGTTTAGTTATACCCCATTAACTGACGCCACTCTGAAGAACCACTTACAACTGATAAAGTTTTAAGGTTTTTTATATAAAAGTCAGATTTATATGCAAATACAATCCTCTCAGTATAAACCTCAAAGTATACAAAGAATACAAAATCAATTCCAAAATCAGCAATTTAAAGTTTCGATGTAAAGTGGTTCCTTTGCGTCATCTATAGAAAGAGAAAAATAATCAAGTTAAATCTGTCCCTACTCTAAACTAGGTGACATCCCTATTTCGCAAGTTTCTTCCCTAAAAAGGTGTCAGCAGTTTGACTTCCAAAGAAGTTCAAACTCTCTTAGCCTCTAAAGGTAACTTAAGTTTCAGAAGCAGTACCCTATCTGCCTACCCATCCGCTCTTCTAAGGGTCCTCGGCCTACTGCTCCCTTGCGCTCCGATCTCTCTCAGCGCATCTGCTCAAGGCATCTACCCTTCTTCGCTCTGAGCTCTTGCTTTCGCCTTCGCTATCTTATCCCCGGGGTGCTGTCCCTAAAATACACAATCACAGTGTGGGTGAAACGCCCCTTGACGCCCACCACGGACTTTCCCCGTTGATGTCATCTTCTAGCTTTTTCCATGACTTCATCTCTTCGCGTCGTCCGTTAGGTTGACCCTTCTCCTTAGATGTCATCTTCATCTTCTTGTTGGTGACTTTAATCGACACTTTCCAGATCAGAAGTCAAATGACCTTAAACAAGACTTTAACCTATAACTATTTCTTAACCTTACTAGATCCTGTGTATGGTCATTCAAAAACAAGGTTCAAATTCCAATCGCCTCCACTCATGTTTAGGCAATAAACTTCGTTCGACATTTGTCACCTTAAATCTAACAAATGCTAGACTCTTCGGCTCGCACCTTCAAGTGAAGACTATACACGACTCCTGTGAGCCCACTAAATTACCCACAGCAGACTACACTCTTGCGAACCCTTGGTCAGTCAGGTTATAATCACAAATGACCTAAAGTCTTGCAACATTCCTACGACTTCTTTTACACAGTATAACCTTTAGCATACATTTATATTTGCTCGCGTCTAACAAATCCTTTACTCATGTGTGAATACATTTTTCCTAATACAAATACGTAGAATATAACTTTAATACATGGACTATAATCTACATAGAATATAAACTCTGTACATAGAACACAGCTTTCACACAGAATATAAAGTTATATTCCCATTGGTTACATCGTTATGCGTGTACTCCTTGCGCATTTCTCCATGTTACATTTCTCGCCGCTTCTACATTTTAAGTTACACACGTTCTTTTGTTCGTAAACATTTCTACACATTAGCCCACTACGTATACGGCCTCCTATCTCTAATACATTCTAAAGTGAATACAGTTACATTTATTTCTTATACCACGTTGTCCTTTCTGTTGAACTTCATGCTATAGATGTCAACTTTACATTCGACATACATTTCATTCCTACGTTTACACGACATGCTTCTAAATATGGCCTATACATAATTCCTATTCAAATTTGCGCTCTCTCAGTCCCCCCTCTGATGACTTTTAGGAGTCATCACTAAATGCAATTTGAATAACCTTTAAACGGAACTAGTTACATCATTTCCTCTTTTCATCATTTCAAGTGCTCTCAAACTTTTATACTGTTGATCTTGTAAAGCAGCCAATCTCCTTTCCTGCTCTCTCATAGATCTTTGTAACCGGTTCGTCTTATACCATTTATATAATTTCACGAATCCTATCAATGTGATTATACAGATTAATACTATTAATACAGGTTTTAGTATGTACCATACTATACTTTTGCCAAGGTTAGCAAACCAACTTCCAACCTTTCCTACTCCATTACCTACTTTTTCCCAAACATTTATTTTTGTCAAATCTTCTATTTCTTGATGAATCTGTGTAATGTTTCTTATAACCTTCTCAAGTGGTTTTGAATTATCAGGAATATAAGTACAACATTCCTGAACCTTCAAAGCCTTACAAACTCCGCCTTCTTTTGCTAATAGCACATCAAGAGCAAGTCGATTCTGAAGAACCATTGCTCTGATCGATTGCATCTCACCTTCTATTAACATTAATGACCTTGCAGTACTTGCAGATAATCTATCTACGACTGTTGCTAGTCTCCTGATTTTAACATCGTTAAGTATTAAACCTAACATAGGAAACATCGCTCCAAATACATCTCCTACTACTTCTGCATCTCCTACTTCCCTTTTCGTTCTTTTCGAAGCCTTTCCTTCTATGATCGCTAAATCCCTTGCATGATATATTTTGGGGAAGACAATTGCCAAGTAACACGAACCATACCAATTGTCAGGCAGTTTTACATAGGCATTTCTCCCACATACAAAATATACATTAGGAATCACTTGTATTTCCTTCATGAAATCTTTCGTATAATACTCTAGTCTAAAAGCATGTTCGCAATTTACTTCACCTACGAATTCACTCTCATAATATGTCTTGCTTCGAGTTAAACATAACTTTCCTTTTTGCGTTCTATCCAATGCTATTGGACCATTGCTCCCTTTCTTTTTATGTGCCTTCTCTTCTTCGGTCCAATCAGTTTTCCACTGTCCTGACATTTTTAGAATCTTCTGCCTTCTGTATCGATCATCTACTTGTCCTATGAACTTTTTCTCAATCTCTGACACCTTGCAAGTCAGATTATTTCTACGTGCGTATGATGTATCTAATGTATCCCAAGGAAGGAAGAATTTAGCTAGTCTATCCTCCTTTTTGTAATAGTCCCACTTATTCATTTGCTTATAATTCGGAACTTCAGGCAGTACCGAATCATAATTTGAAAAGTAGTACTCAAATCCTTCTCTACCATAAAATATACTAAGCAATAAGCTACATGTTATCCCATAAGTCAATGGGAGATGATGATCTCTAATGCCCTCATCTACAGAAGCCGGTAATTGCATACAAACGTAACAATCCTTGGCCTCCATGGCATCGATATATTCGTACAATAATTTGGCATATGCATTTGACCTAAAGTTTCCCTGTGACTCATCTACATGTAATCTACGAACTTCGTCTGCTAGTAACGCCTTTTCACGTATGACATTGCTCTCCTCCTTCTTTCCCACTAGAGCAGGTTTCAAAGTCGTTACAATGTTTACATTTGCTATTTCTTTATCGGTTTCATGTCCTACTATGTATGATATTGTCACTACTGTAATTATGAGAAATATCACTACTGCTATAAGTGTACCTACTATACATCTAGCTTTTCTGTTTGGGTTGCCGTTCTCCATGTTGTCAAAACAGCGTGACTCCTTCTTTTTGCGAAAAGTTTATCAGTTCAATCTCTGCTTGAGTTATTTCTCTCCTCAGTTTGTAAAGTGCTCTTTATCAACAAAGTCTCTTTTTCGCAACAATGTCTCTTTACTGTTAACAACAGACAACCCTAACCCTTCTCCGTCCTCTAAATGTAATCCCTAATTTTGTTCTTCTTTCCACTCGGCGCTAGGTTATCTTCTTCTTTATAACTTATATACAAAAGTCTTTATGTATCAACAATTATTCTTGCACCTGCAGCTCTTGCAACTAGTTCCAACAATTCAAAACGAATGACCTTGTCTTCTTCCTTGGATATTTGATGACCAAATGTTGGAAATTGTAATCTGTTTAGTACTAACTCTTTAATCCGACTCAAGTATGGGGGTATGGGAAGTGTGAAAGTCAGTAACCCCTCAGTCTCGAGTCCAGGCGTCAACATCCATATCTCCACTGCCACAAATGGATCGAGATCGATTACTTTCACGCTCTTCACTCTCCCAGATTTCTGTCCCCAAGACATCTGCTAGATAAGTCCACTCTGGGGTGGCGTACCTTCTGCAGGGCACACGTACCCTCCTCGATCTTCTTGGACTCTCAGTTCCTGAGTCTGTAGTTTCCTCTTCTTGATCCGAATCTTCAGCGATCGGGACAAGAGTTTTCTCCTGTTGTGCCTTTAGGCCTGGCCTCCTTCTTCTCTCCGGCCAATTGGCTTCGTCACTCTTTGTCCTCCTGCTCCTTGTTCTGGGACTTGTTTCTTGATCACTCTCTGCTTGTTCAGTTTCCGATTCAGTCTCCCAGTTACTGTCTTCTCCTGAGACGACTTCGGTCTCGCTAGTGTTCTGACCTTCGTCGACCTGTTCTGTCACAGTTTCAGCCTCTTCGATCACCTCTACAGCTTGGCTTTCCCCCTCTATGGCTTCTCCACTTTCTGCTGGATTTTCATCCGAGAGAGGAGCTGTTTCTTCTAGAGGTGTTGGCACTCTTCGAGTGTGTGAAGCATGTATCCAGTTTGGCAGGCCTCCACACTTCACCGCTGTATTTGTGACAAGTATGACTTGAAATGGTCCTCGCCAACGCACATCTAAGCAGTTCTTTCTGACATGCTTCTTCACCAGGACCCAGTCTCCCGGACTCAGGTCATGGCACAAATCTTGTGCTGATGGAACCTCTGCAGCCTGGACCTGGAGGGACACAGAATTAATGGCATCAGATAGTCCCTTGCAGTAGTCCAAGATCAAGTCGTCTGTGATGTTCAATAACGCTGCAGTTGGTACCGATGGCAATCTCATAGCTCTCCCCATTAGCACTTCATGTGGAGAGAGACCTGTTTTTCTATCTGGTGTGCTACGTATGCTCATAAGAACTACTGGAAGTGCGTCTGGCCAATTCAGGGACGTTGATGAACAAACTTTAGCCAATCTGGACTTGATTGTACTGTTGATCTGCTCTACAATCCCTGAAGCTTCTGGTCGATAGCTGCAGTGTAACTTCTGATCGATACTCAAAGCTGAGCACAACATCTTCACTATTTCGCTATTGAAATGAGTTCCTCTGTCCGATTCCAAAGAGGATGGCACCCCAAATCTCGGTATCAACTCTCTAAGTAACAGTTTCGCTACTGTAAGTGTATCGCACCTACGTGTAGGGTAAGCCTCAACCCATCTAGAAAATATGCAGACAATCACTAAAACATATCTGAGTTTGTTACATGGAGGCATTTCTATAAAATCAATCTGCATCCTATTGAAAGGCCCCCCAGACCTCCCAACATGACTCAATGTAACTGGTGTTCTCTTTCCCACGTTTAGTTGCTGACAGATCGCACATCGCTGACATACTGCTTCTGCCGCTACTCTAAACTTAGGATTGAACCACGTTTGTCTGAATACTCTCACCATGGCATCTCTTCCTATGTGTGCTGATCCATGCAATTTCCTTGCCATTGGACTAACAAATTCATTTGGTAAAACTGCTCTCCCATCGGCAGAAACCCAAAAATTCATCTCGCTTTTCTCACAACCCGCTGTTTCCCAACTCTTTTTCTCATCATCTGGTGCATTCTCTTGGACACTCCTTAACTCATCCCACGTATCTACCGTGTCTAACAACATCGTCAATTCAGTTCTTTCTTGAATTCCCCCCACTTTCACATCAGTGTGAGAATATCCCTGTTCAGCACAATAACGTGCTACTTCGTCGGCATAGCGGTTGCCTTGTGACACAAAGTCTACATTTTTAGTGTGCGCGGCACACTTGACAACGGCTATGGCTGACGGACCTTGCAATGCCTCTAACAGTAATCTCACGAATTCTCCATTCCTAATTGGAGAACCTGAGGAGGTCATGTAACCTCTTTGAGACCATAGTTGCCCGTAATCGTGAACTACCCCGAAACCATACTGGCTATCGGTGTATATGGTGACTCGAAGCTCGTCGCCTGCTAAGCAAGCACGCGTCAAAGCAACAATTTCAGCTACCTGAGCGGAGTGTACTCCTTCCAGGCAAGCGGCTTCTACAACTCTGGTAATTGTGCAAACTGCATAAGCTGCTCTCAGCTGTCCAATATCGTCTCTTACGCATGAACCATCAACAAAGAAAATTTCATCTGGGTCAGTCAATGGCTCATCTACGATATCGGGTCTTGGTTTGGTGCATAGTTCAGTCACATCAAGGCAATCATGGTCTGTACAATTTTCATCGTCCACCTCATTTGGAAGTGGCATCAACGTTGCAGGATTCAAGACGGAGCATCTTTTTAGGGTCACATTCTCGGCAGCCAGTATGACCTGCTCGTAGCGTGTGAGCCTGCTATTCGTCAGATGCTGAGTCTTAGTCCTGGTCATTAACAATTCCACAGAATGCGGTACGTACACCACTAACTGATGTCCCATCACCACACTTTCCGACCTTTCAATGCTGACACCCGTTGCAGCAACGGATTTGAGACATCCGGGCAACGCTGCGGCTACTGGATCTAATGTAGCCGAAAAATACGCTACTGGCCTACGCGCATCTCCATGAATCTGAGCTAATACTGCTAAAGCGCATCCCTCTCTTTCGCAGCAGTAAAGCAAAAATGGTTTGGTGTAATCAGGCATTCCCAAAGCCGGGGCGCGACATAAGTCCTCCCTCAGCTGCAAAAACGCCATCAAACAATCTTTGTCCCATGGTACCGGATCACTCACTCCTTTGTGCGTCAGTTGTAATAGCGGTTTTGCCTTCAGTGAGAAGTTGGCTATCCACTGTCGACAATAACCGACCATGCCTAGAAACATCCTGACCTCTCTTTGGGTTGTAGGCGCGTTCATTTTCATAATCGCCTCTATTCTGTCTGGAGACACCTTCCGTTTTCCCTTTTCAATCCTGTGGCCCAAGTATTGCACTTCAGTAAGACAATATTGCAATTTACTTGGAGACACCTTGTGCCCGTTCTCGGCCAAGTGATTTAACAAGGTGATGGTGTCTACTCTGCAAGCTTCCTCTGTTTCTGACGCAACAAGGAGGTCGTCTATGTACTGGACTAGAACTGAGTTCTTGGGCAGTACTAGACCTTCAAGATTTCTCTTTAAAAGCTGGTTAAAGATCGATGGGCTCTCTGTATACCCCTGAGGGATACGACACCATGTTAAAACGCGATCTTCCAGCTTAAAAGCGAAAAGATACTGGCTCTCTTCATCTAAAGGAATCGAAAAGAAAGCCTGGCACAAATCTATCACGGTGAACCATTCAGCTTGGAACGGTATCTGAAATAATATCACTGATGGATTCGGTACCACTGGACAACATGAGACAACAATATTATTAATTTTTCGAAGATCCTGCACTTTTCGGTATTTCCCACTAGGCTTCTGTAAACCCATGATCGGTGAGTTACATGGACTACCCACGATCTCCTTCAGTATTCCCTGTTTAATCATGGATTCGATCACAGGCTTTATTCCTGCTATCGTCTCCGGCGTCAACTTGTACTGTGGCGTTCTTGGATACTCAGCATTGAGTCTTACCAGGATCTTTACTGGTTCTACCCCCTTGATTAATCCTATTTCTTCTCCAGTAAAATCCCACACCTCAGCCGACACTTTCTCCCTCAAATCTTGTGGAAGCTCCTCCACTGTTAGGGTAGGATATAGTTCCACACATTCCTGCGAGTTGACAACTTTAAAATCGGCATCCTCGTCATTGGTCTGCACTTCTACTCCTTCAGGTGTGCAATGTATTGTGCAATTCAATTTACACAACAGATCTCTTCCTAACAAACACACCGGGCTAGAATCACAGATCACAAACTGATGTTCGTCACTGTAATTCCCTATCTTCACTGACACTGGTTCTGTCAAAGGATTCGTCATTCTCTTATTTGCGACTCCTACCACCTGAATCATCTCTCCTGATATCGGCAGACCTGGGACTACCGCTGATCTCAACGTGGATCTAGTGGCTCCCGTATCCACCAAAAAGGTCGTAGGACATCCAGCTACTTCAGCTTCTACGTATGGTCCTCTCTGATCTACTTCCAGAGCTGCTCCTAAAGTACAATCTTCGTTCCCATTCATTCATTGCCCTGTAAGAGGATCAACGTAGTAGCATTCTTCTCCTCCTACGAACAATGGCATTTGTCTATAGGTTTTCCCCCCATTCGCAATTCGAGGCGGTTGAGGAAACGGGGCTCGAGGAGTCTGAGTCCCCCCTTTGATAAACTTTCCTTTCGGGACTGTGGCTCCCTTAACCACGTTATTCTGTACCTCTTCCTCCTCCTGTTCTAATTCTCCTGTCTCTACATTGTAAGGACATTCGCGTCTCCAATGTCCTACCTCGTTACACTGATGACACCTGGTTGTCCTTTTCAGTGTCGCGATATCCATTCTCGGTCTCGGTCTTTCTTCCTCTTCTCTGCTCTGATTGTTCTGTTTCTTTACCTGCGCTCCTGTTCCCTGCTGTCGTTGTCCACCCTTTCCAGCTGCTTGCATCTGCACTAACATTAACTTTTCCTTGAGCTTCTTCGCCTTCGAGTCTATCTCATCGCTACAGTACCTTGCATACCTCAGAATCTCATCTAAAGGTTTGTTCTGCCAACAGATCAAATGCTGTTGAATCATTAGGCTTATGTCTGGTCTCAATCCGAGAACAAACTTCGACACAAACTGTCCTATGTCCTTAGGATCCATTACGTCTAATCCACTGTACTGCTTAAATGCTTTCAGTAATCTTTCATAGAACTCGTGAACAGTCTCTTTAGGCTCCTGAGTTGTTCGATCTATCTTAACCCAGTCTATATCCTGCACCGGCACTTTCTCTTTCAGCCATGTTATTACCCTTTCGTATTTTTCCATAACTCTGTCTGATGGACCGCCTGTTTGTGTATCCCTCTGAGGCTCACAGGTGGGCCATTCAATACTGAGTTTACATGCCGTCCACAAATCTCCGGGTACCACGATATCGAACAATGTGTTCAAATCGATCCACAGTACCTTAGAGATCTTCACGAATCTCTCTACCTGCTTGTACCACTCCACGGGATTTTCTCTAAGCTTCGGGAAGGAATTAGTGAATGCCGCTAAATCCCCCCTACTCCATGGTACATGCACATAGTTTCCGTTCGCGATTTCTCGCAAAGGGAAAGCTTCCATTCGCATTAGGTCTGTATCCTGAGACTTCACAAGTGTACTCCGTCTGACAGATCCCCTCTTGGACCATTTTTCCTCCCATCTATCCAGATCTCTCCATATCCTAGTACACATAACCAATTCCCTTATGTGCACTCTTAGTCCAATTGTTCTGTGCTCATCTAGATCTTGATCCGTGCAATTCAGCCTATGGTTGGCCTGTAAAGCCTTAGTTCGTGATATGTCTATCATATATTTTCCTGCTAATTCAGATAACTTTTCATGAGCTGCCCTTGCTTTTCGAGTAATATCTTTAGATAAGAACAATACCTCATCTGGTGCGTACAGATCTAGCCTCTCGATTGCCACTGTGCCGTCAATTATTTCATCTAAGTCTGATTTTAAACTCATTACATCTATGCGTCTTGCTTTTATTTCGGCTCTCAGTACATCAGTCCTAGGTTGTTCTCTCATATCCCTCTCTCCTCCACTATGCGCCCTACGCCTGAGCACAGGTGAGTTATGAGGAATCTTTCTTCCATCTCTTTGTTCCCACCTCTCTAAATCCCAAGCCTTTCCATCTTCCCTTGGGGTGTGGTGGAACAATACTCCATCCCTTAATCCTACATCCTGTCTTTTTGATTCAGTCTCTCCAGATACAAGATAGGATCCTCCGTGTTGTTCTAAACCACTGTAACTCGCTTGCTGTCTGGTATCACTCAACAGACGATAAGGACCTTCATGGCTCTCCATGCTCCCGCGATCTCGTTCGTGATCACCGGATGTATGGCGAGACGTTTCGCGATTCCCTATATTCTCATGACTTCGTTCCTGGTCACCGGACGCATGGCGAGACCCTTCGCGACTCTCCATGTTCCCGTGATTCCAATGTCGCACATTTTCATCTGGAGTATGGTGTGTGCATCTGAAAGTGTTTCGATACTCCTGCGTCCTTCGTTCTCCCTCACTGAAGGTGACGCGAGGCACTTCGCCACACCCTGTACTCCTGTCATTACACATTTGCCTATTGCCGCTAATAGTAGGGCACGTATCTCTTCTATTTTCTCGACTCCCTCTCTCCCACTCCGGGCTGCTTTCGCCAGCTCCACAATGAGAGAGGACCTTGTTATCCTGGTCTCTCCAATCTGCTCCTGTTTCTAAACTTTTATTCCGAGCCTCTTCAGCAGTATCCCATTCTTTCAGATATTCCCTTAGTTCCTTATAGGATTTTGGTTTTGGTCCCCTCAAATCCATAGATCCTCTTTGATCTCCTTGTTCTATCCAGGGACCCGTTGCGGAATCTAATGGGGTACTCCGACTCACTGGTGCTAATCTCTCTCTTTGAGGATTCATCGCGTTATTCCTATTCTCCATCTCTGCCCTTTCCCTGTCCCATCGTGCCTGTTCCTCCTGCTGGACCCCTTCTGGGTTGTAGATTGACACTATAGGGCCTATGGTAACAGGTACTTGCAAAGCGTCTGGCATTTGATACGACCTTGCACATTGCGTCTCTGGTGCCTTCTGGACCACGAATCTTCCCACTACTCTCTGTTCGGAACTAGCTTGGGGTATTTCCTCACTCTTATTGGAGTCCCACTCTGTTACTGGGATCGATTTATATTCCCCCCATCTAGCTCCGTCCCCTTGCTGTAATATGGGACTTGCGGATTCACCGCTATATGGAGGTGGTCTCTCTGTTAACAGCCTCTCTAACAGTTCTTCTTCCGTTTCGCTATCCTCGTCTTCCTCTTCTAGAGGTTTCTTTTCTCCCGTAGCTTCTATCATGGTGAACAGTTTGTCTGCTTCTATCTTTTGCACCCTCCATTTCTTAGCTTCTTCATCCCATTTAGCATCCTGTAATGCTTTTACTGATCGTCTCACTCTCTCCTGACGCCTCTTTACGCCTTTTGCGTGTGCTGCTTTAAACCATGCACTAAGAGCTTCGAATTGTGTTGGCCTCGGTAGAGGTCTTGTTGCAAGCATTACCGCTTTCAGTTGGTTCAACACGTCTAGCTTAAATGTTCCGAATCTCGGAAACGTCAGTTCCTTTTCCCCTTCTGTTAGCCTATTCCACTCGGAGATCCACAATATCGAGTGTAAGCCTACATTTACTGCCATATGATAAGCTGGTGTGCCTTCAGGTGGAGCTTCTTCTCCAGCATATAAGTTTCTTCTGTTTCTCCTAAAGATTTTTCTTAAACCCTTAAAGCACTTCATTTTTGGTAATCTACGATTTCCCTTTATTAATTCTCTTCCTTGTTTACGTCCCGATGACAACTTGCACCAATCCCTGTGCGACTCTCGCTAGTCAGCCTATCCCAACTCGGTTCTATGCTAACCGACCAATCCCAGCGCGGCTCTACGCTGACGTCACTCGTTCCTTTCTGCAGCGATTTCCGTCGTTTCTCAACCCGTCTCACGATCTCACATGCGTTTCATTCATACGCCGAAAAATGACTACTTCCGTCCAAGCGATCACTTTTCTCTGACTGTACGGCCACAGTCTATCTGTAATTGCTACCTCAACTGGCAAGACGTCTTCCCTCACGGTCAGGCGCTTGCCTCAACTGATAGGTTACTTACACACAGTAAACGTACGACCAGCATGCGTTTACTCATACACTCACTCAAACGCTCCCCCTATCATCGGTCTGCGGGCGATCAATGGTACCTCATGACCCCCTTTAAATGGTAGACAAATTACTCTGGGTGTTCGATACACCCGAACCACTTAAGTCCTCTGGACATAAGATTTTATCCGGTTGCGCGCGCTCACAACCTTCCCTCAATCACACTACAGGCATTCAACTCCGCTTGACATTACAACACAGGAACAACATAAAACACCGCAATCTTACAACGCATGACCCTTATACTCACTCTCGACCGATTCTGCTGCTTTTCCCTCGACGCACTGTCAGCACCTTCTTCGGCAGGGATTCGTCTTCTGGTCGTCGATGACTAGGGACCTTGGGGTAAACTAAACCTGGCCTAGGTCGTCTTCCTCAAGAAGATAACCATCATACTCTGCTACCAACTGCGGGGAATGAGATTTTGGTATCAATTTATGATCGAATTAATAATTTATCTCATTCGTGATTTTGGACCGCTAGTATCTGTCATTGAGTAAAAGACAACTCCCACATAGGTTTAGTTATACCCCATTAACTGACGCCACTCTGAAGAACCACTTACAACTGATAAAGTTTTAAGGTTTTTTATATAAAAGTCAGATTTATATGCAAATACAATCCTCTCAGTATAAACCTCAAAGTATACAAAGAATACAAAATCAATTCCAAAATCAGCAATTTAAAGTTTCGATGTAAAGTGGTTCCTTTGCGTCATCTATAGAAAGAGAAAAATAATCAAGTTAAATCTGTCCCTACTCTAAACTAGGTGACATCCCTATTTCGCAAGTTTCTTCCCTAAAAAGGTGTCAGCAGTTTGACTTCCAAAGAAGTTCAAACTCTCTTAGCCTCTAAAGGTAACTTAAGTTTCAGAAGCAGTACCCTATCTGCCTACCCATCCGCTCTTCTAAGGGTCCTCGGCCTACTGCTCCCTTGCGCTCCGATCTCTCTCAGCGCATCTGCTCAAGGCATCTACCCTTCTTCGCTCTGAGCTCTTGCTTTCGCCTTCGCTATCTTATCCCCGGGGTGCTGTCCCTAAAATACACAATCACAGTGTGGGTGAAACGCCCCTTGACGCCCACCACGGACTTTCCCCGTTGATGTCATCTTCTAGCTTTTTCCATGACTTCATCTCTTCGCGTCGTCCGTTAGGTTGACCCTTCTCCTTAGATGTCATCTTCATCTTCTTGTTGGTGACTTTAATCGACACTTTCCAGATCAGAAGTCAAATGACCTTAAACAAGACTTTAACCTATAACTATTTCTTAACCTTACTAGATCCTGTGTATGGTCATTCAAAAACAAGGTTCAAATTCCAATCGCCTCCACTCATGTTTAGGCAATAAACTTTGTTCGACATTTGTCACCTTAAATCTAACAAATGCTAGACTCTTCGGCTCGCACCTTCAAGTGAAGACTATACACGACTCCTGTGAGCCCACTAAATTACCCACAGCAGACTACACTCTTGCGAACCCTTGGTCAGTCAGGTTATAATCACAAATGACCTAAAGTCTTGCAACATTCCTACGACTTCTTTTACACAGTATAACCTTTAGCATACATTTATATTTGCTCGCGTCTAACAAATCCTTTACTCATGTGTGAATACATTTTTCCTAATACAAATACGTAGAATATAACTTTAATACATGGACTATAATCTACATAGAATATAAACTCTGTACATAGAACACAGCTTTCACACAGAATATAAAGTTATATTCCCATTGGTTACATCGTTATGCGTGTACTCCTTGCGCATTTCTCCATGTTACATTTCTCGCCGCTTCTACATTTTAAGTTACACACGTTCTTTTGTTCGTAAACATTTCTACACATTAGCCCACTACGTATACGGCCTCCTATCTCTAATACATTCTAAAGTGAATACAGTTACATTTATTTCTTATACCACGTTGTCCTTTCTGTTGAACTTCATGCTATAGATGTCAACTTTACATTCGACATACATTTCATTCCTACGTTTACACGACATGCTTCTAAATATGGCCTATACATAATTCCTATTCAAATTTGCGCTCTCTCACCTTTAATATCCATCTTGCATCGTTCAATAGACCAAGTCCCTCCCCTCTGACGAGAATTTGCGGGTTTGCCGCCTTATTAGGTAACAGTTTGATAAATACTTACGCGTGAAGTGCGTTAGAAATTATACAGTACATTTTTTTGAGTATATGCAAAGTGCGCCTGACGAAGTTAAGTTGTATAAATGCAAATCATTCCATTTGCCGTTTCTGATTTTTTGCAAAGGAAAATAGTGCCGGTCTCGGTCTCAGCAGCCGTGTACTGGGCTATGGAAATCGGAGAGAATTCCTTTTCATGTTTCCGGGCGAGAAGATAAAATAGGAGACCCCCGCTTATACCTAATCTTTCCATTTTTTATGAAGGGCTCGCTGTTTGTGTTAGTGGAATTGCGTTAGAAGTGCCTGCCGCCAATCTGATATGTACACTTGCCTTTTCAGACTGAGGGAAAAAGTATTTTAAAAGGCGGTGGGCAGAGCGAAATCGTCAGTGTTTCCGAAGCCCATTGTATTGTGTTTACAGCGCAGGTGATTGCCAGTGTAGTGGTGTATGTCTGGCCTCCCTTACACAGGTGCTGGGCGTTGCTTTTTAGGCTTAGCAGGTAGACAATGAAAGGGAGATAATGCGCGCTTTGCTTAGCAGCTCCCCAACTGCAGCGAGAGAAAAGATGTCAGTTGTCTAATCCCCAAGCCTATGCGCGCACACAGAGCTGAAGGGAAAAAAACACAGCAGTGCACACGCTCCCAGCACCATCTGCCTTCAATTACCGGCACCTTGAACAGCTGGTAATTGAGGATTTATGTATTCTTCTGCGCGTGTCCGAACACAATATGCAGGAAGTGGACATTGAGAAATTCCTAAGGCCTATGGCGTGCTGCCTTACTTAAACACAGCCTTGCCTGGACCAAGTACCATGCAGATGGTAAATCAAACTACTCCAAAAACTCGCGCACAGAGGAATTTTTCAAGCAGGAGACGGAACCCCGTAAGAATAGGAGCTCGCAGCTCCGCCCCACTTCTAACGAAGTGGTGACGTCGCCGAGCCCTAAAAAGGGACTGTAAGTCCACAGAGTGAATACAACATGTCTCAAAGAGACAGTGCATGTGCTGTCTAGGCTTGACCTAAAAAAACAGGCTAACAATATGCTCATACGCGATCTGATTTTGGCTGTGCCTATAAATTCCATCCTTATGTCACTGAGGCTGAGGTTGCTAGTGGTCTCATGCAGAGCGTTGTGCCCTAACTGATGAGGCTCTGATAGCTCTGTTTTTACATGGATATGAATGCCAGCATTTGGTTGTTTACTTTTTGCAATGGCAGATATCTTAAACAAAAGATGAATGGAGCGCTACCCAGAAAAACTCCCAGTCTTTTAGAATCATTGTCTAAAACATTTTCACCCATCACTGTTTTGTTAAAACTAAATCTTTACCAGCCCTGCTGGCCAATAACCGTAGGTGGACAATACATGAATACAAATAAATAACATTTTTATGAACTTTCAATGAAAAGAAACTAAAAAATCAAACTAAGAATGTATCCACTGTACAACAAAATTCAGTAAATGGTGTCCCTTCCCTTTTTCTTATAGTACCATTAAATATATTTATAAGTCAAATGAAAAGTGTCAGTGTTTCAGGAGTGAGCGACGAGCCCCATGTGGAACAAATCAGGCTTGTGACTGTTGAATATTTCAACAACAAACCTGGTATTTCCCACTGCTTAATTATACTTGCTTCTCTTCTCACGTGGGATGGCTGCTTGTGTGGGCCATGCCCGGGGTGTCTAATGGGGGTTTCTTGGTGCATACTACCTGTTTTTCGTGTTTATCTCTTGTTTGGTGCAGATTTTTAGCTTAGCTTAGTTGCTATGTTTGTTTGTTTCATGTATTTGTGTACTATACATTTTTCTACATGTTCATGTGTGGTCTGTTTAGTTTTCACACTTTCTACTAGTTGGACATGGAACAGCTGAAGCAGAATGGGCCTTTGATAAACATATACTGAATGTTGATATGCTTAATTGTTGTTTCTTTGAGTACCATGGGTTCAACTGCATAACTCTATGCATGACTGATTCTTGTTTTATGTCAGTTTTATTGGGAGCGGTGATGGTCCTAGTGAATGGCTGACCTTATTTGTTGAATATGCAGGGATTGAAAAGGCCCACTAAGAGGCAGGCTGCCCTGAGTTGCCTCTACTCCAAGGAAATAGACACCATGACTGAATTAAAGACAGTTCCCAAGGGCAGAGCATGTGCGCCTGTTTATGTGTCAGTGCTTCCCTTGACAATGGCCAACTTTGTCCGACTATGACACACATGCAAGTTCATCAGGAATTATCCTAACTCATACTTCTGACTTGAGATCATTAAAGTTCACATTAACAATGAAGTCTCAATCACTTTACTATAAATGGGTCAGCTCCAGGGAGTGGGGTGTATTTTGCAAATCATATCTTGTGAATTCCAGTAAAACACTGCAGCTCCTCCCTCTGCTTTGGTGGAGGAATTAGAGAGTTATCTCAGAGTGCCCTGTTTTAAACCTATTTATGCAAAATCCCTGCAGGTGGTTCAGTTCAAAGAGCTATATAAGCGAGGGGAGTTAAAGCTGACATGGTTCAGTAACATAAACAGTGTAAAGAGGAGTGCTCTTCCCCGTCTGCTTATATCTGAAACAGGTTTAAAGTGCCCCGAAAAAAAGTGTAGTGTGATATACAAAAGCATCTACTGGACTTCATATGGGATGGCAACAATAGGGAGTCTCTGGCACCCAAAATATGATTCATCTTTGGTAGGGAAAACCTAACTTATTTGACTAACAATAGGGTGTCCTGCCTTTAAAAGATAGGCGTCCTTTTAATACTTGCTTAAAAAGTCAGCAGGAAGTTTGAACAGTAAAACCTTGTGTGACTGAGAGGAGAGGTGACATCATTCTAATGGAGTCCATCCATTGACTCAACAGCCTGGTCCTCCTTGTCACTATTTAAAGGTCTACTGAATTTGATCTGATTTTCTAAATTCCTGGGTAAAAGCTACAGGTATCTGGTGATCTACCAGGTCCACTCAGCATCCTAGATGCACAACATGTCGTTGTTCTCACTTGAACATTATTGTAATTATGGTCTTATTAACCGCCGCCTGCACTGCTGTTTTATTTTGAAAAACTTGCAAAAATAAAGTGGTTAAAAAATGTGATGCATTTATCTGTGGTTCAATGGAAGCCCAAGTCTATGATCACGCAAAGTTTTCTGACTCTATTTATGAATGCGGCACTTTGGGGGTGCCTGGCCAACCCAATGGCATGGTTCCCTGTTTACACACCCCGGAAGTAGCTCTTAGTCTACACAGAGAGTTGTCTTGTATATGGGACTTCACCACACCAAAATATTCCACCTCCTTTGACACTATTAGCTGTTGGATAGAAATCCAGGTGTATCTGTGTGACGTCAGCTTAATCTGCACAAACTAGGGCCCTTGTGACGTCATCATAATCTGCACTAGCCAGGACCCTTGTATTTCACTGATGCACTCTCCTCAGCACAGGTGCCCGCTGTCAGAGTACACACTTCCTCTGAGAACAGGACATTATTGTATGATTGGGAGCAAAGCCCGGGTGTAGCACTGGGGACACCCAGGTTAGAGAGCACCACTGTGCACCGGATTTGTAATTTAGGGCCGAGTAATGGAGCAGGATGCCATGGTCTACAGCAGCAAACCCTCCGGAAGGATTCATTTATAGGGGTCAGTGCACTGGACACTCCTCCGCCCCTCAGTCATAGTCATTTCACTGGACCCTAACCTGCTTTAGCTGCATTTGAAGAATTATTTTGTGTGAATTTACAATGTAACCATGATTGTGATATATTTTATCAATTATAAGACTTTCCTAAATTTTGTAAAGGAAAACAACTTGAAACAGTGACCCTACTGGTGTAAATTCTTGGCTCAAAGCCCACACTTAAAGTTTTCCTTAAGCGCCGAGTGTTTTCTCCTAACACTTCAGGAACACATTGGTGTGGTTCTCCGTTAGCCTTACTACCAAGTGGTGACACACAGAAGGCACAAGTAGAAAGGATGTATGTAATCTGTGCATCAGTATTCTGGGAAGTTGGATACAAATGATTATAGTTCAGCATGACAAAACACACCGAGGAAGGTCCATTTCATCTCCCCTTCCCATCGGTAATGGCTGTGCAACACTTATCAGGAGACAACTTAATAGTATTAGCCACAGTGTCCATGAAAACATGAATCTGTGAGCTTGGAAAGGGCGTGCAACAGAATGCACTTCAGCCACATTGAAGTGCCAGCACCTGTGATGCCTTTAAGTGCTGTCATGTGGAAGTGTATTAGCTATCAATAAAAAAAGACAGTTAATAATTAGGTGATTGGTGATAGGACTATAAAAAATCAATGAGTTGTAATCAGAAATATTGTTATTAGATTCAACAAAAACATTTTCTTCCTGTGGGCATCTTATTTTACGGTAATGTAATTGGAATACACATTTTGCAAAGTTGTGCACCCTTGGAATCTACTATGTCCTGTCTTCTCCTCTTGGTACGATGAACCACTCAGATTCCAAGTGGAGATAAAGTAGTGTTTACTGTAGGGTTGAAGTCACGTCACTAAGGTCCATGTAGTTTGACTGCAGCCCGCCGCTGGCTCTGGAGCTTGAATCCACACTAACTTTTTCGTTGACCTATCGAGTGTCGTCATCCCGGTAAATAGACATGGAAAACAGACCAAGATGGAATCATTAATGTAAATACCATCAGAAGTTCGGTTTTTGACTGAGGATTGCACACTTCACCCACTAACAACAACATCTGTAGAGAAAGAGAGGCGCTGCAGATGTGTTGGTTCCCGAGTAAGGGGTGGCAGTACAAGGAAGGCTGTGAATTCTGCTGAGAGTGAGAGGGGTCTTTTGATCAGCTTCAGGAATTTCTGCCAATATCCCACAGGAGGCAATAACAGTTGCTTATTACACGCGTGTGTCCTTCTCTAACTAAGTGATACCCGAATGAATATTCCAATTGAAAGAACATGCTACTTTGGAGGAACCGTCCTGTTAGGAGCAGAAAAAAAGTGATTCATTTAGGAAACCAAGGGGCATATTATCAAGGGGTTTATCTCCGCTTTTTTGGCTTTAAAAGCCAAGAAAGCAGAGATAAAATTATCTCCCTATTACCTAGCTGTCGCTAACACCAGTTAGCGACAGCTAGTAGGAGATAGCGACCATCTTGGGCCCCACTTTGCATGTCAGTGATATTTATCACTAATGAAATGCAAAGTGGGCGTGCCAAGATGTTAGCGACTGGGTGCAGGGAAATGCGGTGCAAGCACTTTCAACATTGCGGACGGCGCTGCAGCCAGCTTCACCACTCACAATGTTGAAAGACCAGGAAGCGCCCACCAGTATTGTTGTGTGGCGTTTTAGGCTCTGAGTTAATTTTCCCAATTCATGCCCTTATATAGGTACAATTCACATTGCCCTTATAAAGGCATAGAAATCAAACCCTTATTCAGGCATAGCCCATGCTACCCAAATACAGGCATGGCTACTTTCACCCATGCCAAACATCACAACGATTTCTTGGAAAATCTGATTCGAACATTGCTAACGCGACCAGCGCTGATGGCGCTGCTTCACATCTATGTGCGGTTAATCTTCTTAATGAGGTAATCCAACTTTCACCTACAATGGTAGACAAATTCCTTACAGACTTAGAAGATTTGATGTTTTCCCCGAACAATAACATTGACTTTTGAAGTTGGCACACAGCGATCTGAAAGACTCTGAATTCGACCTTCATTTATCAAAACAAAGGGGCATATTATTAAGCCTGTGCGCTAAAATTATCGCCGCTTTATCGGCCAAAAACAGCCGATAAAGCGGCGATAATGGGCTTGATAATATGCTCTATGGAATTCCAATCGAAGCACATGTTAGATGTGAAGACATCAGAAACCATATAATGCTCTTACAGTATTACTTTATAATATTATTCTCGCTGTACGCATTATACTTTGCAGTCTGCCTAAACGATTGTAGCAGTTCACTTCTCTTGCATGAGAAAGAAGACTGTTCATTAAACCTTTTTATTGAAAACCCACGTCTCTCTATTTCACTGCAACTCTGTAGAAATGAAGCATGCACGATTGACTGAGTGAAATACTTTCTATTGTTTCCGCGACTCTGATAGATATATTTTTATTCTTGGGAAACAAAGTTGTCATGTTTATGCAATTGTCAGAAACTAATCCCTTCTTGTGAATTTGAGAAGGTTTCTAGTGACCTCTGAGCTAGCTGGCACTCACTATTAAGTTTAGTATATTCGATAGAGACCCAGTCGATCTCAGTCCTACGTCAAATCTGTAGGATATATTATTCCAATGCGCAGAACCTATTGGGAATATAGGAACTACACTACAGTATGGTGGGCACATCCTAATTGCAGTGGTGGGTCCACCTCATGTCTGGTGGGTGGTCCCAATCACTGCTACGGTAGCGGGCGGACCAAGTCCGCCCACCATCGTGAACAGCCCCTAAGTCCTCTCCCACAAGACAGACTGAGAATCTGGAAACAGGAAACTAAAAAAGGACTAATTCCTCTCTCTCAAGCCAGGCTGAGAAACAGGAAACAAAAAGAGGACTCTCACCAAGAGGGAAACAATATTACGGGGGAAACTAAAAAGGACTAATTGCTCCCTCACAGGACAGAAAGATACAAAGAAAAACAACTCTTCTACCGCACTACCTAATTATCACAAAACCTGTCTCTCCCCAGCTGTGCATGAAGATTCCAAAGGAAGCCACATAAAAATAAAAATAAAATAAAGAAATAAACTACTGGGTAAACTCCCACACTCCCATCCACTAAGGTCTGGGCTAGTTCTAGACCACCTCCAGCACTTCCTATCTTGCCCCTCCTATACTAATAGCCAGGGTAGTCCCCCTGGTGGAAATCTGCCTATCTATGCTCAAACAACATCAGGACAATACCTGAGGCAAGGTGCTACCTGCCACATCAACTTCCCTCTGCCCCTGAACGCCAAAGTGCATGAAACCCCGCTGTCCTAACTCTTTCTCCCTTATCTTCCCCCCTAATCTCTCACTAAAGGCAAAAAAACTTCAAACATAGGCTGATTAGACAACACCCTTAAACACTCATCGCTGATATATACCACTGCTCCTCTGAAGGCCATCAGAAAATGGATCGCATTTTCCACACCCAGCAACCTGCAAAATGGAACACAATACTTAGGACGTACCTTCACATATCCAAAAAAACTAGCACCCCCCTCAGCTGCAAATTGACGATCTCTAACTAGAATTCTCCTACACTCAGTGGCAGCACCTCTGCTACCATCTACAGAAATGAAAAAGTCTTGATTCAAGCCAACAATGCCAACCTAAACTCTATTGAATCCCTATTCCCCATGCTACGGAATGCCATCACTCATTTGCACTTTACCCACTCCCACAACTCCCTCTCCCCCAACCAACCGCCTGCTCCTGTGACAGCACAAAACAATTCCACAACTCACTATACCAACCTCAAATGTACCCCCTCTGCCACCACTTTCTCTTCCTCTACCACTACCCCTCACTTGCACACTAAAAACATCTTATCAAGAACAAGTCTGAGGAATGTCTCTACTAAGACTCCCCAACCCCCTGGCGACCACCGCCACCCTTCCATTACCACAGCTTTCTTTCCCACAGGCAACTTGTGAAGACGACCCACAGCGACCCACAAACAAAACCTCCCAACTCTCACCTTCCATCAGCATGAAACAAACTACTGTCTGAAACACAACAAGAGTGCTCACACACATGTCCACGGTAAACATCAGGAACAACATAGGTGGCAATGATACCGTGAACCACCCTCTCACTGACAGGCACTCTCCATCTCTGGACTGTCCCACACAGGACATCTTGAACCTAAACACACTTACCCCCTCCTCACTGAATATGACTCAGAGACTTTCTCTGTTGGAAAGCAAACTAGAGATAGTAATACAGGGTATAAACAAAACCTTATTGAACCTTACCACACATCTAGAGCCTGCCCAACGCTTACAACTTCCACCCACAGGCACCAACAATCAACACCCAAGTCTTCCCAAGGCACAGTCGCACAGCTGGAACTCAATTACTTTCATAAACCAGCCTCAGAGACCCAAAAGAACAAGTGCTACAATGTCCCAGAGAGAGGCGACTGATCTTGCCAACTCTTACGACTCATCATCAATGATTTTCAACCCCAGCTCCACGATGCAGGTAATCACTGGATTTGGGAGAGACAGCATCACACCAAGAACGATGACGCCACCAGCTAACCACATCAATATTCCCATGGAACCTCCCCAGAAGAAACTCAACATCAAGGGAACAACCGACTGCACGCTTATAAACTGCAGATCTGCAACAAAACACGCAACAAAACTGACAGAAACCATCCTGAACCATAACATTGATATCACGTTCATCACAGAAACTTGATTGAATGAATCCTCCTACCCCCGGGATCTCAATCATCAAGAAAGATAGAAAGAACCATCCTGGTGGGGGCATTGCAATCATCCACAAGAGCAGCATTACCATAATTAAAACTTACACCTTCACTTACAACACATTTGAATATCTAACTTCCACCATTAAGTCGAATGACAACAAAACACCATACTGTCATCTCCTCTACCATCTGCCAGGCAACACACTCACATTAGGAGAACACCTATCTGACCCGATAACACACTGCTCACTCTTGGACTAGCACAACATAATATTAGGTGACATCAACCTTTATTGGAACGACAAAAACATTACTCGAATCTCATTAAATAATCTTTTACTCAATAATATTCTTATCCAGCACTGCACAAAGCACACCCACAACAGAGGCTCAATCCTTTAAGCCATTACAGCTCAAGAAGATAAAGTTACTATCGACCTCATCCTTCCTGCCCACTGGTCAGACCACCACATTATTCTATTTCACATTAACCAAATGACTCATCGCCTACCCCGTACACAGGAATCTCTTCATTGGGCGAGAAATTTAAGACAGATTCCCCTTGCTGACCTGGAAGAAAGGGTGAGGACACTACATAACCCCACTGCGAATTACCTCTCTACGACCAAACTTACTACACACTACAACGCAACGATGACAACCATACTAGACCAAGTAGCCCCCTTGAAACAAAAGAGAGTCAGGAACAACCCATCAAGATGCTGGTTCAATATAGACCTTAACTATGAAAGAAGACAACTCAGAGTTGCCGAGATACATAGGCGGAATAACCCGTTCACAACCCACCTTGACCAGATCAAAACAGAATGCAGGAAATATAAAAAACACATCAAGAATGAAAAAACGACCTTCTTTTGTAGCGCATTAGACAATGCTAAAAACCATCCGAAAGAACTCTTCAATATCATTAAACAACAAACATCCAGGTCTCCTACAGTAACCATGCAGGCCTCCAAAGATCTATGTGACATCGTTGCTAATTTCTTTAATGAGAAAATCACCAAGATTGAGCTCTCCCTTAATGACCACATCCTATCACCCAATGAAAGCCTGCCCCCCAGCAAAAAAGTAAACAACCCATCACGCAACCACCCAGCTGCTGGAAGACATTCAACCCCATCTCCGAAGCAGACATCACTGAAATGATTAAGAGGTCCAAACCCTCCTCCCAAATAGCAGACCCTATTCCTGCTCGACTGCTAAAAGGGTCAATCTCGCCCTAGCCTGTCACTGGGCCACAGTTATAAATAGCTCCCTGAGAACCGGAGTCATGCCAGACTGTCTTAACATCAGCCAAGTCATGCCATTACTAAAACAAAGAGGCACAGGCCCAAGCAACCTCAACAACTTCAGGCCTGTCTCACATCTCCCCTTCTTGCCAAAATTCTTGAAAGATGTGTTCTCCTCCGACTTAATCAACACATTGACAGCAGCAACCTTCTGGATACTCACCAATCAGGCTTCAGAAAAGGATGTAGCACCGAGACAGCGATCCTGAATGTTTTAGATGATGTCTACAAATCACTCAATGTAGACCGATGCTGCCTATTCATACTCCTTGACCTATCGGCAGACTTCAATTCGGTTGACCACAAACTGCTCATAAATGCAATCTGAGAAAGGATTGGAGTGGAAGAGGTGGTCGTACAATGGTTTACCTCCTTCCTACAAAATCGCTCTCAATGAATAAAAATTAAAAACTTCACCCTATGACCTACTCCCCATAACTAAGTTTGTCCCACAAGGGTCAGTTCTCTCTCTATCACTGTTCAACATCTACATGAATCCCCTCACTGCCATACTCAAAAAGCCATACAAAAGGGGATGATGGACGGAGCGTTTGGGCAAATCAAACACTCACCCCCAGTCAACTGATCTGGGTTTAATCCATCACCATTCTTTAGCTCACTCAGCCTGCCCAGTTCAGACATGACCATATGCAAATCAGTCCGACCCTGTGCCTCATAGGAACAGTCCAGCCCGAACTGCCAAGCCATGTCTTCCCTGGACCGGAAACAAGCATCCTGGGACCGGTTTCAGATTCATAATCCTCATCAGCCAGGCTATTTTGAATCCAGTGGCCAGGTGAGCAAGGGACTCACGTCTGAGCATACCCTGCCAACTTAGGGCGAACAAAGCGATACAAAAGGGGGACTCAAAAAAGCCAGCATCCCCTACCACCTCTATGCAGACGATACCCAGATCTACCTAGAAACATCCTTAATTGGAGACATACAGAGACTAAATTAAAGTCCAGCACTGGCTATCTCATAACCACCTAAAACTCAACCAGGGTAAGATGGAAATCCTTCTCATATCCAACAATGAGCAGAACCCCCAAGTCACAGAAAGGCTAAAATCCAGTGATGCTCCTAATTGCAATCTTACCCTGGCCGACTATGTAAAATCTCTGGGAAACACTCTGGAACCACGTTTAAATATGTGCAAACATATTAAGGGCACTGCGGAGAGTGCATTCTACAACCAAAAACCTACTCAACAAAATCAAACCCTTCATCCCTCCCAATGACCTTAAACAGTACACACAATCTTTGGTTCTGTCCAGATTGGACTACGGGAATGCAACCCTCACAGGCATGGCAAAATCTCCCTTAGCTCCCCTCAGACCAACTCTAAATAGAGCTGCTAGGATGGTCACAGGTGTAATGAAATACGACTACATCTCACCCTCTCTAAGAGAACTAAAATGGCTCCCAATTGAAGCGCATTCCAACTTCAGAACTGCATGTCTCACACACAAAGCTCTTCACACTGGCGAACCAGCCTACCTGCCTTGCAAACTCAAAAGGCAGGCCAGCGGAGGAATCTAAGAAGCACTAAGACACTACTTTTTATTTCTCCCAAAACTTGCAAACCAAAAACCTTATCATTCACCTTATCTGGAAATGCTCCTAAAATTTAGAACTCCATCCCAGTCCATATCAGGATCAACCCCTCTTTCATAAACCTTTAAAAGAGAGCTCAAAGACCTCTTCCTCAACCGAACTCATCCAACTGGATAGCTTCCACTCAAGGAGACAGAGTTCCTCTGCCACAGGAATCACATCCAGGAGATAATATAGCCACCTCAATATGAAGGCATTCACATCGCCTGCCTTTTGATTTGCTTCTATGATCCCCTCCAGGCCTTAAAAAGACTCGACACAAGACAATGCTGTTTATTGACATAAGTGTGTGCGATTGCATCATGATAAATGTTGTAAAGTGCTCTGATACCTTCGGGTCTGGCCAGCGCTATATAAGACTCCTAAATAAATAAAATGAATAAATATATTGTGCATTATTTGCAGCCCACTATTAGATATATATATCTTAAATATGTATTTTGTGCTAGGTCATTTAGAGCAAAGTAACATCAAAATGGACACAATTTACATTCATCCCACAACAAAATCACGTCCAAAAGTTCCAGAAGTGTGCCCCAAAAATCCACAACTTCAAGCTATAGGCGCCTCTTGCATGGAGCTTAGGCAGTGATGCCAAAACCTCTAGAGAGACCCAAATTCAACGTATGTAGCCATTTGGATCTCTGAAAATACTTACAGCATATTTATCACACAGTTCCATCACCTTTGCACCACTCAATGGGCACAAGGGCGATGCAACTACTAAGTTAGATTTATTAAGCAATGCAAGGCCATCCTGAGAGGCTTGCTATATATAGAGTAACGCAATGCAGCGCAAATCGCTGCTTTGTGTTACTCTGCCCCAGGGAGGCATTCCAAGGGTGGAGCATGGATGTTTCCACAAATACATCAATGGATTTTGACGCATTCACATATTTACCAGATTACTGGTAGACCTGGGAATTCATAAAAAAAATATGCCACCCTAGATGAGGCATTATGAGGAGAAATATCTTTATTTCTCCTTGTTACTTCTTATTTCTATGCAAATGCTGCAGAGTTTTGTTTTTTGTGCAGGAAGAAGTCCCTACCTGTACTAAAACAATCTTGCATCCAACGCAAGCACCGTTGCCCCATGGTGCTTGGGGCTAGGCAGCAAGTTTTGTGCCAGTACAGGGAGAAGACAGGAATGTGCTGTATAATGTTAAGGGATGTATGATGTTACAATGCATACTTTTACAATGCATACCTTTAAAACGCATTTTTTACAACGCAACATCCATTACAACGCATTCCATTACAGCGCATGCCATTACAACGAATTTTTAAAAACTACCTTTACAACGCATTCCATTACAACGCATAACATTACATTGCATGTAAGGTAAGTATTGGATAGTGTAGGGATAAACATTACTATTCTAACTCCAGGGGTTGCAACAGTGGGGTAAGTGTTGGATAGTGTAGGGGTTAAAATTACTATTCTAACTCCAGGGGGTGCAACAGTTGGGTAAGTGTTGGATAGTGTAGGGGTAAAAACTACTATTCTAACTCCAGGGGTTGCAACAGTAGGGTAAGTGTTGGATAGTGTAGGGGTAAAAATTAATATTCTAACTCCAGGGTATGCAACAGTAGGGTAAGTGTTGGATAGTGTAGGGGTTAAAATTACTATTCTAACTCCCGTGGGGGCAACAGTAGGGTAAGTGTTGGATAGTGTAGGGGTTAAAATTACTATTCTAACTCCAGGGGGTGCAACAGTAGGGTAAGTGTTGGATAGTGTAAGGGTACGATGCGTTGTAATGGTATGCATTGCAATGGTATGCGTTGTAATGACATGCGTTGTAGTGGTATGCGTTGTAGTGTTATGCATTGTAATGGTTGCGTTGTAATGGCATGCGTTGTAATGGATGTTGCGTTGTAAATGTTTCGTTGTAATGGTAGTGCGTTGTAAAAGTTGCATTGTAAAGGTATTTTCCCAATGTTAAGTATGGCACATTCCTGCCCTTTTCCTATCATGCAGTGCAGCAAGCTTCCTAGCTGCACGAGTTTTTGATAAATATGCCCCTTGGTGCTTTGCCTTGCCATGCTGAAGTATTTTGACTTCCAGAAAAAAGACAAAAGTGGTGATTTAGAGTCGGATGGAGGACCCAAATCTGCGAACACTAAATAAACTCCCTGAATCAGAAATTAAAACACTTGACTGGAAAAAAACTGCTAACTGTTGCCCACCACCTTTTATCACCAGGATATCTAGGACCCAGTCAAAAATACTCATTGGTTTACATTGGATTTTGGTTTGTATCGTTTCCTAAAGATTTGCACAACTCTTGACCCCAACAGCCTATATTCACCGTTTTTTGTAATTTTAAGCATTGCATTTATTGCTATGAACTAAAATGGTTTGCGGACGCTAAGATTTTATTTTTTTATTTCTGTGATGGTGTGTCTGTTTATGCATCTTTCCTCTGAGGACGGCCTTGCTGCTTATACCAAACTACCAAGAGTAAGCCAGATTGTTTTAAATAGTGGTACCCTTGCCCAGTTCATGCTGAGATCTTTGTTGTTAAAACATAATCAGTTCTTATTTTTGAGTGTACGACGCTTACCAAGCAGGACCTTATATGGGCATCTTTTCAAAGGAAGAGTGAATCAACAAGTACCAGGAAGTTTAGTGCCATTTTATAACTGAAAGCCATCCTCGTGACAGCCTTGCAGGTTATGGCGCACAGAAGTGTGCATATGGGTAAGTAGTGAAAACATGAATTCCTACAAATGAAAACGGGCTAAATAATTAGTATTATTATTATTTTTTTTTTTTTTTATTGCAGAGTTAGAAACAAGACCTCAGAATAGGCCAACCAGTACACTTATGGCATCACAAAAGTTGAAGTGACATATGTATCGTACACAGCCATTTAGCCCACATCTCGGAGGCTGGGCGGCGCGCCAAGTCTACCGTTCTCAAGAAGATGCCTCAGTGTTCGCCTTTCCCGGACATTCGGTGAGCTTCACCATTCAGTATCTGCTTTTACCCCCCTAAAATCCCACCCTCCATGCACCAGCAAGCAGACACAGATCGGGCTTAATAAAAATTTACTTGCGAAACTTAAACTCAAAATATTGAATTCTGCTTCGAAAACAAATCCACCAAACACTGCTTTGCTATATGTTTAATGTAGGTCATCTTTCAGATCGACTTTCCAAAATTCCTGTTAAAGTTCATGTGGTGCTGTGCAATTCCAGGCCATCTATTCATTTGGCATTTCCTCTGCCTGCCAGCACTCCATTCCCATATGTAATGAAGGTGATACATCATCTCCCATCACGATTACTGTATCCTGCTGTAAAGCAGGGCACATCTGAGCCGCTCTCTTGTTTCAGAACTTCCTGAGGGACAGGTGAGCACAATTATAAGTACAGTCCATTAACTCCTGCCATCTTTCTGCTGTTCCGTCATTTTGACAAAGAGAGCTGCCTGATTTACGAGGAGCTCTCATTCCTGGACCTTCAAGGCTGAGCTGCCTAAAAGCACTAGGACACTTATAGAATAGAATATTTGCATGATTGAGTGATACATATAATGAGGTCATTAGATGGGCAAATTTGATAATTGTTCATTTACAAAATGGAGGTAGGACATTGTGAAAGCTATTTTAGTGACAGATGAACTTTGTAAAAATGGTTGATAGATAAATTTTAGCAAAAACAACGCAGCCTATACCTCGCAGGACCTTTACAATGCAGACATTACACCACCATGTAGGTGAGTATTTTTGTTTTAAATAGCAAAATTATAACATGAATATAAAAAATGGGTAAAGGTGTGGATAAAGGAAGCTAAGAATAATTTTAGGGTTTGGGCGTGGGTAAAAGTGAAGAGAAGTAGGGGTCATTGTAGGGTTTGGGGTGAGTAGAGGTAAATGGAGGTGAGAGGGATTTTAGGTGTTAGGAATGTTTTGAGGTAAAGGTAGGTAAATGTATTTTTAGGGTTTAGAAGAAGGATGGGTAGAGGCAAAGAGGTAATGGTAATTTTAGGGTGTATGGTTGGGTAGAGGTAAAGGGAGTTAAGGCTAATTTTAAAGTTTAGCATTGGGTAGAGGTAAAAAGAGGTAAGGGTAATTTTAGGTTTTTGGGGTGCATACAGGAGAAAGGAAGCAACGGTGTTTTTAGGTGTTTATGGATTGGTAGTGGTAAAGGAAGGTAAGGGTAATTATAGAGCTTTAGGATAGGAGGTAAGAGTAATTTTAGGGTTTAAGGATGGGACTTTAAAAGAAGAAGTCAAGCAAGAGTACTTAATTTCTCATTGCCCATCTGCACCGGATGCGACATCACTGAATTTCCCATCCTCCATCTACCAAGGAAGTGACATCACTGATTTCCCACCAAAAATGCTTTTAAAAGAAGCAGCTACGCAAGAGGAATTCATTTCCCATTGACCATCTGCAAAGCAAGTGATATAACAGGAACTCCTATCATCCATCCGGATAGGAAGTGAGATCACTGGATTGAATAGCTGGGTCCAAACTGGGGTTGCATGGTGAGCAATACAATGATGGGTTAAGCCCAGATCTATCACTGGGGGTGAATGATTGGATTGTTCAGCATTTCCTTCCATCATCTTTCCTTTTTGCTTTTGTCACCCTAAGTGGGAAGAGTATGCCCAGGCCTGGATCTTGTGCTCAATTTGTCACTGGATTCAAGCTAGCCTGGCTGATGAGGGGTGACATCCTGAAACTGGTCCCAGAATGCTGTTTCCAGTCCTAAGAGGACCTGACCTGGCAGTTTGGGCTGGACTGTTCCCATAAGGAGCAGTGTCAAGACTGATTTGCATATGGCTGGGTCCAAACTGGAGTGGCATGGTGAGCGAAATAACAATGTATTAAGCCCAGATCTGTGACAGGGGTGAATGTTTGCATTGTTTAGCATTCCACCCATTATGTGTTTGTTTTGCTTTTATCACTAGATTTCCCATCATCCATCTGGATTGGAAGTGATATCACTGGGTTCGCACCAAAACTGTCCTTAATAGAGGAAGCCAAACAAGAGAACTTCATTTCTCATTGACCAGCTGCACAGTACATGGCATCACCGGATTTCCAACCATCCATCTGCACAGGAAATGATATCACTGATTTCCCACCCTCAGTACCCTCTGCTCCTTTCTCCCAGGAGCTACTAATGGCAGCTGCAGCATGAGCACACCAAGGCCATGCCATTAGGCAAGCCCTTTTTTGCCCAGGCTGCACCCAGCACCAATAACCCAGGTTCTGCTCCCACCCATCAATAACCTGCTGCACTCCTCAATAATCTTAACCTCGACTGCCGCTTGCAGCACAGCACCACACAGCACAAAAGGAGCATTCACATGTGCCTTCTGAACGTTTTCATGCACTCTCTCCTTACCCCACACCCACCACTTCTACACCAAGAGTACCAATCTCTTCACTCACTCAAACCTGCCACCCACTAACACTCATATAGACCAAACACCACCCAAACAACACTCCTCACTCACCAAACATACCACATAGTTATGGGACCTACCGCATGACCATGCTCCGGACCTGCTCTTTCTGGTGTATTCATGGCTAAACCAGTGACAGCTGCCATCTATCGCGAGTGGTGAGGTGGGTAACCCACTGCTGGAACATACGCTACACACAAAATATATAGAACCATATATAAATGTACATGGCAAAAATATTTTTACCAAAAATAAAAGAAAAAAGCCAATTACCAGACCGCGCTTCTCACTCCAGACCCGATAATCCTCTTTCCTGCAGCACGTGACCAGCTAACTTGCCTGACCAATCATGGCACTGCTCTGCAGCACCAGGATTGGATAGAGGGTCCTGGATGGATGCTCCTCGAGGGCCCTTTAGGCCTGTGCTTGGTCTCCACCCAGCTGTCTAGGACAGCTAGGCGGAGAGCTTCAAAATGTGCATGCCACTTTGGACGGCGCAAGACAGCCGTCCAAAGTGATATGCGCACTTTGGAGCATCCAGCCTGCCAATGCTTCTGTCCTCTGCTGCCAATCGGCAGTAGAGGACACACCTCCTATGTCTCTGGGCTCAGGGCAGGCTGTCTGATACAGCGTGCACCACGCTAAAAAATAAAATGGCAGTGAAATCTTTTCAGTGCCATTTTTTTTTTTTGCTGCGCAGCTCTAAGCGGGCGGAAGGGGGGGCGATGTTTCCTTGCCCAAGTGAAGAAACTGCAGCTGGGCTAAACCCAACCTCGGCATCAGACATTAGTACAGTCATCCCGCAAGCTACAAGATTATTAGGCCTCCATTTTGGGGTCCCCAGAATACCATTACAGACTCAGACCAAGTCGATGGGGTCCCCGGGTCCATAGCATGGATCAGGGAAGGGGGGTCCTACTCCACCTCCCCTCACCTCAAGGCATGTCCTGATGGAGGCGTCATAAAGCTGACTTGAAGATGTCTTTTTCTGCGGTGCCTCAACTTGTTCTCCATTTGTGCTCCAGTTGCTTTCAGTGACATTTTGGCACCCTTAGTTCCTCTGTGCACCAGCTTGCCTGTGGTTGGGTAATTGGTGCTCAGTTGCACTTTAGGGGAGCCACAGTGTTGGTGCCTGCAATGATTCAGCTGTTGAGATGAGATTTCTAGTGGATTTCAGCAAGTCGATGGCATGCCTGGAAAGGGTGGAAGCCTACTCCTCTTCTGAGGTGCTTTTCCAGCTGCAGCTGGCAGTTCAAGTGGTGGTAGGTCTCTGATAGTGCAGGATGAATATGCTGAATCTGATGAGGATGCGGTCGGTACAGGTCATAGTTGCTGGCTTATCGATGGTGATGTTTCTAATTGAGGGGAAAATGAGGCCCAATAAGTGTTCCACGGTGTGGTGGGTTCAGTAATATGGTGGGTGAAGCCAAGGTTTCCAAGGTTTTCTAGAAGGGGTGTAGAGTTTGGACTTGTGCTGCGTTCTTGGTGAACGTTAAAGCGGCTGACGCCAATGCCGTTCGGAAAGTCTTACGACCGAATCGGTTCTGAAATGCTTTCCGAATGACTCAGATCAGGGGAGTCTAACCAAGCGATTTGGATGCATCCGGATGCTTCCGGATAAGAGTTGATCGGACTCCCATTGACCTCTATGGGAGCCGGTGTTTCGAACAAGAATTCAGGCTCCCATTGAAGAAAGCGGTGGCTGGGTAAAATCCTGCACCCTGTGGCAGGCACCCCATGGTGCCTACCATACTGTGTGTGGTTGGAAAGGGGTATCCCTTGGGTACCCCCACAGGCCTGATTCAGAACTGCCCTGGGTTAAACTGATTTGTTCCGAGGAAACAGAATAGGAACGGCTATCCGAATCAGTCATCGTACCCGCTCACTCGGTCCATAGAGCTGTACGATTCGGCTTGGGAAGGTGCAACCTGTCTGAATACATTTCAGAACCAATTTGGACAGCCCTAATGGTTTCGAGGCATTGGAATCAGTTGTTTTGAAGTGTGTACGATTCTGTCGGAAACAAGGGTTCTGGATCAGATTCAGCAAACCTGAATCCGGAGGACATTGGAATCGGCCCCAAAGTCTCCTAGAAGGATGAAGATGTTGGCATGGATAATGAGGGGTGTGACAAAGTCTGTGATGTTACTGGTGAATTGAGTGCAGGGTCGGTATATGATGATTCCACCCAGGGAGAAGTTGGCTGTGATGTGTAGCTGGTGGGGGTGTCTGTATAGGTGATGTAGCTGATGGTATCTTTAATTAATATGGTGGTGCCTATGTTGATTGTCTTGCCTAACTATAAAGATGCATGCCTATGCTAAAGGAGTAATCTTGGAATGCTATTTCATAAAGAAAACATCTTCCAAGATGGCCACAGTTCATGTAGATTGTATGTAGACAGAATTCCAAAAACAAAATATCATCATGCCAATATATCAAGTCAAAAAAAATATTGTGATATGGAAATATTGTCAGTAAGAATTTTGATGTCAATAATATCGATTTCATAGTAAGTAATATCAATTTTTAAAAAATACAGGTCATTAATATTGTTTGCAAAAATATTGTTTTTTAATCAGTGTTATGTATTTTAGAATTTATTTTAATTGTATGTGATGTAATTTTCTTGTATGTGTTGTTTGTGTTTTTTAATATGTGTGTTACATTTTTTGTAGTTATTAAATTCAATTTAGTAACATTTTATGTTTTTTTTTGTTCCGGAGCAGGTTGTTGCTTTAATGGGGAATAGGGTGGGAAGTAATTTAATCATGATAAATTAATAATTATTATTAGTTTTTTTTTAATATTTATTTAATATTTATTTAATCGTATTAATTGTACTTTTAATTAGCTTTTTGGTAAATTTTATGTGTGGGTTGGGGGATTTATAGGGGTAAAGGGTGGGAAGTAATTTATTTTTAATTAATTAATAATTGTGGGTCGATTACGATGTCAGTTGGCATGGCTCCGAATTGGATTCGGGTCTGGCAAATCTGATTCGGAACCTGTCTTTCCTGTGACTCGCTCTTCCTCACAGACTGAGTGGTCGCTCCCTGTGCCCCTGGCTGACGCGTGGTATCGTAGCGCTGCTCTGATTAAGAATTACTTTCAAAGTTGCTTTTGTATTTTGACTGCCGTGTGCTTTGTTTAGCGCTCTGTGTAATTAGCGCTCTAGCTTACTATTTAGTCATTTCACTGGTATGGTAGCGCTGCTCTGATTATCAATCACTTTCAAAGTTGCTTAAGTATTTCGCCTGCTGTGTGCTTTGTTTAGCGCTTTGTGTATTCAGCGCTCTAGCTTACAATTTAGCCATTTCTTTACATTGTTTGCGCATTTACCAATAGCGCTCCGCTCTGCTCCTCCCCCCGCCTCCATTTTGTTTGTTTGTTGTCGTCCTCGTGTGCCCGACCCGCCTCCCAGCTCAGCCGCCCTCGCCCCTCCCCCTCCACCATCCATATATGACAGTTCTTCCCGCGCGCAGCGTTCACGCGCAGCGACCGCGCCCAATCCGCGCCGAAGGTGCGCCAAAGGTAAGCCCGTCTACGCCCGTCCGCGCCTGGACCGCGCCCAGCGCCAGACCCCCTGCCCCTCGCGCTGCCCAGCCCTCCCGCATTACCTACGATGCCACCACGCTCCTAGCCCTTATGCCCGGTCGCGCCCCCAACTGCGTCCAAGCCGCTCCTGGACATACCCATGGACCTTTCTCCTGCTTCTCCTGCAAATTCAGCGGCACCGACAACATCTCCGCTACGACCACACCACAGATTCCCGACCCCAACCACCTACAATGCATCCTTCTCAACACCCGATCAGTCCACAGACACGCCATTGACCTATGGAATCTACTAGATACCATTTCTCCGGACATCGCCTTCCTTACGGAAACATGGATGAATGCTTCCTCCGCACCAGACATCACCAATGCCATCCCTGAAGACTATAAGATCACTCACAAAGACCGAACCAGCCACACATGAGGAGGACTCGCTATCGTCCATAAGAAATCAATCCGCATCTCAACCAGCTCTGACGCCAACCTCGCTAACTCCGAACACCTTCACTTCCGGATCCACATCGACCCCAAAACCACTCTCAGAGGCACCCTTCTCTACAGACCACCAGGACCCCGCGCAAAATTCAGTGAAGACATCACGGACTTCATCACCCCACACGCGCTCCCCTCCAAAGACTACATCCTTCTGGGAGACCTCAACTTTCACCTTGAAAAGATCAACGACCGCAACACCACCACCCTCTTGGACAACCTCGCCAACCTCGGACTTAAACAACTAGTCACTTCCCCCACCCACATCGCAGGTCACACACTCGACCCCATCTTCACCTCCAGCAACCATGTCTCCTTCAGCCACACTACGGATCTCCTCTGGACTGACCACAGCTGCGTTCACTTCACCTACAACAAGCCAAAACCCACCAACCACCTCCAACCCACCCTGCAAAGAAACTGGAACAAAATCACCACGGACCAAATCTCCGCATCGCTCCTTCGAAACACCCCAGCCCTCTCTTCTAACGCCAACGAAGCCGCCGCCAACCTCACCCTTTGGTTATCCAGCACCGCCGACACCTTAGCACCACTGAAAAAACGTCAAAGCAAACCTGGCAGCAAGAAGGCCTCATGGTTCAACGATGATCTCAAGAAATCCAAGAAACTCTGCCGCACCCTTGAAAAGGCCTGGAAAAAAGACCCAACCACTAGCACCAAGGACGCCTTCAAAAACGCCACCCGCACTCACCACCAACTAATCCGAAAAGCCAAGAAAACAGCTTTCAAGGATCGACTTGACAACAACGCCCACAACAGCAAGGAACTTTTCAACATCGTCAAGGAATTTTCCAATCCCTCAGCCAACTCCAACGACATCACCCCCTCTCAAACCCTCTGCGACTCCCTAGCCTCATTTTTCCACAACAAGATTGCAGACATCCACAATAGCTTTGACAACCAACCCGGAAACCAACCCACCCTACCATTTGCTGATCATCTTCCCCCCGTGAACACCCTTAACAACTGGAACCCAATCTCCACTGAGGACACCATCCGCCTGATGAATTGCATCCACTCAGGATCCCCCACAGACCCATGTCCTCACCACATCTTCAACAAAGCAGACTCCGCCATAGCACCGCACCTCCGAGACGTCATCAACTGCTCCTTCAACTCCGCCACCTTCCCGGAAGACTGGAAACACGCTGAACTCACCGCCCTTCTGAAAAAGCCCACAGCGGACCCCACCGAACTCAAAAATTACCGCCCCATCTCGCTTCTTCCATTCCCGGCCAAAGTCATCGAGAAAGCTGTCAACAACCAGCTCGCCGCCTTCCTTGAAGCCAACAAATCCCTCGACCCCTCACAATCTGGCTTCCGAGCAAAACACAGCACTGAGACCGCCCTCATCGCAGCAACAGACGACATTCGAACTCTACTGGACAATGGAGACACAGTCGCCCTCATCCTCCTCGACCTCTCTGCAGCATTCGACACAGTCTGCCACAGCACCCTTTTACAACGCCTCAATAACATCGGAATCCAAGGAAAAGCACTTGAATGGATCACCTCGTTCCTCACCGGAAGAACCCAGAGAGTCCGCCTTCCACCTTTCAAGTCCGAGGCCTCTGAAGTCATATGCGGCGTACCACAAGGATCCTCACTCAGTCCCACCCTCTTCAACGTATACATGAGCCCCCTCGCGGCCATCGCACGCCAACACAACCTCAACATCATCTCTTACGCGGATGACACTCAACTGATCCTTTCCCTCACCAATGACCCCAGCACCGCCAAGACTAACCTACACGAAGGAATGCAAGAAGTTGCCGAATGGATGAAACAAAGCCGTCTGAAACTGAACTCAGACAAAACAGAAGTCCTCATCTTAGGTACATCCCCCTCTGCATGGGACGACTCCTGGTGGCCGGAAGCCCTCGGAAAAGCGCCCATCCCGACAGACCACGCACGGAACCTAGGCGTCATCCTGGATTCTTCACTCTCAATGAACAAACAAGTCAGCGTCGTATCCTCTTCCTGCTTCAACATTCTTCGCATGCTCAGAAAAACATTTCGCTGGATCCCCTCCGAAACAAGGAAAACAGTCACCCACGCTCTGGTCACGAGCCGACTGGACTACGGAAACACCCTCTACGCAGGTACTACCGCAAAACTCCAGAAGAAACTCCAACGAATCCAAAACGCCTCAGCCAGGCTCATATTAGACATCCCACGCAACGAACACATCTCTGGTCACCTTAAAGACCTCCACTGGCTACCCGTCAATAAGAGGATCACTTTCCGACTGCTCACCCACGCACACAAATCACTCTACGACATCGGACCAGAATGCCTCAACTCACGACTGTCCTTTTACACCCCCTCCCGCCAACTTCGTTCTTCCAGCCAAGCCCTCGCCACTGTTCCTCGCATCAACAAGACCACCATGGGAGGCAGATCCTTTTCATACCTGGCCGCTAAAACATGGAACTCACTCCCCGCTTACCTTCGCCTTACCCAGAACCACCTTGCATTCAGAAAGCAACTTAAAACGTGGATATTTGACAAGTAATCCTCCTCCCCTTCCTTAGCGCCTTGAAACCCTCTGGGTATGTAGTGCGCTATATAAATTCTATGACTTGACTTGACTTGACTTTCCGACCGATACGGAAAGCTTTCCAAATGACCCATAACAATGTTCCGAAGGTCTTCGGACTTTCAGAGTTGGCTCCAACTCTGTTCCGTGTGGCATTTGGAGGAACTGAGTCGTTCTGAACCAACTACGACCGAGCGATTACAATGTCGGAATCCGATAGCCTTTCCTAATCGGTTTGTCCGACGTGGATCGGCTGTCGGCATCTGAATATGGGGACCCATAGCAGGGCCCCCTTCACTCTGTGCCTTCTGAATGGAGCCTGTAGCAGTACCCAAGTTACCCCCCTTTCAGATCATGCACAGTGTGGCAGACACCAATGGGTGCCCAATACAGGGTGCATGATTTTCCCCACACAAAACCCTTTCTTCAATGTTTATTCGGAGGGGAATACAGGCTCCCATTGAAGATAATTGGAGTCCGACCAAATGGTATCCAGAACCATGGTAATCGGTCGGTCGGAATCACTGAATTTGATTCAGTCGGAAACCATTCCGAGACCGATTCGATCGGAATGGTTTCTGACCAACTTCATAATATTATTTAACTAATTGATAATTAATTATGATATTTGTGTAGTTTCTTTTTAGATGTGGGTTGCGAGGTTATAGGGGTTAAGGGTGGGAAGTAATTTACTTTTAATTAATTAATAATTAGTTGATAATTGATATTAATTAATAACTAATTATGTAAACTGTTTCATGAAAAAAATGTAGGTGTTTTTTCTGGGTTTATAGGGGTAAAGGGTGGGGAGTAAATTAATTTTAATAATTATATTTAGTTGTATATAATTAGTTATTGTTATAATTAGTTGTTAAATACTATTAATTTATACATTGAAAATGTATTTTAATTGTGTAATTTTTCAAGTTTAATTTTATGTGCTGGTTGTGGACATTACAGGGTGAAAGGGTGGGAAGTTAATTACGTTTGATGATTTATAATTTTGTTTCTAATTAATAATCTTTGTATAGTGAATAATTAATTTTGTTAATTGTGCAAGTTATCTTTTTAAATAGATTTTAGATGTGGGTTGTGGGTTTTGAGAGGCTATACATTGGGAAGTAAATTAAGCAAATAATTACTTTATTATGAATTATGAATTTAATAATGAATTATATTAATTAAATGTTTTGAGTGTATTGTGTGCTTTGTTGGTGTATGTTGTGGGGAGTACATTAATTATAATTAACTAATAATTAAAATGTAATTAATGAACATTAGTTTGTTGATGAATATTTATATTAATACTTTAAAGAAGTTTTTTAGGTACAGGTTGTGAGTTTTGTGGTGTTATCGGGTGGGAAGTAACTAAACTAAATGTATATCATGAATATTTTATAATTATTAACATATAATATAATACAAGTATGTATAATATATTATGAATAATGCTTTTGTTAATAAAGGATAAATACTTTCCAAATAAAAATATTTGTATGAACATTATTTTTGAATTTTATTTATAATATTATCTGCAGGTATGTGTGAATTGTGTTTAGCATTGTAATATGTTTTTATTTTTAATTTCTTTAACACTAAATATGTTTTGCTTTTATTTTTAAACGTATTTATATATTTTTTATTTACTTTGTTTATAAAATAATTACATTTTGTTGAAGATATTTTGTTTGTTTTCAATGTTGAACTCACTGGAGTGGGAATAGTAAATTGTACCCCTCCACTATCCAACACTTTCCCTACTGTTGCATTTATTGGAGTGGAAATAGTAAATGTTACCCCTCTGCATTCCAACACTTTGCCTACTATTGTACTGACTGGAGTGTGAATCGTAAATTTTACCCCTCCGCTATTCAACACTTTCCCTACTGTTGCACTTATTAGAATGGGAACAGTACATTTTACCCTTCTGCATTTCAACACTTTCCCTACTGTTGTACTGACTGGAGTGGGAATAGTAATTGTTACCCCTCCGCTATCCAACACTGTCCCTACTGTTGCATTTATTAGAGTGGAAATAGTATATTATTCCTGTCCGCATTCCAACACTTTCCCTACTGCTGCACTTATTGGAGTTTTACCCCTCCGCAATCCAACACTTTCCCTACTATTGTACTGATTGTACTGGGAATAGTAAATGTTATCCCTCAGCTATCCAACACTTTCCGTACTGTTGTAGTGGAAATAGTAAATGTATCCCTTCGTAGTTTTGCTACTGTTGTACTGGCTGAAATGGGTACAGTAAATATTACCTATCCACAATATAACGCTTTTACTACTGTTTCATTTATTTGAGGGAGATTTGTAAATTGTAACCAATTTTATTATTTTTGCGTTGTATGACGTGGGAGTAGTACATTTTATATATATTTATTTCAATAGTTTGCCTAGTTTGGTATAAATTGCAGTGGGAACAGTATATGTATTACATTTTATATTTTATAATTTATTTTATGCTGTTTATGTTTTGGTTTATTTAAAATATGAATATTTTTTCTAAATTTAAAGAATATTAACTTGTTACATTTTTATGTAATTATAACAGTTTGTTTTTAAAGGTTTTAAGTTAATGGTATATGTATATTTATATTAATATGTTTTCATACTATTTTTAAATTGTAATATAAATTGAAATGATTAGTTTAATACATTTTTTTGTAAGTAGATATATGTAAATATATTGTAATTGTTATATATGTGTGCTTAACCTGTTTAAATGAAGTGCATTTGTTATATGTATTAAGATATATATTAAATATTTTTTATTTGCTTAAATAATGTTACTATTTAATATATTTAAAATGTATTATTTCATATATATATAAAATTTGATATTTAATCCAGCTATATATTTCCCAATGTTTTTGTACTTATCATTATAAGTATAGGATGTCGATATTTTTTAAATTAATATTTTGGTTACAATATTTTGGTATGGGGATATTTTAAGGACTGATATTTATCATTGAACTCATGTGAATGCATCATAATGCTCTCTTGGGTCTGTAAGTCAACCTAGCACCTGTGATTGGAAAGTGTCTAAAATGCAACATGTACAAATCATATTTTTCCACTCAAAACCTGCAATTGTTTTGCAGTTTGTGTATTTGTGAATTTTTGGCCCTAGCTCATCTGGCATCGAGCAAAATGTACCAAACCCAGACATTTCTGAAAACAAGACATCAAAGCAAATCCAGGGCGGTGTGATTTATGTGGCTCTCATGTTTTTTTTTACCCAGAAACCCTTCAAACCTCAAACTTTGGCTAAAAACATACATTTTCTTCTCTTCACATTTCTTTCTAGGAAAGTTCAGAGTCTGCAGGGATTCACAAATTTCATGCAAGCCAGTGCTCCCACGTTTCTTGGATCCCTTGTGGATTGTGGGGATTTATCTCACAGAAAAGGAAGGGAATTGTATTATTATGGTCAGTGGGCATTTTGGGTGAGCAGATGTTGTAGGATCCATGCCAGGCACACCACTGTGGACTCCCCTGGTTGCCAAATGTCTGAATTTTATGTTTTCCCTAGGAAGGGGCCAAGCCCAGGCCCAATTACTGCAGCTTCCCTGTTGCCAAATCAGGACATATTTTGGCAGGAAATGTCTATTGTCTCCACATTGCTTTTTGCTGCTTTTCCTGTCACATGAGCTAGACTTACACACACAGTGGAGTACTGTTTTTTAAGAAAGTAGGGAACCACTGGGTGGATGGAATTTTACAGACCCCTGTTGATTCTGGAAGTTTATGTTACAGATGTGGGAATTTAGGCAAAGTTTGAGGTTTGAGGAGCATTATGGGTAAGAAAACTTTGTTGGATGCTCACGAGCCACTCCACCCTACACTCCCCTGGATGTCTAGTTTCCCGGAGTGTTTGGGTTTGGTAGGTTTCTCTGGGTGGGTGGCGAGCCCAGGGCAAATTATTGTAGCTATCATATTTCTGATGTCTTCACATTGTGCTTTGGGCCTTTTGTGTTGCATGTGCTAGGCCGAGCCACACAAATGGGGTAGGGCTTTGTTCAGGACAAGTGTAAGAATGTTGGGTAAAAATTTCCTGGATCACTGTGAATTCAGAAGTTTGTGTCACAGAAATACAAGGAAAATGTGTGTTTTAGGCAAAGCGGAAGATTTGCAAGGCATTTTGGGTAAAAATAAAGTATGATCCTATGGCACACCACCCTGGCTAGCTGTTGGTGTCTACTTTTCAGAAATGTCTGGGTTTGATGTATTTCCACAATTGTTTGCTGACCTGAGCCCAAAAAGTGCAACCATTCAGCATGACAATTGGGGTCATAGTGGGGTTTATCCCTCCTGTTCTGGCCCACAAGTAAAAACAATGCCCAAAAGAATCACAATTACCTTTTGGTTGGCATTGGGATGGGGATGCTTTAGTCCTCGGGGAAAATACGTACTATGGAGCCTTTAGGGGTGGTGCTGGACCTGATGGCAGACTGGGTCAGACACCACCCCATTTAAAAAATAATAATAATAATACGCCGTAGTCAGCCAGAACTGTTTGGATTTGTTTGTTCCCGACACGGTTATAGCCCCGGACAGACCTATCGAATTTATGGAACTGTATTTCAAGGTTATTCTGATAACTGAAGATTTCTATGTTGTTCTGTCTTGTATGGTGGGTGGGCATAATGTTTGGCATGTTGTATGTGAGTTTGTAACATGTACATTCCCAGAGTTGTAAGTTGCATGATTGTGGATTTGAGGTGAGTGGTGTGTTCATTTGGTACTTACCAACAAGCAGTGCATTCCAATAGGTGCCATCCAGGAAGCGCTGGTTGATGATGGACTGTCGGAAGATGTATGAATCATGCACACTGCCTGGGTAGTTGGCAACGACATTGGTGAAGAGTCCCCGGTGGTCCACTGTTGCCTGTGCATTGATGAAATATGTGTGCTTTCTGTAGCGGAGATTGTGTGCAGTGTCGGCAGGGGGCAGAAGTAGGACATGTGTGCAGTGAATTGCCCCTTAATGTGCGGGTAGCCAGCTATGGCATAGAAGCCTTGCTTGGTCTCCAGCTGTTCCTGCGCAGTGTGGGGGAAGTATAGGTACTGGGGTGCCAAGGTGATGATGGCACCCAGGACAGGTGTGAGGAACTTTGATAGGGCTGGCTGTGAGACTCCTCCGACTCTGGCGGTTGTTGGTTGGAAGGTAACAGAGGCCAACAGGTGCAGCACAGCCAGCAGCTTTGTCAGAGGTGGGATGTTGGTTGTCCGCTGTGTTGGTAATGTCAGCCTGTGGGCAATGATGTTTAGGATGCGGAGGATGGTTGTCCTTTTGAGCCTGTAGTGGGCAATGACATTCTCAGATGTTATGTCTGTGAGGCTGGTGCGTTTTCTGAAGGTCCGCTCTCTTTGTCTGCGCTGCCTCTGTGGTGGTCCGAAGGGGTGCAGAGGGATCCAGGGGCTGGCTGTGGGTGATTTAGCCCTGTTGGGGTTCTGAGGAGCATGATCAGTAGCTCCATGGCATCTCTTGATCTTCAGGTGTGGCTGTGGGCTGGGCTCTCTTTTCTGATGCAGGTTTTCGTCAGACTTTACACCAGGTCAGGGCAGGTGTTAATTTCCTGCTGCTAGCACACCTTATCGCCTGTTTTGTGGTCTTATTGCCGCTCTGGCTGGTCATTGAGAATGTTGAGGTGCGGTGTTGTTGCAGCTTTTTGCATAGGTACACCTACTCTGCATCTCATTAGCAATAGTTGCCGGGGCCATCTGTGGCGATGTTTTATGCGGATGCTATCGCAGGTAAACTGGTGATTTGGCTGTTGGCACCAGCTTGTGAATGTGGCGATAGATGTATCGCCACTTTGGCTGTGTTAAAGTGCTTGAGAATATGCCCCAATGCGCCTTAATTACTGGTGACCAGAGATGGATTTGATGGAGGGACTGATCAGAGATCCGTCGAATCCATGGGAGGGGGTGGCTGCATATATTGTTGGACCATTACAATCTAAGGGAATTTCTAACTACATACTGGTACTCATTGATCAATTCTCGCGTTGGGCAGAAAATGGGATTATCAGCAGTATTCAAACTAGGAGAATAACAGATTTTCTGAGTGAGATTTTCAACCATGAAGGTGTGTGTACTACTGTCCTCATTGATAACGGGCCTTAGTTTGTGTGGTTGGAGAGGAAGGAAATTTTATACAAGAGAGGTATTCAGCAAAGGTAATTGTACTGTTGAAAAATGTAACCTAGCCATTAAAGAAACTATTCACTGACAAGTGACTGCTGGAAGGTGCTGGAAAGAAGGTCTGAAAAAGATTTTAATGGCTTATAGGGTAAAACGTTATTGTTGGTAAATTAAAAACCTTACAATATAAAAACATGCATCGTGTTCATAAAATAATTTAAAAAAAATTAATTGTTGGAGTAACATTTTGATTAAAACTCTACTTAGCTTCTTAACTGGTGTTGTAAGTGTCGCAGACCAGGTACGAATCAGCAATTTGTTAATAGCCGACAAGGCATTGGTGTGTCCAATAATGAGGTTTACCTTGGTTCTAACGGGACAGGGGTGGCGGCCCTGACATCTTCCAACTGGCTTAGTGCTTTAGTTACAAATGTTGTTAACCCGATATTCAGCTTTATGTTATCCGGGTTGAAGGCTGCTATTATGGCTTGGCGGCAAGATCGAATTCCAAGTCTTATCCATTCTTCTCGCAATAATAAGAGTCTAGAGGTAAGCATTGTTGGGAATAAGCAGACTGGCTTATAGATTTTCACCACTTACCACCACAGTGTTGCACCTGCCACAATCTGTATAACGGATGTGACAGGGGCGGAGCACTTCTGGCATAAAGCCGGCCTCACCTGGCAGTAAGCTGCTTGACATTCTAGCCTTCGCAATTGCAGTCTTCTTACTGTCCGATCACTTACCTTTTGCTTCTGGGTCACTGCACGCCATGTTCAGCATTTTCTGTGGTGTTTCTTGCCAGTCCTCTTCCTTGCTGAACAATCTCCTTAGTATCCTGCAGTGCCACTTCTCCTCAGCTCTGGAAACTTCACTGCAACAATGAAGGAAAACCGGACATTTAAAAATCACCTCATTTCTTCAAGCTACTTGGTGATAACACACTCTGTGCTTATTTAATGCCTATTATTGCATAAGAGTGTACCTATCTGAATACTGCATTCAAGATCAGAAGTCCACTTCTCTCTCACATGGTGTTGTTAAGACTAAGGACAGGAAAGAAAAAAGACACTAAAATACTTGTTTCTGCACACAAAAGAAAAAAGTACTCAAAGTCTTCTAAGCCCCTATATATTTTGGTATTTTGTTTTTGACCTTTATTTTTTTTGATAAGAAGAGTTATACAAAAGGAAATTGTATGACAAAGTACTTCAATTTTACATTTTGCTTCTTTACTATTCTAATCTGAGTTTGGGCTGCCATTCATGACCCAGTACAGAAAGCTGTAAGGTATGCTTAATTCCCACACATTTGGATGGGCACAAGATGTGCTAGATTCTGGTTGCCACATAAAACCCTTACCCTTTATTTTGTTTCCCTATACTTCATTAGATGCAGTTTTTTGCCTAATTAATGGACTATGGAATTTACTCAGATATGCTTACACCCGTGATGAAGTAATATACCACATACTGCATGTATCCTATCATTCTAAGAGATTCACTGATTCCCACTTTATTTTCTATATTACTCAGGGGTGCATAGAATATGTCTGTGTAACACATATCACTCTGCACAGACTCCGTGGGGCCTGTGTTATTTCTCTTCCCATCCCCTCTTCCCCCATTTAACTTTGGGGGGTTCACGCAAGCCATGCCTCGCTTGACTCCCCGGGTGTCTATTTTGCAGAAATGTGTGGACTTGGTAAGGCTTCTAAGATGGCGGCCAAGTCCGGGGCAAAAAACCCAGGTGGACCTCTTGCAAAACCAGGTTGCTTTATGATAGTTAATTTTGGTGTCTCCTCAATACATTTTGGGCCCTTGCCTGTCCCGGGTACTGGACCTACCCACATGAGTGAGGTACCATTTCTATAGTGAGACCTGAGGGAACACTGGGTGGTAGGAAAGTTGTGGATCCATACAGATTCCAGAACGTTCCCACACAGAAATTTGAGAAAAATTTGATTTTTATAGCTAAATTTGAGGTTTGCAGGGGACTCGTGGTAGGAAGACATTGGGGGGGTCCATGCAAACCATACCCCACTGGACTCCCACGGGTGTCTAGTTTTTAGAAATGTGTGGGTTTGGTAGGTTTCCCAAGATGGCCGCTGAGCCCGAGGCAAAAAACCCAGGTGACCCATCCTGTCTTCCCTTGGTGTCTAGTTTTAAAAAATGTACAGGTTTGCTCGGTTTCCCTAGGACCCAAAATCCACAGGTAGGAACATTGCTAAAAACAAGTCTGTGCCTATTGGACTTTCTGCCGCCCTGGAAGGGAATCGGGGGGGGGGGGGGTGGTAGTTGCCCCGATATGGCCCCAAGGGGGGCAGAAAGACTGTGGCTAATTTTTTTGGGGTGGGGCATTGGTATGCCCATTCTGGGCTGACCTGACCCCCGAATTTAAAAGATTCCATTTCCTCGCTGCACGGACCTTTGACCTTCCTGGACCGGGACCCAGCCTGCTGAGAGCCGCTACGCTACGTCGGACCAGCTGCGCGGGTAGACCGGCAGGGCTGCGAGGGTAGAGCGGAGGACTCCACGGACCAGGAGTCCCCGCGCGCCCGATCACAGCTGGGCTCCTCTCCCTGCCGGCCCCGCCCCCAACACCGCTAGCCTTAAAGACGCGGAAAAGAATCTACCTCTGGCGGATTCTCCATTTCCTCGCTGCACGGACCTTTGACCTTCCTGGACCGGGACCCAGCCTGCTGAGAGCCGCTACGCCTCGCTGGACCCGCTGCGCGGGTCCCGCTTCGCGGCTTCCAGCGGCTGAGCATCCTAAGGGGCAACACCTGGTGAGCAACAGACCGGCAGGGCTGCGAGGGTAGAGCGGAGGACTCCACGGACCAGGAGTCCCCGCGCGCCCGATCACAGCTGGGCTCCTCTCCCTGCCGGCCCCGCCCCCAACACCGCTAGCCTTAAAGACGCGGAAAAGAACCTACCTCTGGCGGATTCTCCATTTCCTCACTGCACGGACCTTTGACCTTCCTGGACCGGGACCCAGCCTGCTGAGAGCCGCTTCGCGGCTTCCAGCGGCTGAGCATCCTAAGGGGCAACACCTGGTGAGCAACAGACCGGCAGGGCTGCGAGGGTAGAGCGGAGGACTCCACGGACCAGGAGTCCCCGCGCGCCCGATCACAGCTGGGCTCCTCTCCCTGCCGGCCCCGCCCCCAACACCGCTAGCCTTAAAGACGCGGAAAAGAACCTACCTCTGGCGGATTCTCCATTTCCTCGCTGCACGGACCTTTGACCTTCCTGGACCAGGACCCAGCCTGCTGAGAGCCGCTACGCCTCGCCGGACCCGCTGCGCAGGTCCCGCTTCGCGGCTTCCAGCGGCTGAGCATCCTAAGGGGCAACACCTGGTGAGCAACAGACCGGCAGGGCTGCGAGGGTAGAGCGGAGGACTCCACGGACCAGGAGTCCCCGCGCGCCCGATCACAGCTGGGCTCCTCTCCCTGCCGGCCCCGCCCCCAACACCGCTAGCCTTAAAGACGCGGAAAAGAACCTACCTCTGGCGGATTCTCCATTTCCTCGCTGCACGGACCTTTGACCTTCCTGGACCGGGACCCAGCCTGCTACGCTACGTCGGACCAGCTGCGCGGGTCCCGCTTCGCGGCTTCCAGCGGCTGAGCATCCTAAGGGGCAACACCTGGTGAGCAACAGACCGGCAGGGCTGCGAGGGTAGAGCGGAGGACTCCACGGACCAGGAGTCCCCGCGCGCCCGATCACAGCTGGGCTCCTCTCCCTGCCGGCCCCGCCCCCAACACCACTAGCCTTAAAGACGCGGAAAAGAACCTACCTCTGGCGGATTCTCCATTTCCTCGCTGCACGGACCTTTGACCTTCCTGGACCGGGACCCAGCCTGCTGAGAGCCGCTACGCCTCGCCGGACCCGCTGCGCGGGTCACGCTTCACGGCTTCCAGCGGCTGAGCATCCTAAGGGGCAACACCTGGTGAGCAACAGACCGGCAGGGCTGCGAGGGTAGAGCGGAGGACTCCACGGACCAGGAGTCCCCGCGCGCCCGATCACAGCTGGGCTCCTCTCCCTGCCGGCCCCGCCCCCAACACCGCTAGCCTTAAAGACGCGGAAAAGAACCTACCTCTGGCGGATTCTCCATTTCCTCGCTGCACGGACCTTTGACCTTCCTGGACCGGGACCCAGCCTGCTGAGAGCCGCTACGCCTCGCCGGACCCGCTGCGCGGGTCCCGCTTCGCGGCTTCCAGCGGCTGAGCATCCTAAGGGGCAACACCTGGTGAGCAACAGACCGGCAGGGCTGCGAGGGTAGAGCGGAGGACTCCACGGACCAGGAGTCCCCGCGCGCCCGATCACAGCTGGGCTCCTCTCCCTGCCGGCCCCGCCCCCAACACCGCTAGCCTTAAAGACGCGGAAAAGAACCTACCTCTGGCGGATTCTCCATTTCCTCACTGCACGGACCTTTGACCTTCCTGGACCGGGACCCAGCCTGCTGAGAGCCGCTTCGCGGCTTCCAGCAGCTGAGCATCCTAAGGGGCAACACCTGGTGAGCAACAGACCGGCAGGGCTGCGAGGGTAGAGCGGAGGACTCCACGGACCAGGAGTCCCCGTGCTCCCGATCACAGCTGGGCTCCTCTCCCTGCCGGCCCCGCCCCCAACACCGCTAGCCTTAAAGACGCGGAAAAGAACCTACCTCTGGCGGATTCTCCATTTCCTCGCTGCACGGACCTTTGACCTTCCTGGACCGGGACCCAGCCTGCTGAGAGCCGCTACGCCTCGCCGGACCCGCTGCGCGGGTCCCGCTTCGTGGCTTCCAGCGGCTGAGCATCCTAAGGGGCAACACCTGGTGAGCAACAGACCGGCAGGGCTGCGAGGGTAGAGCGGAGGACTCCACGGACCAGGAGTCCCCGCGCGCCCGATCACAGCTGGGCTCCTCTCCCTGCCGGCCCCGCCCCCACGGTACACACCGACAATCCATAAAGAGGAGGCACTAGTCCCGCTGCGCGGGAGGGCGCCGGGAGAAGCCAGGGACTAGGGCGGGACCGTCTGTGGCCGTCCGGGGCCGAAGGAGGCCGGGCTGGGCCCATTCCCTTGATCCCACACTCCAATAAAAGTCAAGCAATGCCCTCGCCACCATCACGAGAAACCCCATCAAGGGACGGGACTCCCAGCACAGGGACTTTGGACAATTATTTTAAATCTGCTAAGGGAGACGTGGGCAAGGAAAGCTCACTAGAGAAACGTAGGGCGGAGCGCAGGCGCTCCATCGAATCCATGAAAAATAGACCATTGATTGACATCATCCCTTACCCTAGTTCCCAAGAGGAAGGCACGCCACCCAACAGCTTAAATAACCCGACACTCGAGGACTACCCCCTCTTACTCAGGGAAATTCCCTCGACTCCAGGGAGAGCGCCCAGGAAAAACGCAGAGCAAGCCCCACAAGAGTCATCTCTTACACCAGTCAACCTGATAACCCAAACTTCCCCTATGCAAATAGCGAAGAAGGGCAAGTCCAAACTAAATGTAGTGGCAGAGTTGCATAGGCCTCCACCCAGTAAACGCGCACGGAAGTCAGTAGGGGGACGGGGGAAATCCAAAATATTACACCTTGACTTTGGCAAGAAACACACTAACAGCCTCCTACCGGGGAAGGTTATGGAGATAGTGCCTACCATTCCACTCCCTAAGCCTCCAAGCCCCACCATAGTAGCTACCATCAAAGAACTAGAGGCTATCACACCGAATCTAACCCTTCCACTCACTGCCCCAGGGAGTATCGAATTCTTATTCCGCTCCCTCCTCCAGCCCATTAGCGATAGTTTGAGAAAAGTTGAGATTAGGCTCACTTTATTAGAAACATCCCTCACTACTCTGAACACCTTAGTAAGTAAACAAACAAAGCTAGTGGGAACCTATCCTCCTGTTGGGGACCTCTCAAAAGTGGAACCTGTAACAAATCCTAATAAAGCCCCCCCACGTAACCCACCATCTGCCACTCCCTTGCAACCCCTTATGGCCATCCCACTCCAGGCACTGCATAACAACCAAGGTAATAGACCTATTCAACCAGCAGACCATGCCCCCCACAGACCTCAAACGGAGGCTATGAGAATAGACCAAGAAGAGGCAAATGCCCCCCCACCCTCTCCAGCCCGGCCAACCCCTAGACCACGAAGGCCAGACCTCCCGCCAGAAGCCAACAGATTAATGGTGGTTCTAGCAGGTGCCCCCCATTTAAGATCAGGGGAAAATGAGGATTATCAATCCCTCAAGAAAAAGGTCATAAAATGGCTTAATTGGAACCGACCCCTACCATCCCATTTTAACAACGAGATCATTATGGTGAGAAGGGTCCCTTGGCTAGGGAAGACTAGAAAAACCATAATAGGGGATTGCATTCTGGTAACCTTTAAAGATCCGGGCACTGTCTGGCACATCTGTGGAGGAGTAAATAGATCACTGGACTCTACCATACAAACCCTCCCAGTATCTTTCTTCTTCCCCCCCCATTCGAAGGCACCAGGTCCCAGCGCACGACGATTGGACAAGGGTGGAACACAGACATAGACATAAAGGCTATGCACAACGCCCGAACTTCCAACCACCGGACACACCCTTCTGCCATTGTAATCGCTTCAATTGTCTGAATGGCTTGGATGGGGTTGACTGACTTACAGCTTTTAAGCCAGTGACCAGGGTTAATGGCTCTTGTGGACTTCTTGAACCGCCCATTGAGACTCCTGGCATAACCCCCGGCCCATTGAACGTCACAGAGGCTCCTGACTACGGCACACCCGAATCTTTTAATCTAAATGCTGACAGTGTACCCGTAGATGAGGGGACAGCCAGGGTCCCTTTCTTTGCGGACAATGGTGCGCCTACACTCTTTGTGACACATACATCTCCTGCAGCCCTAGCCCTTGCCCCAGGCCCTGCAATAGAAGTGGGGCCTGGAATCAACTCCTCTAACCCTCACGGCATGGCAACTACAACCCCGGAACACTTGAAGCTAATATGCTGGAACATCGCGGGATTGGCCACCAAACCAGTAGAGCCGGACTGGGCAAATTACATAGAGTCTGGCGACATTTGTATGTTCCAAGAAACCTGGGCCAGAGAGGATTACGGACATCAAGGCTACTCATCATTCTTCGTCCCAGCAAGGTGGGAAGGCAAAGGCCGCCCGTCAGGGGGGCTCACGACGTGGGTCGCAGCTCATTTGGGCTGTGTGGCCACACGGCTGCCATTTAAATCTGATGATATCCTTGTGGTCTCACTAACATGGGCAAATAAAGTTAAACTTCTGCTGGTTAACATCTACTCCAGGCCGATGGGAATGGCAAAGGAATCACCAACCATTGATGAACTTTCGAATCTTTTATCTGAACTGTCGTCTGATTCATACTATGTGGTGGGTGGGGACTTTAATTCTCATTTTGAGCCACTCCCCGGCCTTCTTGAAGGTTTCTCATCGGAAGAAGAGGCTAGGTGGGCAGTACCATTGGTGGAAACTCCACCCCCGAAAGCCTGGACCCCACTAGCACTCCAAATCACTGCCCTCACGCTAAGGTTCGGACTCAGAGCCTGTAATGGGCGATTGAAATCCGACATACCCAGTAAAAATACTTACAATAGACGGGGGAGAGGGTCCCATTTGGACTACGTCCTGGTCCAAATAGCGAGGTGGCCGACAATACGGGATTTCAGGGTGATGGATAGGACTGACAGTGATCATAACGCCCTTGAGCTAGACCTTGTCCACCCAGGCCCTCAAGCTCTAGTGTCTTATGAGGAAGGGAATATTCCCACGCTTCTACTGGACAACAGTAGGAGAAGAATCAGATGGGAGCATATGGTTACAAACAAAGATAAACTCCCTCTGTTGTATGCGGAGATTACTCCCATCTTGGAATTCGTGGGGACCCTCGACATTGAGGCAAATAATAGAGACTCACAGTGCAAACTGTTTGAAGCCCATGGGGAACTCGTAAAAGTTGCGGCACCCCATTTCACTCGCACCTCACGAAGGCCAAGGGAGAGGTGCCAAGGTAAAACACAGTGGTACAATGCAGCATGTAGACGGGCCAAAACAGAACTTCTTGGAGTAATTAGGGAGGGCACAGGAGGGGAACGCCTTAAACATAGTAGGCAAGCCTACAAGAAGCTTCTTGTTCAGGCTAAAGTAGAATGGGAGGAGAGTCAGTGGGAAGAACTCACCAAGGCCCTAGCGATTCAAGATCAACGTCTGTTCTGGAGGACCGTGAATGGGGGATCAGGGAGTCTACATTCGGCAGTAGAGCCCAATATAGCTCCCGGAGTGTGGCAGGCCCATTTTCAGTCCCTATACAGCTCTGAGCCTGGAGAACTCCCTGCTCCCATTGAAGTGGAGAGGCCGGCCTCCCGAGGGGACCCAATAACAGTAGGTGAGGTTACTGCTGCTATCTCAGGTCTGGCTTCGGGCAAGGCGCCGGGACTGGATGGGCTACCGGGAGACCTGTTTAAACAGGAACCCACTATTTGGGCGCCTTACCTTGCTGCTCTTTTTAATAGTGTCCTCGGCGGGATGGAAATCCCTAGTACTTGGCTGGGGGCTGAGGTGGTCCCTATCTTTAAAAAGGGATCCCCCCTCCTCCCAGCCAACTACAGACCGATTAGCCTGATAGATGTAGCACAGAAGCTGTTCGGCAGGGTTCTGCTGAACAGGCTTCAGGACTGGATGGAGGAGGTGGGCGCCCTTAGTCCCTATCAGGCAGGATTCAGGAAGGGGGTATCCACAGTGGACCAGGTTTTCAGACTGAATCTGATCTTCTGGAGGACAGCGAAGTTCGAGGGTGGCAGTTTGTACACAATTTTTGTGGACCTACGGGCCGCCTTCGACCTGGTGCCCAGGGGGAAACTCTGGAGCGTTTTGGCAGAGATGGGTGTGCCCCCAGATATCCTACTGACCTTGCAGAGGCTGCACCACAATAACTACGCCCGTGTGAGGTGCGGGAGGTCGGGGGAACTGACTGATAGATTCCCCGTTGGCAGAGGGGTAAGGCAGGGCTGTGTGCTGGCGCCGACCCTGTTCTGCCTCTTCGTCAACGGGGTAATCGCCCATCTCAATGCCACCGACTATACTGACGCCCCCAAATTAAATGGCAACAGGGTGCCCGCAATTATGTTTGCGGATGACACACTGTTGCTATCTAAAACACCCATGGGCATACAAAGGATACTTGATGCCTTTGTGGTCTTCTGCATGGATAGAGGGCTAGAAATCAATGCCACAAAAACTAAATTCATGGTTTTGAACCCGAGCCTGAAACAGCGCCCGAATCCACAACTGGGAGCTGTGCGGCTGGAGAGAGTAGCCACCTTTGAATATCTTGGTGTGACGCTCAACGAAGCCATGACCTGGGGACCCCACCAGAGTAGGGCCAACCTTAAATTAATACAAACTACCGGGGGTATTTCCCGGATGATGACCGGCTCGTCCTACCGCCCATTGGGGGCTTTAATCCAGATATATAAGGCTCAGGCCAGGGGGGCGACCATGTACGGGGCTGAACTGTGGGGCCACATTCCATGCCGGAATCTGTCACTAACAGAAAATAAGTTCATTAGACAGATAGCCGCACTTCCCCCCAGCACTCCACTCCTTCCCTTGAGGCTCGATCTAGGGCTACGGCCACTTGCTGATGAGATAAGCCTGAGACCCATTGCCTTTTGGCGTAGGCTATGGAGCAGCAACGATCTCGCCGATTATAGGGCGGAATTGGTCGAGATACTAAACCACCCCAAGGCGCTTAGCATTCCCTGGGTCCAAAACATCCAAGCTATTTGCACAGAGCTGGGGCTCCCTGAATTGTGGTCTGAGCCGGCAAAAGTAGCAGCAAGTATCTCCAAGAGATCCCTGGCGAACTTGTATCATGAACACAAAAGAGCAAGGGTACTAGCGACCCAGACAGAGGGGTCCCTAACATCTGTGTTCCTGCAAAGCAAGGATCTCTATAGATTTGAGAAGGCATTGGACCCCATATATCCCACACTTGCCAGGAAGTTATTCCTTCAATGGAGATACGGTACATTGCCCTTTCGGGCCTTCACAAGTTCTTGGGCACCGGCCCCCTCTACAAAGCACTGTCCTCTTTGTGATAATAAAGAGGAAAATGACTTGCATGTGATCTTTTTCTGCCCAGCCTACAAGGCGGCCAGAAAATACTGGCTCCTTCCTTTGATTAAGAATTTGGGTGGCAGGGAATACGCTCCTATGTATAGGATTTTAAAATCCGATGTATCCGGCCCAACTGTTTTTGCTCTTTCCAAATTTTTTACTAACGTTTGGTATACCCGTAATCGTTTTTTTAAAAATGCTGGGCAGAACCTAGAAATGCTCCACTTCTCTTAAACTGCTTTCATGTCTTGCTTATGTACTGATGTTTTATCCATTTATGACTGAGTTTTATGTCATTGTATTTGTAATGTGTATCTTTTATGACCGGATGGTCGAAATAAAGATTGAAATAATAATAATAATAAAAAGAATATATATTTCCTGATGCCTAGTGGGCTTTCTGCCCCCCACCCCAGGTTTCCAATGATACCTCTCCTGACTTTCGACATGTAGATGGTGAAACTGAAATGAGCCTATTGGCTCATTTTAGTTTCTGTTTCTGTGCAATGAAGTCAGCGTGACACGCAAGCTGATCTTCATTGCACAGAAATAACAGAAACAGCCTGGGAAGCTGGGGAAACCCTTCCAAAGATCCCGAGGCTGTGTGTGTGTGGGGGGGGGGGGTAAATCCCTCTGGTGCGGGAGCTTGCACAGAACTAATGCTGCCTATTCTGCTGTAGGTGTGTATATTTTTCTATATGTACATTCATCAACCTAGAGTACTGCTATTGCATCCACATTCATCTTCATCAATTCCTTCAGTACAAGAGCACCTAACTGAACTTTAAAGAACACCAAAGGTCTGCATAAACGACTTTAGAGAAAGTTAGAAATAAATAAAAATGTGTTCATTTAAAAAAAAAATCTATGCTGGCAGGAAGAAAATGCTAGTATCCAAGTATATGGTCAGTAGAAAAGTCTGGTTATTCTCAACAAATTTGCATCTGAAAAAAAGTTCAAAGTTACCACACAAGTTTGTTGGTCCATTTACCACTGAACGAATTGTGAATCCTGTAATGATGCACTTAAAATTGCTAAAATCTATGGAGATTCATTCCATGTTTCATGTCTCTTTAGTAAAACCTTGTTCTGAAAAGACACATCTTGCTACAAGCCTTGCCTGGGTGCTGGAAATGCATACAAAGTACTAAATATCTGAGACGCATGAATTGTTAGAAGACAATTGCAGTGTCTAGTGGAATGGAAGTTATATTGCTTTGATGAGAGATCATGCAAATATTCTCACAATTTTAAGGCAACAAAGTCATGTGAAAGTGTAAAGCTATCCCTGTGGCCCACAGTGGTGCTGCTACTGGACGGGGCTGGAGGGCCAGGAGCGGAGGATCAAATGGTGAAATATTTTTTTTTACTTACCTGAAACGGACGACGCCCTCTTCTCCTCCATCCTCTTCATCTTCTGGTCCCAGTACCGGCTGGCAGCAGCAGAAGGAGACACCCGGGCAGCCGACTCTCCTGAGCCAATCACAACGCTGCGATGCAGAGTTGTAATTAACTCCCCATAGCCAATTACAACACTGCAATGCATCATTGTGATTGGTCTGAGCGCCATGGTTCGCCACTCATATGGGTACAGGGAGGCTTTGCATGTTCCTCATAAGGCGTGTATTGCAGCCTAGTGGGGAACAGGCAATGAGCGCAGGACTGCTAGGACGGCCAAGCAGTAATGCAAAAACAACAGGTGATGGACCGAATGTGGATCAATGAAATGAAAATGAAATGAAAAATTATATTTATATAGCGCGTACATACCCTAAGGCCTCGCAGCGCTTGAACTGAATAGTGTGGTGAGCAGATAGCAAGGTTAACACATTTTGGCGAACAGGTAAGTTTTTAATGTCTTCCTAAAGACCATCAGATTGCTAATTTCCCGCATATTCGGCGGGAGCGAATTCCACATCTTAGCTGCTAAGTGTGAAAACGCCCGGCCTCCCCAGCGAGCCTTATTGACTATAGTTGTGGCAAGATGAAGGACGCTGGAACGAAGGGTTCTCGATGGTATGTAAGGTACGACCAGGGGACGCAAGATAGCTGGACCTGTTCGGTAAAAAGCTTTGTGCACAATGCACATAGCTTTAAAGTGCATTCTGGCAGCTATTGGGAGCCAGTGGAGTTCTTTTAAGGCCTTCCTTGCTGATTGTCCACGAGGGATGCCAAACAAGAGTCGAGCAGCACAGTTTTGTGTAACTTGGAGTCTGTTGATCACTGCTGCCGGGGCTCCCAGATATAATGCATTTCCATAATCCAGGCGGGAGAGTATCAAGGCCTGAACCATGATTCTCCTCGCCTGGAAAGGAAGCAATGGGAGAATCTTCCGGAGCATTCTCAACAGTCCAATACAAGTGGAAGCAGTTTTAGTGGCCTGCACAGAAAAGTCCAATGCTTTATCAAGCCAGACTCCGAGGCTTTTGATGTGAGGTTTCGGTGAGGGAGGAGCACCAAGACAGGCGGGCCAGATGGGAGCCAGAATGGTCGGTGCGGGATTGCCCAGTAGCATAATCTCCGTCTTCTCCCCGTTGAGTCTGAGACATGAAGAGTGCATCCACTTGGCTACTGCCTCTAGACAGGGCCCTAAGGTGTTGGATGAACCCTCTGTGTGGTCCAAGGAGACCACCAGTTGGGTATCATCCGCGTAGGTGATAATACGCACACCGAAGGCGTGTATTGCAGCCTAGTGGGGAACAGGCAATGAGCGCAGGACTGCTAGGACGGCCAAGCAGTCATGCAAAAACAACAGGTGATGGACCGAATGTGGATCAATGTCACACACTCACCCCAGTCCAAAGATCTGGGTCCAAATCCATCGTTTTTTTGCACTCCACACCACCCTGGGTTAGACAATGGCGATATGCAAATCAGCTCTGACCCTGTGCCCCATGGGAACAGTCCAGTCCGAACTACAAAAGCCATGTCCTTCCCAGAACGGAATCAAGCATCCGAGGACCGGACCGGTTTCAAGGTAACACCTCTCATCAGCCCGGCTAGCTTGACTCCAGTGGTGTGGAGTGCCTGGGACCCACGTCTGGGCATCCCCAGCGCACTTAGGGCAGAATATGCAAAAACAACAGGTGATGGACCGAATGTGGATCAATGTCACACACTCACCCCAGTCCAAAGATCTGGGTCCAAATCCATCGTTTTTTTGCACTCCACACCACCCTGGGTTAGACAATGGCGATATGCAAATCAGCTCTGACCCTGTGCCCCATGGGAACAGTCCAGTCTGAACTACAAAAGCCATGTCCTTCCCAGAATGGAATCAAGCATCCGAGGACCGGACCGGTTTCGAGGTAACACCTCTCATCAGCCCGGTTAGCTTGACTCCAGTGGTGTGGAGTGCCTGGGACCCACGTCTGGGCATCCCCAGCGCACTTAGGGCGGAATATGCAAAAACAACAGGTGATGGACCGAATGTGGATCAATGTCACACACTCACCCAGGTCCAAAGATCTGGGTCCAAATCCATCGTTTTTTTGCACTCCACACCACCCTGGGTTAGACAATGGCGATATGCAAATCAGCTCTGACCCTGTGCCCCATGGGAACAGTCCAGTCCGAACTACAAAAGCCATGTCCTTCCCAGAACGGAATCAAGCATCCGAGGACCGGACCGGTTTCGAGGTAACACCTCTCATCAGCCCGGCTAGCTTGACTCCAGTGGTGTGGAGTGCCTGGGACCCACGTCTGGGCATCCCCAGCGCACTTAGGGCGGAATATGCAAAAACAACAGGTGATGGACCGAATGTGGATCAATGTCACACACTCATCCCAGTCCAAAGATCTGGGTCCAAATCCATCATTTTTTTGCACTCCACACCACCCTGGGTTAGACAATGGCGATATGCAAATCAGCTCTGACCCTGTGCCCCATGGGAACAGTCCAGTCCGAACTACAAAAGCCATGTCCTTCCCAGAACAGAATCAAGCATCCGAGGACCGGACCGGTTTCGAGGTAACACCTCTCATCAGCCCGGCTAGCTTGACTCCAGTGGTGTGGAGTGCCTGGGACCCACGTCTGGGCATCCCCAGCGCACTTAGGGCGGAATATGCAAAAACAACAGGTGATGGACCGAATGTGGATCAATGTCACACACTCACCCGAGTCCAAAGATCTGGGTCCAAATCCATCGTTTTTTTGCACTCCACACCACCCTGGGTTAGACAATGGCGATATGCAAATCAGCTCTGACCCTGTGCCCCATGGGAACAGTCCAGTCCGAACTACAAAAGCCATGTCCTTCCCAGAACGGAATCAAGCATCCGAGGACCGGACCGGTTTCGAGGTAACACCTCTCATCAGCCCGGCTAGCTTGACTCCAGTGGTGTGGAGTGCCTGGGACCCACGTCTGGGCATCCCCAGCGCACTTAGGGAGGAATATGCAAAAACAACAGGTGATGGACCGAATGTGGATCAATGTCACACACTCACCCCAGTCCAAAGATCTGGGTCCAAATCCATCGTTTTTTTGCACTCCACACCACCCTGGGTTAGACAATGGCGATATGCAAATCAGCTCTGACCCTGTGCCCCATGGGAACAGTCCAGTCCGAACTACAAAAGCCATGTCCTTCCCAGAACGGAATCAATCATCCGAGGACCGGACCGGTTTCGAGGTAACACCTCTCATCAGCCCGGCTAGCTTGACTCCAGTGGTGTGGAGTGCCTGGGACCCACGTCTGGGCATCCCCAGCGCACTTAGGGCGGAATATGCAAAAACAACAGGTGATGGACCGAATGTGGATCAATGTCACACACTCACCCCAGTCCAAAGATCTGGGTCCAAATCCATCGTTTTTTTGCACTCCACACCACCCTGGGTTAGACAATGGCGATATGCAAATCAGCTCTGACCCTGTGCCCCATGGGAACAGTCCAGTCCGAACTACAAAAGCCATGTCCTTCCCAGAACGGAATCAAGCATCCGAGGACCGGACCGGTTTCGAGGTAACACCTCTCATCAGCCCGGCTAGCTTGACTCCAGTGGTGTGGAGTGCCTGGGACCCACGTCTGGGCATCCCCAGCGCACTTAGGGCGGAATATGCAAAAACAACAGGTGATGGACCGAATGTGGATCAATGTCACACACTCACCCGAGTCCAAAGATCTGGGTCCAAATCCATCGTTTTTTTGCACTCCACACCACCCTGGGTTAGACAATGGCGATATGCAAATCAGCTCTGACCCTGTGCCCCATGGGAACAGTCCAGTCCGAACTACAAAAGCCATGTCCTTCCCAGAACGGAATCAAGCATCCGAGGACCGGACCGGTTTCGAGGTAACACCTCTCATCAGCCCGGCTAGCTTGACTCCAGTGGTGTGGAGTGCCTGGGACCCACGTCTGGGCATCCCCAGCGCACTTAGGGAGGAATATGCAAAAACAACAGGTGATGGACCGAATGTGGATCAATGTCACACACTCACCCCAGTCCAAAGATCTGGGTCCAAATCCATCGTTTTTTTGCACTCCACACCACCCTGGGTTAGACAATGGCGATATGCAAATCAGCTCTGACCCTGTGCCCCATGGGAACAGTCTAGTCCGAACTACAAAAGCCATGTCCTTCCCAGAACGGAATCAATCATCCGAGGACCGGACCGGTTTCGAGGTAACACCTCTCATCAGCCCGGCTAGCTTGACTCCAGTGGTGTGGAGTGCCTGGGACCCACGTCTGGGCATCCCCAGCGCACTTAGGGCGGAATATGCAAAAACAACAGGTGATGGACCGAATGTGGATCAATGTCACACACTCACCCCAGTCCAAAGATCTGGGTCCAAATCCATCGTTTTTTTGCACTCCACACCACCCTGGGTTAGACAATGGCGATATGCAAATCAGCTCTGACCCTGTGCCCCATGGGAACAGTCCAGTCCGAACTACAAAAGCCATGTCCTTCCCAGAACGGAATCAAGCATCCGAGGACCGGACCGGTTTCGAGGTAACACCTCTCATCAGCCCGGCTAGCTTGACTCCAGTGGTGTGGAGTGCCTGGGACCCACGTCTGGGCATCCCCAGCGCACTTAGGGCGGAATATGCAAAAACAACAGGTGATGGACCGAATGTTGATCAATGTCACACACTCACCCCAGTCCAAAGATCTGGGTCCAAATCCATCGTTTTTTGCACTCCACACCACCCTGGGTTAGACAATGGCGATATGCAAATCAGCTCTGACCCTGTGCCCCATGGGAACAGTCCAGTCCGAACTACAAAAGCCATGTCCTTCCCAGAACAGAATCAAGCATCCGAGGACCGGACCGGTTTCGAGGTAACACCTCTCATCAGCCCGGCTAGCTTGACTCCAGTGGTGTGGATTGCCTGAGACCCACGTCTGGGCATCCCCAGCGCACTTAGGGCGGAATATGCAAAAACAACAGGTGATGGACCGAATGTGGATCAATGTCACACACTCACCCCAGTCCAAAGATCTGGGTCCAAATCCATGGTTTTTGCCACTCCACACCACCAAGGGTCAGACAATGGGGATATGCAAATCAGCTCTGACCCTGTGCCCCATGGGAACAGTCCAGTCCGAACTACAAAAGCCATGTCCTTCCCAGAACGGAATCAAGCATCCGAGGACCGGACCGGTTTCGAGGTAACACCTCTCATCAGCCTGGCTAGCTTGACTCCAGTGGTGTGGAGTGCCTGGGACCCACGTTTGGGCATCCCCAGCGCACTTAGGGCGGAATATGCAAAAACAACAGGTGATGGACCGAATGTGGATCAATGTCACACACTCACCCCAGTCCAAAGATCTGGGTCCAAATCCATCGTTTTTTTGCACTCCACACCACCCTGGGTTAGACAATGGCGATATGCAAATCAGCTCTGACCCTGTGCCCCATGGGAACAGTCCAGTCCGAACTACAAAAGCCATGTCCTTCCCAGAACGGAATCAAGCATCCGAGGACCGGACCGGTTTCGAGGTAACACCTCTCATCAGCCCGGCTAGCTTGACTCCAGTGGTGTGGAGTGCCTGGGACCCACGTCTGGGCATCCCCAGCGCACTTAGGGCGGAATATGCAAAAACAACAGGTGATGGACCGAATGTTGATCAATGTCACACACTCACCCCAGTCCAAAGATCTGGGTCCAAATCCATCGTTTTTTGCACTCCACACCACCCTGGGTTAGACAATGGCGATATGCAAATCAGCTCTGACCCTGTACCCCATGGGAACAGTCCAGTCCGAACTACAAAAGCCATGTCCTTCCCAGAACAGAATCAAGCATCCGAGGACCGGACCGGTTTCGAGGTAACACCTCTCATCAGCCCGGCTAGCTTGACTCCAGTGGTGTGGAGTGCCTGGGACCCACGTCTGGGCATCCCCAGCGCACTTAGGGCGGAATATGCAAAAACAACAGGTGATGGACCGAATGTGGATCAATGTCACACACTCACCCCAGTCCAAAGATCTGGGTCCAAATCCATGGTTTTTGCCACTCCACACCACCCTGGGTCAGACAATGGCGATATGCAAATCAGCTCTGACCCTGTGCCCCATGGGAACAGTCCAGTCCGAACTACAAAAGCCATGTCCTTCCCAGAACGGAATCAAGCATCCGAGGACCGGACCGGTTTCGAGGTAACACCTCTCATCAGCCTGGCTAGCTTGACTCCAGTGGTGTGGAGTGCCTGGGACCCACGTCTGGGCATCCCCAGCGCACTTAGGGCGGAATATGCAAAAACAACAGGTGATGGACCGAATGTGGATCAATGTCACACACTCACCCCAGTCCAAAGATCTGGGTCCAAATCCATCGTTTTTTTGCACTCCACACCACCCTGGGTTAGACAATGGCGATATGCAAATCAGCTCTGACCCTGTGCCCCATGGGAACAGTCCAGTCGGAACTACAAAAGCCATGTCCTTCCCAGAACGGAATCAAGCATCCGAGGACCGGACCGGTTTCAAGGTAACACCTCTCATCAGCCCGGCTAGCTTGACTCCAGTGGTGTGGAGTGCCTGGGACCCACGTCTGGGCATCCCCAGCGCACTTAGGGCGGAATATGCAAAAACAACAGGTGATGGACCGAATGTTGATCAATGTCACACACTCACCCCAGTCCAAAGATCTGGGTCAAAATCCATCGTTTTTTTGCACTCCACACCACCCTGGGTTAGACAATGGCGATATGCAAATCAGCTCTGACCCTGTGCCCCATGGGAACAGTCCAGTCCAAACTACAAAAGCCATGTCCTTCCCAGAACGGAATCAAGCATCCGAGGACCGGACCGGTTTCGAGGTAACACCTCTCATCTGCCCGGCTAGCTTGACTCCAGTGGTGTGGAGTGCCTGGGAACCACGTCTGGGCATCCCCAGCGCACTTAGGGCGGAATATGCAAAAACAACAGGTGATGGACCGAATGTGGATCAATGTCACACACTCACCCCAGTCCAAAGATCTGGGTCCAAATCCATGGTTTTTGCCACTCCACACCACCCTGGGTCAGACAATGGCGATATGCAAATCAGCTCTGACCCTGTGCCCCATGGGAACAGTCCAGTCCGAACTACAAAAGCCATGTCCTTCCCAGAACGGAATCAAGCATCCGAGGACCGGACCGGTTTCGAGGTAACACCTCTCATCAGCCTGGCTAGCTTGACTCCAGTGGTGTGGAGTGCCTGGGACCCACGTCTGGGCATCCCCAGCGCACTTAGGGCGGAATATGCAAAAACAACAGGTGATGGACCGAATGTGGATCAATGTCACACACTCACCCCAGTCCAAAGATCTGGGTCCAAATCCATCGTTTTTTTGCACTCCACACCACCCTGGGTTAGACAATGGCGATATGCAAATCAGCTCTGACCCTGTGCCCCATGGGAACAGTCCAGTCCGAACTACAAAAGCCATGTCCTTCCCAGAACGGAATCAAGCATCCGAGGACCGGACCGGTTTCGAGGTAACACCTCTCATCAGCCCGGCTAGCTTGACTCCAGTGGTGTGGAGTGCCTGGGACCCACGTCTGGGCATCCCCAGCGCACTTAGGGCGGAATATGCAAAAACAACAGGTGATGGACCGAATGTTGATCAATGTCACACACTCACCCCAGTCCAAAGATCTGGGTCCAAATCCATCGTTTTTTGCACTCCACACCACCCTGGGTTAGACAATGGCGATATGCAAATCAGCTCTGACCCTGTGCCCCATGGGAACAGTCCAGTCCGAACTACAAAAGCCATGTCCTTCCCAGAACAGAATCAAGCATCCGAGGACCGGACCGGTTTCGAGGTAACACCTCTCATCAGCCCAGCTAGCTTGACTCCAGTGGTGTGGATTGCCTGAGACCCACGTCTGGGCATCCCCAGCGCACTTAGGGCGGAATATGCAAAAACAACAGGTGATGGACCGAATGTGGATCAATGTCACACACTCACCCCAGTCCAAAGATCTGGGTCCAAATCCATGGTTTTTGCCACTCCACACCACCCTGGGTCAGACAATGGCGATATGCAAATCAGCTCTGACCCTGTGCCCCATGGGAACAGTCCAGTCCGAACTACAAAAGCCATGTCCTTCCCAGAACGGAATCAAGCATCCGAGGACCGGACCGGTTTCGAGGTAACACCTCTCATCAGCCTGGCTAGCTTGACTCCAGTGGTGTGGAGTGCCTGGGACCCACGTCTGGGCATCCCCAGCGCACTTAGGGCGGAATATGCAAAAACAACAGGTGATGGACCGAATGTGGATCAATGTCACACACTCACCCCAGTCCAAAGATCTGGGTCCAAATCCATCGTTTTTTTGCACTCCACACCACCCTGGGTTAGACAATGGCGATATGCAAATCAGCTCTGACCCTGTGCCCCATGGGAACAGTCCAGTCCGAACTACAAAAGCCATGTCCTTCCCAGAACGGAATCAAGCATCCGAGGACCGGACCGGTTTCAAGGTAACACCTCTCATCAGCCCGGCTAGCTTGACTCCAGTGGTGTGGAGTGCCTGGGACCCACGTCTGGGCATCCCCAGCGCACTTAGGGCGGAATATGCAAAAACAACAGGTGATGGACCGAATGTGGATCAATCTCACACACTCACCCCAGTCCAAAGATCTGGGTCCAAATCCATCGTTTTTTTGCACTCCACACCACCCTGGGTTAGACAATGGCGATATGCAAATCAGCTCTGACCCTGTGCCCCATGGGAACAGTCCAGTCCAAACTACAAAAGCCATGTCCTTCCCAGAACGGAATCAAGCATCCGAGGACCGGACCGGTTTCGAGGTAACACCTCTCATCTGCCCGGCTAGCTTGACTCCAGTGGTGTGGAGTGCCTGGGACCCACGTCTGGGCATCCCCAGCGCACTTAGGGCGGAATATGCAAAAACAACAGGTGATGGACCGAATGTGGATCAATGTCACACACTCACCCCAGTCCAAAGATCTGGGTCCAAATCAATCGTTTTTTTGCACTCCACACCACCCTGGGTTAGACAATGGCGATATGCAAATCAGCTCTGATCTTTGGACTGGGGTGAGTGTGTGACATTGATCCACATTCGGTCCATCACCTGTTGTTTTTGCATATTCCGCCCTAAGTGCGCTGGGGATGCCCAGACGTGGGTCCCAGGCACTCCACACCACTGGAGTCAAGCTAGCCGGGCTGATGAGAGGTGTTACCTCGAAACCGGTCCGGTCCTCGGATGCTTGATTCCGTTCTGGGAAGGACATGGCTTTTGTAGTTCGGACTGGACTGTTCCCATGGTGCACAGGGTCAGAGCTGATTTGCATATCGCCATTGTCTAACCCAGGGTGCTGTGGAGTGCAAAAAAACGATGGATTTGGGCCCAGATCTTTGCACTGGGGTGAGTGTGTGTCATTGATCCACATTCGGTCCATCACCTGTTGTTTTTGCATATTCCGTCCTAAGTGCGCTGGGGATGCCCAGACGTGGGTCCCAGGCACTCCACACCACTGGAGTCAAGCTAGCCGGGCTGATGAGAGGTGTTACCTCGAAACCGGTCCGGTCCTCGGATGCTTGATTCCGTTCTGGGAAGGGCATGGCTTTTGTAGTTCGGACTGGACTGTTCCCATGGGGCACAGGGTCAGAGCTGATTTGCATATCACCATTGTCTAACCCAGGGTGGTGTGGAGTGCAAAAAAACGATGGATTTGGGCCCAGATCTTTGGACTGGGGTGAGTGTGTGACATTGATCCACATTCGGTCCATCACCTGTTGTTTTTGCATATTCCGCCCTAAGTGCGCTAGGGATGCCCAGACGTGGGTCCCAGGCACTCCACACCACTGGAGTCAAGCTAGCCGGGCTGATGAGAGGTGTTACCTCGAAACCGGTCCGGTCCTCGGATGCTTGATTCCGTTCTGGGAAGGACATGGCTTTTGTAGTTCGGACTGGACTGTTCCCATGGGGCACAGGGTCAGAGCTGATTTGCATATCGCCATTGTCTAACCCAGGGTGGTGTGGAGTGCAAAAAAACGATGGATTTAGGCCCAGATCTTTGGACTGGGGTGAGTGTGTGACATTGATCCACATTCGGTCCATCACCTGGTGTTTTGGCCAAGCAGTCATGGGCACATAGGCAGTTCAAACTACTACTCATCCCCCTGTGCTGCCCAGCCCCACCTGCCCCACCTGCTCTGCCCGGGAGCCACTCACTTCCTTAGGAAAAATACAATGATAATAACCATACGTTATTATCATTGTATTTTTCCTTTGGAGCAGTGGGGCGACGCTCCTCCACCTTAGCGGAGGAGCCACAACTGGTGGCCCATATCACTACCAAAACAAGTCTTCCTGGATTGGAAGAGAAGTAGATGGCCCAAGGTTTTTTGAAATTTTGGGTATCCATCTCATTAGAGGTCTGGAGAGAATTATGCAACATAGTCCATTAAACCATTAAAATAACTATAGCTTTCAGGTACAAAAATGCTCTAGGAATGTTGCTGATACTGATACACCCACTGATGCTTCTGACATAAAAACCTATGTCTAGGGAGCAATTAGATCAGAATTAAAATCTATGACACTTTGGATGCATGCCACATCTAGAGGTCTGAGACTAATCCAGATGGAATTGTATTACCAAGCCCATCATCTATCTCAACTGCAATTCATTGTTCCTCAGTTACCACAATGTGAAATATGGGTTGACATTGAACCACAACTATTACTATTATTAAAACATGTTCAAAACCTATTTTAGAAAATACCTATAACCATCTATAAATAATTCTATGTTACAGTGAATGTTCTCTGAATTAAAAACTTTGCATAAGAAGGCTGAAGTTGATCCCCTTTTCTACAACTCTGGCCCCTGAGGTGTAAATCAGGCCCCGCAAACAGCCAGTGACTCCCTGGTGTAGATCAAATAGCATGACAAATAGTTTTCTCTTCTGGACCATCTATTACTAAATGTGATGCCTAAAGACTTGCAATCCTAAATTGTGAACGCCACTAGCATGATACACAGTCAATCTATTGTTTGAGATGTTCGTTGTAGCCATTCATGACCGACCTACCTGAAACCATGATTTTGAACCAACTAATGACACGGGCCTCTATTAGGGTGTGGTTTGTGGATTATATGGAGTTCTTGCTAAATAACTACTCTCCAAATATATTAGAAACTCAACCAAATAAATGTAGCAACATACCTTGGGTAGTGCTGAGGAATTTCCATCCCTGAGGCTATCTAATTACAAGACAGTTGGACTTAGCCCTCTGCAGGGTGACCCCCTAACATTTTGCCTTTACCCATCTGTTATGCTAAATTCATTTTTGTTAGCTTTTTGACTCTGTATACTTTACCACCACCAACCTGTGCTAAAGTGCTCATTCCCTCTCCACTAAACATGGTAACAATGGTTTACACCCAATTCGCAAAATTTAATCCCATATTAGTCCACAGAAAAGTGGCACTACATGTGCCCAGGACCTGTAAATTATATCCTGCTTGTGGGACTACAGCACTCATTGTACCACCCACTTAATAGACTTTCTAAACATATCTCAGGCCTGCCATTTTCAGAATGTGTGCAGTTTAAAGTTCAATTTTGATCAGGCAAATAATCCTTTTGCCAGGCCTTAACATTCCTTTTTGATATATATATATATATGTCACCCCTATGGCAATCCGCAGACAGCTCTTAGGGAAGGGTGCAGTGTATTTAAAAAAAGTTGGCCATGTATGTTTAGGATTTACATGTCATGGTAGCGAAAAACTCTTAAAATCGTTTTTCACTATGTATATTTCCCATAGGATGTCAATGGGTTACCATATTACATTTAACAAGTGATGAATTTTGATTGGGAGCAAGTTGGTATGTCAAATTTGATGTCCAATGAATTGTAATTGAAAACCCTCTTTAACTGGACAGTTGAATTTTAAGTCACAATCCTGAAAATCCCACTTTTAGGAAGTTGGCATTTTCTTGTCCTAACCATATGGTGCCCAGAACCTGCATCCTGGGCCACATGGCTAGGTGAAGTTGGCAGTTGACCTTTGTGTGTTTCCCCCCCAGACAGTATCACAAAGAGAAACTGAGTCATGTCAGGATGGGCCATCCTGACCAAACGAGAGGGGTAGATCTGTCACTTACCACACTTGACCTTCGAAGGGGCTACCCCAGCACACTCTCAAAGAACTTCCCCTAGTATATTGTAACCCCAGATCCCACAGAGCCAGGGCAAGGGAGACTCTACAACCAGATTTGGGAGAAAGTCTAGGAGTTTCTCCCACTTCAAAGCTGGCACCAGGTATATATATTGGACCCTCAGACCAACTCTTCAGTGCACTTCTGGGCCTGTGGATACTACAGAAGAAGGCCTGTCCTACTGCAAGAGGACCACCCTGCTGCTGGAGGCCTGCCTTGTTGTCTGAGAAGGAAGACTGGTCATGCTCCCTTCCTCTCAGGCTCCCTGAAGTGACTCCAGTAGTCAGATAGCTAACCTCCTGTTCAGAACTAATGGGACATAACAAGAATCAGAGGCCTCTCTGTAACTGTCCAGATGACCTGCTGCCTTGGACCTTCCTGGACCTGCAACTAGGCCTGCCTGAGCTATGCTGGCCTCTGCAAGAGTGGGCACCTGATCCCCAAGAGGCATCTCCTTAGGTCCTGGGACCTTGGTTGGTATCAGAGTGCACTCATCTGATCCAGAAGGAGAAATCCTGAAGCTATGGGCGCTACATGAGTGCAAACAGGCCAGTTTGCAGCAAGTTCTTTTTAGTCACGCCGACCACCAACAGCAGCTCCGGTGATTCCAACTGCTCATGCTACAGTAACTGTCAATGACGGCGAGCAACAAAACTTATGCATTCTTGCGCAACTGCATCGACAGTACGCGGTAACTGCCAATGCAAAGCTCTAGCACGACCATTTGTGATGCCTGGCCGGCTCTTCTTGCTACAGCGATGGCCATCTGTGACACTCTCCTTGCTTCTCTTGGCCTTCTCCACCATGAACGGAACTCTTGGTGCTGGACTTTAGAAGGTAATTTTTTCAGCTGGACTAACTTGGTCCTTGTATCTGGACCACGCTCCATTGTTTTCGGCCTGAACTTTGCGACTTTTCTATGGATTAGCACAAAAAGATGAGCTTGAGTGCTACTTTGTGATTTTAAATGCTATACTTACCTTAAATCTTTGAAATTGCAGATCTCCAAATCTACTTATTGGGTTTTTGTCATTTTCAAATAATTTAGTAAATTGTGCTCTATTTTTCCTAAATAGGTGTTGGATTTTTCTTGTGTTGTGTTTTCCCTTTATTACAGTTTGTGTGCTGCATAAATACTTTACATATTGCTTTTAAGTTAAGCCTGACTGCTCTTTTGTCAAGCTAACAGAGGGTTTTGCATAGGTTATTTAGTGACTTTCTATGGTTCACCCTGATGAGGATTGTGACTCCTGCTTGAGAAAGGTTTCACCCACCTCAACCAACAACCCAATTTCCCACAGAGACTATAAAGGAGGTGAGTTTAACTTCTGATATTTTAAAATTCTGCATGGCTGGTACTAGTCCCATTAAAATTGCACAGAGCCTGCCTTCAAGCTCATGTGAAATATTGGAGATGCAATCAAATAGGGTATGAATAAGACTCCCTGTTTTCCGTTTTCTCTGATTTTACAGATAAATACAGACAGAAAACAATGTGTTTTCTGTCTGCGTTTATTTTCAAAATTGGATTAATACAGAAAATGTTGCTGCTTTTAGGTGAATCTCCATGATGTCTTTCATGAAGTATAGCCCAACAGCTGAGCAGATGGACAGCATAGGAAATTAAAAAACAGGATGAAATTTCGTTAAATAACAGCATGTGTCATTATACATTTGTGATATAATGCTAGAATTTACCAGTGGATGTATTGTTATGTAATATTTGGCAGCTTAAATATCTAAAACATGACAGACATCAAAGTATAGGTGCGTTTCTATCAGTCAAATAAATATGGAAATGTGCAGTTTTACAACTTTACTTATACGCAAAGCACAAAATAAAAATGGATATATACAGATGAAATGGACAAAAAATAAATATGGATAAATACAGAACAAAATGTAAAAAATAAAAAAAATAAAACCGGAAGCTCTAGGTATGATCTATCACACATGCTGAGGAGTTGAGGGTTGTTCGAGCCTACGTTCATATTGTGCGTCCTTGAGGACGGAAATGTCCCACACTGAGGCTTTCCACATTCCCTCCACAGCTTGAATGGCGATTGTTCACATTACTGACATCTCATGTTTGACCCACAGGTAGTTTGTGTCATGTCGAGTGGTTGTCAAGATATGTATGCTACTTCTCTGGAGGCAACTCTGTCCCCTCCATGGATGAATGGTTCATAGAACTGATCAAGAAAAAATCACCCACATCTGATCCACTTACCCACAACATGCTGCTTCACCCAACTTGGATATGCTTCACACGTTAGAGGCCTAGACTATGGCCCTTTGACATCCAAGTGCTCTTCAAACAGAAGGAAAAAACTCATGTTTTCTATCCCACAAACCACTTCCTCAGTCAAGAATCGCCTTAAATAGATTTAGATTGCAGTCAGGTCTTCTCATTTACTCATTCATGGACATTGGAAGAGTAAAAAGCCATTTATCAGTCAGTTCCTGCTTGCAAATGTTCAAGCCAGCTAATGATGATTATGTAAACATTTAGGAAATACTGGTAGCAATTTCGTCTGGCCCTTTGAAAAACTACATAATTCTAGCAAAGCACTGTCCTGCTGTTTCAGTAATGCAATGCTCCATAAAGAGAGAATAGATTCTAGCCCCAGGGTAGAGCTGACGCACTTTGCAAGAGAGTAGGAGGGAGGCATGGTAGCAACAGATTAACTACTGCTGTATTTTCCTCTCTAAAACAGAATGCAAGTACTATTATCATTCTGGTGTTTAGTTGATTTTGGTTGTTTCAAGGTCTGCTGAGGCAGTGAACCTAGAGTACTGTATGCTTGTAACGTCGTGCCATTGTAATGATGACTTTGCAGAATTAACTTTTTCCATGTTTTTAAATGTTCTTTTTCTGCAGTTGTATTGTTGTGATTCGAGGAGCACAGCAATTATATTACATTTGTTGAGTTGTTTGCAGTCCATGTGAAGTGCTGCTCTCCCAGCGAATCCCAGTATTTTCTGTAAAAAGTAAAATAAATACCTAACAAAAGATAAAGGACGTATGATTACAATACAGGAACTAATTAAATAGAATTAGATGCCAACTTACAAAAGCATTTGTGAGTGTCGAAAGGACCACAATAGAACTACTCTTTAAAAGTACCTTTAGATACCTTTGTGATTTGGCACCAAAACGTCCAAACGTCCAAATCCCTGTCAGGAATAATTCTAATTGGGCGCCTTCTATTAGTACTAATTGTATGTGACTATTACCTGAATGTTTCCATGTTATTCCTATTGTTATGGTTTGTGAAGTGTTAATTTGCAGCCAACTATGTGTGAGTTGCACATTGCAACATTTTTTTAAGTTAACTACCCCAAAATAATTATGCAGGATAAGAACTGCATAACAGATATGTGTTCTATACACTAAAAGACAAAGGTGAAAGTGAGGTTATGGTTAGCTTTCATTATTTTGGTTACAAGACCTTAACATACTTTTCAAAGTACCACAAAAATCCACGTAAAAAACACAGTGAAAAATGTAGTTCAGGTTACAAAACAAAACTTTAAAAAACACTGACATTTGTGACTTATGTTTAGGTAAACTAACCATAACTTGTAGCCCTTTCTTGCACTTCTTATGACCTTACATATGATATCAGTCATGACATGTTAAATGACTTCTTTGATTATATCCCAGATGTTATTTGAAATGACATAACTGATGATCTCATGCAGAGGTACTGATATTCAGCAATAAACAATAGGGAAACACTTCCCCCTACTAGATTTTTTAGGATACGGTAAGATATCCAGAATAACAATACCCCACAAGCTTGTAGTTTAATTAATTTATTATAAAAATGTATTGATCATTTTATAAAAATTATTGATGTCACAAGTAAATGTTCAAACATAACATATATTAAAAGACAATCATAAACATTGTACCTACGTTGTAGTAGAGCCCCAAACATACATGATTAGTACATGTATCCAAAAATAACACACGAAAAAACACTTCAATGGACATATATACAAATTTACAAAGATACACACAATGTACAAAAACACAAGGAGTTTGCCATACATACGAATTAACAAATTACACACAATGTACAAAAACACAAAAAATGCGCTGACGCGCGTTTCGGAGGTACCATGTACTTGAACCATCCTTCATCAGGGCGCTGAATTCATAACTTTGTTCAGTGGTTAGAAGCCATCTGTAACTTGTGCACCAAAAACCATAAAATATAGTGCAGCGGGCTCTGTATGATGTAAACACATGCGTTTTTCAAAGACGTTATTATTCCAAAGGAATATGCCTCTAAAGGATATTAGAACTCCCCGGCACAAGGACACTACCTCTATTGCAGTCATCAATTTGTCGCAATAGGGTATCCCAGGGTCGTGCAATTTATAATTAGCTAATATAGTTTTTGCTACAATGCAGTTGATTTTGCAAGTTCGGCTTTCTGCAAACAACTTCACGTGCACTGCAGGTGTTAGTGTAAAATTATGGATTTTACCCATATTTTCGAAATTGTTTCTGAATTGATGAAAAATTAAAAAAGTTTTCCTACAGACATAGTTATGATTCTTTTTTTGTGTTTAAGAAGTTTTATTGAGTTTTAAAAATAACAAGAGAAAAATAACAACATTCTTTGAATAATAAACATATTACAAATGATATAAAGAACATAGAATATATAAATATGGGGAGAGAAAATGCTATCAAGAAAAGAAACAGAAAGAAGAAAGAAAAAAAAGAAAAAGGAAAAAGAACTTATAAGAAAAGAAAAATAGGGGAAAGGGAAACTAAAAATATGTAGGCGTATGTGAAGAAAGATAGGAAGTAAAAGGCAGCCAAAGAAGATCTGATTTAATTTTCTGAGGTACAGTGGAGGAAGAGAAAGTAGCAATTCTATGTTCATCACAAAAAAAGTTCCACCAAATAACAGAAGATAGTTTAGAATTATCTTTCCAGTGTGACAAAATAACTTTAAAAGCTAATGCAATAAATAGGTCAAACAATGAAGATATAGGATTACCAACATTGGGTGAAGATGACCCAAAAAAACAAATTTTTCAGTGATAGTGTTATATCACAATTAAAAACTTTCATAAATATAGACCAAATAGAACGCCAAAAGACCAAAACATTAGAACATTCATAAATTTGATACTTTAAAGTTCCAGTAACTTCAGAACATGACCAGCATAGAGGAGATGAGGAAGGAGAGAACTTGGATATGCAAACAGGAGTGATCACAGCTCTGTTATAAATAAAGTATAACAACTGATTTATATGAGCAGCAGCTGAAGTTTGGAATAACTTAGACCATAAGTTATCCCAATCAGGAATAGATAATGTAACCGATAGGTCAGTTTACCATGCCAATTCTGTAGGAGATTTAGGCTGTTCGGTAACATGTATTTTATAGATATGGGCGGCTTTAGGCTTATGTTCAAGAGAAATATTATTCAGCGGTGTAGATAGTGTAAGTGAAGTAGAAACATTAGAAAAATCAAAAGTAGCTAATTGAGACTGTAAGGCTGTGGAGATTCATGTATATTTGTGAAGGAATGGGTCAGAAAAATGATATTGTGATTGTAGGTCAGAAAAGGGAACAACAGAGTTTTGGTGAATGAATTGAAGAACAAAAATAATTCCCTTCTCCTTCCAATGTTTGTAGTAAAATGATTTACTTCTATATTTAATGTATTTATTGTACCAAATAGTAGAAGATTAGAAACATTGAAAGGGGTCGAGGCCATCCACGAATATGTTATATAGTAGGTTTTGGGAGTATTTTAAAATAGGATGATTAGATATGAAGGTACAATTAGACATGAAAATTACATTACGAAACAAATAATCTTTTAATAGGGAGCGTTCAAAAGAAATCCAACTAGGTATAGGGGTGTCAACAGCTTCATGAGAGAGGGAAAAAAAATTCTAATATCGAATGCAGAGTGATAGGCTTTGAAATCAGGAAATCTCATACCGCCCTCAGATTTAGGGCGTTGAAGTTTTGAAAGGGAAATACGAGGGTGTTTTTTATTCCATAGGAATTTTATACAAATGGAATTAATTTGTGAAAAATATGAGAGAGGGATTCGAAAGGGCAACATAGATAATGAATAAAGGATATAAGGAAAAATCATCATTTTAATGGTGTCAAGCCTACCCCACCATGACAAATGTAGAGGTGACCAGGAAAGTAAAAGAGATTGAATCCTAGTGAGTAATTCATTGAACGATCGTTTAATTGTGATATGTAAGGTATCAGAGAACCATATCCCAAAAGTTCAATTTATATCCAGAAATACTGGAATACAGGTGAACCTTATCCAAAAAGGGGGGGAGGGAGGTAAGGGGGTTAAACATATATATCAATATATCATCAGCATATGCTGACATCTTAGTTTCTAAAGAGTTATATGTGAGAACAGAGATACGTTTATTGACATGAATGCGTTCAAGAAAGGGTTCAAGGCATAAAACAAAAAATAAGGGAGATAATGGACAACCCTGACGTCTACCTCTAGATAAGGAACAACAATTGAGAAACGATTATTTACAAAGATACTAGCACGGGGCTGAGAGTATAATAATTTAATATAGGAAATGAAGGTTGGGCCAAATCTAAACCATTGAAGTGTTCTAAACATGAATTGCCAATAAATTTGGTCGAAAACCTTTTCGACATCTAGGGAGAGTGCTGCCAAAGGGGATTACATTTTTTTGCCTAGGGAGATGACATTAGCAAACATTCAAGTGTTGTCAGCAGCCAGTCGACCTTTAATAAAACCTGATTGATCGGTTTTAACCAATAGTGGGATGATGGTTTCAAGACGAGTGGCAGGAATTTTAGGAAATATCTTACAATCATAGTTAATTAATGATATGAAGTGGTAGTTCTTACATAGGGAATGATCCTTATCAGGCTTGGGCATAAGGCCAATAAAGGCTTCCATAAAGGAGCCAGAAGCTTTAGAGTCAGCAATAAAAGAGTTAAAAAGAGCTAGAAGTTTGGGAGTAAAGATAGCGAAAAAGGCAGAATAAAATTCTACAGAGAGGCCATCAGGCCCAGGTGCTTTTGACTTTTTCAGAGACTTAATAGCATCAGTTATCTCCTGTAAAGTAACATCCTTCACTAATAGATCAAATTCATCAGATAAGGTAGGAGGGGTGGGAAGACCAGAAAAGAAGGTATCTAAATTTTGGGAGAAGGATGCGTATCATCGGAATATAAGGAATGGTAATAGTCATGAAACACACTAGCAATGTCATCATCCGATGAAGCAAGGACATTGGTAGATTCATTTAAAATAGGTCCAATATTTTTACGTTCAGATCTTTAGGTAATTGGCAAATATCCTATCAGCTTTATTTTGACCTCCTTGATATTTAGATGTCATTTTAAGAAGGACATTGCAAGCATCAACAGTAGCCAGTTTATTAAGTTCAGACTTGCCCTTAATCAATTCATGAAGGGCAGAAGGGGATTTTGAAGTACAATATGTATGTTCCAATATTTTTAGGTGTTGTAGTAATGCTGCGTACTTATTTCGATTAGTTTTCTTTTTCTTTGCAACATATGAAATACTGAATGCACGAAAAGAGGCCTTGAAGGCATCCCAATTATTGGAGATAGAGTTGTCAGATGGGATATTAAGCGTGAAAAAATCATTAATAAACATAGTAGCCTCAGAAATGAAAACGGTATCAGACAACAAATAGCTGTTGAACTTCCATTGACTAAATTTAGAGGAACTTAAGGAAAGATCTAAAAGAGAGAAAACAGGTGCATGATTAGAGGTGAAAATGGATCCGATCTCCGAAGACACAAGTGAAGGGAGAAGGGATTTGCCAACCAAAATATAGTCAATCCTAGAACGGGTTTGATGAACATTTGAAAAAAAAGTAAATTCAAGAGAGTCGGGGTTACAAGTTTTTAAAGCCTCATATACTGAACGAGAGGCAATGGCAGATTGAAAAGCTTTGTGGGATTTATCAGGATTAAATTTACACTTGGATAGTCTGTCAGAAAAAGGATCTATACATTGATTAAAGGCACCAGCAATAATAATGTTAGGACAATTGCAGGAAAGATTGGAGCAATACAAACAAAGATATATATCGTGCTGCTTTTAGATCATACAAAATCACACTTAGAGAGGCCAAAGCAATATTCTTTGACGAAAGAATCAAAAATTCCTCTAATTCTACCCGAGAATCCTACCAGATTATTAATGAACTACTGAAGGTCCCTGTACCCCCTGTGTCTCAAGATTCGTCAGGAGCTAAGAGCGATGAATTTGCAAACTATTTTGACTTAAAAATCAAAAATATCTTAACTACCCTTCCTCAACCGGTCACCCATGCTAACATCGACAGCCTGCTCCCGGCCGTTGGCCCTCAGCTTAACGCTTTTAATCCGGTCTCAGGTGAGAAATTCCCCAAAGTTCTAGCAGCCATGAAAAGCGGCTCCCCAAGTGACTCGGTCCCTATGCGTTTTCTTAAACAGATTGCCACTACCTTTGCTACTCCAGCAACTGAGCTCATTAACACCTCACTTTCCCAGGGCATTGTTCCGCCCAGTTGGAAAGGGGCCATTGCAAAGGCCCTCTTAAAGAAACCACATCTTGACCCATTGGAGATGGCAAACTTCAGACCCATCTCACTACTCCCAGGACTCAGTAAGATCACAGAAAAACTGGTGAATTTCCAACTTTCCCACTTTCTGGAGTCAAGCAAACTTCTGCGGAGCTCTCAAACCGGATTCCGCCCAGGCCAGGGCACAGATACGGCCCTCCTCTCCGTCATCGAGGAGGCAAGGTGCATCTTGGACTCAGGGGGATCAGTGGCAGTGATCCTCCTGGATCTCAGTGCAGCCTTTGACACGGTTAACCACCGTGTCCTGATCAAGCGCCTGGCTGAGGTGGGTGTAAGGGGCTCCGCTCTGGCTTGGTTAACATCTTACCTGAACAACCGCACTTTTCAGGTCTGAGAAGGCAACTCACGATCTGCCTTAATCCCCCTCCAATCTGGCGTGCCTCAGGGCTCTTCTTTAAGCCCCACATTGTTTAATGTGTACATGGCCCCCCTCGAGGGTGTGGTTGTCCCGTTTGGGTTTAAAATTGTAAGCCACGCAGACGACACTCAATTGGTCATCTCACTCTCCCAACTCCATCAATGTCCAGACAACTTTCATTCTTGCCTGACGAAAATACATGCCAGGATGTGTGACTCCTCTCTCAAATTGAATGGGTCAAAAATCGAAATCATGGTACTGGGTCACAAGGGCACCACTCTACCTACTGCCATCTGGCCTGCTTGTTTAGGGGATCTCCCCAGCCCAAAAAAAGAAATTAAAAGCTTAGGGGTCTGGTTGGAACAGGACCTCTCGCTTAAAACACAAGCAAAAAGTAAAAGAGGAATTTGCTTTGGCCTTCTACGGTCTGCTCGTATTATTATTATTATTATTATTATTATTATTATAATTACATTTATTGAGCGCGCAGCTACCCGGAGGTTTCCCGGCGCTAGTGAGCAAACAGAAGGTAAGATGAGCTGAGTAGGGTTAAGCAACACATTTAAGAATTAAAGAGCCAGGTCTTGATTTCCCTGCGAAAATTAAGGTAGCAGATTTCAGATCGCAGGGGTTGAGGCATGGAGTTCCAAAGAGAAGGTGCTAAGAACGCAAATGAGCTACCGCCCATTTTAGCTTTATTGAAGCGCGGGATCTGAAACTTATTTTGCGTAGAGGATCTCAATGTGCGAGAAGGAACATAATGCTGTACCAGAGAGGACAGATATTTCGGGGCTTTGCCACTTTTAATATGATGCATTATACAGAGAGCTTTAAATTTCACTCGGCTGTCGATGCGCTGCCAGTGCAGATTGCGCAGATGGACAGAGACCGAGGACCTGGCCGGCAGATTACAGATGAGGCGAGCTGCCATATTCTGAACTACCTGTAGTTTCTTGGTGACTTCCTTGGAGGCACCCAGAAGAAGGATGTTCCCATAGTCCATTCGTGATGTGACAAGGGCCTGGACTACAGTCCTCAGGGTGTCTACTGGAAGCATCCACGTAATCTTTCTCAGCCACCTGACGATGGTAATACAGGTGGCTGAGACTTTTCGTAAAGTTCTTCCCCTTCTTCCCCAGCACTCTAGGAAGCTGTTAGTGCAGGGATTAGTTTTGTCCAGACTGGACTACAGTAATGCCATCTTTTTAGGGGCCCCGGAAGCCACCATCAATAAACTCCAACAGATACAAAATGCCGCAGCTAGGCTATTAACGGGTACTTCAGTTAGGATGTCAGCAAAACCCGCACTTAAATCACTGCATTGGCTCCCCATCTGTGAAAGGATTAAGTTTAAATCCTTATGTATCGTCCATGAACTTCTTCAAGGTAAGGGACCCGCTGTCATGAAGAGTCTAGTTACACCCTACAAGGCTAATAGGCCCCTGCGCTCTGACGAGTGCCGTGCGAGAGTGCCAAGATTCAAGGAGACTCGCAATTTTTCGGTTAATGCAGCTTCACTGTGGAACTCCCTTCCTTCTAAACTGCGCATGGAACCCTGTCATCTGCATTTCCATAAGCTCTTGAAAACCTACCTCTTCCCCAAGTGATATTTTGTCTTCCATTCTCCCTCTTGAGCCAGACTCTAGTGCAGCGCTGGGATGCCTCCGGGTAACCATGCGCTTTATAAAACTGCTTTACATTACATTACATTACATTACATTACAATCAATAGAAGAGAGTCAAATCTTAATAGAATTCTAAAAATCTGGATCAGGTCTGACAGGGCCATAAACATTCAAGAGAACAAACTCTTTATTTCGTATGATTACTTTAGCCATTACCCATCGTATCATTTTGTGTACACACAAAATGCACATGTAATGATTTATGAAACAATATCGCCACACCCCCCTTACCTCTAGACGAAGGAGAAAACACAACCTGACCCACCCACTGACGTTTTAACTTAAGTGATTCTGTTTCATTACAATGCGTTTCCTGAATAAAAGAAACCTGAGCATTTAATTTTGATAAATGAGAGTACCTTTTGTCTCTTGATGGGGTGTCCAAGACCACGAACATTCCACGTGACACAATTACACATATTGGAGGGTTGGGAAAGTATTACACGGAAGGAGATGACACAATGCATGGGAACCGCTGAAAGGAGATAAACACCATATATGAAAGGAGAATAAAAAATACATTAGCAACACATAAAAAATATGATATATAACAACACTTGTGGACACATGCAACAAATGAAATAATGTCAAAACATAAAGAGCAAACAAAAAGAAAATGAAAAAGAAAAAGAAAAGGGAAAAGAATAGAACAAAAATAAGATAGATCAAGGAAAAGGATCCAGATCTAAGAAGAAATAGCAAAGACTGAAGCATGAGGTGCAGCAGTACCGACAGCAGATGAAACGACAACCAACAAGAGAAAAAGAATAGAGTTCTGAACAGCCATAATGGGAAAGGAAGAAAACAGATACAAGAAGCTTAGAAATGATGAGAAGAGCCAGTGGCAAAGCGCGAAGACAGATTATGCAGAAAAGACTGCAATTTATAGGATCATCAAAGGAATACATGGAACCTTCATGAGTAATTTTACAGAGGCAGGGATAAAGAATCCCATAACAAATGTTTAATTGTCTCATCTATGGGGGAGAGCTGGAAATTCCTTTCTTCTTGCATTAGTAGCATTTGAGATATCCTGTGACAAATAGATGGTATGACCAAACCATATGAGACGATGTTTTGCTTTAGCTGCTGAGAGGACACGTATAAGATCCGTAAATTCCAAAAACAGCATAATGATTCCTCTAGGTCTAGAAGCATTAGGTTGAAGACGTCCAAGACGATGTGGGCGTTGAATATTTGAGGATGGTTCTGAAGGAATCTCCAAAAGTTCTGACAGGAATTTCTTGAGGAAAAGATATTCCGTTAAGCCATAAAGACATAGGTTATTGCGTCTATTACGATTTTCAAGGTCCTCAGTATGGAGTTTGAGATGATGGATTTCCTGCTCCAAAACTGGGATTTTACTAGATACATCATGTAAGTCACTAATACTTTGCTCCATATCAAGAACCTTAGCCTCCATGTTAATCCATCATCTATCTTCAATTTTTTGGACTTTCTCATTTGTCGTGGACATAAATGATTTTAACCACCTCACCTCATCCAAAATGATATCAAGAACAGGGTTTTGAGATGATAAAAGGGGAGAGGGAGGGTCATTTTTAGCTCTCTTGGGCTTAGTACAAGATGACGAGGCTTTAACCGCAAGGGGAGATTCATTAGCCTTCTTGGAATGCCGTGAAGAATGAAATAGAACTTTTAGTGAAGATTTTAGTCTGCCCATAAGATTAATAATTAACACAGTTCAAGTAGAAAAGGCCCAGAAATATCAGAAATATCAAAAAAAGAAAAATTATGACCACCTGTCAGCACACAAGCATATGCCAAAAAATTGAAAAGAGGAAACCAGTCCTGATAAGCATTTAGTAAATCAAATGCCTGCACAACAGTAGGTGCTAGGAAGTAAGTTGAGTAGAAGAAAACCTCTGTAACTATTTAAATGTTTAGAAAGAGGCCAAAAAGTCAAATATAAGGCTGGTAATAAACATCATGGGAAAGTTCCATTTAAAGAGAACAAAGTGGAAACTGGTGCTGTTGCTTAGAAAATGCAGTAAAAGCAACATCTGAACAAGTGATGCATTATACTTGAAGAGAGCCTTGTAAATTGGTAATAAAATGGTGGTTATCTTGTTGAAATGAAAGTCATAGTGCCAGGATAAGCAGCAGGAGTTGTTCAAAGGAAAAAGCAGAAATGACTTTACCGCGCGTTTAAATATCTAGAAACGCCGGTTTACCTGAGGAGAAATTATTGAGCAGCAGCCGATTTAAAATGGCAGCCGCCCGGGGTATATGTGAAGAGAAAGTGAATTTGTTGCTGCTGGCTCGACCGAGTTCCATATTGCGGTCAGAAGGGCTCCATCAGCCACTCTGACCCTTCACAAAGCCGTTTCCTGCATCTGTCTGCAGCGAAACTTTGCTTGGACGGCTGTATTCTGAAGAAGAGCTCAGCGGTCGAGCGGAGCTCAGGTCGGAGCCGCCATCTTGTTGCGGCGCAAGACCAAGCCTCCCACAGTTATGATTCTTAACCAACAATAATTTTGCATTTTGGTCGATGTAAGTGCATGCTTGTTATGAGAGATGCAAAAGTTCGGCCAGGGAGAAGATGTCAGATATTACATGGGGTCACTTCCTAATTATGTCATGCAACCAGGGCCGGCCTTGGACATGGGCGAGCTGGGCCAGGTCTGGATGCCATTATTCCGAGGGGTGCAACCAGGAGCTGCCTCACTTAATTTTATGCACACAGCAGTGCGTCCATCCCACTTGGTCTCAATTAGGCCTGATTAAAGACTTTTAATCAGCCCTTAATGTACCTCAGCTTAACAGTTAGCACCTCATTAACCCTCACACCTCCTCTCATCAACTCACCTTCTAAATACACTTACTGCAGTACGTATAGCAGTGGTGAAAATACGTAATGCACTCTCTCATATCTTCCATTATATAATATTAGCTATTTTCAGTTCTCTTTTTATTTTTTTCGTAAATGTATGCATGGGTGCGGGATACAGTAAAATTCTGAGGCGTATGGGAACCACTTTGAGACAGTAGTGCCAACACAACTCTAATTGCCAGTAGCCTTACTTCTGAAACCTGCAAGTCCCTTTAAACATGCATAAAGATAACTTTAATGAGCAGACATTCATTACTTTCGTTGCTGAAATCACACTGTACTCCAGTCTACGCCACTTCAATCTACGCCACGCTTCTCTACACCACTAACTTTTAGCCATGCTGAAAAGACGCCCACTGCTGTACAAGAGGGCTAAAACATCTTGCATGGTCCGGGAACGCAGGGTTATTATGGTGTTGTATTTGGTTATAAATCACTAACTTTTAATATTGGCTTGTGCATTTTTGGTGCAGAGTGTGTGGCTGCCTGCATTTCTTGTATGTTGCCCAATTACCTTCCGCACTTCACAATTTGCCCCGGGTCAACTGCCATTGCATAGAGCCCCTACACTCCCCCAAATCACCTCCTCATTTTTTTTATTTTATATAGTGCAAACTTGACCCGAATCGGGTATCAGAGCGCTTTACAGGGAGATTAAGTGATTTGCCCAGAATCATAGGATGTTCAGCGTCATTGCTGAGACTCAAACCCAGCTCCCCAGATTCAAGGTCAACCTCCCTAGCCGTTAGGCCAACTCCTCTCCCCAACTATCAAACCTGCTTCTAACAATTTTATTTTGGGATCAGTTTTATATAGCACCAATGCCACCCGAAGGTACAGGATCACTTTATAGTACCACCACTTACTACACAAAATATTGTCTTTCTCAATAAACAAGTCATACCACTTTTACAGAGTTTCTTTAACTTTGATTGCACAAATGCTCACCAATCAAAAACGTAAAAATAAAATATTAATCATGTAGGCCAAACCTAAAGCATTTGCCAATGCTTGTTTTATTCTTTATTTGCTTTAGGTTCACAGACTCATGTCAATAGCAGTATCATGAGTGATATCATAAATTATGTTATTTGACATGTCATGAGTGATGACATTATGATGTATTTTAAGTGTCATAAGTGATAACATATGTAAGGCAATAAGTAGTGCATAATGGATGTGACATATGATTAGTGGTTACTTTATATAGTCATAATTAACAATTTGTTTTTAGGTTTTGTTTAGTAATCATAAATGCGCTTTGACGGTGTTTTTTCAGTGAATTTCTGTTTTTTTAGCATACACCTCATCTAACTGCTCCACTCACTTAATCTGTTCTCTGAGTTTGCCTTCAGCTGTAGCATGGGTCTATTTTTATAGGTATTTTGGGAGATTTCCACAAAGGTCTTCTCATTTTGAATACAGTTATAAATGTGATCAGTTGTTAATAATGGGAGCCAGTGGAGCTGTTCTTTGATCAGTGTGATATGGTTGGAATTTTTCATTTTCAACCAAATCTTGCATTCTAATTCTGAATCTCTTTATAAATTCAGGCTTCATTTTTTGTAATAGAAATGTGGATTATATTACAATAAAATATGTTGATGGTATCAGCAGAAGACACTGTGCCAGGATTTCAGTATCACAGGCAAAAACTCAGACTTTCATTCTACATTGTCTCCAGACGTTTACTGTTTCTGTCTGGTGTGGACTTTAAATAGAGGTATATACAGATTTCTGCCACATATATGGTAGTAGCTGATATTGATCAACCCAGGGGTCCTCATCTACCTATTTAACTGGTTGATAGATTAAATATGCCCTGATGAGAGCTGCAGATTGAGACTTTGAGACGAAACATCCACAACAAATCTTTGGTTGTATTCTGATTGTTTTCAGCGTATACCTGACAAATTGTGAAGAACTCCCTAGTCATACCATGTAACAATCTCAGGGCCAGACTGGGAACAGCAACCAGCCCTGGCAGGTTCCTCCTCGACTGGCCCTGCGAGTGGGTAGGGGGGTGGAGGGTGCGAGCAAAAAGCACCACTCACGCTTTTCTTACAGGGGGCCATTCCCCAGTAAAAGAAGCGGCCTGCATGCACAAAACCGACCCCACTCCTCTGCCCCACCGGGAAATGCCTGGTGCCCGCTACGGTCAGTCCAGCCCTGAACAACCTTGAGTGTTTTGGTGTTAAGCAATGGTTTATTCAATTTGATGCATGATTACTGAAGTTCTTTTCTTCCCACAAAGAGAGACTTTTGAGTGTATTTGTTTGTGTTGTGTTTACATATGTCGGATTGTTTTTATTGGTTTGCTATGCTTGTGCAAAACATTTCTAATCAGTATTATGGCACCATTGCATCATGCTGCCATTATTTACTAGAAGTGGGCAAACCAACAAAGTAACAGGGAGAGCTGAGGCAGCGCAGAGCCAAGGGCCTAGCTGTGGGCCTCATTTATGAGGCTGTGCGTCACTTTTACGCCGCCGGTGCGTCACTTTTTGTGACGCACCAGTGGTGTAAAAAATGCGCCTTTTTGCGCCATATTTACAAAGTGACGCATCTATGTAGATGCGTCACTTTGTAAACCCCGGCGCCACATTATACCTGCGCCAGGTATAATGTATGCAATGCGGGCGTATTGACACAAGGAAGGGTTGTAAAAGTGTCACTTTTAGGACGCTGTTGCGTCAAAATCTTGCGCCTGACTCACAGCAGGCATAAGACTGACGCAGGCCCTTTCACATGGGGTTTGCCCCATGTGAAAGGACGCATTGCTGGAGTTGCGTCACTGTTGTGACACACTCTAGCAATGCGTCACTTTTGCGCTTACAGATACGTCAGAAATACAGACGTATCTGTAACTCCTTGCGCCATGATGCGTCATACATTAAATATGACGCATCAGGAATGTCGCAAGGAGTGCGCACTGAGAAGTGATGCATCGCTGCTTTAACGCAGCGATGCGTCATTTCTCATAAATGAGGCCCTTAGATCTTAGAGTCCGTGCACGAGCCGAGTCGTGAAAATGTTTGCTTTGTAAATCATAGACCAAATATCATATAAAAAATAAAAAGTCTCTTAAAAATTCCAAAATGTTTATACCTTTAGTGTCTAGAAGATTAGGCATTAATACTCCACATTATAACACTGGAATGAGAAGTACTATATTAAAAGTAATAATTGTTAAACATGAACCTTTAGCATAGTAAGAGGCAAGACAGTTGTCACGTAAACCCTGTACTGGCCCAGGCTATTAAAGATACCATTCTTTATGTTAAGGCTATGTTTTTACTTCTTTATGCACCTAGCAGCACTTTTTATATAGCGCAAACTCGAACCTAAAGTATTGAAGCACTTTACATAAGCACTAATTATATTATACAAATGTCACCGTTCATTGTTTATAGGAATAGAGAAATTAAGTGTCTTGCCCAAAATCACAGAATATTGAGGCGAGGACACACTTGAACCCAGTCCTCCAGGTCCAAAGTCGACAGTTCTGGCCCTAACACCACTTCTGGCTCAAGCTTTCAGTGGTTCGCCGCCCCCCTTATTCTTTACCCTGGTTCCATTTGGGCAAAGGTGTTAGTCCTGTTTTCTGTACTAGAAGCCCAAAGCAGCATTATCCACATGAAAAGAAAGAATGCCATGAATAAGAACTTGCAGAATTCATGTAATTCTCCATGGTTGCCACAGCAAAGGACGTAGTTAGCATTGCACACATACCTCCTGAGGAAAAATTTTGTTGCCATGAAGCATGAATGTGTGATTTTTGCTACAAAAGTTCACAGTGTTCCCTTCCAATAAGCCTCAGGCAAAAGTTTAAACAATTTGGCACACCCTTCCAACATTTTGGTACGAATGCCCGTATGGATAAAACTAGAATCTTTATGTTGCTGCCCAGGGCTTGCATGGCCATTTTTAGGTCAAACCGCGATCAATCTGTTGTATCCTCTTCTATGGGCTATGGCAAACCCACCATTTGCCATTGGCTGTTCGCTGTGTCATTTACAAATGCTGTCTTGTTAGTGGTGCATTTTTTAAATGTCCCTCATTCGTGGGCATAACATCCCTGCTGGAAATTTCACTAAGAGAATGTTTTGTTTGGCCATCACACCGTACAGGGTATGATGACCTCTCCTTCCTTCTCCTATATGAGCATTGCAGCCTAACATAGCTTGGTTCCCTCCCACCTCGCTAAACTCCTGGCCCATTCGTTTCACACCCTCCCCGTCCTCCCACCCACTCACCCCCTCCCCAGCCTCTCAACCGCCCATCACTTTTTACCCTTATTTACTTCCTTTTTGTGTCAAGCAGCACTTTATCTGTAATCATGGTGATTGCGCCTTTCGCCACACTTTGTTTAACTTTTATTCTTGTGTTGCGGTACTTGTTTTTTCTGCGCCTCTTAACGCCTGCAATCAATTCACCCACACTGTTGGATTGCAAATATACTAAATGGAAATCGACTGAGGGGAGCAATAAAAAAACATTATTCAAAATGACATGGCATTCTTTGCCTTGTGTTTTGATAAAAATATTCAAATGGGTTTGTGGTTGTTTAACATTTGGATAGGCAAGAATAATATTTTGTTTCTTATAATGCTAGTGCGCATGTGCAAAAAAACGGCACCAGCGTAACATGCAGAGAGGGTACTTTGTTAGTTTGTAGGCGTTGCCTCTGTTTCTGTTATAGAACGTGGATAGCAACCTGCAATCCATGCATCTGTATTCACCGCTGGGTCAGTGCTGAATGCCTGTGTCTGCTTTCGCCTGCACCTTGAAGCCGCCTGTCGTGTCTCCAGACCCAGGAAAGCACGCAGGACACGATGGTATTGTACAGGTATGCCTTTATTCTTATTCCTTACAGCATATGCATATCACGACCTCATGCCTCGAGGTCCAGCACCAGAGTGTTTCCTCTCCACGCCCCTTGACCGGATGTGGTGTCCGGTGTCCCCTCGTCCCTGCGCTGTCCCAGGGTCCTAGTGCCCTTGTCCTGGACAGGACACCGCCCAGCACTGCTCCAGTCCTCTCCCCACAGCCCGTGCTACTCTCCCAAGGGACAGCTCCAGTAACCGGGAGAGAGGGCTGAAGTTGTGTTGTGTGGGTTAGATGAGATGCCATCTCTCACTCTGCAGAGAAGTTGAGCGGGATTGCATTTCAAAACCGAAAGTGAAGCAGGCATCAATTAATTCCGGGGTAAGGGCTGGGTTTACTTTGGAATCATCACCACTGCAGAAAGGTGCGGTTAACCCCCAGAAGCGTGGTGGGGGTTATTTTTCGATAAGCATTTTTCATAGAGTGTTGTTTTGTTTACAGAGACCTTTCCAAACTATCCCAACGGCAACATGTTTATTTAACACCATTTGGCAGGTCAGTGCATGTTGAGCACTGGGTAATTAGTGTGACAGTGCAGTGAGGTTCATAATTTCACCCCTGCATCTTCTCTCTGGCCTGTGCTTGTTGATGGGGGCACTGTTGTGTCGCATCCATGATGCAACGGATGCGTCACGTTAGGTCAGGTGACCAGAGATGAAATAAACAGTGGCGTGCATGCGTAATGCCAGTCAGGCGCACAATGGTGAAAGACACACACATGCAATCCGAGCCTCCTGTCATTTATTAAGGCCTAGGGTCCTGATCAGCTCACCCCTTGACACGACGAGGTTGCAGGTAGGAGCGACCCCGTCGACACAACAACTGGTGACAAGGGTGGGCGTGCCTCACCTCATCACCATGTGGCAGTCACGAGGGCACATTCCAGGCTCTGCAGCGCTCATGCCACGCGGGATCCATTGCAGTGTGCGGCCGCCCTGGGGAACACTCAGCGAGTCTGCCCCTGCTCTGCTCACTAAACGGGGAGGTGCTGCTACGGCGCTGCCGCTCCCAACGTGCATGGCCATTTCTCTCCACGAGGCAATTTAGGAGATTAGGCGCGCCTCGTGCCCACGTGCACCTTCAGCCTGCTCGGCCGATCTTAGTGGCTGCAACCGCGCAAGTTTGCATCCTTCCGTGGCCCTGGTGGTGAGGGCTCCGGCGAGCAGGGAGGAGTGGTATGCATCCCTTTGACCTGGTGCACAGGCCCGTCAGCACTGCCAGGAGGAAATATCGCACCTCCTCAGCATCTGAGCTGAACAGTGAGTGCACCATCGGAGAAGGAGCTGTGGCCAGGAACAAGAGTGGGTCATCATGTCCATCATTCCCCCCATTGAGCATTTTATGATGGAGGGCCTCCCATCTGTGCAAGCCCAAAAGGTGAAAGACTGGGTTGAACGGCTACTCATTTTCTTTGAGGCCACGTAGGTCCATAAAGATCAAAAGAGGGCCATGCTACTACATCTGGGGGGGGGGAGGAAATCCACAACATCACAAAGACGCTTGCAGAGGCGACACCCAAGACTCACCACACATTCATTAACACCCTCGTAGGATACTTTAAACCAATGGCTAACCAAGATTACGAGTGGTTCATATTCCGACTGTAGGAGGGGGAAGGCTCTAGTTGGCGCAGTGTAGCACTAGCGACAAGCAGGGACTCTCTCTTCCTCGTCAGGGCTGAGGGTTACCTTCCAGACAACCTCTGCTTACCCTCTAGGTAGTGTGGCTTAAGCAGTCGTAGGCTAATCTTTGGGGCACATAGGGTTAAACATTTGCAATATCACACCATCACAACCAACCCACCACACAATGACACCAAACTGTATTTGTAAAAATATATATCTTTATATAAATTTCAAGCAGGCTTGTAAATACAGTTATCAAACTTTCAATAGCGGTTCCAGTTTACTCAAGTTCAGGTTGCCACAGTTCTTTCTAGCAATAAGCAATCTTTTGGGCCTTCTGCCCGGGTTCGACAAGGTTCAGTGTCTCGTAGCGCCTCAATGCGCTTTCCGCTGTCTCCGCTCGCTTCCGAGGGGAGATCGGGCCTCGAGGACCAGGAGCTGTGCGAGCTTCGGTTCCAGAGGCGGCTCGTGTTGGGAGCAGATAGCGCGGTGCGAGCTCGAGTTGCAAGGCGCTCACACCGTGAGGACACAACACAGTACCTTTCAAATTCTTGTAGAGCGGGCGGCTTCCAGGGGAGCTGTCCCACGTCGCGTTGCTTTTCCGGGGTCGCTGTTTACTGCGGCTCTCAGCCGGGCAGGTCACGGGTCATCCGGGGCGGCGGTGTTCAGTGGCGGCAGGGTCCTTCCTTCGTCGTTCGCTCCGACCCTGGAGGCGGTGGCTGTGTGGTGGCAGCAAGTGGCAGTACGGTCCCCAAGTGCAGGACGTACCCAGCCAAAGTGCCAATTGCAGCTGTGCGCTCACAGCGGAGCTGTCGGGCAGATTATCGGCCAGAGGGAGGTTATCACAGGGCGGCTGTCCGTCTTCGCAGGTGGATTGACGGCTAGAAGCGCAGTCAATTCGGGAGCTTGGACCGGACGGGTCCTCCTTCACTTTGCTCTCGGGCTCCCTGTGCAGGTGCGGTCACGGTGTTCGGGCCAGCGGCGGCTGGACCTCACGTTGCTCTCGCTGTTGCTTTGGGCCCCGGTCACGGTGCTCGGGGGGATGTCAAGGCCTTGGATTACGGGGAGCGTGGCAGGCTTGCCCAGCGCTCCCAAACCCCTCTGTCAGTACTGCAGCGATAAGCAGCACACACAGTCGCGTTCTTCAGGATGTAGCGCCCACTGGTCCTGGGGCGCTGGTCAGGGGGCAAGTTCAGCAGCAAGCCCTTGGAGATCTTTCAGCAGAGTTTGGCACAAAGTTTCATAAAGCAAAAGTCTTCTTGTAGTCTTTTCTTTTCCTCTCCTTCTGCAGCAAGGCACCAGACACAGGCAAGAGACAGCACTCTTCCTTGTCCTTCCTGGTCCTTCTCGTCGGGTAGAGTTCCTTCTGTAGCCCAAACAGGATCTAATTTACAAGGAGCAAGGCTCCGTCTTTTATACTGCATTTCTTTTGTTCTCGCAGGCCAGGGGGGCCTTTGCATAGCCACTTTCAGTCCTTGAGTACTCTGGTGGGTGTAATCCGGCTTCTGCTTTCAGTGTGAGGGGCAGGCGCATCAGACGCCCCACAGGAGGTGGAGCCAGCATTGTGCGGACAGGGGCAGCCAGAGTACCTTGTTGATGGGGGCTTCGCCCTTCCTGGGCCAGGTGTCGGCTGAGTCATCAGTCGCTCCCCAGGAGGGTGGAGCCAGCATTGTGGTGGCAGAGCACAGCAAGATCCAGAGTCAAGAGCCACTCCTACCTCCCACTAAGGTGCAATCCACGCATTCACCACCTGTCATCCCCCAGCCCTGTCACTCACACATCCCAGACAGTCAGATACACATACCAGCAGAGGCGGGCTGAAATGGTTAGGCAAGCAAATGCTAACTTTCTAAAAGTAGCATTTGCAAACACAGGATATTAAAATAAACTTTACTAAAAGAAATATTTTATTATTCTGAGTTCAGGCATACTAAACACGACTCTCTACCATGCTCCCTGAGCCTGCTGGGATTATAGGGTGTAATAATTCCAGCAGCCCGTTCTGGCCTAAAGGAAGCAGGTAGCCTTACAATACTGAAATACGAGTTTAGTTGTAATTCACTACTAGGACATGCCACACACATCAGGGCTTGTCCTACCTTACACTTACAATGCACCCTGCCCTCGGGCCTACCATAGGGGTGACTAATATGAAGTTAAGGGAAGGTTTGGAGGCTGGCAAGTGGGTGCACTTGCCCAGCCAGCGTGACAGTACGAGACTGCACGCAGGTTCTGCAATGGCAGTTCCTAGACATATCTTACGGCTGCTTCTGTGGGTGGCGCAACCAGCGCTGCAGGCCCACTAGCAGTATTGGCATTCACAAGCCCTGGCACTCCTAGTGCACTTTACTGGGGTCTAACAGTAAATCCAATGCACCAATCATGGACATCAATCACATGTACAATTTACAGTAGGGAGCACTTGCACTGCGGCACGGGTCAGCCGTGGCGCAGTGCCCTGAGTATCGGAAAACCAGCAAAACATCGGAGGCACACCAGCAAAAAGTGGAAGGGAAGCTCACGCCAAGGTGCCAGGTCTAACATGTGTCCCCTCCAGCTGAAATGTGGGGGGAACTACCCTTCCCCAGGGAGTTCCACATCACTAAGGCGGATAAATCTGGACAGACCGTCAGCGTTGGCGTGATCGGTGCCAGGGCGGTGTTCCACCGTAAAGTCCATACTCTGTAGAGAAATGGACCACCTCAACAGTTTCGGGTTCTCACCTCTCATCTGCATCAACCATCTGAGGGGCCTGTGGTCCGTCTGAACTCGGAAGTGAGACCCAAACAAGTAGGGTCTTAGCTTCTTCAGCGCCTAGACCACAGCAAATGCTTCACGCTCTATTGCACTCCACCTACTTTCCCGTGGAAGTAACCTCCTACTGATGAAGGCTACGGGTTGGTCAAAGCCCTCCTCAGTCATCTGTGAAAGAACAGCCCCTACACCATGCTCTGAAGCGTCTGTTTGCACTATGAATTCCTTGGAGAAATCAGGAGCCAGGAGCACGGGCGCCGTGCACATGGCAGTCTTCAGGGTGTCAAAAGCCTTCTGACAGGTGTCAGTCCAAATTACATTCCTGGGCTGCTTCTTCGAAGTCAGCTCTGTCAAGGGGGTCACAATCGTGCCATAGCCCTTGACAAACCTCCTGTAATACCCAGTGAGCCCCAGGAAGGCTCTCATTGCAGTCTGGGTCTTGGGGGGTTCCCAAGCCAGGATGGTCTCGATTTTGGGTTGCAAGGGTGCCACCTTGCCACTCCCCACTTGGTGTCCCAAGTACACCACTGAACCCTGCCCAATCTGGCACTTGCTTGCCTTGATTGTGAGGCCTGCTCTGCGCAGGGCCATCAACACTTCCCAGAGGTGTCGCAGGTGTCCTGGCCAGGTGCCACTGAACACTGCGATGTCATCCAGGTAGGCTGCACTGAACTCATCCAGCCCAGCCAACACCTGGTTGACCAATCTCTGAAAGGTGGCGGGGGCATTCTTCATTCCAAATGGCATAACCCGGAACTGGAAATGCCCATCTGGTGTAGAGAATGCTGACCTCTCCTTTGCCCCATCGGTCAAGGCGATCTGCCAGTACCCAGACGTTAAATCAAACGTGCTGAGGAACTGGGCAGCCCCTAGCCGATCAATGAGCTCATCAGCTCTGGGGATGGGGTGCGCGTCAGTCTTCGTGACTGAATTGAGTCCTCTGTAGTCCACACAGAACCGGAGTACGGGTGTGGCTCCCGGCGCAGCAGCCTTTGGGACCAAGACCACGGGGCTGGACCTAGGACTGCTGGAAGACTCAACCACCCCAAGGGCAAGCATCTTGGAGACCTCCTCCTTAATGCAGGCCCTGACCCTGTCAGTCACTCTGTAAGCCTTATGCTTCACAGGTAAGCTGTCTCCAGTGTCCACGTCATGGACGCACCAATCTGTGACACTCGGAACCAGGGAGAACAGATCTGGAAACTGCCCCAGCAACTGGCGGCAGTCTTCCTGTTGTTCGGGGGTCAGGGTGGGTGAGAGGTTAACTCCATCCACTGACCCATCTTTCTCACAGGCCACTAAGAGGTCAGGAAGAGGCTCCGACTCCTCCTCCATTCCATCATCAGTTGCCAACAGCATGCCCACTTCGGACCTTCTCAAGTGGGGCTTGAGGCGGTTGACATGTAGGACCCTCAAAGGGTTCCTGGGCGTCTTCATGTCCACCAAGTATGTCTCGGGGCTCTTGCGCTCCACAACCTCAAATGGACCTGTCCACTTATCCTGAAGGGCACAGGGTTCCACTGGGGCCAGGACATACACCTCTTGTCCAGGCTGAAGCTCGACCAGAGTGGCATTCTGGTCGTACCACCGCTTCATCTCCTCCTGGCTTGCTTCCAGATTTGCCTCGGCAAGTTGTCTGAAGCGTCTGGTTTGGTTTCTGAAGGCCAGCATGTAGCTATATACATTCTGGGGAGGTTTCCTGGGAGATTGCTCCCAGCCTTCCTTTACCAAACTCAGTGGTCCTCTCACGGGGTGACCGTACAGCAGTTCAAAGGGGCTGAACCCTAGGGACTTCTGTGGTACCTCGCGATATGCAAAGAGCAGGCATGGTAAGAGGACGTCCCACTTACGCCTCATTGGGCCTTCCAGGCCCATGATCATGCCTTTCAGGGTTCGGTTGAATCTTTCAACCAACCCGTTTCCTTGGGGATGGTAAGGCGTGGTGAACTTGTACGTAACACCACACTCTTGCCAAAGGGACTTCATATACTTGGATATGAAGTTGGTCCCCCTGTCGCTCACCACCTCTAGAGGGAATCCTACTCGTGAGAAAATTCCCATCAGTGCACGTCCCACCACAGGGGCCGTCACTGTCCTCAGAGGGATGGCTTCAGGGTACCGGGTGGCATGATCCACCAAGACCAGGATGAACCTGTTGCCCATGGCTGTCTTGGGGTCCAGAGGTCCAACAATGTCAATACCCACTCGCTGGAATGGCGTACCGACCACAGGGAAGGGTTGGAGGGGAGCCTTGTTCTTCCCTCCGCTCTGGCAAGTCGGACAGGTCCTACAATGAGCGTCTGAGCTCTTGTGCATTTGGGGCCAGTAAAAGTGGGTGACAAGCCTGTCATACGTCTTGTCCATCCCCAAATGTCCTGCTAAAGGCACATCGTGAGCCAGACCCAGTAGGAAGGCTCTGAACTTCTGGGGTACCACCAGCACACGGGCTGACCCAGGTTCAGCAGCCTTAGGCTCTGAATACAGGAGGTTGTTCTCCCAGTACACATAATGGGTTTTGGCCTGAACACCATTGGCCTGGTCTGCAGCCTGCTGCCGCATACCCACGAGAGAAGGGCATTCTTTCTGCTCCCTGCAGAATTCCTCCCTGGAGGGTCCTCCTTCTTGCTGCCAATGGGTCAGCTCAGGCAGGTCCCCCAGTTCAGCAATCTGTTCCCCTGTAGGCTCCAGGGCATCCCCCTCAGGGTCTGCTTCCTCCTGGACCGTGGGAACTTCAGGGGCCGGTTTCCCGCGCCCCCTGCGCCTTCTCCCTAAGGCCGGTTCCTGGGCCTCTCCTTCAGGCCCCAGGACCTCTTGATCACCCTTACTGGCTGCCATCGACCGGGTGGTCACGCACGCCCAGTCAGGCAGACCCACCATCCGCAGGTGAGTCGTTTTCTCCACCTTTTCCCAAGGGGAGTGCTCCAAGTCATTCCCTAGCAAACAGTCAACAGGCATGGTTTTCCTCACACAGACCTGCAGAGTACCAGAGACCCCCCCCCACTCGAAGGGAACTTGAGCCATCGGACACTGACTCTCTGAATTATCAGCGTTGATAACCCTACAGTAGGCATGGGGTACAACCTGCTCTTGAGACACCAGGTGCTGCCTCACTGCAGTCACGCTGGCTCCTGTATCTCTAAGAGCCTCAGCTTCCTTACCATTGATGATCACCACCTGCCCATATTTCTTAGTGTTAGAGGGCAGGTAGTTCGTAGGGATCATCTCACTGTCTCCTAGTGAGACTAGGGTCATGTGAACGGGATCTCCACCCCCCGGGACCATCACTTCTTCTCCTAAGTGAACACTAGTCACTTGACGGGGCGGAGCACCAGTGGGTGCGGGTTTTCCAAACAGGCGACACTTGGGGTCACTGGATATGTGCCCCGGCTCACCACATTTGAAACAATTGAAGGGCCCCTTTGGAACAGGTTTACCTGTCGGGGCCCCATTATGCTTTGGGGGTGGGGGAGGCTGAGAACCTTTCTGCTGGTCCCCTTGGGGATTACTTTGGGGGCCTTTTTGGAACCCTTTCTGTTTTCCCTTGTCCCCCCCACTCTTCTGCTGGGGACCCTGCCCACTCTTGGCGGAGTCTCCCACTGGACCCTTGTGGACCCTGGTGCTGAGCCAGCGGTCCGCCTCCTCAGCAAGCTTCCTCGGGTTGGACAGCTTGCTATCGATCAGGTGTTGGCGTAACTCAGGAAAACAGTGATCAGACAAGTGCTCCCATGCAAATAAATCAAAGAGACCTTGAAAATCATTCACTTTGCTACCCTTCACCCAACCATCCAGTGCTCTGCAAAAGTAAGTCACATACTCCACATACGTATTCCCAGGCCGCTTAGTACATCCCCTAAACTTCTGTCTATACATTTCAGGGGTAAGCCCGTACCTGTTCATTAAAGCTTCTTTCATGTGGGAATAGGATCTCTGGTTTTCAACGGGCAAATCTAGCAGGGTATCTCGCCCTTCGCTAAGGAACCTTCCCCACAACCCCGCTCCCCAATCCTTGTCAGGGACCCGGTGGGAGGACATGGCTACCTCGTATGCCCTAAACCACTGTCCTATGTCATCCCCCTTAAAGAACTCTTTAACTACATCTTTGGGGATGTGCACTCTTGACTCTACCTGCACCGGCGTTGTGCTGCCACCAGAGGGAGGATGATCCAAGTTTCTCTCCTTTAGACTCACCTCCCTCATTTTCAATTCGTAATCCATTTGGTGCTTTCGCTCTTCCAGCGCCATTCTTTTGGTTTCAAGCTCCAGTTGGATTTTTAATTCTGCCAGCTTCCTTTCATGATCCCTTGTTTCCTTCCTGTCTGCCAGCTCCTCTGGCGACAGGCCTTTACCAAAGCTGTGCACGCTGTCTTGCCTTTCGAGATCCACCAGATCCACAGGTGCATTCTGCTCCTCAGTTGCATCTTGCTCCGCGAGGGCATCTTGATCCTCCGGGGCCTTTCTGGACTCTATCCAGGCTTTCAGGGCCTTGTAGAGCTCTGGCTTGTTCTTGCAACCGGCGTGCGGAACCTTGAGTTTCTTGCAAAAAAACTTCAGTTCACTCTTTGAGTATTTGTCCAGCTTTGCTGCATCCCATTCCACCTCCAACATCTCAGAGGTCGTGGACTCCGCTCCATCCAGGCTCTTCGTGCCCGGCATGGTTTCTTCGCTAGGGATCATTTCTCTGCAAAATTACAACCAAACCTGTGGCCAAGTAGCTGGACTGAAATCACTGTGCAATGGTCAGAAGTTAAGGTATAGACACTGCAAACGTGAATTCGAAAAATCCCACCGCTGCCACCAATGTAGGAAGGGGGAGGCTCTAGTTGGCGCAGTGTAGCACTAGCGACAAGCAGGGACTCTCTCTTCCTCGTCAGGGCTGAGGGTTACCTTCCAGAGAACCTCTGCTTACCCTCTAGGTAGTGTGGCTTAAGCAGTCGTAGGCTAATCTTTGGGGCACATAGGGTTAAACATTTGCAATATCACACCATCACAACCAACCCACCACACAATGACACCAAACTGTATTTGTAAAAACATATATCTTTATATAAATTTCAAGCAGGCTTGTAAATACAGTTATCAAACTTTCAATAGCGGTTCCAGTTTACTCAAGTTCAGGTTGCCACAGTTCTTTCTAGCAATAAGCAATCTTTTGGGCCTTCTGCCCGGGTTCGACAAGGTTCAGTGTCTCGTAACGCCTCAATGCGCTTTCCGCTGTCTCCGCTCGCTTCCGAGGGGAGATCGGGCCTCGAGGACCAGGAGCTGTGCGAGCCTCGGTTCCAGAGGCGGCTCGTGTTGGGAGCAGATAGCGCGGTGCGAGCTCGAGTTGCAAGGCGCTCACACCGTGAGGACACAACACAGTACCTTTCAAATTCTTGTAGAGCGGGCGGCTTCCAGGGGAGCTGTCCCACGTCGCGTTGCTTTTCCGGGGTCGCTGTTTACTGCGGCTCTCAGCCGGGCAGGTCACGGGTCATCCGGGGCGGCGGTGTTCAGTGGCGGCAGGGTCCTTCCTTCGTCGTTCGCTCCGACCCTGGAGGCGGTGGCTGTGTGGTGGCGGCAAGTGGCAGTACGGTCCCCAAGTGCAGGACGTACCCAGCCAAAGTGCCGATTGCAGCTGTGCGCTCACAGCTGAGCTGTCGGGCAGATTACCGGCCAGAGGGGGGTTATCACAGGGCGGCTGTCCGTCTTCGCAGGTGGATTGACGGCTAGAAGCGCAGTCAATTCGGGAGCTTGGACCGGACGGGTCCTCCTTCACTTTGCTCTCGGGCTCCCTGTGCAGGTGCGGTCACGGTGTTCGGGCCAGCGGCGGCTGGACCTCACGTTGCTCTCGCTGTTGCTTTGGGCCCCGGTCATGGTGCTCGGGGGGATGTCAAGGCCTTGGATTACGGGGAGCGTGGCAGGCTTGCCCAGCGCTCCCAAACCTCTCTGTCAGTACTGCAGCGATAAGCAGCACACACAGTCGCGTTCTTCAGGATGTAGCGCCCACTGGTCCTGGGGCGCTGGTCAGGGGGCAAGTTCAGCAGCAAGCCCTTGGAGATCTTTCAGCAGAGTTTGGCACAAAGTTTCATAAAGCAAAAGTCTTCTTGTAGTCTTTTCTTTTCCTCTCCTTCTGCAGCAAGGCACCAGACACAGGCAAGAGACAGCACTCTTCCTTGTCCTTCCCGGTCCTTCTCGTCGGGTAGAGTTCCTTCTGTAGCCCAAACAGGATCTAATTTACAAGGAGCAAGGCTCCGTCTTTTATACTGCATTTCTTTTGTTCTCGCAGGCCAGGGGGGCCTTTGCATAGCCACTTTCAGTCCTTGAGTACTCTGGTGGGTGTAATCCGGCTTCTGCTTTCAGTGTGAGGGGCAGGCGCATCAGACGCCCCACAGGAGGTGGAGCCAGCATTGTGCGGACAGGGGCAGCCAGAGTACCTTGTTGATGGGGGCTTCGCCCTTCCTGGGCCAGGTGTCGGCTGAGTCATCAGTCGCTCCCCAGGAGGGTGGAGCCAGCATTGTGGTGGCAGAGCACAGCAAGATCCAGAGTCAAGAGCCACTCCTACCTCCCACTAAGGTGCAATCCACGCATTCACCACCTGTCATCCCCCAGCCCTGTCACTCACACATCCCAGACAGTCAGATACACATACCAGCAGAGGCGGGCTGAAATGGTTAGGCAAGCAAATGCTAACTTTCTAAAAGTAGCATTTGCAAACACAGGATATTAAAATAAACTTTACTAAAAGAAATATTTTATTATTCTGAGTTCAGGCATACTAAACACGACTCTCTACCATGCTCCCTGAGCCTGCTGGGATTATAGGGTGTAATAATTCCAGCAGCCCGTTCTGGCCTAAAGGAAGCAGGTAGCCTTACAATAGTGAAATACGAGTTTAGTTGTAATTCACTACTAGGACATGCCACACACATCAGGGCTTGTCCTACCTTACACTTACAATGCACCCTGCCCTCGGGCCTACCATAGGGGTGACTAATATGAAGTTAAGGGAAGGTTTGGAGGCTGGCAAGTGGGTGCACTTGCCCAGCCAGCGTGACAGTACGAGACTGCACGCAGGTTCTGCAATGGCAGTTCCTAGACATATCTTACGGCTGCTTCTGTGGGTGGCGCAACCAGCGCTGCAGGCCCACTAGCAGTATTGGCATTCACAAGCCCTGGCACTCCTAGTGCACTTTACTAGGGTCTAACAGTAAATCCAATGCACCAATCATGGACATCAATCACATGTACAATTTACAGTAGGGAGCACTTGCACTGCGGCACAGGTCAGCCGTGGCGCAGTGCCCTGAGTATCGGAAAACCAGCAAAACATCGGAGGCACACCAGCAAAAAGTGGAAGGGAAGCTCACGCCAAGGTGCCAGGTCTAACACTGACAGGCGCGCCAACTCTCCGAGGAATCTCTCAACACATTCCAAGCCACGCTAAAGAATCTCGCATCCACGTGTGGATTTCGAGATGAGATGGAGAAGATCAGGGGGCAAATAATCCAAGGCTGTGCGTCAGCGAAGCTCCGTGAAAGGATCCTAGAGGAGTCAGGAAAGTCACTAACGGACATACTGACGCTTGGTTGCACCAAGGAGTTGTTTAAGGCCCCTGCCGCCCACATGGAGGCACCGTTGTGGTCACCAGTCAAAATGGAACCCGCTACTGAGGTAACAACGAAACCAGTGCCTCGGTCGAGCAAGAAAGAATTGGCAGGCGAGAACCTGTGGATATTCTGGAGTGGCCAGCAAAAGGCAAACGATTCACAGGATGTGGAAGGTTCAATCACTTCGAGAAGGTATGTTGGTTGAAAAAGTACAAAATCCCTAGACAGTCGGTCAACTTAGTTCCGGAGGGCGGTGGTGAGCCCAGCGACATGGATGATGATGACGAAGAGGAACGAGTCTTGCACAAGGTACATATAATCGGCACGGCGACTCAGAAAGCCCGACGGCTACCACAATGTCACATCAAAGTAGGCCAACACGACATCATGGCCATTGTGGACACTGGCCCCATGATCAACATCATGTCCGGAGCACAATATGAGACCATGGACCCAGCTCCAAAGCTACACCCCAAGGCAATCACGGTTTTTGCCTATGGCCAGGATGCGCCTCTGAAGATAAAAGGCTGATTAAAGAGCCCGATTTCACATTGCACCTGCTCCATAACCACTGATGTATATGTGATGGAAGACGGACAGGGCATGCTGTTAGGCTGCAGGGCAGTAGAGGACTTGGGAGCAGTCACCTTCGCTTTCGGGGTACACCAGGAATCCAGTCAACACATCCTAGCTGAGTAAGCAGCAGTATTTGAAAGGATTGGGAAGTTCAAGGGTAAGGAATTAAACCTCCACATTGACCCCACAATGCAACCCATTGCCTTACGTCATCGGCGACTGGCGTTCCATCTGTGTCCCATGGTGGAAGCAGAGCTAAAGAAACTGGAGACAGTGGGCATCATTGAAAAGGTGATCGGACCCACCCTGTGGGTCTCCCCAATTGTCTTCACTAAGAAGCCCAAGCAACCAAGGGCGGTCAGGATCTGCGTGGACATGAGGCTGCCCAATGCTGCCATCAAAATAGAGCACCACAAAACTCCCACCATAGATGACCTGATCGGGGAGATGGCCGGAGCATGCTGGTTCTCGAAATTGAACCTGAGATCCAGATACCACCAACTAGTATTAGAACAGGCCTCTCTGAACATAACGACATTCTCCACTCATGTCAGCCTCCAGAGATATACCCGCCTAAGCTTTGGGGTGTCCAGCACGGCGGAGGTATTTCAAAATGTGATACACAAACTAATCATGGACATACCCGGAGTCATAAATGTCAGTGATGACATCATGGTCTATGCCAAAATGATCTCAGAACACAACTCTCGCCTCACCTAGGTCCTACGAAGAATACAGGATGCTGGACTCACCCTCCACAAGGAAAAATGTGAATTCTTTAATAGAAAACTTCAATTCTTTGGCTACACCTTCTCTGCCAAAGGAGTAAACCCAGACCCTGACAAAGTCCGGGACATTAAGGCTGCGTCAGCCCCCACTAAAGTCACTGAGTGCTGCAGGTTCCTCGGGATGGTAAACTACTGTGGGTGGTTTATCAGTGATTTCACAATGCTCACTCAACCACTGAGAGAATTCACGAAGGACGCCGTCCCCTGGAAGTGGGACAGTGAACAGGCCAAAGCCTTTTAGGACATAAAAGATGCCCTGTCTGAGGCCACTACCCTGGCGTTCTTTGATACGAGGAACATGACGCTGGTTGCTGTGGACGTTGGTCCAACAGGATTAGGAGCATTATTATTACAACGGCGGCACAAGGAAGAAGACTGGGCTCCGGTAGCCTTTGCCAGCCGGTCACTCACGGACACTGAACAACGGTACTCCCAGATAGAGAAAGAGGCCATCACAATACACTGTGGGTGCCGTCATTTCCATCTCTGCATGTACGGCAAACCGTTCACTGTGGTGACTAACCACGAACTCCTGGTAGCACTGTTCTCTGAAATGTCAACCAAGCTGCCACCCAGAATAGAGAAGTGGGTGCTGCAGTTACAGAACTACAACTGCAAAGTGGAGTATCAGCCGAGATTCAGAAACCCGGCAGACTACCTCTCTCGCCATCCAAGAGTGGCCACTGCTCAGGAAGAGGAAGATGTCGCCGATACAGAGGAGTATGTTCGTTGTGTCATGGCACGATCCTGCCCTCTCCCTCTTTCCATGGTGCTAAGAGTGGAAACGGAAAAAGATGAATGCCTACAATGTGCCAAACTGGTCCTAAAACATGGCAACTGGCACAGGGCAAACGAAGAGTGGAAAATACTTACAGTTGATGCACAGCACATCATGGACAGTTTGTATCATGTCCGAGAAGAACTTACTGAGGACACCACTGGGTGTTTACTGCGAGGACACAGGCCAGTCATCCAGTTGGCCCTGCCAGCCCGAGTAGTTCATCTGGCCCATATTGGACACCAGGGGATGGTCAAAACAAAGTCAAGGCTATGGACCAAGGTATGGTTTCCCCTCTTGGATGAGCTAGTTGAAGCTATTGTCTGCTCGTGCCAGTGGTGCCAGGCGACGAGCGAGGCTCCCCACCCTGCTCCGATAATAACCAAACCCAGACCCAAGAAACACGGATCCTGTGTCAGCCTGGACTTCGGAAGCCTCCCAGACAGGAGCCACATGGTTGTGGCCATCGATGACCATTCATCAACTCGACAAATGCCATGGAAGTCATCCCAAAGCTGAAGAAGACATGGCGACTCACGGCCTCATTCAGGAACTGAGGATGGACAATGGGCCTCCATTTCAGGGGCAGTAGCTGGCCGCTTACCTCGCTGCCATGGGAATTCGGCACCGGAGAATCACCCCGAGGTGGCCACAAGCCAACAGAGAGGTAGAGAGATTTATTAGGACCTTGAACAAAGTGATACGAATTGCCCACAACAAACAGCTCATGGGACGTGTGATCACTGACTCGATTCCACATCATCCTCAGTGGTGCCCGACCATGCCAGATGAGGCTCAAGTGGAAGTGCAACGACTACGTGCACATGCTCACGTCAGCCAACGTTGGTGGGCCCAGCTGATAACCATGGTAAGGGGTGACCTAGTCCCACTCAAAAACAGTATGCACAACAGAAAGTTTCGATTGCCATACGACAGAAGTCCCTGGACTGTTGTCAATGTGAAGGGAACTTGGATCATCGAAAGGAGAGGAAAGGAGACGGTGACGAGAAATGCATCACACTTCAAAAAGTTCCAGCGTTCCTCGCTGTCAACCCTGTCCGATGTACCCAAGAACACCCACGGGCCTCGAGCAGAGTCCAAGGTGAACCCTGACATCTCAGCAGAGACATTCAATACTCAGAGATGTGAATGGCCCCAGAGAGGGCCCTGGCTCCAGGAGAGGCGTCATCGGAGGAGAAGTGCCTTGATGTGCCCAGCAGCCCCTCTGAGGGTTGTGGCGGTTGGCAGCCTGATGCAGCCGAGGGGGAGCCGAGTGAGCATGGAAGCTCCCAGTATCATCTTCGACAAAATCCTGAGCCAACTCGCTGGTTGCAAGACTATTTAACGTAAGACTGTTCTGATTTATTTTATACATTAGTATTGGTGCGCTGGTTATCGTTATGGACTGCCAGGGTAACTGGGAGATGTAAAGTTAGGCTAAAAGTTGTTTGATCTCGTTGCGGAGGAATGTTGTGTCGCACCCCTGACGCAACGGCTGTGTCACGTAAGGTCGGGTGACCAGAGTTGAAATAAACAGTGGCAGTGGCGGGCGTGCGTAATGCCAGTGAGGCGCATGACCGGGAAAGCCAGACACACGCAATCCAAGCCTCCTGTCATTTATTAAGGACTAGGGTCCCGATCAGCTCACCCCTTGACACGATGGGGTCGCAGGCAGGAGCGACCCGTCAACACAACAGGCACCAGGCGCTAGTGCAGCCTGATGTACAGGTAAAAGTTCAGCATCAGACGGTATTTCTGCCGCAGCTTTGTCTCGCCTTTGTTGGCATGGACTTTATCACGCAATAACCACTCCACGCATCCGTTTAGCGTAAAAGGCCATTTATTAGGACAGGCATGACAAACCATAATCAACATAACATCTTTAACAGTTAACAATCCCCCCAACATCCTGCCTTTCAACCATCATCCACTCACATACTCCACTGGGCACTCCCAATTCACACCACGACCTCTCCACGTAAACCATTCACTTCCCCCTTCACTTCCAAACTCCTCCAGCATCTCCATCCATCGCACTCCCATCTACCACACCCCCCAGCCTGCACCTGTAACCCCCTCCCCGGAAGGGTGATTCTGCCCGTCATGGACTCCCCACCGCTCCCAGGTCCCGCAAACGTTCTCCCTGTATCAACCTGTCCTAAACTGGCACCCTAACAATGTGTTCAACAAAACACCCGCACCCCACTCCTGAACTACTTGTAGGGTGGGCGGGCGGACAAAACTGAACCTATTCAGGAGGCACTGGGAAGAGGAAGTCCTTCCCCTCCTGTCCCCTTAAGTAACCTCTTATCCCCCCACCCCCTAAAACCCACCCTCTGACCTAACCCTCTGCCTGCCGTCCTCTCGCGCGAACACCCCGGGTAAAAGACTGGTCTGTCGACCTGCTTCCCCCGGGGGCCACATTTGGATGGAAGTGTGCTACACCTGATTCACTCCTCTTCTAGAAAGATGGCAGGGGATGCAAATTACAGTAGAGGAATGTGAGGCTTAACCTAACACTGTATGAACTGTTAGCTATAAAAATGTTTACAACTGCAACATGGCAGAGTGCTCGATGTTTGTTCCGTGATCAATGTGTCTGAGGCTGTCAGTGAAGCGGATACCTGGCTTGAATCATATGATTTATTGTGCATAAGCCTGTTGCAAATTCTCACACCGCCCCAGAGGAATTCCATCCACAAACCCATGTAGAGGAAAGCAAGGATTCTGCATTTCCCTCTATCTATTCAGCACAAAGTGATACAGGAAAACCCAACCGTGGCGCTGTACGCGAGAGTGCATGCCTCAGCTCAGCTCTCTGTGAAGATGAGGCCAATAGTATGAATGCTACTGTGATTTGTCTATATGGACCGAGCTCATTCTACAGGAGCATTTAAGGACGTTTAAGCACGTTTGGTGATCAATCTTTGAAGGGGCATTCTTGTATGTATTTCATTTGTAATTGTGTTACACGCATTTCTTTTAAAGTAACATATTAAACAAATGGGCACACTGGCCATATTGTTTGTCTGACACATTTTATTCTTAAAGGATATTAATATAGTTTCTCTTCTCGCCCCTGTGCTTCTTCCTCCTCTGTCTTTGTGAGCTGTCGCCACCGCCTAGTGTTGCTCTTTCCTCCTGTCCCCACCATGCCCCTGCTCAAATGCTTTCATGTTTTACCCCACTCCCATGTTTTTTTCCCTCAGTTTTGTGTACCGCAAACCCAAAGGTATCGAAGCGCTTTTACATGAGCGCCATTTCCATTCATTTTTTTTTAGGCATGGGAAGATTAATTAATCATTTGCCAAGAATCACTAGGGAGCATATTACCAAGCAATAGCGATAATTATCGCTATTGCTTGGTTAGCGTGAAAACATTATCGCAGAGCTGCGGCGATTTTTATAGCAGATAAACCTTGATATTACCAAGGTTTATCGCAAATGCGATAAAAATCGGCCGCAATGCATGAATATCGCTGAAAAGTCAGCGATATTCATGCATTAGCGAGCTAATGCTCTTAGCCATGTTATCCACCTCCCATTGGATAACATGGCTAAGAACTGCCCAGAGCAGGTGTTAGCTTTTGGAGGTATTCGCGCTTAGCGCGAATATCTCCAAAAGTTGGTAATAGGAGATAGCGATGTTAGCGACTGTTTTCAGTCGCTAACATCTTGGCACGCCCACTTTGCATGTCATTAGTGATAAATATCACTGACATGCAAAGTGGGGCCCAAGATGGTCGCTATCTCCTACTAGCTGTCGCTAGGTAATAGGGAGATAATTTTATCTCCGCTTTCTTGGCTTTTAAAGCCAAAATAGCGGAGATAAACCCCCTTGATAATATGCCCCACTTGGTTCCCCACTCGGCAGCTCTGCAGGGCCAAAAACTCTCTCCTGTTGTTTACACACACTCGCTGCCCCACCGCAGCAGGTGTAATTAGATTCAAGAAAACAAAGCACTCGGGAAGCAATAACAAAATGTGGTCAAAATCATCTCATATTCATTGCCACTATTTCTATTTGCTGTATGAATTCTTTTTCCATTCCTTGCTGCATTTTTCCTAATACCCGTTCTACATCTAGCCCACGCTATAGAAAAGTCAAAGTAAAGAAATGTCTACATAGCTGTTTTCTGGGTGAGATTCATTTTTAACTGACCATGTACCAATTTTTTACTTTGACATGCAATAGTCATATTATCATCACATTCTTCCCATCCACTTGATAAATAAGGTTAAGCACGCCTCGACTTATTTTCTGAATACGTGTGCCCATCAAATAAGCATTCATGGGTATTTTGTGAATTACAAATGTAATGCAAATGGAGAACTATTAAAGAATGAACGTCTGTGAATAAAAACTCAAGAGTACACAGCATCTTCACGTTGATGGCAAAGAACAGAAGTACTGCAGATTTGCTGCTAGCTAATGCGCAGCTCTTCGGAACACTGTTGTGAAGATTTTTGTTGCTCCAATTAAAATACCCCTCTTTACCATGGATATTTCAAGGATTTTGGGGGTCCAGGGCCAAACATAGGGGCTGATTACGATAGTAGTGAAACGGCAGCCTCCCAGTGGAGGTTTCACCGCCATCCTAAAGCACTTCTCCACTTGCCTAATTACAATGGTGGGCGGTGTGCTGGCGGACGCAAAGTCTGTTTGCCACGGGTCCGCCACTTGCAATCGTTACGAATGCCTGGTGGACCAACCCTGCATCAAAAATAAGGTGACAGTGCCTAGCAGGCACCGTCTGCCATATTACGAATCTTCCTCCCCACCAGCGGGTGTATGGCGGTGAAACCTCCATTCACAGGCTGTCGGGGATTGCATTTGGGGTCCCGTAGTGGGCCCCCCTTATGTTGGGAGGTGGGTATACACTGGGGAGCATTTCCCTGCACCAGGTGGCAGGCACTGTGTGGTGCCTGCCACATAGTGCAGGGAAATGCACACACAGTATTTCTGACATTGCAGAGGGTGCTGCAGCACCCACTGCAATGTCAGAGATACATGATGCGACCACCACCGTGGTGGTTGCATCATAATCTTGTATGCCTGACTGCCACAATCTAGGCAGACTGTCCCAAGCACTGGCACAATGGCGGACAGACAGAAGTCCATCCACCATCATAATGATCACCATATTTTGGGAGCCCCTGTTGGTAACAGCTTTAAATTCATCATCCAGTTTATGCCCTCTTTGGACAGGTTACTGACAGTGCACAGGAGCACTTGTTGGTTTTTTTATTTTCAGTATTTGTGCAGCACAGATCTAGCCATGTAAGACAGTGGAGTGTATTACACAGCACAGTGAACGTGAAATATCATGGCGTATGTGTTAAAAAACAATGACTAAATGCCTTTATTTGGGCACTTTCAGGCACATGCATCAAGCGATTTAGGAATCGCAAATGGTGCAAATCGCAAAATTCGGCCGTTTGCGATTCCCAAATCACTATTTGGGATGCATCAACCTAAAAGTGAAGAAATCGCTATTTTAGCGATTTTTTAAAGTGCGATTGCTTTTAAGGAATCGCAATTTTGCGATTCCTTAAAAGCAATGCATGAAACTTTAAAAAATTGCAATTTCGCAATTAGAGAGAAAAAATTACCATGAGGTTGGACCTCATGGTAATTTTGCGAAAAGTTAGAAATATGCAATTTTGTTCATATTTTTAACTTTCATGTTGTGCCCACACATGCCCTTAGGGCATGTGTGTACACAACATATGTGCATTGTTTGATTTCAGGGGTGCAACAGGGTGTCCTTTGGACACCCCTGCACCCTTGAAATCGCAATCTCAATTTGCGATTAGCTAATTGCGAATCACAAATTGAGATTGTCTTCCCATTCATTCCTATGGGCCTCTAGGCCCATAGGAATGAATGGGAAGGGATTCATTAATTGTGATTCGCAAAATGCTAATCGCAAATAAGGAATTCTAAGGAATCGCAATTTATTTAGCGATTTCTTGATGCATAGGCATTTGCGATTCCTTAATTGTGATTCCTTAAAAATCGCAATTAAGGAATCGCAAATGCCGAGATTGATGCATGTACCTGTTTAGTTTTAACATTGTGATTGCCAAATCATGCTTGGTATGAGTCTAAAATCTATCGACTCACCCACCTGCATGGCTTAATGTGCAGGATAGAGCTCAATAGATGGCACCTCTGGTGCTTTGCAGTTTTGTTTTTTGTGCTACCAGTTGGTAGCTCCACACCTGACTCGGTTAGTGCAATGAATAACCAAAGGGAGGACGAACTGGATATATTTTAAGCCTTTAAGTTTCAAACAATTTTCTATTATGCTGATTTTATGCATTGGCTGCTTTCCCTACAGCTTGCACAATCGTAACACATGAAAGTTTCATTGATCTGCTACGGGGGATTTCATTGAAACATTAATTGGCAATCCATGCCTTTCTGCTCCATTTCATCCACCTTGCTTTTTTTCTGATTCGCTGTGCTTTTGATTGTTATTTTCTCCTCCTGTTTCTATTTATTCATCTGTATTTCCTACTTTCTTTACTTCCTTAAACTTTGGACATTTTTTCTTCCTTTACTTCTCTTTTTGATCGTTCTATCTTTACTGTGCAGTTTCTATTTTTGCCTTTATTTTCACCAAAGCTGTCCCCTTTCCCCTGATTCGTTCCATCTCCGTTTCATTTTCTCTAGCATCCTTTCTGTGTCCAAATTCTGTCCTCTTTCATTTACAAAGCCAGTGACACCTCGAAACACACACCACTGCAGGTCCCCTCCCTCTTCTGGGAGGTATGCAGCTCAGGACTGGGCAAATGTAACAGTGCCTATCTGGAAAATAGGGGACACTTTACCTTCTTTTATAAATAAAGTGCAAATTTCACCAATAGCGCCTGACAGTAAACGGAATTAAAAATCGACTCTTTCAGATGAGTCTTAAACGAGAAATGTGGAAGTGTGAACCCCCTTCACCGGTCGACGTACACGTTGCACGTTTTGGGGCAGATTTACAAGCCGCTTGTGCTACTTTTGCTTCATTTTTACCATGGGAAAAGTGACATCAGGGTGGCGCAAGGTGCTTGGAAATATGCTCCTTTGACCCAAAGAGAAAAGTTAAACATTTGCAGAGTAATGTACAGTTACAAGAACAGACCTCCTTGGAAATTTGGGGGATTTTCCTTCGTGGAGCCATGTTCTCACTCTTTGTTTGTTTCTCAGGCCTGTGATTTATGATTACACTAATTTTTGAGCTCGGTGCACTTTTATATAACATCCATCTTTGGAAACAGTCCAAACCCTCATAATTATTCTGCATGAAAAAAACGTGGGGGCATATTACCAACAACTAGCGATATTTATCGCTAAGTAGGCTTAGCAGCAATTTTTTTATCGCCGTGCATCGCCGGATATTATCGCTGAGATAATGTGCTGTTAGCAACGTTTATCTCAAAAGCGATAATATTTCCGGCGATGGCAGCGAAATCCGTGAATATCGCTAAGAATACAGCTATATTCACGCATTATCGCTAACAGGGTCTTAGCCATTATATCCACCTCCCATTGGACAAAATGGCTAAGAACTGGTCTGAGAAGACGTTAGTTTTTGGAGATATTCGCGCTTAGCATGAATATTTCCATCGCTACGCCTGCCTTGCTAATAGACGATAGCGACGTTAGCGACTGCTTTCAGTCGCTAACAGGTTGGGTCCGCACACTTTGCATGTAATTAGTGATAAATATCGCTGACATGCAAAGCGGGCCCCAAACCGCTCGCTATCGCTTACAAGCTGTTGCTAACTGCTGTTAGCGACAGCTTGCTAATAGGGCGATAGAATTATCGCCGCTTAGCGGTCAAAAACGGCCGCAAAAGTAGCGATATTCACATATCGCCCGCCTTGGTAATATGCCCCCACATTCGCTGATGCTCACTTTGATTAGGAACCATTTATTTTCCCATTAGACTTGTCCATTATTTGGGAAACACTATCGGGGTTAGCTGGAATTTTCAAGGAAGGTCTACAAGGTGAATGCCATGCCTTGAATTTCTAAGTGTGTTTGTGCAGGCTCTTTTAATGACCGAGAAGATTGTTTTGTTCTGAGTATTTTACTTAAATGATAAATATACCACATTGGTGGGACTTGCAGATCCCACCTTTTTTACTAGAATATAAGGAAGTTTCCCTTCACAACAGGGGCACAAAAAATGACCCTGCAACCCACGGATGCCAACTAGGGGTAGTAGCATGTAACCCAGACTTGCCCATTGGCCCGGCTGGCACTGACCTTGAAGGCAGCAGCTTGTCCTCCCTCAGCCCATCAGCAGTAAACAAAATGCTTTTGATGAGCTAAGGGTGAGACAAGGGATCAACATGTGATGTCATCAGAGGTGCAGAGGATTATGATGTCATTCCATAATCCCATGCATATTGGTAAATTGCTGTTCTGCAGATGCAGTACATATCAGCCCCTTTCCACTTAACATGTGGGGCCCACGCTTTGATTTAAGGGCCCCTGCTCCATGTTTTTAAGAGGTATCCTTATTTTAGGGCAGGAGTGGGTCAAACAATTTTAAAATAACAAAAATAAAGTACTGTTAGCAACTAGCAATCTTAAATGTAATGACTTTGTTCGAAGGAAAGGGTGGGCCCTATTATTCATGTCAACTAAGCTCCCGGCAAGCCAGTCCATGAGTTTAGCTCCCTCTGACCCCCATACCTAACTTTCATGTTTAGCTGCCTATGACTCTACACCCTGTTATTTGTCTATCTCCAATCCAAATAATACTAGTTCTATTGATCCATCAGGTTGCCCCCCGTCTCCTCTTTGTGAATCCATACCTTATAGTCAGGTAGAAGAAAGTATCGATTCCAATAACTTGGAGTTCATTTCGTGGAATGTAGCAGGTCTGAGATCAAAAATATCCCTCCCAGAATGCAATACGATACTTGTCTTTTACAAGAAATTTGGTCTGTCGATACTGTCCATAGGCAAGGCTATCTTAATTTTTTTGTTTCTTCCATTCCCAGTCCCAAGGGGTAGGGTAGCAGGAGGTCTGGTAATCTGGATTAGGAATTTTTTTAATTGTATGGTATATTAACTCAAATTTGATTCTCCCGATTCACTGGACATACAACTAGTCACTTGCAACAGCATCGAGGTAACCATTCTTAATATTTAGGCAATGGGGACCAGTGGGAGCTCTGTTTCAAGCGCCCTTCAAGCTCTTGATCATGTTCTTGACACATTCTCCCAACAACATTATTTTATTATACGAAGTGACTTTAAGACTACATTCTTGTTCTGCAGTCTATCTAAAGGCACTCACTATTGAGTACGACTTGAGAGAACTTAAGTTTCGCACTAAATCTGATACCAAGGGTGCCCATACCTATGACAAGACAGCCCACACAAGTCGCATAGACTATGTTTTGGTCGATTTGAGGTTATGGTCAACAGTCATCAATATGACAGTCCTAGAAAGAACGGACAGTGACCACAATCCTTTGTCTGCAACCTTCACAGCCTTTTATGAATTCATAAACTCAGACTGCGAACCACCCACATATACCAGTGAGGTTGCCCTTACAAGAGACAAATGCCATCTGAAACAGCCAAAGATCATTGCTCGTCCACAAATTTTTGCAGCGGTTCAAGCCCACCTTAACGCAGTCCTCACACGGATTGTGGAGGCCTGCGATATTGCATAAGATCAAATGGCCTCGATCAATGAGGCATTTTTCAAACAAATTTTATCTCTCTTTTTAACCCCCAATGTGAGGCATAGGAAGAACAAAAAAAGCAGCACTCATGGTACAACAATGAATATAGAGTAATTAGTTGGTCCACATACCAACTCTAAGGAAAGCATACAAAAGGCTATTCTGCATGCTAAAAAAGAGTGGGATGAACAGAGGTGGAGGGCCCTTTTGGACACATACTTTATTGGTGATTTGTCCAAATTTTGGGCCGTGGTGACACTTGATTGCTCAAGATCTACACAAACTCTGAATAATAATGTGGCCTCTTCTGATTGGGTAAAATACTTTAGTAATCTATATGCTGGCAATCATTGGACCCTCTAGCACCAATAGAATCTATAGTACCCCAGACAAAATTCTGAACCATGCCGATGTTTAAAATTGCAGCTATCTTACAGGCCTTGAATTCCATCTCACGTGGGCAAGCAGCTGGCCAAGATGGTATTTCAGCTGGCATCTTCTTAGCCAACATAGTTTGTTTACATCCTAGCCTTGGCCAATGTTATTGTAGCGGGGGCCCCCATCCCTGACTCATGGAAAGGTGCTATAGTTGTACCCATATATAAAAAAGGTGACCATTCTTTACCACTCAACTATAGCCAATAAGTCTAATAGATTGTATCCAGAGAATCTTTGGCTTGTACCTACTAGATAAAAAACTGGATGGATGAGAACAATATTCTTAGGTCTTTTCAAGCAGGCTTCTGCACCAGGGTCTCAACTATCGACCAGGCTTTTCGATTTATGTTAATTTATTGGAGAACTTAGCTGATTCGTGGAGGCAGTCTTTATGTTGCATTTGTCGACCTAAAATCGGCTTTCTACTTGATTTCAAGACCCAAACTTTGTAGTATTCTGGACAATTTGGGAATGTCCCCTAAGATCTTAAAACTTTTAATTTGCTTGCATAAAGATAATTACACATGCCTACGATGGGGGGGGGGGATCTGATTGATTGGAGGGGATCAGACTCAGCTAACAGAAAGAATACCAATCTGTATAGTCATTCATCAGGGTTGCGCATTGGCACTCAACGTATTTTCACTTTTTATTAATGACATTGTTCCCTTTCTGGCACAGTTGGAAACAGACGCTCCATCTTTGGTGGCTTCAAAACACCTTGCTAATTTCAAAGACCCAGTCAGGCCTCCAGAACCTCTTGATTCATTTTAACGAGTTCTGTGAGGACCGGGGCTTGGAAATCAATACCTTGAAAACCAAGGTGATGTCTTTTAACCAGCATAGATCTTTTAAGAGTAAGTTACTCTTGGGAGGAGTCCCCTTAGAACAAATTAATTTCTTTGCATACTTGGGGGTTACCTTTGCAGAGGGTATGTCCTGGGAACTGCTTATAAGTAAGGCCACCACCAGACTTAAGCAGATTTCTAGCGTAATTCTAAAGTAGATTTTGACACCTTACTCCAAACCCATCTCTCCTGCACTTAAAATCTATGAGCCCTGGGGTTTAGGGTCAGCTCTGTATGGACCTGAGTTGTGGGGGTTCTCAAAACACAATGATATTTCAAAACCTGAGAACACATTCCTTAGGAACTTAAGATCTCTCCCAATTATTGCTCCATTAAAGCCACTGTTTTGTGACCTCGGCATCACTAGGGCCGCAAACAAAATTTGTCGGTGGACCTTGTTGTACTGGAGGCGCCCGTGGACCACTCCCGAACTCGCCCAATACGCCGACAGTCTAAAGGATGTTATGAAGGCTTACTAATTAAATAACTTTTCATGGCTCACAAATATGAAGTCAGTCTTGTATTGATTAGGGATCCATGATTTTAGGGACCAACTGTACACGTCAGTATTTCCATCCAAGGCCAAGATAAAAATGAAATACTGGTCACTTGTGGTGGCTGAGGATGTTTGAAAGTCAGCCACCACTATATTAACCAGTTACTACATGAAAATTAAGTCTTTTCGGGGGTAGGAGTAATTTTGGGATGCAGTGACCGTTCCACTGCATAGACAACTCTATTTTCAGTTTTGCACAGGCACTTTACCCCTCAGAACATTTACATCAGGCTGAAAGGGTGAAGGAGGTACAACTTGTCCCATTTGTAACCACCTGAAGGAATGTTCCTCCCTTGTCTTGTTCGTTTGCCCAGGCTATTTATCCCACCTGGCACAATTGGTTGGACCGATTTGTAGGTTAATAGGTGTTGCATTCTCAGATCAGATTCTTGCTCAGTAATGGTTATCTCTATTGCCCAATTTTTGGGTGCAATGTGGGTGCTCTTCAGAAAAGCCCTTTGTCACTCTCCCGCTTGACGTCCTTTCCCATGTGCATTTGGGATATTTTATTAACATTTCGCTTTTAATGATATTGTTCCAGTTTTCATAAATGTGTGTACATATATATATTGTTATATGTTTTATGGTAATAACCAAAGTATTTTTAGTATCGATTCTGTGATGCATGTAATATAGTGTTATAAATTATACCTTTATGGCCCTGGTGGCTGAAATAAAGTGTTTTTGACTGAAGTACTTTGATAGTTTGATACATGCTTTCCCAAAAGAACAATGTTAAAACAGAAACACGTCTTTCTTTTCCATAATGAGGGCAGAAATACAGACTAAATGCTACTTATTCTTAAAACCTAAAGATAATTCTGAAAAATAAGCTCAGAATTGAAGTTAATTCATCAGCAAAGATCACTGTACCATCAATGCTCAATACCACAGGAATTTGTTGGTTATGGTGAAAAGCCAATGACCAATGCTGTGGACCTAATCTGTTTATTATGTAAATGTTATGACAAATACAGTAGTTACTTCTGTTGACATTGTAACTTAACATTGGCTCATTTTATATTCATTTGATTTCTGTTGTAGCTCTAAACGGAGGACATCTCGACAATGAATTTGTGAATTCTGGTATTAGATCACCCCCGACGAAGGGTTTTGAAAAAAAAACGAAATGCATTGGGTCTCATTGTAATATTGCCTGTTAAGATTCAAAACATGTTTTTCTTTTCATTTGTATATATGATATCAAAGGCAATACATTGATAATGCATTATGAACATTTAAGAATGATAAATTGTTGAATATAAGAGAGTGTAAACAACTCTCATCTAAATGTTTTTGAGTCTGGTTTTTTTTTTAAATGGTTAAAATGGTTTTGACATAACTTAATAAAGAAAATATTAAGAATCTAGAGAGACTTTTTTCAGTCTTTTTCTGTGCTTCACACAGGTCCTGGGTTTCCTTTGGCCTTGTTTATAAATACAGTAGATCTGACATATTAATTGTGGAAAGCACTTGTTAACACCAGTAGGCATTCAAAAGTCCATCGTTGTTACTCTGTGTTAAAACCTGTAGACAGATAGTGGAATCTCACAGATTACTGTAGTAGACAAGAGTTTTGGTTTTGAACACCCCTTCTGACAAACCTTTTGGGGTAGAAGATAAGCACCTTCAAAATCCCTGTTACTCCTTCTTAGGTGAGGTTGTCTATTGTCTTGTCAACTTTCCTTTTATTCATATTGGTAATTCTTTGATTGTATGCCTGATGGTTGCCTTGTGAGAAAGCGCAATTTTGTAGACTTCAGTTGATTATGGTGACAAGATAATGATAGAGTTTATAGTCCTGTTTTGTTCATTGTAAAGTGACATTAGATGCCGTACGTGTGATCTGCTTATAATGAGAAGTTTAGTCTTAGAAAGAAGGCCTGAATTATTTTTGGGGAAAAATATATGCTAAAGCCAATTAACCTTAAATGGCGGATTGCTATTCCACTGCGGTAAAGATCGCAGACAGGTATTTTGTTACTTGAAATCTCACAGATTTCCGTACTAGGCTATAGTTTTTATCAGGGGTGGGGGATAAACTCTGCTCTGTCAGCAGAGTTTGCATAGTTTTGGATACTCGGCGCTCTGCTTTGAACACAGAGATAGGCAAAAACTCTGCCAACCCACTGGCTGGGCATAGTTTACCGGCACCCTCTTCCCTAATCTCAGCAATCTGGTCTGTGGGGGACTTATTTGTGGCAACAATAGGGGTTCTTTTCCCCCAACAAACCTCAGCAGCCAAGGGGACTTCATCCCCCAACCAGTAGTGCACCAGGAGGTCCCTTTGTAGAGTGGTTGAGAAAGGAGGTAGGACCTCCAATGACATCTCAGAAATACCGCAGTGGGGGACTTACTTGTGCCAACAATGATGTTCTTGATCTCCAATGACCCTCAGCGCCCAAGGGGACCCCATCACCCACCCAGTAGTGTGCCAGGAGGACCTTTTGCAGAGGGTTGAGAAAGGGCACGGGCCTCTGACAATATCTCAGCAATACCGCTGTGGGGGACTTGCTTGTGGCAACAATAGCTGTTCATGGCCCCAATGACCCTCAGCAGCCAAGGGGACTTCATCCCCCAACCAGTAGTGTGCCATGAGGCCCCGTTGCAGAGTGGTTGAGGAAGAGGGCGGGCCTCCATCAATGTCCCAGCAATCCCTCTGTGGGGGACCTACTGGTGGCAACAATACGGGATCTTGGCCCCCAACGACCCTGAGCAGCAAAGGGGACCTCATTAGGGGTGGCCGATCAATATTCCCCCTGCTCATGGAACTCTGCAGATTTTGGCAGAGTTTTTCGGCAACTCCACAGAATTCTGCAGAGTGAAACTCCGCAGCTCTGCCCAGGCCTAGTTTTGATGTTGATTAGCCCCTCTGATATACCCTGGAGGTGGAAGATTTGCAATGGAAAGTATCTTGTCAACCTCTCCTATCGGAGAATGTATATTACTTTTTCAGCTAGAATTTTAAAAATATTTGCAATTTTAAGATGGTATGCCTGATGGTTGCCTTATGGAAAAGCTCACACTCGAATCAGTAGGTCTGAATTTGGTATGGTGTACAGACAATGATCAAGGCTATAGTATAGGCCTGACTGGTTCATTGCAAAAAGCTATGTCAGATGCCTTAGATCTGGGCTGTTTATAATGAAAAGTTATGGCAAAGGCAGGTGCTTTGACTTTTTTTAACAGCCTATGTTAAAGTCAATTTTTGTTAAAGGTGAATTATTATTACACTGTGTAAACATGTGTGTGCTACATAGAATATCACAGATTACTGTAGTAGACAAGGGGTATGGTGTTGGTCAACCCCTCTGACAAACCTTGGGTGTTAGAACATCTGCACTTTGCTAATCCATGTTAAACTCTCTTAGAATGGTTTTGTATATTGTTTTGCCAAATTTTATGACGTTCATATTTTACATTTAAAGATGCATCCCTTAAGGTTGCCTTGTAATACTGCTGAACTGCAAGTCAATTATAAGAATTACAGGCCTGCTTGGTTCATTTGGCAAATGTATGTCAGTTGCCCTAGGTGATCTATTTATTATGGGACATTACAACAAAGGCATTAGGATGATTGTGAAGAACATACCTGCAAACAACTATTTTGTCATTCATAATGTTGCAGATTACTATCGCAGGTAAAAAATTTCGTTAACCCCCTCCTTTCAAACCCAGGGGGGGCAAAAGATTGGCAGTGTGGTAATCCTATCAGGCCCTTCAAAAAGAGCACTATCTGGTTTTGCCAATTTTAATGTTGTATACGTTTTGAATGTATAACTGTATCCCTGATGATTGTCGACTGGGAAAGCCTGTGCTCAGTTCAGTAGGCATGTGTTTATGATGATGGCATGCCAATTATAAGGCTGTAGGCCTGATTGGTTTAATGGGAAAACCTATGTCAGATAACATAGGTTGGTTCTGATTACTATGAAAAGTTATTACAGAGCCAGCATGCCTGACTTGCTTATTATAAAAAGCATATGGTAAAACCAATAGGACTTTATGGATGGATTGTTATTGCACTTTGTTGAAAACCCATACATAGACATGTATTGTGCTACTTGAAGCCTCGCAAATTGATTTAGTACGCAAGGGTGTAGGTGCGGTTACCTACTTTGACAATCCCTGTGAGTATATGATTTGCACTGAGATAGTTTTTGCCTGGCTCTCTTAAAAGGGTCAATATATGGTTTTGTACATTTTACTTTTCTGTAAATGCAATTTCATGTCATTATCCCTTGTGGAGAAAGGTTATATTCAAACCAGTAGGTCTGAGCTGCTCATGGTACCAATGATAAGGCTTGAGGCCTGATTGGCTGATTGGGAAAGGTTATGTCAGATGTCTTCAGTCCAATGTGTTTATTTTGAAAAGTTAAGTGAGTCAGCCTCACCTATTTAGCTTGAAAAGCATAATATAAAGCCAATAGGCATATAAGAATGCATTGTTATCACACTGTGTTAACACCTGTAGACAGCTTTTGTGCTACATGACATATCAATGATGTATGTATAAAAAGGACTTTTGTGTTGGTCACTCTTTATGACAAACCCTAGGAAAAGAAGATTTGCACTTTGATATGTGTTGCTAAATCTTCTAAGAAGAGAATTTGAATAAAGTTTTGCCATGTTTAATTTTGTATGGTGACAAGCCACTTTTAGTTCTATAGACCTGATAGTTGCAATATGAAAGGCCATATTAAATGTCATAGGTTTTATCTGTTTATTATGAAAGGTTGTGGCAAAGGCAAATGACCTGAATTGATTATTATAAAAGAGCATAACCAATAGTTTCTGTAGTATTTCATTTATTTATTTGGTCAAAATTGACCATAAAAGCACACATAAAACCATAATCAAAATACAGTTATAAAAACCGTAAATTTAAAACAAGCCATTGTTATCCTGTTCAGTAAAACAAATACTAGAAACACTCAGGTTAATAAAAATGTCTGAATACAATGTGACAAGCAACCTGTGCGCGAGCCATTTAACAAAACCCCTAATTAATGGCCCACTATGTTTAGCTGGGAAATGTTTGAGGCAACTCATCTCAAGCGAGTGGACTGTACTGATATAAAAGTAAAATTTTTGTCCTAAATCAAATAAATGAGAAGTAAAGTAAAATCCCAAACATTAAATCAGGTAAAATAATTTCTAAATCAGGTGACCATCTTGGAAAGTCCTAATCACAGTGCATCATTTTTTTACCCTTAGAAGAGGGCCACCATCAAACATTATGTCAGCCATCTTGGATATGTTAAACATACACTATGCACAACACTATTCTAAGATGCTCACCCAGTACATTGCTTATTGAGTGGTCATCCTGGATTAATATTTCGCATTGTGTATAAGGAATTTACTGCTACATGGTGGCCAATACATTGCTTCTAAACTTTGCAGCCTGTTGTAACTATATACTAATGTTACACTATGTGCAAAACTGTTGGAAGGTGGCTGCACACTGCTAAGTTCAGTTTTTAATTTTTATTGCAAGCTGATACTTGCCATGTTTAGGCAGTGATATGTTTGTTTCTACTTTTATTCTTTTAATGTATCTTACATGTGCTTGTTAAGTTTGGAAGTATTTTATATTGTGATTGGATAAGTGAGTTAATGCAAGAATGAGCTAGTGGTGGATGACTGGATGCATGAATACAAGTGTAATTGGCAACCTGCGTGTGTGATGAAGACTTATTGAGGGCCTAAACTCACCAGCTACTGAAAAGGCAGTTTCAGCCAAGAGTCAAACCTAATGGCATTGCTAATGCTTGCTGTTGAGAAGTAGAAGTTTGAAAGTTAACTGTAACTGCTATGTGTTTTTTCAATCATAACATGAGGTATTAGAGTCAAGATGGAAGTCCAGAAACTTTGCACAGGATACAGAGGGTTATTAAATTTGACACATCAAAGGGCAAAAGTGAACACTGATAGCTCACTGTTATTTCTAAACTCCCACAACCATCTGGGCAAGGACCATTCCCTACGTAAATAAAAGAAAACCCCACAAGTAACTTTGTCTCTCCCTTCCTTTTAGGAAATGTTGTACAATGATACAACACATTACACAGCAATGAATTTCAAGTACAATTAATAAAAGCCCCAAAACAAGTACACACAAATGAAAACATAACCACCTACTATCTAAACATATAACAAGAAAATCAATAAACTACTTGTCTGACAAGCCAGATCAAACTCTTATTCAAATCTTGTGCTATGGAGTTGAACAGCACAGAGATTAAATGCTCCTAAAAATTAGAGAAGCAAAAACACAAACATGTAAAGATGAGATTATATAGGTAGATAACAAAGGGGTGTCTGTTTTTGTGATATGTGTAATGGGAGACTACATCTTGACTGTAAAACTGCATATATTGAAATCTCATTCTCCCATATAAAGCATCATGCTACTCCTGTGGGTATGGTCTGCATTATTTAAATAAATGATAATTGATACAATTTAACTTTACAGAGAAATTCATCTCAATCACAGCCCATTCAGGGGGATCATGGGCACAGAAGGGCTATTTGGCCTTTGCCACAGTGTTTAGAGTTCTTTGTCTTCCATGTCCTGGGGTCTCTGTTGCTTTGCTCTGAAAACATGGGCCAATTTCCAACCTTACTGCACTGGATTATGAGTGGTAGTGATGGCAAGCAGTCACAGAGTTCTTAGGGAAGTACTGTGGGGGGGTCTCAAGCTTGGTAATCATCACTCACCCACCAGAGGAATAACTAGTTGTCCAACCCAGTGCAATGGTTTAATAAAGAAAAGTATTTAATACAAAGAGAAAACTCAATACTTCAAAGAACAGGTTACAGGTATGAATGCTTCACCGGCATCAGTGAAATTTCATCTGGGGTCCATGGTCCCTCCCCTCTTTCTTCCCTTCTTCCAGGTTAACTGCTGTGTAGTGTGAGTAGGGCCACCTTTCTGGTTTCAAGTTCTTTCTGGACAGGTACAGACAACCCTTTTTACAACTTTGTGCTTTCACTTCTTTCAGCAGTCCCAAAGTGTTATTTCTCAATCACAGAAGAGGCACTCAGCCCATCTTGGGTGACCAGCGAGGACCGAGAGCATTCATCTGTCTTGCTCTCTTTTCCATGAGGAGATGCACCGCCAGAGGTTCAACTGCACTCAAGCCACAGCCACAGAAAGATGCGGTGGATGCCGCAGGAGTCCACAGCTCATGCTCAGATGTGGGCCAATGGCTGATGATGAGCTGGCCTCTGGGCGAATGGAGACTTTAGACACAGAGTCAAATATCATGACCACTTTGGAGCCGTGCAACCCCACCGCAGGCACAGTTTGTTCAGTAGCACAGTCTTCATGCAGAGGCACCATCTGCTTGGGTACAGATAACAATTAAAGGTTTCTTTGTAGAATTTCTAATCTAATGATAAGCTATTTTAAATGAAAGGAATAGAAACATTCTGGACTAAAAAACAAAGGGGCATATTACCAACAAGTAGCGATATTTATCACTAAATAGGCTTAGTGACGATGTGTTTATCGCTGCCTATCGCTGAATATGTTAGTGGAGAAAACATGCTATTAGGAACGTTTTTCTCCATTGTGCTAAAATATCCAGCAATAGCGGCTAAATGCATGAATATCGCTGAGAATACAGCGATATTCACGCATTAGCGACGAAATGCTCTTAGCCATGTTATCCACCTCCCATTGGATAACATGGCTAAGAACTGGTCTGGGCAGGTGTTAGTATTTGGAGATATTCGTGCTTAGCGCAAATATTTCCAACGCTACGCCTGCTTTGCTAGTAGGCGATAGCGACGTTAGCGACTGCTTTCCGTCGCTAACTGGTTGGGCACCCCCACTTTGCATGTCATTAGCGATAAACATCGCTGACATGCAAAGTCGGCCTCAAACCGCTCGATATAGCCTAAAAGCCGTCGCTAATATCAGTTAGCGACAGCTTGCTAATAGGGCGATAGAATTATCGCCGCTTAGCGGACGAAAACGGACGCTAAATCAGCGATAATTGCCTATCGCCCTGCTTGATAATATGCCCTAAACTTTACTAAAAGCATCACTAGACGTTCTTTTGACCACCACATATTCACTAGAGGGCTTCAGTGTGTCAAACGTGAGCCAGATTTTTTAACAGGAGGCACTACAGCGGGGTGAAGACAGGTGCCTATGTACCTGCAGGCTGATTTGCTATGGCAACAATGCAGAATTTCAAAGCTTTAAAAAGAGCTATGCTCTCTGTGTTTTTTAGTACTTCTGAGATCAGAAGAAGTCAGTGGTGGCTACCACGGAATAGTATGGATGGAGTGGTGTGGGAGGTAGAAAAATAATTCACCTACCTGGCTGCCAACTCTCCTCTGTCCTCATCTGTTAACGCACCATGCACGCAGGCTCCTAGACTCCCCTAAGCCAATCATGATGCTGCTGTCACTAGCATGACACCGCGTTGATATTGCTGTGAGTGGCCTGCTTCAGCACTCAGAAAGGGAGTGGGAGCCTGTGCATGTTCTCCACCTGGGTGTACAATACAGTGGGTGGAAAAATGATAAGTGTGCAAGTCTGTTTGGCCGGCCCAAAGCGGACGGGCAAACCATCACGCGCACTTAAGTGCACCAACCACTTCTCCCCCCAGCTGGCTTTGACGACAGCCCAGCCCTGCCTCACCCTGCCTCGCCCCCAAAACTCAGTACAGAAAAATAAAATGATAATAACATAGTCTTCTTATCCTTTTATTGTTCCTTTTGGCACTGCTCAAAGAGCAGTGGGGCAGTGCTCCACCACCTTAGTGAAGGAGTGAGTGCTAGATAAAGTATGCATGAAGGGTGAACTCTGGATAACTTTCAGAAATCAGACATTTCATGCTGGTTGCCAAATACCAATGCATTGAGGGCACCACCAGTGCTTAATATGAGCCAGTGGTTTCTGCTGCTGACACCGGCACTTGATTGTCAACATTGGCCCTTACAGCAGTCTGCCACATGGAGGCTCTGTTTGTCTAATTTAGAGATGAGAATACCAACAGTTGTTTACTAATTCAATATGTGTTAAAATTACTTACCTTCTCACTCCAAGTAACAGACTAATATCTACCACTGAAGTTACCTCATATTTCACCACATTAATTCACCACTAATGCTTTATAGGGTTCCTGAATAGCGTGCTTCAACAAGCGATAAATAAATACAAACCTTTGTCCTCCTGTATTCATCTGCTATCATTCCAAATCCAAATAACTGACTAACCTATCCACCACTTAAAATGTACTTGCATGTTTCACTATACTAATTCAACACGAATCCTCTATGGGTCCCGGAGTAGCGTGCTACCCGCTGAAAAAGCGCTTTGACGCCTCGCCAGGGGTAGTAAGCGCTATATAAATGCAATTACAATACAATACAATACAATAATGGCTCCCTTATATCATTGGGGCCCCGAAAAAGTCTGGATTGTCACACTTGTAGGAGTTTGATGGTTAGTAGTTGTGTTAGTAAATGCATGGGCGTCACACAGTTTAATTTTACTTCATGTTTAGGAAGAAGGTCACGTCAGGGCCAGCTTTAGGGCAGTACAACTGATGCAGCCGCACCTGGTGCTGACCTCAGGGAGTGGGGGGAGGGCTGTGTTTAAAAATAATGTACGAGTTTAAATGCTTCTGCAGCTGACTTCCTTGTGTGTCCACCAGATTTCAGGCAACAACAAAAATGTCAAGATAACTCTGGTGATTAATGTTCCTGCTGAAGAGAGATGGAGCTTTGTCTAGTGGCAGTTTGGACTCATTGTAAGGTAGAAGAGAGGGTTAATGTGCCTGCTGAAAAGAGCATGTACCATGCAGATCACAGAACTAAGTGTGAGTGGACTATGAGGAGCTATATACAAATTAAATGTATGATCTACAATGGGATGTGCACCCGATAGAAGGAAAGGGCTAGGCCACGGGCCTTATAGAAGTTCTAAAAACAAGGCATCAAAAACATTTAGGGATTATTTAGACAAATGTTTGCTCAGTTTGATTTTTCTGGCCAGTTGTGTATGTGTTCCCATATAGACTGAACAGTGTGTAACCTTCCTTGTGGAGTTACGTTACGCTGCCAGAACCTAGGCACTGCTGCCCAGAAAGTGCAAACAATGGGCCTTATTTACAAGATTTTGCCATAGGGCAGCATAATTTCAGTGTGATTATGAGTGACATTCGACGACTATGAGTCACACTTACTGGCAAGAAAAAACAAGCAATGAAGATGAGGGAAACATATAAATATCAGAAATTAAACCCATTTGAGCAACAACAAACTCTAAAAAGATCTTTTAGCTGCTGCAAAGCGCCAGACATGGAAGGACACTAAGAGGTGAGAGAGGCCCCAGCGTGGAGCCTGAGCCAGCCTCACTGATGCTGAACTCAACTTTGTGCAGACTGCAGACAGTGACTGCAATGCAAAGCTCAGCTCAAGCGCTGTAACTTTACTTTCAGTCCGTAGCTGCCACGTTTTCAGATTGCTTCTGTTTCCATGGTTTCCATACACTTACGAGCGGCATTCAACTGTAAAATGTGTGACCCTAATATGTGACCCTTTGTGGGATACTTTCTTGTGAGTAAAACCAAGCAAAAAGTGCATGGAAGGAGAAATACCAGAAATGGTACACTTTTGAGCAATGAGAAGCTCTAAAAATATCTTTAGTGCTGCAAACCCCCTGAAATGGATGACTGTACAGTGCAACTCCTCTTGTATACTGTGTGCAATATAATTTTAAAACAATAACCTGCATATTCACAGTGGTGTCAGGTACAGGCTGGGACGTCATAGCACCTTATTGCAGAAGTCACAATTCCCTCTTTGCCAGGACTGAATTCTAGTTCTCTCTGATTACACACAATACATCTGCAGTGATTGCATTAACCAATTGAGATTTTATCATGTATAAGAGTGCATTTCCCCTATTCTTTCCTTGTTTCTGTTGTGCGACCTAGGCTGCATTGGCTGCTCGAGCTGTCAGAACTAATGCCCATGTATTTACCTTATGACCTCCACAAATTGCACCGGATTTTTATTTGAAGACTTGCTTTAGTGTTGGGCATCAGAGCAGCACCATAGACCATAGGATGCTGACAGCTTGGGTTTAACAGCTGAATGGTGTTGAAAATTGGCACACACAAATCATCACAAATTATTTCATGCAATAAATTTGCTCTTTGCAGATGGAGCAAGTTAACCTAACCCATGACATGTTTGTGAGTTTCAAATGTCTGAAATATAAATTAAGAAAAATATGCCTGCCTTAGTTTGATGTAAATGAATTGGGACTACGGCCTACTATTGTTAAAACATATGCCTGCAGAGGTCAGAGTGAACTTCAGTGCAGAGTCAGAGAGAGCTAGGGGGTGACTCACCCAGGATGCCGATCAGAAGAGACTGGGGGAGTGTGTCTGCCAGTCAGAGAGCTCCCCTGGTGATGGAGCAGCGTTTTGCGAAAATAAAACCTGCTCGGATTAATTCTCCAGTAATATTTTACTAACAGTGTGCAGTGAAATTAATATGCAAACACACCTACACGGGGGAAGAAGCTTTGCGCATGCGTACACTAATGTGGATTAATGCATGACAAGACAAGGTCGCAATTACTGAGAGAAACGCTTTGCGTATCTGTGCACTAAGGTGGACTAATGCATGACAAGACTAGGCTGCATTTCACATTTAGCAATTGCGGATGTATGACGTTACAACGCATGCTTTTACCACGCATGCCGTTACAACGCAGTTTTTACAACGCATACCATTACAACGCATAGCGCTTTGGGGTGCTGGATAGTGAATAGTTTAATTTACTATTCCAACTCCAGTCCCCGTGAATAGTAGGGAAGGTGTTGGATAGTAAATTAAATCTATTCCCTATCCTAGAGCGCCCCCAGCGCAATGCGTTGTAATGGTTTGCGTTGTAATGGTTGCGTCGTAATGGTAGTGCGTTGTAAAAGTTTCGTTCTAAAGGCTGTTCACCAGCAATTGCTTCAAAAAATAATATTAACGCTGCTTTGCATTAATGCTCTTGCTAGGAGTATAACAAGGGATAGTGCAAAGGTGGGTGGTGAAACAGTGAAAAGTGCATTTCGTGAAATCAATAAATGTTTGTATTTTTATTCACCTTAGTGAGTCGAGACTAGGCCTGTATGCAGCATTACAGCTTGGGGTGAAATTGCAGAGGAAAGCACGAAAATTATTTAAAGGTGGAAAGTTGAACAAAGGCGCGAGAAGCCACGGCTGATACGTTTGCCCAAACCATTGTGTGCATGCCAAGTAACGAAAGGATGGCCATGGGACTAACAGAAGAGTAAGAGCTTCTTTTGCTGGACAAGCACCGATAAAACAAGTTTGGCATTTAAGAAGGAAATGGACATTTGCAAACGTGGTCGAGATAGTGGGAAAGTAGTGGGACAAAGGATGTTGTTAAAAACCACAAACATGACATGGTGGTGTGGTTGAACACCCCCTGAACCAGCCAATAAGAGATGCAGTTTCTGCGAAATCTTTCAACTAATGTGGGTTGGACGTGTAGGTTTTAGGGTAAAACTAGGGTGCCCTGGGTGTTGTATTAGCTCATTAGCTCATTGCAGGACGCTTGTCTGGGAGGGATAGAAGAGTTATTTTCACCTTCTTTCGGTTTTGCTGAGAGAGGCCTAGCTGCTTCATGAGCATACCCTGCTCCAGTATTCTGTAATCTTTGTTCCCTGACTCTATTTTAGGGGGACCCCCACCCTCTCCTTGGCCAGGGGGGTAGTTTCCACTGAATCTTTTGGGTTAGTGTAGCCACCTAAATTCGTACTTTGCGTAATCATTTGTAAATGTATTTTTGTCTCTAAAACGTATGTTTCTCCACCTATCCACACCTTCATTTGCATTTTGTTCATCTGATATGAGTTTGACAAAGTTTGCATTATTTAATGTACTTTCTCTCTGAATGAATTTTCTTTTAGTGCCTTGTAAACCTGTACATAAAAAGCATTTAATTTACACATTATTTTCAGATAAACTATATTAATCTTACAGAGAGTCTGTGATTATTTTAGTTAATCTAAAGATAGATAGATAGTACTTATCATTACCATCAACTCTTCAACTTTTAGGTCCATCGACCAAGTGAGGTTCAATTATGTATTTAGAGTGTCAGAAAATGAGCTTGAAAAAATAAACTTGGGCCCAGCGCAACAGGGATTTCATGAATTGGGTGAATGTGTATGGGCCATTGGTATGTGTTGTTATTGAGTATCTATCCCTGAGTAAGATCAGGGATGGATCACTGGTGAGGGTGTCAGTGGAGCTTGTGCTGCTTTGCTCAAAGTGCCACTTTAGAGCGAACTAAATCAAGCAAAGAAGACCGGGAAAGATATAAAAATCTGAAATGACACCCATTTGAACAATGAGAAACCATAAGATTTTGAAACTGATGCAAAGCACCACAAATGGAAGGGCACTAACCAATTGCTTCCTTTATTATTCTGCATCGTCTGTCAAGGGTCACTGCATCACACTGGCTCACCCGACTGCAGACACTTGACTCAGCTGCTGTAGACAGGAGACATTGGCTGCCAGTCTCAGTCACGACAGACACAGTGAGAGGAGCTCTCTCAGTTGCTTAGATAAACAGGTGGTTTTGCTGTTGTGAGAGAGCCGTGCCCTGTGCCTTTTAACCTCATCAATGCTTGAGATATTCTTCTCCTGTGCTGGGCCATAATAGAACTGGATGTGGTCATGACGAGCTCAGCTCGTCATGAGCACACGAGCACCGTGGCTCATGATGAGCTCAGCTTGTCCTGAGCATCGAAGGGGTTAAAGTCACTCAGCACCTCTCTGGTCTCTGACTCACTCAGCACATGTTTGTTCTGTTGTCGGGCAGAAGTGCACTGCTGCAACAAAGTCCTAGGGGCCCGGGCACAGGCAGGACATTGAACATTCTGCCCCAATCCCTAGTTCAGACAGGTGTTCTGTTGCTGGGCGGCATAGCAGCCGCTTCTTGGAGCACAGGCAGGACAATTATTGAAACAGATCCTACCAATAGCCAGTCTGCGCTAGACCGGTACTAGTCCCTGGCAATCGATCTCAAATGCATGAAAACTTGACACACAAAGTCTGTCCAGGCTCTGTCCCACATGGGTTTCGAACAACAGACTGAGAGGTGCCGCACAAGTGTGATCTGAGCTAAATAATCAATTCATTACTGAGTCATTAGCTGAGTGGTCCGAGCACTGCCCCGTTGACACCCCAGCACCAGAGCCTGAGGAGAGCACAGCAGTAAGCTACAGAGTTCAGCTGTAAATAAAACTATATTTTCCAGTCTAACAGGAGGCAGGGCAGTTTCTACCATTAGGCAAGGCTAGGCGGCCACCTATGGTGGAGAAAGGGGGAGGGTGGCAAAAAACATGAGTTTGGGAATATCTAATGCATTAATTCTTCTAGCCTGAATGACAGGGGGAAAGAATGATGTTAGTAAAAGGAAGGGGGCGGCATTTTTCAATTCTAGTCTAGGGCGGCAAAACCTAGAAACAGCCCTGAAGAAGGTGCTTTACATCAATATTCAGCTGGGCGGTGCCCAGCCCGCCGCGGCACCAGCCTGAAGACTGAGAGAGCAGGAAGCAGAGCTACAGGCTCAGTGTCTGTCAAGAACTATTAAAGTGTCGCAGCTAAGCCCCGTAGCTCTGCCCGGCATGTGCCTCCATATCATTTTTTCATTCTCAGCAGCCAGTCTGCTCTGCACTGCACAGAGAGTGTGCACAGTACTGCACTTCTAGTCACGCTGTTTCTGCCAGAGCAGCGGCAACCACAGCGCGGTGTGCCAAACAGCAAGGAAACTATGCTCATGGTATTATAAAATGTTTTGAATAAAGAGTTATGTTCTTTTGAGGGTTTCCCTCTTGAAATCATACTAAAACAAGAATGGGCAAGCTTGAAGTGCTGCATCATGTACCTGCGGAATAAAAACAAGGACCAAACACAGGCACAAAAAGATCATGACGGCATATCAGTTGACTGAAAATAAGTTTTTCTAAGCTGAATCACCATGAGGACAGGGTGCCACATTCTAATGGATAGCACAATTAAGATCATTAGCCTGAAAGCAAATGGCTTAAATAATAGACAAAAGTGCACTCCATTTTGCCCTGCATCAGCAGTATGTCATCTATCATTCTTGTTCAAGAAACTCATTTATACAGGCTGAACGAGGTCAACTTAAATATTTCTGGTTACATTTTTTTCTTCTATGTGGAAATGTTATCAAGTAAAACTTTAACTGGTGCATGTAATCCACCCATTGCCAATTCACAGTGGCGCTGAGTCCTAATTCTACTGTGAATCAATGCATAACTAAAAAAAGTGGTCTGGCACGAGAGCCCCATTACTTGCAATCCTAAACCATTGCATGGATGGGGGTGAACGTTGCTGCAAATTAATAGATTAATAAATGTAGCTTTATAAAATGGTTTAACTTGTGTTGAGTGAGGTTCTTCTAATGTGCAGAACAAAATCCAGACACTTAGTCATTTCATTATTTATATCATGGGTTAAGATTAATTGATCCCTCAAGAAAAGATGATCTCAATAGTCATTTGTAATCACTGGACCTAGAGTGGTATGTCAGCCTGCATGTTGTTTGGATCACTCAGCGGTAGAGCTCAAGTTTTCCATTATCTGGGACATAGTCCTAAGGCTGAAAAATGCTGGTGAACAACGTTGTCTGTTACAGAGAGAAGTCGATGAATGCACTCATAAGCAACAGTCTGCTTTGTACCTGGTTTCTGAAATCCCTCCACTGGCACTGAAACCCACCTACATGATTGAGATCAATATTTTACAATGATTGACAGAGATGTTGCTAATAAATGGGCTTAACCAGTGGAGGCACGAAAGCAGAAGATCTGTACATGGAGAGTTAGATGAAAGAGTTTGCTAGTCAACAGTAAATCTATAGAAAAACTAAAGTATTGTTACAATTTCAACATGTTCAAAATGCAACATCAATTTAGGTCCATTTTGAGAGTGCATATGGAGAGAAAAGTAAACAATGATAGGTTGTTTGTTCTCCCCATGTGCCTACTGATCCAGATTTGGGGAATGGTAATGATCCCTGTAAAGTGGGCCAGCTAAAGTCAGTCTTGATTTTTGAAACAAGAGGAAAATTCAGACAGCAATCAATTGCAAGCATAAGAATGGTGTGTATTGGAAATTGGGATACTCAATCAGTTACCACAATTCCTGTCAAGGTGGAGTCACTAGCAAAACCAAATGAATCTGTGCTTAGCCCTCTGGAAGCTTGGCACAAGCAGTATGGGTTACATTAGAAGCATTGTGTAAAGTAGTTATGCAGCACTTCAAACAGTAATAAAGTGTAAGCACTACACAAGAAAAATACCACACCAATTTAGAAAACTAGAGTAAAAGTTAATATATTATTTGAGACAAAAACAACTAAAATTCTATCATTAGAACTGGAAATATGCAATTTCAAGGTAAATATAGTGTGAAAAAGCACAAAGTGCAAAATGAGGTTATCCGCTCACACTGGACCGCGACAAACTTACAAGTTTAGGCCGCCTGCAATCGAGTGAGGGCCAGATAAAGGGACCAAGTAAGGCAGGTGTTGTGTTTTTTTCAAACAAGAAATACCTAAAAATAATGAAATAAAAATTAGAAAGGTATGAAGTGGATATACCGAACAAACTATATAGTAATTTTGGTTTGTTTTCCTCAATTGTGAGGAGTGAAAGAAATGTGAGGTTGGCAATCTTTTTTTGTACAAGTATTGACGGTCGAGCCAACTCCACGCCCTAGGACCTAACTCCTTATTGTAAGAAAGAGAAATGTTTAAAGGCATCTTTAGTGGGTGGTACAATGAGTGCTGCAGGCCCTCTAGTAGCATTCAACTTACAGGAGATGGGTACATGTAGTCTCACTCTACTTGGGACTTACAGAAATGAAATATGCCATGTGGGGGTAAGCCAATTTGACTATCATGAGAGTAGAGAGGGAACACATGTTAGGACTGGTTAGCAGGGGTAAAGAGCAGAGTCCTAAGGCAAACAAAAATGAGAATAACGAAAATGGAGGAGCAAGGCAAACAGTTTGGGGAAAGACCACCCTAAGGTTGACCGGTCTGACAGTGTGAAATTAGCTGGTTAATGTATGCAGTTTTTCCAGGAACTAATTTGCATCACAAGAGGTTTTGTAATAGATGGATGATTTAAATTGATGTTGCATGACCCCATTCACCCACCAACAGTTTTGAACACATTTCCTCAAATATCTCTTCAATGGACTTCCAATACTACAGCAGTTCACTGGGTGTCAATAATTTTAAGAAATTTCATTCTAATTGGGGGGGGTTTGAGTGTGATGGGGAGATGAAATGATATAGATTGATACCTTTTACGGTTGCCATCTGAAAAGTGAGTTACATCATGCAATACAGGACGGAGCTTAGACAGTAATCAGACTGATGTGTTAATGCTCTGATTCATGAATATTATTATGGATTAATTGCTGTATTTGCCTAGTTGGAGTTGATTTTGAATGTGCCTGTTAATTGACTTGTATCCATATTGGAATACACCATTCTAATTGTGAGCATCGATTTAATAAAAACAAACTGATAAAAAATGTTTTTAAAAGGATGATCATTGCATAAATACCCATCATAAATAATGTGGGCACTTTTGTGCAAAGATTGTCTATTCAATGATTAACACATTGAAGACAGGCATATTGCCTTTTCTTAACTCCTTCTGAAATACTTCCACCACTATGTATAGATAGTCTTTCTACCATCACTACAGCTGAATAGTAAAATTATTGCAGAAAAATAAACGTAGTCTTCAGTAGTTAATTTGTGATGGTGGAGGCGGTGGGCTCCCTTGGCACTTAATTTAGGGGACCAGGACTCAAATCAAATCAAATCAAAATCAACTTTATTCGGTTTTCATTTTTTGAAGACCATAAAAGTACATAAAAACATAATAAATATTTAAAAATACATTCAATTTAGCTCTGGTAATTCATAAAGCATTAATGTTGGGCGTCTAACAAGTTCATAAATTCAATCGATGCTTAATACAAAGTTTAAGGTATTGGGCAATCGATTTGGTCATCAAATTGTTTTCCAGGAATTGTAATGCCAGAAACGCAGGGCGGCATCTACGGATTTTTAATGCTTTTAGTACTGGTATTATCCATCGTCTACGAAGTGGGATGTAAAATTTGCAAAAGAATAAAACATGAATAGTAGACTGAGATGATGTTTGGTCACAGGGACACAGTGAGATGTTATGTGTCCAATCATTTTGTTTGGGAAACAAAACCAGATAATGAAATAAATTAAACCTGAAACGGGTGAGAAGAAATTTTTCAAATTGTGTCAAATCATATTGCAAATAAGGTTGGATGGTAGGGACCAGCTGGATCATTAAGCAATGCTGGACTGAAGGCTTCCCTATTTCTGTCATCAACCGAATTTGGGATAAATGTGACATACAAATTGATTTGAGTTCCTTCTTTGATATATCTGTAACCGATGATGGGTCGGTAAAAAACCCTGAATGACCAATGTCTGTGAAAAAGGATTCCACGTAGGCCAGCCATTTTATCTTTCTTGCTTTATCTAGTTTCAGACAATCCTGGATTATTGTTCTTGTAAGATGGCACTCATCCGTCGCCCATATTCTACGCCATAACATGATGGGCTGGATTTTTATAATGTCAGAGATAAATTCGATCCCGAGTTCAAGATGACATCCGTAAGTTGTTGTACTTCTCGGGACGGCCAACAAAAATCTTAAGAATGAATTTTCGAGTGTTTGCAATTGCTCGACGTTTGTTGTCCCCCAGACCCCCGCTCCATAAGTAGCGGCGCTTATACATTTAGCATTATATATCTTCATCAATTCAGTGGGAGGTCTTTTTCCCAAACGGAGGGAAAAGGCTTTTAGTGCGCCAGTTGATCTTATTAGAGACAGTTTCCGTGAATTTACTGCTTCTTTCCAGTTGAGATCGTCGTCCATGGTGATGCCTAAGTAGGGGTAGGTATTAGTCCTTTCAAGGGGTAGGTTGTCCACAAAGATAGTCTTTACTTTTTTCCCCTTGGTACCCGCATGCATCACGTAAGTTTTTTTGATGTTAATTTTCAGATTTAGGCTAGTCATGAAGAAACAGTAATTATCTAGGGCCCGCTGTAGTTGGATAGGAGTCTGGGCGAGAATTACCGCGTCATCGGCGTATAATAACGCAGGAATCTGCCGATGACCTACTTCCGGGAGATCTTTCACATCCTTTAGCATTGCCCTCTCGAGCCCGTTGGTATAGAGCGTGAATAAGAAGGGGGCCAGTACACAACCTTGTCTGACCCCCTTCTGGATTGGAAAGCTGTCTGTCAGTTGGCCATCTAACCCGAATCTGACCTTACCTGACGCTCCTGTGTATAGTTCACGGAGAAAGTCTACTATTGGTGGTTCGATCCCCATTTGCAGCATTATTGACCAAAGTTTTGAGTGTTGCACACAGTCGAATGCTGCCGTGAGGTCGACGTAAACCATGTGCAAGGAGGATCTTTTTGCATACACGTATTTTCCAACCAATAGTGATAGATTTAGGACTTGATCTACGGTACTCAGACCAGCCCTGAATCCATATTGCAGGTCTGATAATATGCCTTGTTCTTTTGACCATTCCTGGAGGCGGTCCAAAAGAATGCGACCTGCCATCTTTCCGATGGAATCCAAAAGGGAAATAGGGCGGTAACAGGATGGACTGTCCCTGTTTCCCTTCTTGAATATGGGAATGAGTAAGGAAGTGGACCAAGAGCCAGGGAGATTAGTGTTCTTTGCTGCATTTAATACTTTATTTAAAAGCGGACCCCAAAGATCCGGTAAAAGTTTGTAAAGGTCCATTGGGACCGAGTCAGGTCCCGGTGCTTTACCCGACTTAGCCACTTCGATGGCTTTCCTTGTTTCATTCAGTGTGAAGTGGATGTCAATTGGATACTTCACCGCGGGTAAGGGATGAAAGGATTCCTGAACACTAGGGTCTACAGGGTGGTCCTCACCAAATACTCCTGAGAAATGTTGGACCCAGTCCTGTGCTTTAATGGCTACATCCATGCAGGGTTCTTCATTTGTATCTTTTAAGAAAGGATTTTTTACTATCTCCCAAAAGGCTGAACTGTCTTTTAGCTGGCTGCTTTTTAGTAATTGTGCCCAGAGGTTGGCTTTCAGGTCCTTTTTCCTTTTCTTAATAGCTAGTTTGTAGATTTTTCGTAGCGTTGATACTTCTTGTCTATTTCTTTCTTTTTTAGTTAGGGCCTTCTTTAGTTCAGAATAAGCTTTGGTGCATTCTGTGTCAAACCATCCTGTTCTTGCAGCCTTATTTAGTTTGTGAGGTTTGGTTAATTCATTTCTTATATTTGTCACGATCTCTTCATAGTTAGTCATTACCTCTGTGGGAGATGAAAAGGGATCTAAGCATTTGTCTATTTGATCTTTGCAGTTAGCAATTATTCTTGTGTTGATCACGTCTTCATCAATTTTACACCATTTAAGGGTATATCCGTTAAGTCTATTTAATGTGAGTGCTTCCTGATTGAGCAATCCGGTATTAGCCTTATCTGTTTTCCTTCGATGACTGAGTTCCTGGTAGGTCAATTTTAATGGAAAATGGTCACTAAGTACATTCTTAAGTACCTCAAAGTTCTTTATACGTGTGGCTTTGTTAGTGGATATAAGAATATAATCGATTAGAGTTTCAAGGCCTCTTCCATGAAAAGTGGGGGTGAACTCAGTAATAGGGGTTTTTAACATGTTGGCAAATCCTAGATCTAGTTCGGTCATTACGGTCAGCATGTTATTTCCCTCGATAGTGTGAGAGAAGTGCGTAAGGCAGTTTTCTTCATCGTCTGATATTCCGCAGATGAAAGTGTTTGTCTCGTTACATATGTGGAGGTTAAAATCTCCACCCCAGATTATTGTATGGGAGACCTTGACATACTTTGTTTTGAAAACATTTATGTGGTGTTGGAGTTCATTTAAGGTCTTAGACCATTCTGTGTTATTCATATTATTGTAGAAGTTTATGATGGTAAAAACTTCGCGGCGGTGGTTGCCTTGAAGGTTGATGATCTGGTAATTTTGGTGTAGTATCGTGGGAGTTATTTCATGACATGGCCATAGGTTCGAGATGTACACTGTTAATCCACCTTTGCTTCTCCCAGAGCTTGATCTTATGGCTTGGGAGAAGATTGTTTTGTAACCCAGAAGGTGGATTGGGTTATTTAGCCACGTCTCCTGAAGGCAGAGGACTTCGATCGAATCGATTAGTTCAAGGAAACTTTTTTCTGAGTGTTTAGTCGCCAGTCCCGCAACGTTCCAGAAGAGCACCCTCATCTCGGCTTTTTCTGAAGTTGGTTTAACAGACATGTTCTGGGCAGTAATTTCTTCTGGATATATGGATTGCGGAGCAGATGTCACATTTAAGGCAGTTTCCTGCGACTTGTTAGGTGTTGACAACGTTGGTAAAGGGGTGGTATAGGTCTTTGGATGACAGTATGGGTCATGTGTCGTATTTGCCTTATTTTGAACTGTTGACGACTTAATAGGTTTTTTAATCTTTGTTATTCGTGTGTGTTGTTCCTTGATGGGTAGATTGTTAGAAGGAAAATTATCTGAGTTATTTGAAGCGAGACTGTTTTCCATCGATGGAGACTTATCGTAAGACTGTGGTGATGGTCAGTCGACCATCTCTAAACAACTATAGGTATTAAAGGTTGGTAATCCGGCCCATGGTTCCCTCTGCGGCGGTTGCTGTCCCCTGCGGCCAGTGGTGTTCCACTCATTTCGATCTCTTTGGTCAAACCCCCAATCTCCTTGTGATCTGGTCCTAAAGTTATGTCCAAAACCCCATTCACCCTGGTTCCTGTTACTCTGCTCGGGCTGGTTCCAGGACCAATTTGATGGCCAGTTGGAATCCTCGGCCTGATGTCTCTGTCGAGGGTAAAAGAATGATAGGCGTTTGGTATTTATTCCGCCATTCCCTTCCAATGATTCCCAGGAACATATATAATCCACAGCATGTGGATTTTCAAGATTGACAATTATACAGTCACCGGGGATTGTTTTAGGTTGATGACCTATCCAAGAGACCCTTCTGGCCGTGGTGATCCTGGTGATGTTATTAGGGTGATTAGGTCTGTTGGTATTCAACCAATACCGGGCTTTGTTAAGCAGAGACCAGGTAGGTTCGTCCATATCGTTGCTTAATTCCGGGACCCCCGTTAAAATGACTACGAAGGGGGCTGCTTCTGGGGGGAGATTTACTGGTCTAGTCCATTTTTTCTTTGGTCGTTCTGATTTATTAAAGTGCCTTTGTGCGCGCTCTGGCTGTGAGGTGGAGGTCGCAGGTGGTCTAGGAGAGACGTTTACTGCAGAGGCTTTGTCTAAAGGAGCGCTTACTGGTGGTTGATTTTGGTTGCCTGGTGCTGGTTTTGAGAGTCCGTGAGATGGTTTTGCATTGGTTGGGAGGGTTAAGTTATTAGGAGTTTTTACTGATTGACTTGTATTTGTATTAGGAGGCTTGGCTGTTTGTTTTGTATTATTAACAGGTTTGGCCCTTACGATAGGAGCTTTGGGTGGAACCAGTGTTATTGGATCTTGAGAACGTGGGTTTGTGGTCTTTTTTGATAGGGCGACTAAAATCGCAACCTGTTTTTCTATCAGTTCTAGGCTTTTTTGTATGGGTCGTAGCTGATATTTGACTATGCCCTCTATTTCTTTGATTAAGGAAGATTGTGAATTAGCAGTATTCAAGTCACTATTTTGCATAGGCACCAATTTATTTCGGGGAGTTTGAACGAGATTAATACCATTATGTACTTCCCTTGTGAATAAGATTTCATTGGTGTTACTATCTTGGTTTGAAAGTGCAGTGTTACTGATAATATCCGCACTTTGAAATTTATTTAAATCACTTGGGTTTGGTAATACGTTAAGTTGAGAAGTCCTTCCTCTGGTTTTTACTTGGTTACCTTTATGAGTTTCAGTGATCTTTGATGTTTTCGGGATAGCACCTTCCCGTATCCCCCTGGTTTCACTTTGAGGGTGGTCGTTTGGGGGTAGCTGAGGACTTGCGAATATATCTGGCGTTTGCTCTAAGCCCTGAGACAACTGTGTATCCGAGAGTTGTAATGATACCGATAGGTCGACTGTATTTGGAATTACATGAATATCGGCATGTGAATCCAATGTGATGGTGTCATGTGGTTGTACTATTGGTGTTTGTGCTTGAGCTAAGAGACCCATCGAGGAGCGTCTTGCTTGTTCAAGTTCAAAAGAAACACGTCTGTCAATCAACATAACAGTATGGTCTATTGTTTGGTTCACCTTGGTGAGAAATTGCTCTATAGGACCGGTAGAGGAGGTCATATTTTTCAGTGTTTTACTCCTTAGTCCTCTAGTTGACATTGTGTGTGGTTTGAGGCTGTAATTATATAGAGAATAATCACATGTAACTCTTGGGAGGTGGGATGGGTATTCAGCCAACCCTCCTTAAAGTACATACAGTTTAACTTGTAGATGTATGATACCTGGTAGTAGGTGTTAGGGGGGAGGGCCCAGCCCAGTCTCCTCCGGTCTCTGACGGGCTTGGACGGGCCCACCCTTGGCCCAGGCTTCGCCCAGCGTCCCGCTCGCGTCCCGCGAGAGGGAACTATGATGCCCTTTAAGCGCCACCTGGCGCGTCCTGGAGGGGGTGTGGCTGGAGACCTCGAGGGCTGCCGGGAGTTGTAGGCAGCCCCTCGCCTCGCTCCACTCGGCGGTCCCGGTGTCGGATTGTAAGACACAGCAGGACGGCGGGAGGTAGGCGGTGGGGGGTCTCTACAGCCTGTTGGTCTGCCAGAAATGTAAATCCTTTCTTTTCCTTTCCTTATGGCTGCAAAGATTAGCGCACGGTGATCTGGACAAACAGAGGAGCGTTTCAGAGCTCCGTTCAGCTATGACGCCCTTTAAGCGCCACCTGGCGCGTCCTGGAGGGGGTGTGGCTGGAGACCTCGAGGGCTGCCGGGAGTTGTAGGCAGCCCCTCGCCTCGCTCCACTCGGCGGTCCCGGTGTCGGATTGTAAGACACAGCAGGACGGCGGGAGGTAGGCGGTGGGGGGTCTCTACAGCCTGTTGGTCTGCCAGAAATGTAAATCCTTTCTTTTGCTTTTCCTTATGGCTGCAAAGATTAGCGCACGGTGATCTGGACAAACAGAGGAGCGTTTCAGAGCTCCGTTCAGCTATGACGCCCTTTAAGCGCCACCTGGCGTGTCCTGGAGGGGGTGTGGCTGGAGACCTCGAGGGCTGCCGGGAGTTGTAGGCAGCCCCTCGCCTCGCTCCACTCGGCGGTCCCGGTGTCGGATTGTAAGACACAGCAGGACGGCAGGAGGTAGGCGGTGGGGGGTCTCTACAGCCTGTTGGTCTGCCAGAAATGTAAATCCTTTCTTTTCCTTTTCCTTATGGCTGCAAAGATTAGCGCACGGTGATCTGGACAAACAGAGGAGCGTTTCAGAGCTCCGTTCAGCTATGACGCCCTTTAAGCGCCACCTGGCGCGTCCTGGAGGGGGTGTGGCTGGAGACCTCGAGGGCTGCCGGGAGTTGTAGGCAGCCCCTCGCCTCGCTCCACTCGGCGGTCCCGGTGTCGGATTGTAAGACACAGCAGGACGGCGGGAGGTAGGCGGTGGGGGGTCTCTACAGCCTGTTGGTCTGCCAGAAATGTAAATCCTTTCTTTTCCTTTTCCTTATGGCTGCAAAGATTAGCGCACGGTGATCTGGACAAACAGAGGAGCGTTTCAGAGCTCCGTTCAGCTATGACGCCCTTTAAGCGCCACCTGGCGCGTCCTGGAGGGGGTGTGGCTGGAGACCTCGAGGGCTGCCGGGAGTTGCAGGCAGCCCCTCGCCTCGCTCCACTCGGCGGTCCCGGTGTCGGATTGTAAGACACAGCAGGACGGCGGGAGGTAGGCGGTGGGGGGTCTCTACAGCCTGTTGGTCTGCCAGAAATGTAAATCCTTTCTTTTCCTTTTCCTTATGGCTGCAAAGATTAGCGCACGGTGATCTGGACAAACAGAGGAGCGTTTCCAGGACTCATTCAGTTCCTCCCAGGGTGGCTTGCAGCATCAAGCCATTTAAACTTCAGTCGCCTGAACTTACATTCACCCAGTTCAGTAATTTATGGCATGCCCTGCACCATAGGCACTGCTGACATTGAGTGCAGTCTTCCAGAGCTGCATGGACAACAGATGCAGCTCAGTGGTTATGTTTTTTTTTAGGTCGAGCTTAGAAAGCACTTGTGCTGTCAGTTGGCGGCCTGTTGTATATGATTTGTGGAGTTAAACTCCGCCAATTGCTTGTCATTGCTTTTTATTTGTCTATGCCAGTGTCCTTAGGAAATCCTTGCTTGCTATTGATCAATCCTTCCTCTTTTCCCTCCTTTGTGGTTCCACTTTTTATTCCACAGAGCACCTGCCAAGTACTGTCTCCTGACTCCTTCAGTGTTTATGTGTTCCTCTGGGGACTACTTCATTTTTTCTTGCCTGTTCGTGTTTCGTGCCATCTTAATGAGTGAAAGCGGTGGAACCACTGACACCCACAGCTTAGACGGTTTCAGTGTTCATTCGCAAACACATTTTGAGGGTTTGTGTGTGTTGGCACTTCAAATCTACGGCTGTTTTTAAAAAGAAGTTATCTGCTTTGATGAGCCTCTGTCACCACCGCAAGGCTTATGCATGACTTGGGAACCATGTGCCTGATTCAAACAAGGATGCTTTTCAGGGCATATGTCCTGCTTCACCGGACATGTGCAGGCCAGTTGTTGCGATTTCTTTAATCAGCCTGTAACTTCACCCCTTCCATGTCTCTGTGTCTCCCATGTCGGAAACAAATGCTTGCAGTGTCGGAAAGGAAAGACCCTTTTGTTTGATGTACTTTTCAGCCAGTACACTCAAGCAGTGGCATAGCAAGGGGAGCCGGGGGGCAGTGTTCCCCGGGCGGCAAGAGTTTTAGGGGCGGCAGCCTCCCCCCCTCATACCAGAGGCCACACGGGATGGCAAACACTGGATTTGTTTGCCAGCATCCCTCCGCTATTACGTCTGCCGCAGGGTGGCAAAGCCAGGAACAGCCACGGCATCAGAAGGCCTAGCTACGCCACGGCACTCAAGCAATGTCTTTTCTAAGGAATTTTTTTTTCTGTGTCAGGGACATTCTGGGTGAGGCAGCAGTAGAGGGGATATGTTATGCTCTTCTCCCAGCCTCTTCCACCCCAGCTCCCGGCCTCTCTCCTGCCCTGCTTTCTGTTTTATTTGGCTTCCTTGGCAAAGTCAGGCATAGGCAGAGAGAAAGGACATGTTGGTTTCGCTGACTGTGCAAGCAGAGGGGCTCGTAAGTAGTGGCTGCTCTTTGACCACAGTCTAATTACTTCATCATTAGCCAGTAAAAATGGCTCTTTTCTAAAGACCTGGACTTCAGTCTGACCCTAAATCATAGTACAGATTCCTGCCTTCCTAGGGCGCACAGAAGGACTGAGACATTCTTGGGCTGCTGCTGCAGTTGTTGCGGAAACATTAAAATAACTGCAATGGGGTGTAACAGGTAGACAGATGTTACCGTGTCCTTTGACATACTTGCAGATGTGGAGATGGGAGAGTGACCTGTGGATTACATGTTTTTATGGAATTGGCCAATTTCCAAAACAATCGCAGTTTTAAAAAGTTACATTGTAAAAAATGAAATCTTCACCATATAAAACAGGATAGGTCCTAGTTGTGAAAAGTAGTTTTTTTAGGTAATCATGAGTAAAACGTTCTTTACTTTAATGCTCATATGTAAATATAAGAGCCTTTAGAAAACAAAGTTGCAGTTTGGGATTGGGAGGAGGATCCTCATCCTTATTGGGTATTAGGGTGGAGGGATGGGTCGCTGCAATGGGTGGATTTGAGTAGATCTATGTACACATTAATATATTTTGTACTGGGTATTTATTACAAGGTATTCCACTGTCCTTCCTGGTGTTAAGTGATTGTTTGTCAACTAGTAAACCAAAGGAAGCAAAATGTCAATTGTTTTTATGTTTACTGCACTTCTGTTTGTTTATCAAGCCTGCATAAGTCTAATCCTACTTAAACTGTTTCTGAAAAGTACAACATGGTTTTCTTCTGCAAAATGCAATACACAGGTTTATATTTACCAAGATATATATTCTGTAATGTGCATTTGTTTTTGATTTTCTTGCCCTCGATTTTGTCTCTCTTCTTCTTAACATTTGCTGTAAACAATTTCTTGGCATCTCACGTTGTTACAATCACTGCGTCCGCCTCTATTCCTCCCAAACGTTCTATGTTACCTCCTCTCTGTCCTCTGTCCCTTTTTACTGTCTCCATTTGCCTTCCCTGCTGCCCACCCTGCCCCCATATGTTAACACTGCTCCTATTTTCCCCTTCTCTGCCCTTCTTTGTCCCTTTCCTGCCTCTTATAACCATTCTCTATTTCCCTCTTTTCACAAATGTCTAATTCTTCTTTCAGCTTCTTTTATCCCATGCATTCTTTGCCTCTTCATCCTTTTGTCTCCTCTCTACCCCTTTTCCTCCTCTCTGCCTCCTCCCTGCCCGCTCCCTTTTCCTTACACCTGCACTTTTAGACATTACTCAGCCACCGTTATCTTTCTCACTCCCACCCACATGCCTCTTATCTGACACCAAATACTTTCTCTCTACCTGTGTCTTAGCTTTACCATTCTCTTTAGCACTATTTCCCCTCAGCTTCACCCTGTTCTCTCTCCTCTCAGCCCCTTTTCCTTCTGTACCAATTTTCCTCATATCCCTTAATTTCCCAATGTCTTTTCGCCCTGCACAGTCCCATAATCCTCTGTCACATAGCAACAATCCACATAAATACACTCAAGTCTATGCCACATAATTCCAATCAGCATAATTTCACTCAATGCCACAAAATTCATCTCCACACATTTCCATTCCACACCACATAATTCGACACAAACCACATAATTCAACTCAATTACACAACACATCACATAAATTCAATCCACACCACAAAACTACATATAATGCCACAAAATTCAACAGCACAACACATAATTAAACTCCACTACATACCATTTCCCAATATAAAATACCACTCAACATAATTACACTCTATAATACACAATCCTACTCCATAGAATAGAATTGCAGTACACTCAATACCACATCATTACTATCCACATAATTCCACTGCACACAATGCCACATAATTCTACTACAAAAATCCACTCCACACCGCATAATTCCATGTCCTACAATTCCACAACTAACAATTCCAATCAACCCACATAACTACAATACACACCACATGCATACAATCTATAACACATAGGTAAAAGACATTGTTATTATAGTAATTTGTTACCTCCAATGAGTAATATTTATGGCAGTACTCTGTGGGTATCATTTGGAATACGTGCATGTGGCTGGAGGCAAATAATTGTGTTTATTGCCAGCCGGGAATCTCTGCTGCCACCGTCCCAGGAACATACTTGCAGCTCTCTTTCTATGGATGTAAACAAGAGCATAAATTAGTTGGCAATTAGATGTGAAATCTTTTTTTCACAACTAAGAGCTAAACATTTTAGATCTATGCAGTGAAGCATTGATTTCACGCAATTTTGACAATATAGTTACACCATTGTGGGTCGCGGCAGCACAAAGATAACAAAAAATTAAGTATGATCATAATTGCAAGACATGGAAACAGGATCCCCAGCATGGAAGGTTTAGAGGTGCTGGCAGTTTTTACGTCAAAAGGGCTGCCTAATGGATTTGGGCTATGTGTGAGTCCCTAAGGATGAGAACACTAAACATAATTTCATTTAAACCCAGAAAAATCATACTGGAAAATTCACACAAGACGAGGTTCTAAGGGCCATATGTACAAAAGCATTTTTCGCTCACAACCATCCTGATACACAGAATAGGGCCATTTCTGACTACAAAACATGTTTTTTCATATGTACTAATCACAAATTGTGATTTGATAACATGTTACAGAATCACGATTTGTGTTTAGAGATGTGGTATTTGGAAGGGATTTTTTTGAGGGCGTTCCTTCAAAATACTGAATTGCAGTGCTAGGTATGGATGTTTTGCCACCGAATTACAGTCACAAAACATTCATATTTTACCGACAACTCAAATGTAGTGGTAATCATTCACAAGTTGGTAGGGGTGTCCACAGGACCCCTTCTCCTTTGTGAATGCTGAAATGAATGATTTCAAGAGCAGGCACTGGTCCCAAGAACCAATCAATCAATCAGGGAATTGTAAGTGAGGGGCTCAAGGCGCACAGGGGGATGCAGATACGGTCAGTCGAAGAGCCAGGTCTTGAGGGTCTTCCTGAAGATGTGGAGGGTGGGGGCAGGCCTGATGTTGATTGGTAGCTCATTCCAGGTCCAGGCTGCGAAGTAGGAGAAGGTTCTTCAACCCATTCTTGCTCAGCAGATGCGCAGGGGTTCAGCGAGGGCGAGGTCAGCGGATCAGAGGTTTCTCTTTGGTGTGCGGAAGGAGATTCAGTCGTTGAGGTATTGGGACCTAGTGTTGTGGAGGCATTTGTAGGCATGGGTGAGTATCTTGAAGGTTGCCCTTTTCTGAACGGGGAGCCAGTGGAGGTTGCGCAGGTGCTGGGTGATGTGTTCCAGTAGAGGGATCCCGGGGAGGAGTCTGGCTGCGGTGTTCTGTACAGTCTGGAGTCTTCAGAGCAGAGACTTGTTGGTCCCGACTGAAAGGGTGTTTCTGTAGTCCAGTCTGCTGGTTATGAGTGTGTGGGTGACGGTCTTCCTTGATTTGGGGGGGGGGGGTCCATTTGAAGGTTTTTCTAAGGATGGAGAGGGTGTTGAAGCAGGTGGAGGCGACAACAAAGACCTTTCAGGTCATGGAGAGCGAAACTTTCAGAAAAAGATGCTGTATTTAAAAAAAATTGTGTTATTAAAAAGCAATCACAGAGTTAGTAGTCTCCTGACCCTAGAAGGCCCCCATCCCTGTGATGGCTGCAATTCCTAATGAGTGGCAAAGTGCTGCCTACCTCAATAATATTCATGAGGTAGGTCAATTTGTGACCCACTAGGAATCACTATTAACAACTTGTACATGTTTGCACATTAGGGCTGTGATTTCCTAATTGAAATTTGATAAGAATCGCAATTAGAAAATAGCAATCAATAACTTCTGTATATATGCACCTAAGTTCACATTGTAAAGGTTTATTCAAAATGTAACAATCATTTTGGAAATGAAAAAGGTAGATGTTTAGTCAATCAATTCAATATATTCATAATGCAAATGTATGTAATCTATCATAGCCAGTGGAAGTTGAGCCCTAATCTATTCAGGTACTAGTACCGAATATGCTCTCTAATAAGGGATGCTAAGAATTTTGGAACATTTGTCATGAGGATTGTTCAGAGTAGGACAAAGTGAGAATTCTGAAAAAAATATTCTAAGTGCAGATGGATAAACAGACTAACATGGAGTCTGCTCTCTAAAAGGGCCAGCAAGGAACCTGTATGATTTCCCAAATAATGATTTTTGAATACAATTTTAGACATGAAAACTGTGGAGACATTGTGTTACATTGTCCTATCCAATAACAACATAGAAAACACATCACACTTAAAATTACTTTTTCTCTATATATAATGAAGAATCCAGTATTATGTCCTACAAGAAAGCAATACCACAGTCAAAAATATAAACACCTCTGTTCCGCCAAAGGAAAGTCACCTTCAATTGTAGACAGCTGAAAAGCGTTCTTTCTTAAGGAACAACATGAATAGAAAATAATACATCTTTAAAATTACAGGGCAATCAAGCCCAGAGAGATAATTGAATTAAGTAAAATTAATATATTGATGAAGCCTACATTTGAAGCTCCTCAGTGCACATGCTGGGAAAGAGAAACAAGACTTTGTTGAGCACTGCACCCCACTCACATTTTAAAGTGTAATTGAAAACATGACTAGGCATATTTATGCTAACTTAATAAAACGTCATTATTGAACACATTAAGAACTTTGCATTTTTGTCTTATTAATAATTAAAAGCACTGAATGTTTAATCATGGAATTTTCTTCCACAGCTCCACGCTCTGATGACAAATCATTGTAACAAAAAAACTTTAGAAATACATTTCATAATTCACTCATTGTGTTTTCCAATTGGAATCCTCCAATACATCCTAATCATCAAATACCTTTCCTTTGTATCAAATCTGCTAACACCTTCTTTGCTGACGTCATCAACTCCGCTATTCTCCTATTGATCGGCATTATTCTCTCCTAATATGCAAGCAGTGTTCTTTAGGCTCCAGTATCGCTCTCATAATTTCCTACTAAGTAATTTCTTTTTGAATCATGTTCATTTTCAAATGTTCAATCACCTATTCATATTTGTTCATTCTGAGTAAAATCTTTAGGAAGTGGGCAATAAACAGGGTCCCTCTGATGTTTACTTAACAATAAACAGCCTCGCACTACAACCACAAATCTTTCGGAATAATGATCTCAAAAAATGTATTTAAATCAATCCAAATAACCTTTGAATCTGTCACAATTCTTTCTATTTCTGTACACTGCTTGTCTGGTTCTTCTCTAAGCTGTGGAAAATACTTTGTAAATGTCAGAGCATCGGAACTTGACCACAGTACTTGAACATAGGCACCTCTACCTCTCCCAGTGGATAATCTGCAACCACTTCACACCCACAATCACTCACACTAGTTTTCTTTTTTCCTATTTTCCCCGTTCCTTTGACCATTTTCTCTGTATCCTTTCAAATTCTTCCATTTGTTTAAATGTCTTATACTTAAACTCCATTTCATTTGTTTCACTATCATTCATATCCAGTTTATAACTCCTGCATGATCGCTTTTTATACAAATCCACACTCACTTCATATGTTAATTTTCCCAGCTTGTCATGTGCATTGCATGCATGACTTGCTACTTCTTTACTCAAATATCTAAATTCTTTATTATGGGATATTTTTCTATCTTCATTATTAGCACAATTAACAATTCCTAAAAATGTGATTTCAAGCATACAAATATCAATTGTTTACGTCTCTATCTGTGCTGGTACCACTAGCGCACTAGTACTAGGTCCAGGTAAAAAAGGGCTCACCTCTCCAGCTCATCTCTCTTGTACTTATGAACTCTGAGCATCATTTAGAATCATTTAAAACCCCATCATCCTCAGCAGATTCACTGGAAAGAGATTCATTTATTTGTTTCTTTCTCTTTCTCCTTTTTAGTTTCATCTTTGTCAATATTTTCTTTCTGCCTTTTTCTTAAACAGTCACAGGAAATACTCCCACCCATTCTATCAAGTCCTCTCTCAATAATTTCTTTTGCATTTGCCTTCTAACATTTATCAAATGACTCATTGCTTTTCTAACCTGATCCTTCATTATTCTCATAGGCTCCTTCTAATTTTGCACAAACTCCTTTTTCATTCAGTGCCTCAAACTGTGCAGGTCTAGGTTATGTTTTTTCTTCATACATACCACGCCTCAAATAATCAATCTTTCTCACATTAAAAGTATCATTCAGAGTAATCCTATGACATTCATGGAGCAATACTCTAGTATGAAGACCCGCATTTGTTAATATTTCATGGGCAGTGATCCTTCAGGTTGAACTTTATCTCCTTCTCAAGCTGCAGCTGCAGATGTATTCAAAGCAGCACCCATTTACAATAAAGTTAGGCTGAGCAACAAAAACTGTTAACCAATCACAATTCGATTTCAAACAGAGACTTAGGGACCTATTACAATCTCAGTTGTAAAGTCTTGCACCTGAGGTTGGAGGCTTTCCTACCGAAATCGTTAGTTTCAATTCCGACCACCTAATTACAATTTAGGTGGTCGGAATTGAAACAGGCCAGTCATTCAAGCTGGAAACCAACGAGTTCAAGGAGCCCATCTACCCAGTCAGAGAACGGCCTGCAATCCCAATAGACAATGTTTATGCCATTGGGATTACAATGCTCGGTTTCCCACAAGCTTTCCATGCCGGTCTTTCTTAGGTGGAAAGCCTGGCGGAAAGTGAGTTTGAGGGCCCCTGGCAGGGCCCCCTTTTCTTTGCAACCTCTGGTTGGGGGCCAAGGGGGCACCTATGGTGCCCCCCTATTGACCTCTGCACTGTGAAGCCAGCACCCGGAGGTGCCTGCCATGCGGTGCAAGGTTGAACACAAGCTCCCATTTCCATATGGGAGCTTGTGCTATGGCTGGTTTTAAGCCGTAGCACAAGTTCTGATAGGGAAATGGGAGTATGTGACCGCACCATGTGCGGTCGCATCGTAATTAGGTGGTCGGTCGGGACCGCCGACCGGAGGTCGGTCAGGACTGCCGACTGAAGGTTGATTGGGACTGCCGAACTGAGGTCAGTCGGGACTGCCGACCAGAGGTTGGTCGGTCCCAATTCTGCCATGAAATCGGTCGGGAGCAACTCTGACTGACATCATAATCGGCCCCTTAAAATACAAACATCCAATGCAAAACAAAGAAAGCTGTGCTTGCCTATCAGCATACAGGAAGAGACTCAAACTCACTACTAGTGGGAAAACACACTAAAACAACTTTCATTACACTAAGATAGATCTTCAAGAAGTCTGTGTGTCTATGTACATGAAGGAATGAACAACACAAGCCTAATTATTTGGCATGTAACCAGCCAATTGAAAACAGTATATAACTGCTATCCTTCCTTTCCCAGGGGACAACATAAACAGAAAATAATGCATTTTCAAAATGTGCAAGCAAGTCTGTAGAACCATTGTACAAATAGTATCATAATGAAGGTAGCATTTGAGGCCCCTTGGTGTTCAAGTTCAAGTTCAGGAATTTGTATAGCGCACTACTCACCCAGAGGGTCTCAAGGCGCTTGGGGAAGGGGGTGCATTATTTATCGAATAGCCAGGTTTTAAGTTCCTTCCTGAAGGAAATGTGATTCTGGGTAAGGCGGAGGTGGGTGGGGAGAGAGTTCCAGGTTTTGGCCGCCAAGTAGGAGAAGGATCTATTTCCCATGGTGGATTTATGGAAGCGCGGAACTGCGGCGAGGGCTTGATTGAAGGATCTTAGTTGGCGGGTGGGGGTGTAAAAGGATAGACGCGAGTTGAGGCATTCGGGTCCTATTTTGTAGAGGGCCTTGTGTGCGTGGGTGAGGAGACGGAATGTTATTCTCTTGTTGACGGGAAGCCAGTGGAGGTCTTTCAGGTGACCGGTAATGTGAGCTTGGTGCGGGATGTCCAATATGAGTCTGGCTGATGCGTTTTGGATGCGTTGGAGTTTTTTCAGTAATTTGGCTGTGGATCCGGCGTAGAGGGTGTTTCCTAGTGACCAGTGCGTGGGTGACAGTCTTTCTTGTTTCGGTGGGGAGCCAACGAAAGATTTTTTTGAGCATACGAAGTACGTTGAAGCAAGAGGATGAGCCGGTGTTGACTTGTCTAGTCATCGAGAGGGAGGAGTCTAGGATGAAGCCTAGGTTACATGTGTGGTCTGTGGGTCTGGGTGCCGTGCCCAGGGCCGATGGCCACCAAGAGTCGTCCCACGCAGAGGGGGATGATCCTAGGATGAGGACTTCCGTTTTGTCTGAATTAAGTTTTAGGCGGCTGTTCGGCTACTTCTTTCATGCCTTCATGAAGATTGGTTTTGGCGGTGTTAGGGTCTTTGGTAAGGGAAAGGATCAGCTGGGTGTCATCAGCGTAGGAGATGATGTTAAGGTTGTGTTGACGCGATGGACACGAGGGGACTCATGTAAACGTTGAAGAGGGTGGGACTGAGTGATGATCCTTGTGGTACTCCGCAGATGACTTCGGTGGCCTCTGATTTGAATGGGGGGAGTCGGACTCTCTGGGTTCTTCCGGTGAGGAACAAGATGATCCAGTCCAAGGCTTTTCCTTGTATGCCGATGTTGCTGAGGCGTTGTATGAGGGTGCTGTGACACACTGTGTCGAAGGCGGCGGAGAGGTCGAGTAGGATAAGGGCAACTGTTTCTCCGTTGTCCAGTAGTGTTCTGATGTCGTCTGTGGCTGCAATAAGGGCGGTTTCGGTGCTGTGTTTGGCTCGAAAACCAGACTGTGAGGGGTCGAGGGAGTTGTTGGATTCAAAGAAGGCGGCGAGCTGTCTGTTGACGGTTTTCTCAATGACTTTGGCAAGAAATGGGAGGAGGGAGATGGGGCGGTAGTTTTTAAGTTCGGAGGGGTCCGCTGTGGGTTTCTTCAAGAGGGCGTTAAGTTCTGCGTGTTTCCAGCTTTCTGGGAAGGTAGCGGAGTTGAAGGAGCAGTTGATAACATCACGGAGATAGGGTGTGATGATGGAGTCTGCTTTGTTGAATATGTGGTGGGGACAGGGGTCGGTTAGGCGGATGGTGTCTTCAGTGGTGATTGGGTTCCAGGCGTTGAGGATGGTAGAGGGCGGTTTAGGTTCAGAGGTAGGTGGAGTGGACTGTTCTTTGGGAACGTTCTCAAAGCTGTTATGTATGTCGGCGATTTTGTTGTAAAAGAAAGAGGATAACGAGTCGCAGAGGTCTTGGGAGGGAGTAATATCGTTTGAGGCTGCGGTGGGGTTGGTAAATTCTTTGACGATGTTGAATAGTTCCTTGCTGTTTTGGGCGTTGTTGTCGAGTCGATCCTTGAATGCTGATTTCTTTGTGGATTGGATCGATTGGTGGTGTTTGCGGATGGCTGTCTTGAAGGTGGTCAGGTTATCAGTGGTTGGGTTTTTTCTCCAAGCTTTCTCGAGAGTACGGCATAGTTTCTTGGATTTCTTAAGGTCCTCGTTGAACCAGGGGGCCTTTTTGGTATTCTGGTTGGTTTGGTGGTTTTTCAAGGGTGCTAGTTCGTCAGCGCTGTGAGTGATCCATTGTTTGAGTTTGGTGGCCGCTTGGTTTGGGTACGATGATAGGGCGGGAGGGTTTTGTTTGAGCGATGTGAGGAGTTGGTCGGTGGTGATTTTATTCCAGTTTCTTCGTGGAAAAGGTTGTGGGGGGATGTGGGTCGAGGTGGTTTTGTAACTGAAGTGAACGCAGCTGTGGTCCGTCCAATGGAGAGCTGTGGTGTGGTCGAAGGAGATGTGCTTGCTGGAGGAGAAGATTGGGTCGAGCGTATGTCCGGCTATATGGGTGGGGGTGTCAACAAGTTGTTTGAGACCAAGATTGGCCAGGTTGTCCAGAAGGGTGGTGGTGTTGCTGTCGTTTTTCATTTCCAGGTGGAAGTTGAGGTCTCCCAGTAGAATGTAGTTCTCGGAGGCGAGGGCATGTGGGCTGATGAAGTCAGTGATGTCTTCGTTGAATTGTTTACGGGTTCCTGGTGGTCTGTAGATGAGGGTGCCTCTAAGTGTGGTCCTGGGGTCGGTGTGGATCTGAAAGTGGAGGTGTTCGGCGGTTGCAAGGTTATCGTCGAGGCTGGTCATGATTCTGATGGTGTTCTTATGAACGATGGTGATGCCTCCTCCTGTTTGGTTGGTGCGGTCTTTTCGGATGATCTTGAAAGTGTCCGGGATGGCTATGGCGATGTCGGGCGCTGAAGAGGCGTTCATCCAGGTTTCTGTAGGGAAGGCGATGTCCGGTGAAGCAGTGTCCAGTAGGTCCCATAGTTCAGTGGCGTGTCTGTGGATCGAGTGGGTGTTCAGCAGGATGCACTTCAGGTAGTTAGGGTTGGATCTGTGTTTGGAGTTAGTGGGTTTGACGTGGGTCTTGATGCAGGCAAATTTGCAGGAGAGGCAGGCAAAGGGGCCGTGGGTGAGTCCTGGGGCAGCTTCGTAGCATTGTGGTGTGCGTACGGGGTTGAGGGCTAGGAGGGTGGCAGCGTCATACGTTATGCGGGATGAGTGCATTTTGCGAGGACCAGGGGGTCTGGCGCTGGGCGTGGTCCAGGCGCGGACGGGCATAGACGGGCTTAACTTTGGCGCACCTTTGGGGCGCGAACGCTGCGCGCAAATACATCTGTCATATATGGATAGTGGAAGGGGGTGGCGAGGGAGGGGCTGCTGGGAGGCGGGATCGTGGTGGAGAGGACGGGCTCCGATGCACAACAACAAGATGGCTGGTGAAACAAAACTGGAAGAGCCCGGGGCACACACATAGTTACAAATAGGCTACACACTATTTAAGGCAAAGCTGGCAACCTTTAGGTGATCACAGCGGAGGCAATGATAAATAAATATAAATAAATATGGCCAAATAAAGCGAGCAGCCCACTACAACACAAAACAACTGAGTAGTGAGCGCTATGATGGCGGAATCAGCTGGGGAGGCAATGCGAGCAGCACAACAGCTTTTAAATGCAAAGCAATAGCTTTTTAAATGAAGAGCGAAACAGTAGCGCTATGATGGAGCAGCACAACAGCTTTTTAAATGCAGAGCAAATGCTTTTTAAATGCAGAGCGATACAGTAACGATACCCAGGTGGACTAGGGGTCGTGGGGAGCGTCCGCTTCCGAGGCAGTCAGGGCGGACACAGCGCTGCACAGGCAGAGAAAGAAAAAACAAGTCATTGAGCACCTCACCTCACACACATCTTAAAGTGCAATTGAATAAATGATTATGTCTACTTATGCTAACTTAAAAAAACGTCTTTATTAAACACTGGAAGAACTTTTTGTAAAACATCTCTTTATTGTGATTTTTATAATACACAAAAACAATATTAATATCGTACTTCATAAACACTATAATAAAGATCCCAATAACAAATAAAATGATCATAAGAAAAGAAGAAAATAGAGAGAAAAGAAAGAGAATAAATAAATAAATAAATAAGGAACAGAGGAGTCATCATGTTTAAACAACACAGTTTAAACAATACTTAGGGTAATCCTCCCCCATTCTAAGAACTTTGCATTCTGTTTTGGTTATTATTAATTAAAAGCACTGAATTATTATTAGTGGAACGTGCTTCCACAGGGGGCAAGTACAGCAAAAGAAAAAGAAGGTGGTATCTAGAAAGAATGGGGATGCAGGAGAAGGAACCAATAAAGATGCTGTGAGGAGGCTCATGGATAGAGGGACACTGTAGAATGCAGCAACCAGAAGAAAAAAGGAAAAATTTGAAGAAACAAGCAGAGGGAAAGAGAATGATGGAAGGGTCTAATAGGAAGGTAGACAACAAAGAAGTGAAGTGGTTGCATTGGTGAAGGCAGGCAGAGAGCCTTCAGTAATGGTGTTGGGGTGCAGATAGAGCTGTGAGAAGTGACCTTGCTTGAGAAAGGAGTGTACAAAACAGCCTAAGATGGGAGAGGCTGATGATATTTGTCTATGAGGGGAGGCATTGGGAGTGTTGCAGTCTTGGAGGAAAGGGAGTTGTGTGAGTTATATGCTTGTTGGTGAAATGAGAGGCAGGTGCTCCCCAAATGATTGAGGGCCTTATAGAGGTGAACTTGTATTGTCAATGACAACCTAAGGCACACAAGCTGAGCAACTATTTTCTCCTCTGGATTGGGACCATTATGCCTCCTTCTACAGATCCACACCTTGATCTCTCACGAATGTAGCTGCATGTGGAGTAAAACTAAAGCACTATTACCACAGAAGGCCCTATGCAGAGTAACAACTTCTGTCCCTCTCCTTCTGCAAGGGCCACAGAGGAGTAAACTGGCCTTTGTGTGAGGGGGACATGGCAGGATCCCTGCCTCCTCACCTATGCTGGCCTCAAGGAAGGATCAGGAAAGGCAGGGAGTGACATAAACATATACTATTATTATTTTTTGATATATCATATACTTTTGTTGATTACAAGAGGTTGCCAGATAGTTAAAACTGTTCTGTCCCTAGGCCATGCATAAGGAGTGCCTCTTCCATTACAACACAAGTTGAGGAAAACACCTTTATGTAGATTACTATGAGAGCAATGGCCGATTAGAACTCACTAAACAAGCATATTTAATTAAACTGTTATTCTGACAATTCAAGGGATTTTAGTTAAAATCGTGAAATCCCAAAACTTCTCTACTTAGTTCTCAGAGCAAACTCCTATGAGGTGCAGTTAACCATGGAGTGGAGAAATAGTATCACATTTATAACTTTGCTGGGCACCTTCTACCTTAGATTGCCCTTTGGGTTAGTGTCCATCACTGCAGTATTTTATAAGCACACATTATATTAAAACAATGCTAGGGTAACCGGTTGTCTTGACTCCTTCATAGTCTCTACAACTCAAGAGGAGCACAAGGAAAAGCAGAAGGAGGCATTATCAATATTTACATATGGAAGGAGGTATGCAGGGTAATTTTCAAAGCTGATAATACCACATTATCCAAAAACAGATATGGAGTCACACTTGAGAAAGAAAAGGAGTTCCTAACCATCAACTATTAATAGTTTTATTTTCACCCCCAGAGGTACACTTAGGATGTTTTTCTTTTTCACTGCATGGATTTGGAAAGAGTCCCCTTGATGTGCATCTAATTGCATAAGAAATGGAATAGTATTTGAGGTCACTTCTCTGGAGTGCTTAATTTGTGAAAGAATTGGTGCTGGGGCCTTTGTCAGGAGGCCACTGCAGCTTGCACCAGCCATTGCTTTCATCAGTGCCACCTCCGACAGAACCAACAAAATTACTAGCCATTAAACCTTACCAGCGGGACATTTCAGACTATTCCTGGCTACCAAAGCTGTGGGAATGGCTTGGTTGGCAGTTAATAGCCATTTTAGGGTATATTGAATTAATAAGCAACTGTTGTGCTTGTCTCTATATTAGACAAACCACTAGCTTAAATTAAGCACTGCTTCTATGTCTAGAATGTGCCAATGTGACCCACTGATTTTCTCATCATTTCTTTTTTTTTGTGTTAAATATTTTTTCTATTTAAGATCATAGGTAATAAACAATACAATTGTCAAGTAAAATATAATGTATTAAACATATTACCTAGTTGACAACTCATTAATTAAGGAATACCTTTGAATTCATAAAAAGTTAAAAATGCAAATTAATTAGTGGGAAATAAAAAACTGGAACTGGCAATATTTATCCTTATTCATACCTTTTTTTTTACAAAATAGAAAAAAGGGAAAGAAAAAAGAGATAGAACAAAGAAGGGAAAAGAAAGGGAAAGGGAGGGAAAAGAACAACAAGATTTAGGAAAATGATGAGTGTGAAGATAGAAATGTGGTGAAAAGTAGTCAAAGTAGATCCGATTACATTTTTTGAGATATTGAAGAAGGAGACAGTCGATATTCTGTGTTCATCAAAAAAATATTCCACCAGGTTAATATACATATTTTAGAATTATATTTCCAACAAGTTAGTATAACTTTAAAAGCAAGTGCGACAAAAAGATCAAATAGCACTGGTTTTGGAGAAAGGTTATTAAAATCTGTAGACACAGTTTCAAGAAAAACATTTTGAATAGATAATATAACATTGCATGAAAATATCCTTAAACACTTTGACCAAACAGATTTCCAAAACTCAGCCACTTTAAGACAATTATATAATAGGTGGGTTAAAGTTTCATCAGAGGAGAGACATGACCAGCATTGGGGAGAGGCAGAGGAATCAAATTTATGAATATGCGAAGGAGTATTAAGCACTTAATTATACACAAAAAATAAAGATTGAGTAACACTAGCAGCTTTAGAGGTGTTACATTTTCTACGCCACAAATTGTCCCATTGGTGAACAGATAATGATAGAGAAAGGTACGCCTCCCATAGTAATTCAACAGAAGATTTATTTCTCATAGTGATAGGAGAGGATAAATGTTTATATATGAGAGATGCTTTGGGGGTGGAATCATAGGTAAGATTGTATAATGGTGTCGAAGGAGTAGATGGGATAGAATCAGGAGGAAAATGATTGTTTAATAAAAAGGATTGAAGTAAAAGTAATAATTGGTTATATTGGTGCAGGCAGGAATTAGATAAGTTATATCATTCTTGCAGCTGAGCAAAGGGTAGAGTGGAATTTGGTAGACCAACAGATGGACGTAAAAAGGGGCCTTTTCCTTTCAATGTTCAAAATAGAATGACATGATGAAATTTGATACATTTATTGTACCAAATAGAGGATGTGAGAAAAGATTGAAAAAAGTTAGACCCTTGGGTAAATATTCTGTGTAACAAATGTCGGGAGTACTTTAAAATTGTTTTTTGGGATATAAATGTACAATTAGACATGAAAACTACATCATAAAATGAAAAGTCATTCAAAAAAGAACGCTCAAAAATAATCCATTGTGATATAGGAGAGTCATAGTATTTTTAGGTCAGAGCATAAAATGATCTGATTAAAAAGGCTGTTTGATATAGTTTAAAGTTAGGAAAACGTACACCAACTTCAGTCTTTGGTCGAATTAGTTTAGACAATGCAATACGGGCATATTTGGGTGGCAGTTAATAGCCATTTTAAGGTATATTGAATTAATAAGCAACTGTTGTGCATGTCTCTATATTAGACAAACCACTGGCTTAAATTAAGAACTGCTTCTATGTCTCAAATGTGCCAATGTGACCCGCTGATTTTCTCATAATTTTTTTTTTTTTTTGGTTAAATATTTTTTTTATTTAAGATCATAGGTAATAAACAATACAATTGTCAAGTAAAATATAATGTGTTAAACATATTACCTAGTTGACAACTCATTAATCAAGGAATCCCTTTGAATTCATAAAAACTTAAAAAATACAAATTAATTAGTGGGAAATAACAGAGTGGAACTTGCAAACAAATTTTAAAAAGGAACTTAGTGCAAATAGAAGTGATTTGTGAGAAATAGTAATTAGGAATTGTAAAAGGTAACATAGAGAGCAAAAAAGCACATGAAGAATGATCATCATTTAAATGGTATCTAATCTGTTCCACCAGGATAAAAAGAGGGGAGACCAGGTAGAAAGTATATTTTGAAGTTTGAGTTTTAAATCAGTAAAATTATGAGCAAGTATATTAGAAATGGTGGGAGAGAACCAGACACCGAAATACTTAGGGGCAGATTTCTAAGCCCCTTGCGGCTCTTTTACGCAGCCGTTGCGTCACTTTTGTGACGCAGCAGCCGTGCAAAAGATGCGCCATGGTGCGGGATATTTACAACAGTGACGCATCTGGGAGATGCATCACGTTGTAAATCCCTGCCCCACATGTAGGCGTTCCGGCACAGGGGGGGGACGTTCCTCCACAGGAACGCCTCCCAAAAGTGGCTGAGTGAAATCGACAAGATTTCACTCAGTCACTTTTAGGCCAAGGCTGCATCAAAACCCTGTGCCTCTTTGAAGCGGGCGTAAGGATTGACGCAGCATTGAAACAATAGGGCCCCCCAGATTATTGCTGGAGCTGGGTCGTGCTTGCGACACAACTCCAGCAATGTGCCGCCTTTACGGCACAGATGCGTCATGCATCTGTCCATTTTTGCCCCATGGTGCGCCGCATTGTAAATGTGGCGGAGCTGCGACGCACAATAACTGGAGCATCCCTGGGGATGCGCCAGTTATTGTAAATCTGCCCCTTAATCTTAGTAGGTCACCGTGCAAAATTACTATTGTCAAAGATGTAACAGTAAAAGGAGGGATTTAGTGGTAAAATCTCAGTTTTAGAATTTTTTTATTTGTAACCAGAGATATTAGAGTATAAATCAATCTCTTATAGAAAGGGTTGTAGGGAGATGAGGGGATTACACATATAGACCAGAATATCATCTGCATAGGCTGAGAGTTTGATTTCTAGTGAATTGTGTTTGCAGCCAGATATAAAAGGATTACTTTGAATGCGCTCAAGGAAGGGCTCCAAACAGAGGAGAAAAAGCAATGCAGATTAAAATAGAAAGAGAAACAACCATTAACAAAAACACAGACACCTGGTCCAACATATAATAGTTTGATGAAAGGAAATACATTTTGGGCCAAAACCAAACCATTGAAGAGTGGCAAACATAAAACGCCAATTTATATTATCAAAAGCTTTTTCGGTATCAAGGGAGAGAGCAGCAAGAGGCGATGGATATTTTTTCCCAGCTGTAAGGACTTTAGAAAACATACTAGCATTATCGGAGGCAAGCCTGCCTATAATGAAACCAGCCTGGTCAGGCTTAACAAGGTGGGGGACAACATTCTCCAAACGAGATGCCCGAATTTTAGCGAAAACTTCACAATCATAAATAATTAATGAAATTGGCTGATAATTTTTACAGAGGATAGGATCTTTATCCAGTTTAGGGATAGTAACAAAAAGGTCATCCAAAAAAGATACATTGGCTTTAGAGATAAGCAATAAGGAATTTTAAAAGTGCTAATAATTTAGGAGCAAAAATAGAGGAGAAGGAGGAAATAAGTTCAACAAAAAAAGCCATCTGAACAGGAGACTTGGCCTTTTTCAAAGACTAAATAGCATCAATAAAGGCGGTCGTTTCCAAAATAAAAGCTTGCTCTGATAGTAAGGAATTGTTAAATTGCCTATGTCCCTGTTTAGAAATATTAAGAGACATGTCAAAGGAGGACAAACCAGGGGCATGATCAGAAATAGAAATAGACCCAATTTCTTATGATTGAATTGAGAGGAGTAAGGATTTGGAGACTAAAATATCAATTTGAGACATAGTATGGTGTATATTGGTGAAGAATGTAAATTCATATACTTCCGGGTGACAAGTTTTACAAACATCAAAGAACGGACGAAAGGCAATGGCAGATTGGAATGCTTAATGGGATTTATCAGGTTTACATTTTAAATTAGATTTCCTATCTTTAAACAGGTCCAGCCAATCATTAAAATCACCAGCAACAATAATATTAGGATTAGAGATAGAGGATACATTTAATTTAACATTATGCCAAAATACGGGATCTGATTTAACAGGACAATATATATTGAAGAAAGTAACACGTTTTTTAAGTTTAATAGCATCAACCAAAACCCATCGTCCATTTGGGTCACATTCAGGTGATAAAATCTGCATATTCAATGACTTATGGCATAAAACGGCTACACCACCCTCACGGGTAACAACAAGAGAAATAATAATCTGACCAACCCATTGATGTTTAAGTTTAAGTGATTCAACATCATTGCAATGCACTTCCTGCAAAAAAGCAATATGTGCTTTAAGCTTAGACAAGTGAGAAAGTATCTTTTGACATATGACGGGATGACCCAGACCACGGACATTCCACAAGACAACATTAAACATGCTGTGGAGTGAGAGTGAGGATACAGGAATGATTACAACAGGCTGCATAGTTAATAAAAAAGAAAATATAAGGACACTGTTTAACAACAATGAGAGAACATAAGAACACAGTCACCAAAAAAAGTAAAGGGAAAATTAAATAAACACCAATACAAATATAAAGAAGATAAGAAAAGGAAACAAGGGGAAAGAGAAAGAGGGTCAAATAAGAGAGAAATAGAAATGACGGAAAGGAAATAAGAGAAAGAGTAATACATGACAGATCAAGGATAGAAATCCAGATCTGGAAAAAATCGAACAAAGGATGAGCATAGGGCATGCTAGTGTCAAAAACAAGAATATCAGCGGAGAAGGATATTGGAAAATATATAAAAAGAAAAATAGCCATTTATTTAAAGAAATATAGAATCAAAGAATAGAATAAGAAAAAACACGCATAGAATTAGGAGTATATAGCAACATCAAGCATTAGCCTCCATATTCTGGCTCGTAATATTCAGTAATAATGTTTTTAGTTTAGCTGGATCATCAAAAGAATGTGAGACACCTTTATGGGTGATTTTACAGATGCAAGGATGAAGAATACCATAATGAATGTTCAATTCTCTTACGTGGGGCGAAGGGCTGGGAATTCCTTTCGACAATCATTAGTTGCATTTGAAATATCTTGAGAGATGAATATGTTATGCCCAGACCAGATGACGTTTTTCCTTAGCAATTTTTAAAACACGCATCAAGCCAGTGAATTCCAGAGAGAGCATTATGATAATACCCGGTTTAGTAGAATCTGGTTGAAGACTGCCCAAGCAATGTGCACGTTGAATGTTAAGAGAAAGTGTAGATTGAAGACCAAGAAGTATCCGGTAAAAACATTTTAAGGAAGATCAGAAGGTCAAGATCCTCAATATTCTCAGGAAGAACATAGAGGCGGAGATTGTTCCTTCTGTTTCGATTATCTAGGTCTTTAGTGTGTAGTTTGAGATTTTTTATTTCCTGTTCAAACATAGGTAATTTGGTAGTAATATCTTGAAAGTCACAAACACGCTGCGCCAATTCAGACATCTTATTCTCCATGACAATCCAACGGCCATCAATTTGTTGTAATTTTTCATTAGTTGCACACATAAAAAGTTAAAGGCCTCGATCTCATCCAAAATAGTGTCTAAAACTTGAGTTTGATATGACAGAATAGGAGAGGGGGGTGTCTTTTTTGCAATTGTTGGTTTTGTACCTGAAGAAAGTGGCTTAGAAGCGGTATGTGAGTCACTAGCCATCTTGAAGAAATTAATTTAATGCTGCATAAGCTTTTGAAAAGATTGAATCCTGCCCATACACAAAAAGGATGGATTCAAAATCTGTAGAGGGGAAAAAAAAATGTGTATTAAGTGATATCTATGAAGATATCAGCACATATTATATTATTATATTCAATTTTCATATGTAATTACTGTGTGTAGATTAGATTAGAACCTCAGGGTTCATCTGTCAAAAAGCAGAGAAAGATGACATTTGAGACAACCAGCAATAAAGAGTCACTCCTGAGGAAACATAGTTGAAGAGAAGTGATGGTTGCCCAGTAATACTAAGGAGGCTAAATGTCAAATTGCTTGCATGGGTGAAGAGGAATTCACCACTATGGCACGTAGCTAAGGAAAGCACTTCAAACAGTTGGCAATGGTGCACAGAGGTATCGTTATGAGGTTACTCCTGAGGAACCATGAAGATTGGCCACTCGCGTGTGAGGAGAAAAATCACTGCTGCTGCACTGGGAGCCTTGAACGCATACCTGAACGATATCTTTATTGAAGTAGGGTTGCCGCGACATCCAGGAGCTGAATCCCTTAGCGAAAGAAGCAAGGCATGGTAGGAAAAGGCTTATAAAAAAAAAAGCTCTGTGCTCGTAATGGAGATTACTAGTCCACCGCCATCCTGCATTGGCGCGGCCCCCTCATTTTCTTATCATTTCAACTGCCTTATTTTTTCTATATGTAAAAAAGATATATTGGGTCCATTCACAAATATAAATTGCATGTGTCGATTCACTGATGTGTAAATCTACTCCTGCACCTAGGTATACATCTGCACGGCTGTGCTATACCATTACTGAGTGTAGATTTCTACCTGAGGGGCTCAGTCACAAACTGCATTTTCTAGCATGTTTTGTAGTATTTCAAAACATACTACAAATGCCATTTACCAACGTAGATGAGGAGTTTATGTCTCCACCTCTCCTGTACCTATTTGTTTGGTAATCTCAGCCTGACTTGGCGTCCCCAAACATGTTGTTATAGGTTTTCGTATTAACTGTGAGAGGGACACAAATAGGTGGCTGGAAAATGGGAAATCTTGAAGGGGAGAGATTAAGAGAGGAGTAGGGAGTGATTTAGGGAGTTTACTAGAGGGTTTAGAGAGGGATGTTAACCCACCCACAAATAAATAAGTCAATAGCTATTAACAAACTACACTTCTAGAGCTACTACAGCCACAAAAGGGGCCCAAAACATTAGTAAACTCTAGCACCAAATATTGCCAACCACTGCTCTTGCAACCCTGTCCCATAAAAAAAATAAGTAGCATATATTTGAAATTCAAATCTAAAATATTGCACTAGCCCTGTTTGAAAATGAATGACAATAAATGTATTGAAATCTAATTAAATTACTTTTAATTGATTCTATACATAACTTTTCATAAATATTGATGCATGATTTTTCCCCCTACTGTAGGTGAGAATATGAGCTCCAGAGGGAAAAAGGGCTATGGAGGAATGATTGATGCAAAGCACACCTGCATTATTTATGAAATATTTTAGCACATATTTTAACACTGCCGTTTTGCAATGAGTACGCTCTATGAATCATCGGTGTTGCCATTGCACAGTTTAATAGCAATCAATTTATGGATCTGGAAGAATGGAAGGCAGAGTTGACCTGTCAGCTTTGGAATTATAAACTTGTAGACCACAGCAGATGTCACCAATCAGTGCTTGAATCATTGAAGCGACTTTCTACCACACTGGAAGCAAACCTAATAACAGCTGTTGCAGAACATAAGCTACACAGAGCACGGTGCTAACTGAGGAAACAAAAGCGTGTCACTACACACCGTATGCTGAAATGCTGGCAAATCGTAAGCTTACCAGTGAGCAAATATTTAGCAAGAGATTCATGAATGATAACAGCCAGAGGGTGGGGGTGCAGAAAAATATGTCAGCTCAATTCACTCATTACAGTGTAGCCCCTCACCGCGAGTGATGCGAAAGTAGAACGCGGGGTTCGACCTTGAAGCCTGTGTTCTAATCTCTCGTCTCCACCATGAGTGAAGATCACGTGATCCTGCCCTAATCACTCAGGGGCTTATTAATGAGCCCATGCTGCACTTTTGCGCCGCTGGTGCATCCCTTTTTTTGACGCACCAGCTGCATAAAAAAATGCTAAATGTTGCGTCATATTTAAAAAAGTGACGCATTTAGGTAGATACATCACTTTGTAAACCCCTACGCCACATTATACCTGAGCCAGGTATAATGTATGCAGGGTGGGCGTTCTGACGCAAGTAAGCCGCGTAGAAGTGACGCAGTGAAATCTATGAGATTTCACTGCGCCACTAATAGGACCTAAATGCGTGAATATCTTGCTCCTGTCTCTCAGCAGGCGTAAGACTGATGCAAGCACATGGAGTTGTATCACTTTTATGACACACTCCAGCAATGCGTCATATTTGCGTCTACATATACGTCAGAAATACTGACGTATCTGTACCACCTTGTGACATGATGCATCATACTGTGAACATGACGCATCCAGCATGTCGCAAGGAGGGCGCAATGAAAAGTGACATATCACTGTTTTCACTCAGTGATGCGTCACTTTTCATAAATGAGGCCCACAAGTCTCTCTCTTTCTAAAATTCTAAATGCATGTGAAATGTTATGCAATTTGAATTACGTGGAATAGTATAATTGTGCTTGTAAATAAATGGCATACATTTCCAATTGATGTACAGGCTCTTTCATCGTCTTCGAGTAGCCTCAGGCTCCACCCATTAAAGTACAGTGCTCTCAGTCGAGTCTGTTAAGTAAATATCGACATATCGTAAACATTATGTATTCCTATATGTATAGATAGACTAGAGAGCTGTCTATAGATATAGATATCGATAAATACTGAAAACTGTAGTAACTGGATCAATGACTACTGTTTAACGCAGCTTAATCCCAATCAGCCACTAGATGGCAATAAAGATCCACAATTGGTTACACATCTTTAATGCAGTGTAGAACTGAACTAAGTGTTGCTTTTACTATTTCGGTTTATCAGGAATATGTTCTTGTTGTTGGAAAGTTGGTCCGAGATGAGGCGGGCTGAGGGAGGGGGCAGGAGGGGGGGGGGGAGGTGTGTGTGTATATATTAAGAATATTTGTGTAATCCATCTGAAAACTGAGTGATATTCAAAAGTTCTGAAAAAGATACTACTCCCCTCATATGTTTCTCGTTTCAGAATTTTGCGTCCCGTCGCATTGCTGCATGCATTCCCTTCAAGGCTTTATTATCAGGTTAATAAAAGCTATATGCGATCAGTGGACGAAGTGCATAAAAAAATAAGTATGGGAATGTGAAGCTGAGCCCATGGTGACTGAGAGTGGTCAAAGGCGTGCCTGAAGAACCCAAAATATGCTGTCACTTTCACCTTCAGCTAACTACATAGGGGCAGATTTACAAGCCCCTTGCGCCTCATTTACACTGCCATTGCGTCACTTTTGTGACGCAGCGGCGGCGCAAAAGATGCACCATGGTGCGGGGTATTTACAACGTGGCGCATCTGGGAGATGCGTCACTTTGTAAAGCCTTGCGCCCTACGGAGGCGTTCCGGCACAGGGGTGGGCGGTCCTGCGCAGGAACGCCTCCTAAAAGTGGCTGAGTGAAATCTACACGATTTCACTCAGTCACTTTTAGGCCAATGCTGCGTCAAAACCCTGCGCCTGCTTGTTTGCAGGCGTAAGGTTGGCGCAGCATTGGACAGATAGGGCACCCCCGAGCTTTGCTGGAGCTGCGTCAGGCTTGCGATGCAACTCCAGCAATGCGCCGCCTTTACGGCACAGATGCGTCATGCATCTGTGTCATTTTTGCACCATGGTGCGCCGCATTGTAAATGCTGCGCACCATGGATGGTGGAGCTGCGGCGCACAATAACTGGTGCACCCCTGGGGATGCGCCAGTTATTGTAAATCCGTCCCTTAGAACATAACGTACAGTTGAAATACAAAATAAATGCAAGATAAATTAATCAGTGGGAAATGCACTATCGTACATTATGAAACCTCTATTAGTTAATGCACTGCAAAGGTCTGTGTCTGTAACCAGAGAGCCACAGAATTGAACCCTGGATAGTGCAGTGGAGAATAATGAATTTGGTATGTCTAGTGCCAGGTGGTTCCAGTCTGTGACATAAAGCACTGTGAATCAGTAGGGCATCAGTGGTGAGGCGGGGTGGAGGGGAAAGAATCCGTGAGGTTAAAAAAAAAGAGAGACGTGAAGAAAAAAAACGTACCTTACCGATGGCCGAAACTCCTCCGTCCTTCATGCGTACGCAGGAACAGGAAGCACCCAGGCTCCCTTCCCTAAACCAATCTCAACCCTGCAATGCAGCGTTGTGATTGATCTGAGCACCATGGCTGGGCATGTGTATTACACCAGGCTGTGTGTTAGAGCCTGCTGGGGAACATGCACAGTGCGCAGGACTGGTTGGCCAGCCCAAGACAGAGGAGCCGCCACTGCTGTGAATATACGAATCACGATTTTAAACTTGCATTACACACATTAGAAAATAGGCTGCTATAAAATGCGCAAAAAGCTTTAAGATAAGAAAGGGCTTCCAAAATAGATTTTAGTGATACCCAGTATATATGACATCAGTTTTTTTAATATAACTCTTCACACTTCACCCCTGCAATACCTCTCAAAAAGAATAAACCTGTGTTATAAGGAAGCTTCAAGTGATTCCAGCAATGAAGGCCAATCTCGACTTCCAGGCACCATTTAGGTTTGCAGATTAACCAGTTGTACATATTTACAATATTTTTGGGCAAGCAGGCACCCTGGCAAGAAAGCCTGTTTAGCTGCCTGCACCTCCCTAAGTTTCACAGCACAGGGGGACTCCCTGCTTTACACTCCAGTTGAAGCAATTCAACTGTTGGAATTAACTGTCCTGAGACAACTGCATTTTCATAAAAAGTAGGGGAACAGTTTTTCCTAAATAAAAGAAGTATGGGCATGTTGTGCCCCTCAGATTACATCCACTTTGATCTCTGTATGCAATCCATGAATCACAGTAGTTAAATAACGCCAAGTTGGAAGTCCTCTCTCGCACAACAGAAATTAACAAGCATTACCAAAGTTGTTGGACCTGGCTTTTTCTGCAGGGTCATCCCCAGACTTTTTACCTTCCTCTTTCTATTTTTGTTAAATTTGTTTTTGTTGGCCCTAGGACTCTGTGCACCTTACCACTGCTGGCCAGTGATACAGTGCTTGTGCTCTCTACTCTAAACATGGTGGAATCAACTTACACCCAATTGGCACATTTAATTTGCTTATATGTCCCTAGTAAAGTCGCACTACATGTCCCGGGCCTGTAAATTAAATGCTAATAATGGGCCTGCAGCACTGATTGTGCCACCCACTTAAGAAGCCCCTTAAACAAATGTCAGGCCTGCCATTGCACAGCTTGTGTATACATTTTAAACTGCCATTTAAACAGTAAAAAGAAACATTTTTGCCTGGCCCAAACCTTCCTCTTTAAAACATATGAGACACCCGTAGAGTAGACCCTTGACAGCCCAGAGGGCTGGGTGCTGTGTATTTGAGAGGTTGTTTTTCATTACTGAAAGGCCTATCTCTCCCATAGAATAACATTGGAATTGTCTTATTACATTTTATAAGTGTCATTTCCAAATGGGAAGGGATGGTCAGTTCATGTCTGGTGTCACTGGAATCCTAATTTAAAATCCTAATGTATGGTGAAGTCATATTTTAAATTGCAAATCAGAATATGCCACTTTTAAAAAGTTGGCATTTTCTTGCCTTAGCCATTTAGTGCCTGCAGCTTATCTCTGGTCACATGAATGGGTGTAGATGGCAGTTAGGCTTTGTGCATTCTTTGTTAGACAGCGGAGTGCCGCAGGGCTCTTCCCTCAGCCTGTCGTTATTTATTGTATATGTATCCGAACTGGCCCTTTTGATCCGGAACTTTGGTTTCAATCTCATGTCTTTCGCTGACGACACCCAGATTGTGGTGGCGGTGTATAAAAATCAGCCCCCCCCTACTCAGCAATTTCAGAATTGTATGTGTGCCATTAATTTTGGATGAGCACACACTGTCTTAAACTTAACTCTGATAAAACAGAGATTCTGATCTTTGGCAACATGCAACTAAACTGGAGTAATCTGTGGTGGCCAGCAGAGATGGAAGAGCCACCAAAACCTGTGGTTAAGGCCAAGAGCCTAGGAGTGTGGCTTGACAATAAACTTTCACTCACCCAGCACACACATGCAACCGTCTCTTCAGCCCACTTCATCATCAAGAAAGTGAGGAAGAGTCTTCCTTACGTTCCTGCAGATACCAGGAAAACTGTAGTTACATCATCGATTCACTCTAAATTGGATTATTGTAATGGGCTGTTTGTAAACATGCAGAAGCAGTACCTAAAAAAGCTTCAGAGCGTACAAAAGTTTGCTGCTCGCTTACTGTCTAACATCCCCAGGTATAAATCTGTTTCCAAAGAGATTCATATTCTGCATTGGCTCCCGGTTACACAACAGATTAAATTCAAGGCGCTGTGCCTGGCTTACAAAGCACTAAACCACACAGGTCCTATCTTCCGGCAAAACCTCCTCGTCTGGTATGAACTAACCAGACATCTTCGCTCTTCAGGAGCCAAACTACTGCGGGTGCCAAAAATTCGAACATCACTCTGGGGTGGCCGCAGCTTTCGCTTTGGCACCTCCAAACTTTGGAACTCTCTTCCGAGTGAGCTCAGAAGTGCGAGCTCCCTCGCCTCCTTCAGAAAAGGATTGAAAACCTGGCAGTTCCAGAACTTGACACCGGAGCAGGTCCACTTCTGTCCTCAGCGCCAAGACACCTCCGGGTATATGTGCGCTTTATAAACCACAGTAACATTAACATTAATACACAATGGGAGCTTAGGTGTAACTGGATGGGCCATCACTGGCACGATGGGAGGGTGTAGCTAGGCACAGCCTAACTTACACCTAAATAGGCTGTGTCCTGCCCCTACACAAATGGCCACTATAGGTGTGGCAGGGTATACTCAGACATGAGTCCTTTGCTCACTGCACCATCAGGATTCAAGCAAGCCGGGCCGACGACGGCTGAAATGCCAGAAACCGGTCCCCGGAAGCTTGTCTCCTTTCTGGTGAAGAATTGGCTTGGTAGTTTGGTCTGCCCTGTTCCCATAATGCACTGGGCCAGGGACAGACTAATTTGCATATAGCCAGGTTCTGCGCTGGGATGGTGCAGTGAGCTAAATAACGGTGATGGATCAAGCCCTGATCTTTGGACTGGGTAAGAGTGGTCTGCTCAATTCAGACACTCTGTACATCACCACCCCCTTTTCTGAATCGTTTTTGGCCACTATAGGTGTGGCAGGGTATACTCAGACATGAGTCCCTTGCTCACTGCACCATCAGGATTCAAGCAAGCCGGGCCGACGACGGCTGAAATGCCATAAACCGGTCCCCGGAAGCTTGTCTCCTTTCTGGTGAAGAATTGACTTGGTAGTTTGGTCTGCCCTGTTCCCATGATGCACTGGGCCAGGAACAGACTAATTTGCATATAGCCAGGTTCTGAGCTGGGATGGTGCAGTGAGCTAAATAACGGTGATGGATCAAGCCCTGATCTTTGGACTGGGTAAGAGTGGTCTGCTTAATTCAGACACTCTGTTCATCACCACCCCCTTTTCTGAATCGCTTTTGGCCACTATAGGTGTGGCAGGGTATACTCAGACATGAGTCCCTTGCTCACTGCACCATCAGGATTCAAGCAAGCCAGGCCGACGACGGCTGAAATGCCAGAAACCGGTCCCCGGAAGCTTGTCTCCTTTCTGGGGAAGAATTGGCTTGGTAGTTTGGTCTGCCCTGTTCCCATGATGCACTGGGCCAGGGACAGACTAATTTGCATATAGCCAGGTTCTGAGCTGGGATGGTGCAGTGAGCTAAATAACGGTGATGGATCAAGCCCTGATCTTTGGACTGGGTGAGAGTGGTCTGCTTAATTCAGACACTCTGTTCATCACCACCCACTTTTCTGAATCGTGTTTGGCCACTATAGGTGTGGCAGGGTATACTCAGACATGAGTCCCTTGCTCACTGCACCATCAGGATTCAAGCAAGCCGGGCCGACGACGGCTGAAATGCCAGAAACCGGTCCCCGAAAGCTTGTATCCTTTCTGGGGAAGAATTGGCTTGGTAGTTTGGTCTGCCCTGTTCCCATGATGCACTGGGCCAGGGACAGACTCATTTGCATATAGCCAGGTTCTGAGCTGGGATGGTGCAGTGAGCTAAATAACGGTGATGGATCAAGCCCTGATCTTTGGACTGGGTAAGAGTGGTCTGCTTAATTCAGACACTCTGTTCATCACCACCCCCTTTTCTGAATCGTTTTTGGCCACTATAGGTGTGGCAGGGTATACTCAGACATGAGTCCCTTGCTCACTGCATCATCAGGATTCAAGCAAGCCGGGCCGACGATGGCTGAAATGCCAGAAACCGGTCCCCGGAAGCTTGTCTCCTTTCTGGTGAAGAATTGGCTTGGTAGTTTGGTCTGCCCTGTTCCCATGATGCACTGGGCCAGGGACAGACTAATTTGCATATAGCCAGGTTCTGAGCTGGGATGGTGCAGTGAGCTAAATAACAGTGATGGATCAAGCCCTGATCATTGGACTGGGTAAGAGTGGTCTGTTTATTTCAGACACTCTGTTCATCACCACCCCCTTTTCTGAATCCTACACATATGGCTGCATACCCCGTGGAGTTAGTCTGGAGCCAGGGATAGGAGGGCAGGGCATCTGTGCGCATCAAAGGCATGCCTCTATAAACCTCACCTCAATTCAAAGGCACAAGGTGTAGAGAAGAAGGAGCTCAGAGACCAACTCTTCAGTACCCTTTTGGGCCTGTTTCTCTGCCAAGAAGAAGGAATGCTGTGCGGCTACAAGGACTGCCACTCTGCTAGATTGCTGCTCTAAAGGTGCTGCTGCTCTGCTGTGCTGGTCTGCTGCCCTCTTGCCTGGGGAAGAAGAACTGGACATGCAACTTCATCATGAACCCAGGACCCCAGAGTGACTAAAAGTGCTACTGGCATATAATCTGAGTCTTGGGCACATAAAAGGTTCCCCAACAGCTCCTGGACCCATCTTCTGGAAGTTCCTGACCCCCAAGTGCTGCCTCCTAGGCCCGGGACCCTTGGTGTGGCTCACAGGCTCTTTAATCCAGGTTTTTGGGCTCTTCACGACTACAAATTGGCCTGTTCACACAGAAACCACAACACTACACCAAAATCTAGCATGATCCGCCAACTGCCAGTCTCATCCCGCAGTAGCATCGACAGTCTGGAAGGGATCACCAAAACAAAGCTCTAGCCAGCCCGTCCGCAACACCCAGCCTGCTCTTTGCACAATCCCATCCGTGCCTGCGACACTCTCCTTGCTCCTCGTGACCCGCTCCAACCCAAAGAGGACTCTTGGTATAAAACTTGAGAAGACTAATCTGAGACTGTGTCAGACCTGTGCTCCCTTGCGGTCAGCCTGAACGTTTGATTTTGAACCAGTCCGGTGCAACCAGACAGCCGCGATTGGTACTTCATGCTTTAGGCGCTATTTTTCTGTTTCTTTTTTAACACATCATAACTCCGGTTCTACAGATTGGATTTTTGTCATTTTAGTTATGATTTATTTCTTAAGTTAAGCTCTGTTTTTCACATCTGTCTATGGGGTCATTTTTGTGAGGTGTTTTTCACTGTTTAAAGTATTGCCCAAATACTTCACACATTACCTCTAAGTTACACCTGATTGCTCTGTGCCAAGCTACCAGGGGGTTGATCACAGGTTAATTTGGGTTTTGCTTGTGTCTTACCCTGACGAGGATTGTGGCTGCCCTTGGTGATCACTGTGGTGAAGGAAACAAACTGTGAATGACAACTGAACGATGAAGAGTTGAACATTACAAGGTGGAAAAAGAGGATGGAGCTCAGCAGGATAGGGTCCTCCCTAACCAAAATGAAAAAAACACACAAAGATATCTTTGTATCGGTCTATCATCCAATGGAATTTCCCTGATAGTGGGTGCCAGAGAGAAAACCTGTGAGTCTGTCTAGAGTCTCATTAAATATATTGACAAATCCACACCCACCACCTTAGGATGCATGCTTTATCATCTGGTTGATGTGTCTGCCTGACAATTTTGGGGTGGGGCGGACCAGTTACCTATCAAGACATGACGTACCTTAGCGATGGTGGAAGTGTCCATCAGAAATGAGGTTAGTGATTGGTGTGATTAATAATCCCTTTCAAGAGATACCAATATCCTTGATTTATTTCATGGTTGCCTGAGGGATAGTTAAAAACAATGATTGATGGTCACTGGGGATAATTATTGTGCCTCTATCCCTGTGATCGACATGGGCAACTTTACCTATTTTATGTAATGCAGTTAGAAACATTGTCCACCCCAGTCTCATAGCAAATGAGCCACAAGCCCCAGTGCAGCAAAGGCAGATGGCCCCTTCTACCAGTCACATTGAGGGTAATAAAAAGGCTGCAGCAATCACCCTCCATGCCTCCTTAGCTAATATAGCAATACCACGGCTGCACAAAAATGTCAACATAAAAGAACTAAGGGTCATTTGTATCAAGCAAATTCGCATTCGCAAAGGCCGAAATTCGCAGAATTTTGGCCTTTGCGAATGCGAATTTTCTAAGTGGTATGTATGATGCAAAATCTGGTGCAAAACAAGGAATCGCAAAATTTGCAATTCCTTAGTTTGCCATTGCATTTAAGGAATCGCAAATTTTGTGATTCCTTAAATGCAATGTATGAAGCAAAAATAAATTAGCAAATTGTCCTTAAGAAATCGTAAATTACCACCAACTTCTAGTTGGTGGTAAGTTGCGAATTCCTTGAAAAATGCACATTTTTGCATTTTTCAAAGTGCCATGTGACACGCATACATGCCCTTAGGGCATGTATGTGCGCCACATGTGCACCCATGCATATTTCATGGGTGCAACATGGTGTCCTTAGGACACCCCTGCACCCTTGAAATTATGCTCAATTTGCGATTAGCAAATTGTGAATCGCAAATTAAGAATAACTTCCCATTCATTCCTATGGGCCTCCTGGCCCATAGAAATGAATGAGAAAGTATTCCTTAATTGCGATTCGCAATTTGCTAATAGCAATTAAGGAATTTTAAGAAATCGTAAAAAAAATGCGATTTGTACATACATACCTATTTGCGATTCTCAAATAGCGATTTCTTAAAAATCGCTATTTGAGAATCGCAAATCAGGTTGATGATACATATGGCCCTAAATAGCATTGAGAAAAAACGAAAACAAGTATTTATGTGATACGGTCGAAACAAATATCATAAATAATTATTGAAGAATTATAACATCCCGTATGTCAAACCACAGCAATTAATTTACGAACCTCTTCTGGTCTTCTTTCTACCAGGAGCATCTTAGATCTTCGTGAGGACTTGGCTATACATGTAGACTGCAAACAGCACTGTAGACATGCATTTGCACAGAGGTGTACTTGTTTACAGGAAAATGTCACAACAGGCTGGGACCCGTGAGAGGTTGGGACATAGTCAGTCACTTCAAACTAGGACAAGCACATGACCAATTCTCTAACAAGAGGGTGTTTATGTAAGACAGCTACAGCTGGTAGACTCACAGCCACCTTATGCACAGTCTAACATGTGAGTGCAATGCCAAGATTATTGACTAACAAGCTGGGCCCTTATTTATGAGGCCTTGCGTCAGTTTTGCGCCGCCGGTGCGTCACTTTTTGTGACGCACCAGCGGTGTAAAAAATGTGCCTTGTTGCGCCATATTTAAAAAGTGACGCATCTAGGTAGATGCGTCACTTTTTAAACCCCTGCGCCACATTATACCTGCGTCAGGTATAATGTATGCAAGGGGGCGTTCCCCCGCAAAAAGCCTCGTAATAGTGACGCAGTGAAATCTATGAGATTTCACTGCGTCACTTTTAGGATGCTGTTGCGTCAAAATCTTGCGCCTGCCTCACAGCAGGCGTAAGACTGACACAAGCCCTTTCACATGGGGCTTTCCCCATGTGAAAGGACGCATTGCTGGAGTTGCGTCACTTTTGTGACACACTCCAGCAATGCGTCACTTTTGCGCTTACAGATACGTCAGAAATACTGACGTATCTGTAAGTCCTTGCGACATGATGCGTCATACATTAAATATGACGCATCATTGGTGTCGCAAGGAGTGCGCACTGAAAAGTGACGCATCGCTGTTTTCACGCAGCGATGCGTCACTTTTCATAAATGAGGCCCCAGGTGTCTATGCGGAGCTAGAATGGCTTGAACTATATCTGGCTTAGGATTTACTCTGGACCAGGACGCATGGAAGGCATGTGTGGAAATTGGCTGGTTTCCCTATGAATAGTAAACCGAGAAAATGAAAACCACTGTCTTGATAAAGACACAATAAGATTTAAAACCATCGAAACGCGTTGACACAAATTTGGCTACATAAACCTAGGAGGAACCCAGTTCTGTAATTGCAAAATCAGGAGTGCATCCAGGCTGTGTTCGTGAATTTGTGTTATAGGATATGTTCTCTAAATGACAAAACATAGTGTCTAAAGTTCTTTTTTCTCTTTTATGTGGGGGTATAGTGTGTTTTACGTCCTGTGTAATTTTGCGATGTTTGTATAAATTGATTTTATGAAATGTACTGTTAAGATTTTAACGGCTTAATGATTAATCACATTTTATTCTGTGATAATAGTATTGTATAAAACATTGTTTGTAATTTTTCAATTACATGTGTTGGTATTTGATTTTATATCTGTCTGGTTTGAGCTGTGTAGCAGCAATAGTATAGGTAATGATAAGGGATAGATTATTTCTAATCTAGCAATTGTCTAGGTGGGATTGTACTTTCTTCCTGAGGGAAAAATGTTGTTGTTTTACTGGTTTCGCTATGAGTCATTTCCCCTTAGCACCTGTGGAGATATGTATTGTTCGAGGGTGGGCACTGTGTATGCACAAATATATATACTTGCCCACTCACACCCAGATGGCTCCCATCACGGTAGCCACACACAAGCTGCACACAGTACAAAAGTTCTGACTTAGGGTCAGATATATCAAGCATGTTTCTGGTCGCAAATGGTCCGATTCGCAGAATCGGGCTGTTTGCGACCAGAAAAAGGCATTTTGGTATGTATCATTTTCAAATTGTGATTCGGTAACATGTTACTGAATTGCAATTTGGAATTGCGGATTCATACTGATTCGGTATTAGGAAGGGCCGTGTTTAGGGCGTCCTTTCGTAATACCAAATCGCAGTGGTACGTAAGAATGTTTAGAGACTGAAATCCGGTCCCTAAACATTTGCATTTTACCACCTACTTTAAGTAGGTGGTAACCTATTTGCAAACGGGGATGGGTCCCCAAGGGAACCCTCCCCTTGGCGAATGATGGTGCCAACATTTTTTTAAAGAAGGCAGTTGTCTCATGGACCACTGCCTACTCTTAAGAAATGAACAGAAAACATTTAAGTTTCCTTTTTTAAATGCACCCCATTTTCCAATAAGGAAAAACGGGATGCATTAAAAAAAAACTGCTTTATTTAAAAGCAGTCACAGACATGGTGGTCTGACGAGTCCAGCAGGCCACCAACCCTGTGATTTTAGCCATTCCTAATGGGTCACAAACTGCGACCTACTTCATTAATATTCACAAGGTAGGTTGATTTGCAACCCACTAGTAATCGCTAAATGAAACTCAATGAGTTTCATACATTGGGAATAGCGATTACCTAATAGCGATTCGATTCGAATCGCAATTAGGTAATCGCTATTTGCAATATTGATACATTCGGTCCCTACCTCTTAAAGGACAGCTTACTCAGTGCCTGCCATAGTACTTTTTAAAAGTCTGAGGCCTAGATGTAGGTAATTTTATTTTACCACTTCTTAAATACCGAATTTTACCGATTCGGTATTTGAGAAGTGGTAAAATAGAGGGAGGGGGGAGATGTAGGTATTACAGAATCGGTAAATACCGAATCGTTAAGATTCGGTATTTACCGATTCTGTAAATACCGATTCGGTAATGCCCAATGATTCCTATGGGCATTGAAGCCCATAGGAATCAATGGGCATTACCGAATCAGTATTTACCGATTCCAGCAAGGGTGCAGGGGGTGTCACTTTGACACCCTCTAGCACCCCAAATACAGGCATGTGTGCCATGTGGCACACAGACATGCCCTAAGGGCATGTCAGTCTGTCACATGGCATAGGTGGGCATGCACACATGTGCATGAACACCTGGATTCAGTATTTTACCATCCAATTGGATTGGGTGGTAAAATACCGAATCTGAAAGGCCTTTGGGACTCAGAAGAGTCCCACCTACATCTAGAAGTTACCGAATAGGTAAAAATACCGATTCGGTATTTTACTGATTCGGTAAATTTACTGATTCGGTAAAATTACCGAATCGGTAAAATTGGCCCCCTACATCCTAAAAACCCATTTACCGGTCGGTAACGGCTGAAATCGGCCGTTACCGGATGGTAAATGGCCACCTACATCTGGCCCTGAGACCTTTCCTAGATGTGTAGTACAGACTGCCACACTATCTGCTTTCAGCCACTCTCCCCTTGTCTACTCAATAAGGTATCAATATGCACATTCAGATGACCTACTCCCTCTACCAAACTCTTCCAAAGCTATAATCAACCAATCAATCAACTTGGATTTGTAGAGCACTTAATCATCCATGCGCTGGGATCAGTTGAAGAATAGAAGGAACAAACAAGGAGAAATAAATGAAAACGATGGAAAAGCAAAGAGAACACTCAAAAACAGGGGGAAAAAAGCAAGGCGAAAGCAGTGAAAATGAGGCTAAAACAAGGGAAGGCACTCAAAATGGAGGAGAAAGCAGTGAAAGGAAGAAAAAGCAAGGTAAAGGCACTCAAAAAACAGAGGGAAAAAAGGCAAAAGCAATGAAAACAAGGGAAAAGCAAGGAGAAAGCAGTGCAACAGAGGGAAAAGCACAGAGACAGCAACCAGAAAACTGGGAAAAAGAAAGGGGAAGGCTAGAGCGAGAGGGATGCAGCAGGACGGGGAGAGCTGGGCCTGGGGTATTGCACTCACATGGACATCAGATATTGGTCTGTGCTGTTGAGACAAGATAATGAATTTAGAAACCAGACACTTGCATCTTAATCCTGCTATCCGTACTTAACTAACCTTTGTGATCCTGGGCAAATCACCTTTGTCTTTATTTATGGGAGTGCCCACCTGTCTTTAATGCTGCGCTGTGTGTTTGATTTGAAAACTTACAAAGATTGATCTTTCGATAGGGAAGCACCAGGCTCAGATGTTTTGAAGATAAAATGATGAGTTTCAGTGTTTGATTCCCAATTGTCTTACTGAGGAGATGGCATTGGTCTGTGATTTCATGGTGTACTTGTTGTCATTAATGATGCTGAGGTTTCTGGCTTGGTCGGATGGAGTGGGTCTGATGGCCACCAGGAGTCGTTCCATATGTTGCTGCTGTTGCCAAAGATGAGTACTTCCGTCTTGTCTGTGTTCAGCTGCAGGCAGTTGTTATTCATTCAGTCAGTGACATTTGGTATGCATCTGTGAGAGTTGGTTCTGATGGTGGTGTGGTCATCGGTGAGTGAGAGGATGAGTTGAGTGTCATCTGTGTAGGACATTATGATGAGACCATGTGATCTGACGATGTTGGCCAGTGGGGTCATATATGCTTTGAAGAACCTGGGGCAGAGGGATGACCTTTGGGATACACTGCAGGTGATTTCCTTAGGTTCAAAGGTGAAAGGTGGGTAGTGGATCCTCTGGGTTCTTTGGTGAGGAAGGATGTGAGCCATCGGAGCATGCCACCTTGGATGCCGATGTGGAGGAGTCTTTCGATCAGCGTGCGTGTTGGCTCTTTTTCGACTAAAGTCCTCACCTGCTGCAGAAGTGACATGCACACCTGTAAGGACTGTCAAGAAGTTAGCATGTGTGATGTGTAAATTAAACCTCTTTTATAATTCGATAACTAACATGGCAGGAACACTGCCTCCAGAAGAGAACATAATAACTTCATATTTGTATATCTTAGTGATATTACTTGTAGTTTTTATTGCTTTTATCTTTGCTTATTTTTTAACAGCTGATATTTTCCCCTCAGGTGCCACTTGTTTCTATCACTCATTTTTATTTCTGTATAGTTTTTTCCCTCTTCCTCCGTTTTAAGTCTTGCTTACAGACAGCTTTTAGCTTGTTCTACTTAAATACCTATTGGAGGGCCACTGGAATTATGCAGCAGTGGTGGGCCATAGTTTGTAGCAGAGTTCAGTAAATTATGCAGGTAGAAAAGGCAAATTATGCTCCATTATTCAGCACATTTTGTAGTAGTATTACTTCATTATTTTGTCAATTTTAAACTTGTTAACACTGTCTGGGTATTAGTTTCCCCTCTTTAGAACCAGTTCAACTTACAAATATAGCAATAAGCAACAGAAAGGTGACCAGTCTAACTTTGCAAAAGGCATTCCACTGCGCAGTATCACGTGTCGCTGCATTTTTAGTAACTTTTTAATCGTTTTACCTTGAAACAACATTTGTTTTTTGTTAAAAACTGCCGATTATGCAGCAGACAATGGCTTACATGGCAAATGCGGCAAATCTCTAATTATGCAAAAATCGCCGTGGAGGCACAGTCCCATAATTCCTGTGGCCCTGCCTATTGGCAGTGCTTTAACTCGTTGCGTGCTGCTGTCGGCCGTTGGCCGACGGCAGCACTACCTCGCTAGTGCGGCCGTCGGACATCGACCGACGCGGCCCCGCCCACCTTTTAGAACGCCCGCACTGCGCCGAAATAACGGCCGCAGTAAAGGCGTTAAATGGACATAGAGAAGAGCTTGTACTCCCTATCCAGAGTATCTACTTGCTCCTTAGGAGTGTTAACAGAAGCAACATGACAATAAGACCAAGGTTTAGCACAACCAAAACACTAGTTCAAATAAGAATAAGGGTGGTGCAGCACACTTCCTGTGCCCGTTGTCCCTGGGCACAAATATAACACACAGAATTGAAAACAGAATGGAAGGCGCACTCAAAAGAATTACGTAGATACTTGTAGTCTTGATTTTTCTTTTCTTTATTTGGGTAATTCTACCAAAAAGGACATACACAGCCAACATGTTTCGTTACGTGTTGTAACTTCGTCAGGGCTAGGTCTGTGATGTTGATATGGAATGGTAGAATAGACGTGGTATGGAACCTGGCACCGTAAAGGGTAACGAGAAATCTGAATGGTGTGCTGGGTAAAACTGTTCAATATGCCTCGTTCCAAAGAAAGTAAAGCATGGACTGCCGACGTTGGTGGAGATTCATATTGGTGGGTACAGAAATCTTGTCACTGTGGTACAGCTAAAGATGGTTTCTATACCAAAGTTCGCTCAGCAACATGTGTGGTGCTCCTAAAAGGTTTATGCGAAGTGTACTCCTGGACCGCGGGTTCGAAGCAATGTACGGTACCTTGCTTCGAACCTGTGTTACCGTGCCGTGCTAAATAGCGATTTTTAAGGAATCGCTATTTAGAAATCGCAAAATGGTATGTATGTAGGAAATCGCTTCTTTTTAGCGATTCCTTAACATTCCTAAATTGCGATTAGCAAATTGCTAATCGCAAATTTCCCATTCATTACTATGTGCCAGGAGGCCCATAGGAATGAAGGGTAAATTTGCGATTAGCAATTTGCTAATCGCAATTTAGGAATATTTTCAAGGGTGCAGGGGTGTCACAAGAACACCCTGCTTCACCCCTGAAAATGACATGTGTGGCAATTGGCGCACATACATGCCCTAAGGGCATGTATGAGCGTCATATGGCACCTTTGGATTTTAAATAAATTGCTTTTTTTAAAGAATTCACAACTTGCCAGCTGACAAAGAGACAGTGGGGAGAGAGGGTGAGATAAATCAAGAGACAGATATAGATGAGAAAGAACTGAGAGGGAAGCAGAGAGAGCAGGGAGATATAAAAGAGCGTGGTGATACAGAAAAAAGGTTGGAAAGAGAACATAGGTTGTGGGGAAGATAGCGAGTTGATAAAATGGCAGGCATGATGTAAAGAGACACGTACAGAGAAGAGGTAGAAAAGAGGTAACTAAATAATAATTATGTGAGTGAGAGATAGTTGAGCAAGGGTGGGGAGAAGGGTGAAACAGGTAATAAAGAGACACGTATATAATCAAGAAACAACTGATAGAGAAAGGGAGCAGTGATGATAAAGAGATATGAGAAAGAGAGGAAGAGATGAGAGAGGGAAACAGGTGATCATAGAGATGAGTAATTTGGAAGGGGAAAAGACCGACAACCCAGTGGAGGAGAGATGAGAAACAAAAGCATGGAAGAGAGGGCAAAGGAGAGGGGTGAGATAAGCAACAGAAAGGGAGAGGAGAACCATAGGACAGGGAATATGCGAAGGTGACAGTAAAATTAGAGGGTCATATGAGGTAGAGTATTAGTAGGAGACAATGGATGGGGCTGCTTCCTCACTCAAATTCCTGCTCCCTCAACTCATACTCTCGGTATTGCTGCCCTTTGAGGCCAAGTGACTGACTTACTTAGCCGCAGCACATGTAAGGTGACTGAAGCAGCGCCAGAAGAGCTTTCATATGCTGAGCACTCAGCATACATTCTTGCCATACAAAATGACATTGTCAGCATGAATGGTGCTTTTGTTTTGCTGGGCACACTGAATGGTAAAGCATTGCCCTATATTTCATTTTTAGAAAAGTGAGCTATTCCCTTCTTTGTGTGCATTACTGACATGGATATGTGTTGTTCTGTATTTGTGTAGGAGTGCTCTTGACAGCAAATTACATCAACTTTAGTTGTGGAACGAGAACCTGCACTCACTCACCCGACATTTCCAAGATGGCCTCCATCTTGATAGTAAGGCTTGACTGGCTGGGTAATGTGTGTACATTGCAGATTTGAATGCATATCATGCTTAGTTTTATGAAACTACTGTAGAAGAAAATGATGTGTGCGCACCGTGACGCAAACTTCAATACAGGATGTCCGCCATCTTTGTAGGAATATTGGCCTGATGGCCGTACATTTCTGTTCCTAGCCTATTTATTATATGCGAATGCAGACACGGATGCATGATATGCTTTCCGCATTTAGGAATACTATAGCAGAAAATTAATTCATTTCATAATAATATGGCTGCGGTGTGTGTGGAATTCAAACCTGTATACACTTGGTCAGTACTCTGACCAATATTATTATTTTTTAATTCGCCATACAGCCTGGTATTTCTATTTAGTCATGACCACTTCATCTTTATTATTTCTGTTGTGTTGTTCCTAATAGACTTCGCTGTACCCTGTCCCTTGCGGGCTACCGTCCCCATCCAAGTGTGTCCCCTGCCCTCGCGCTAACCCTTACATGACATCAGCTGCCTTTCTAGAATGCCAGCTGATATTCTGCATTTTACAGTTGATTTTGACAGTTGATTGTGGAGTGGCGATGTTATGCGGACCTGACCGGCTGTGACACCTTGTCGCTCCTGCCGGTGTGTAGTATCCAGATACTTAATAAATGGAGTTGTGAAACTTACCTGGCCTGGCATCCCCTACATGTTTTTATTTTTAAATCTTTATTTTCCAGTTTTAGTAAACATTATCACTGCGGTAAATTGTCAGGCGTTCCATCACATATCAATGATACACAATAATTTGCAAATCACAATATTAGGTAACACAACTAAAGACTACATCAACTAATAAAGGAATGTATCATACTTCCCGCCCCTGGCTCGTCCCACCTGAAATGTGCCAACATGTCAATTTATCATGTAATGTAATAGTTACAAGATCGCTAGTCCATTCCAACCCATGCAACGTGCCCTTAACAGTAATGGTAAGTTTAGGACGCATTGAATAATAGGGATCATATTACATCTTCATAGGCCATCAACCCACTCCCTCTGGGACTATGCCGCTTTAAATCTGTGTAGCAGAGTCCCTACACTTCTCAGCAACATACGCCCTACATGGGCCCCATATATCTTTGGGACGTGAAGAGCTCGGCATTAGGGAGGTGTAAATTTCACAGTTTCCATTACAATAAGCAAGCTACGCAGCCAGGCCTGTAATGTGGGGGCAGTTCTCTTACCCCATACTAGCGCTATGGCTCTCCCGCTTGGCCAACAGGAACCCAAGTGCCACAAACCTCCTGATCTTCTTGGGAAAGTTGACTGTGTATCCCATGAGAGTGATTTCTGGCGTGCGGGTCAGCGACTGTGAAGTCATTTCACCCAAAGTAGCGTGTCCCTGTTCCCAATATGGTTGTATTTTAGGACAAGTCAATGTAAGATGGGCAAAGTCCACTTGAGGGGCATTACATTTCAAACAATGGTGCGGCCTAGAAGGGTGTATTTTGTGTGACTAGGCTGGAGCGTGGTATAGCCTGCGGAGGACTTTAAAATGAATAAGTTTGTGCCTGCTGTTAAGGGATACTTCTTTCGTAACCATGCAACATTTTTCCTATGGTTCATCCGATATGGGTCGGCCTAATCACGTTCCCAAGCCGTGCACACTTTAACATCAGTAAGTGGACGTGCACTAGCGCATGATCTGTACATTTTAGAGATGAGATGAGTGCCTGTCTCACTCTCAATTATCAGTGTTAATGGGGCCGCAGGGTCCGGTGCAACTGGGTATGTAGGCAGTGCTGCTCATAATGTGGAGTGCATGCGTCGCATTATGAAGGCATCCATGAAAGAGCTGTCTTGAAACCAGACGTCATCCAACATTGAGAAGACATGATCATTCGGGAATAGATCGCCTATCTTTCGGATATCAAATTTGGTCAATGTGCATTGTATTAGAGTTTCTCCCGTGATGGGGAGCCATGAAGAGTTTGGGAGCGGCAAAGCCGGTGAGTACAGTAGGTCTAGCCCCAGAAGTCTCCGAAGCTTCTCCCATGCCCAGCTAGTGGTGGATACTGTCTGTATGTCAAATGGGTCCCTAGGGATACCCCAGGAAAGCACTGTGGACAACTTTTGAGGGAGCACTAAATCTGCCTCTGGTCTCAGGAAAGCAACTCGAGCGTCCGGGTGATATCAAGTGTCGGCATAACTGCACTGTGCAGCTAAATAATATAAATATAAATTGGGAACACAAAGACCTCCCCTTTCATATGAGAGAGTCAGAATCTGCAAGTTAACCTGAGGGCGCCTACCACCTCAGACCAATCTTAGAAGGTGTTGCCGTAACTGCAAAAAAAAGGATTGAGTGAGCGGAATGAGAATAATATTAAAAAGATATAAAAATTTAGGAAGCACTATCATTTTGAGAATGGCAACCCTGCCCGACATGGACAGTGGGAGACAAGGTCATCTTTCCACCTGTGTCTCCAAGGAGCTTATGGCACGTCCATAATTTAGACTAATTATATTGGACGTGTACAGATGTATGTGGATGCCGAGATATTTGACTGTGTCATGGCATTATTTAAGTTGATATTGCTACTCCCACAGGATGGTGCTACGTGTCAACTGAAAAATTACAGACTTGTGCCAGTTTATGCCAAGTCCCGAAAAATGGCCAAATCACAAGATTTCCCAGATTATTGGTTCAAGATTAATCTGTGGGTGTCTCACATATAGAATAGTATCATCTGCGTAAAGCGATATTAGCAATGGTCCCGTGTTAAACTGCAGACCATGGTGCAGGTAACGCTCCTGGAAGTGTCTTATTAAAGGATCCATAGCTAAAATAAACAATAAAGGGCACAATGGGCATCCCTGTCTCATGCCTCGTGTCAAGCGAAAGGGTTGAGATAACGTGTTGTTGATGCGTAGTCTAGCTGTGGGGCAAGTCTATAAGAGAGCTGTGGTGGAAACAAAACCCTCAGGCATTCCCATGCAGCACATTATTGAAAGAAAAAAAGGCCATTCCAAAGAATCAAATGCCTTCTAGGCGCTGATGCAGGGACCATGTGGTCTATCCTCTGAAGAACTGCAAAAAAGGTCCGTAGGTTAAGCGAAGTGGAGCGGTGGGGAACAAATCCACACTGAGCAGGGGAAATGATAAATTCCATTAAGAGAGCCTGATTGCAAGGATGTATGGCATCACAACGCATGCTTTTACATCGCATGCTTTTAACACCTTAGCTGCTTCGCAAATATCCCTCCCCAGTGCTGCGCTGTCCATTGGAACTAGTGCTGAATGGACGTCCAATGGTCGTGCGCAGCACTGGGGAGGTAGCGCTCGTGACGACCGTTGGCCGTCAGCAGCGCTTAAGAGGTTAACACCGCAAGTTTTACAACGCATGCCTTTACAACGCATAGTGTTGAGGGGTGCTGGATAGTGAATAGTTTAATTTACTATTCCAACTCCAGTCCCCGTGGATAGTAGGGAAGGTGTTGGATAGTAAATTAAATCTATTCCCTATCCTAGAGCGCACCCCAGTGCAATGCGTTGTAATGGTTTGCGTTGTAAAAGTTGCAATGTAAAAGCACTGCATGGTAAAAGTTGCGTTGTAAAGGATGTTTCCCGATGGCAATCACCTTAACCAATATTTTATCACCTTCGACACTCATGACAAGCTCAGCTCGTCATGAAAACATTACTTTGGATCATCCCCAGCACAGCAGGGGAAAATGCCTAGCATCGATGTGGTTAAAATCCAAATTCAGTAAGGAGATGGGCCTGTATGAGCCACACAGAGAAGAGCCCTTGCCAAGCTTAGGAAGAAGAGTAATGACAGTCTCTCAAAAAGTAGGGGGAATAATTTGCTTCTCCAGCGATTCTGCGTAGCCTTACATCCCCTACTTAATAATTTCCTTTATACGCTTTACAGATAGGGATGTGCATCATGCTTTTTTAATATGTGTCCAACCTGTGGCACCTGAATTAACTTTATATGTGGAGCGCAGACCTGCCTGCACTTGACACATACTTGTTAGCAAGTACCTTTCACTTACTTCCCTATTTGGGCTTATGAAGCGGTCTGCCTGCCTTTCTCTGTTTTTCTATAATTAGGGCTATAAACGAATGGTACTGGTACCATCAGTAAATTCAGAACAAAGACAGGTACCGGTAAATATTACAAAGGTTTTTGTAATGTGGATGTCACACATGTGAACACTCCCACCAGCTGCACTTTGCTGCATTGAACTTTTAGTCCTACACTTAATTGCGGTTGGAGTTTTTTCGCTCAAGCAGTCCATTAGCTAATTAATAAAATTGCTTTCTTTTGTCTTATCAAAAAAAATCTTTCTGGATGGGTCCTATGAGACTTTCAGCCATTAGTGTGCAAAGGCAGAAAGCCTGGGCAGGTTGAGTGAAGAGGAAATCAGAGTCAGAGGACTGGCCTAGATGTCATGGCTTAATTGACTCATTTGAGAGAAAGGATGGGGAGAGGGTGGTGAAGAGAGGATCACAAAAGGAGATAGAGCAGAGAAAAGAGCGAAACAGAGATACAGAAAGATGCTGAGGGTGTCAGATCGCAGGATGAAAAGAGGAAAAAGAGGGTTATACAGAAAGCAAGGTAGAGAAAAAAGAGAGAAACAGGGAATGTGTGGGATTGGGAGGCAGAAAGCGCTGCGAGGCCTCCGAGTAGTCTGGCGCTATATAAATATAATTTTTCATTTCATTTCATTTCATTTCAGAGAGGAATAGCAAGTGTAGAAGAGAGAAGTGAACAGCTAGAGATAGGGAAGGAGAGAGAAAAATAAGCCATAAATATTCAGTGAGGATCCAATTTGTAATTTGCAAGTTAAAGTTTTTAATCCCAGCAGCATACTTTGCAAAGTGAGAATATTTTTGCAGAACTCTTCTTGAGGGTCCTGCACAGAGGTCAAGTGAACAGAATCCACTGGGTACCTTATCCCCAAGTCTTTTAATTTTCCCAAAGCAGCTCCCATACTTTCTGTTAAACAACAACCATGGCTGAATGGTTAATGTGGATTTAGAGTTGCTTCACCCAGAAAGGGAAGGAGGTGGTCGCCTGTAGTTCAATGAGAGGTCCTTGTTGCCCGAAAGAAATATAAATGTGTGCACTTAGCTCATCAGCAAATTTGAAAGCTGCTGAGGTACCTATCTATATATACTGTGTGTAATGCATAATTATATTAGTTTGTATTTAACTACAGCTAGCTATCTCACACTGAATGTTTAATTCATTTAGAAAATATTGACTTACATATTCACAGTCCTTTCTGTCACAGTTTGGGACTTCTAAGCACTTTATTTATATATTGATGTCATTATTACTCAGCACATCAAACAGGATTTAAATCACTGACCATCCAGTAAGACAGACCCACATCTGAAGTGATCACATTTACCAAGTAAGCTTTTCCACCAGAACAATGCATTTCCCACAGATTCTTTTTCTAAGTAGCTTTTGCTTTGAATTTAATGTGTGTGCAATATATTTAGGTCAAGGTCTGAACAATTAGTTACCAAAAATCTTGTTCGCTTTAGCCCCTACCCTCATCTACAGATTTTTATACCAGTCCTGCAGCAGTAAAGCTGAGCTGCCTGCTGCAGACTTCGGGGGTCGTTGCAGGGAGTAGCGGCAGATGGACATGGCCCTCTTCCTTTTCTCCTATGAGAAGTGGGCACTGTGTTACTGCTCAAAGGTCTGGCTGGTCCCTGGACTGCCATTGCTCACTGCAATTATCTATAATTACAAAGCATCTGTAAGAGCGATAATCACAGACAAAGGAAATGAGCAATAATAAAGCTCAGGCCGGGGTCGCATGCAGCCCTCCTGAGCTTTACATGTGGACCGCTGGTCAACAGTTGTTTACTCTATGTAGCACTAACATTAAAAGAAGTTAAATAAAGGACAAACATGTATTTAAAGGTCAATTGAAAATAAAGAAAAGTAGTAACTTATGTGTTACTGGTTGACTAGGGTGTGATCCCTGATATAGCAGCAACTGCAATCTTTGTCTGAGTAAGGCACAAGCAAACCACAAATTATCCTGTGCTCTTCTCGGGTAGCTTGGGACAGAGTAGTCAGGCTTAACCTAGAGGCAACATGTATTTGTGCAAAACTTGAAAACAGTAAAAGAATGAAAATACCACACAAAAAATTCCACACCTGGTTAGAAAAATAGAGCTTAATTTCATAAATAAAACAAAACCTAAAACACAAAAAATCCAATCAGTAGACCCAGATTTATGAATTTTGAAAGAATAAAGTGTAAAACGGTGCCTAAAGGTACAATGCACCTACTGCTGCTATCTGGTCACACTAGATCAGGTCAAATGCAAAAGTTCAGTCCAAGCATGATGGAGCGCAGGTTGGCTACAGTCACAGGTTAGTCTAATTGAAGATTTATCTTCTTGAGTTTTGTGTCAAGAGTTTCATTTGTGTTGGAGAGGCATAGCGCAAAGAGCATACCTGGTCTCGCGGATGAGTGGGCAGGTGCTTTGTGAAGTTGGTGCTGCATGGGCAGGTAATGCTGCTGTGTGAAGAGATGGCTAGGTGGCGGCTCACACTGGTTTTCAGTGTAAGTGGCACAATCTTGGGGTGAACCGGCCTGTTTGCGGGAGCGAAGTGCCCAAAAGTTTGATTTAAGCTCATTGAGCCACACCAAGGGTCCAAGACCTGTGGGACACCACCAGGAAGTCACAGCAGCTAGTTCCATTAGTTTGTTGGTCAAATCAGAAGACCAGCAGACTAGCCCTCAGAGTCACTCTGGTGTCCTGGGTTCAAGGTGAAGTTGCAGGCCTGGATCTTCATCCCCAGATAAGAGGGCAGCAGGTCAGCACAGCAGGGCAACAGTTCCTTTAGAGCAGCAGTCCAGCAGAGTGTCATTTTTTTGTAGCAGCATTTCTTCTTCCTGGAAGAGTATCCACAGGTCCAGATGTTTACTGAAGAGTTGGTGTCTGACGTCCAGTATTTATACACAGTTGCTCCTCTGAAGTAGGGAGAATCTTCTAGAGGCTTGCACAGTTTTGCTACCTCCCCTGACCTGGCTCTTGACTAACTACAGGGGATATGCAGCCTTTTGCGTTGAGACAGGATACAGACTATTCAAGTGTAAGTGCAACTGGGCCCAGCTCCTCCCATCCACTCTGCCAGTGATCACCATTCAGTCACACCTAACTTCCCCATTGTGTGTGACTCTCTATTTGGATTGCACAAAGCACAACTGTCAGCTACAAATGGTTAAGGCAAGAAAATGCCAGCTTTCTAAACAAGGCATTTTCAGAATTTCAATTTATAATCTGACTTTACCGTAAATTAGGATTTTAAATTGTGATTCCAGATGCACCAAACAGGAACTGATTATCTATTCCCATTTTGGAAAGTACACTTAAAATGTAATACAGTAACTCCAGTGTTACCCTTTGAGAGAGATAGGCCTTGCAGTAGTGAAAAATGGATATGAGTTTTTCACTACCAGGACATGTAAAGCTTAAGAGTGCAGGTCCTTTTTTTAGGTCCAGCATCCGAGACCTCAAAATGGCGACGGCCTCATCAAAGGATGCGTACCGCACCGAACAGACTCCCGGGTCAATCGCATCGTTCACCGAAAGACCCCTTGGAGCGGACAAATTGTGTATCAACCTGAACTCACCTGGGTCCTTCTTGGGGACCACTCCCAACGGTGAACAAACAAAGTCGCCAACTGGTGGCATGCCATATGGTCCAGCAACCCGACCTCGGGCCACTTCCTTCCCAATCTTTGCCTGTACCCCCCCCCCGTATTCCGTTGAACCGATAGTTGGTTCTTACATTGTGCCTACCCCCGAAAATCCCCCGCCGGAATGCGGAAACCATATGAGAAACCGTCTCGCAACACCCCGGCGGAGACATAATCAGGGTATTCGTTCAGCCACGGGATCAGTGCCATGATATCAACAGGAGTAGGTAATGGTGCCCCTCGGTCGATCTTAGACCTGTTTGGCGCCTCCTCTACCTCCCGTATCACCATTCTTGGCTCTGCATGAACTCTCGGGGTGTGAGGACTGTCCGCACCCTGCACACTCATGCCTGAACTTGCATGTCCCCTGTGGCCTAGAACACTTGCCTCTGTTAGAGCTCCAACAGATCCCTTTCCTACCTGAGTTCCCATTATTCTTTGCGTTCTGATCACTGCTTGTGCCCGCTCGAAAGGGCGCCCCCAAAGAATGGCGGGAAGGCTCAACCCCGTTCCCGCCCAAAGAAGGCGACTTCGCCGTGTTTGACCCCGCAAGTTTCTGCCAGGAAATGGAGTCGAAACAATCCCACGTCAGGGATGAGTCGTACTCTTTGGACTTACGAAATGTGCTATCGTAACCACACCATTGATAGCCCCCGTATGATTCATAGAATTCCATTATACGTGTCTGATAAACAGCTAGTTCCACCAATAATTCGGGCTTACGTTCCCCCATAATTGCAGTGAACATTCCAAACGCCCTGGCCCAATTGGCGATCGTTTCCTCCACTCTGAAACCCGCCATCTTTGCACGCCATACACTAGGATGCAACAACTCCTTCTGATTTTTTACATGCTCAATCTCATAATGATCGGTCAACAAGGAAAACATGTTCACATATTTATCCGCCCAAATCCTTTCTTTCACATCCATCGGGATATGTTGAACCATTTTTTCCCTCCTTGAGGGTAACGATCCCTCCCCCGCCATCGGCAATGGCTGCTTACCCGAACAAGTAGCTGAGCCTGTTGTCGCTGTCGATCCAACGCTCGATACTGGTTGTTCCACAGGAACCTGTGGGGAAACAAGAGGACAAGGTGCCTTCGCAGCATCTTTCGATTGCCGCAACTGCTTCATTATCGACCTGGCCTCTTCCGCCGTTGCCCCCTCGTTCTCTCTGCCCAACCATGCCGCCAACTGGGCAGCCAGCTCAGGAGGCATATCCCCCTCGTTCACCGGAGTGACCACTACAGGGATCGGTGGTCCCGGGACTGGAACTGGGGCCTCGATCGGAGTGACCGGGCTCGCTGGAGGTGATTCGGGAACCGGGGCCTCCCCACCTGATGCCCCCTTCTTGGCCCTTCTACCTCTCCCGTTAGGGATTACTCCCGGCAATGCAGGTCCGATGACTCTCTTCGGTCCACCCGCACCATTCATTGCCGCCATTTGCTTCTTCATGTTCGCCATGTCCTTCACCAGCATACGAAGCATCTGTTCGGTTCCAACCTTCTTTCCGACCTTCTTGCCAGGCATCGTTCCCGGATATTCCTCGAGGTCCTAGGTCAACAAGCTCCGAAAATGCTGAAAGAAGAAACACAAAATTACAAGTTTCAAAATTGGCTCTTGTTCCGTCAGGGGCTCACGTGCAACGACGGGGTGCAGCTTCCAAGCACAGGAACAAGAGGATGCTTCTTTGGATTGTTGTTCCTTTTATTCTTCTCCGGGAGGGCGTGGACCCTCCTCCGACCGCCTTCAGGGCATGGCCAACGGTGTGAGTGTCTAGGACAACCCCTCTTGGGCGGGAAAAGGCGCGCCCCGGCTACGCCGCTTCGGGCATACCAGCCGTGACACGCCTCCCGCCCAAAATGGCTTCCCGGGGGGATCGGGGCACCTGACCATACGTTCGGGGGGACCGAGTGGTCGCCCCTTTCCACTTGCTATCGGTTAACTTTACTGTTTGTTTTTCACCCAATTAGTTGGTTGCGCTCTATACTGGAGTAGCGCACTATATGGCCATGGTTTGTTTTGCTTAGATCGGAGGCACGAGTCCTTTGCTCCCCTTCTGCTTTTTAGATTGGTTTCACTATTCGTGTTCGAGCAGCAGTCTTTCATTAGGGGGTTATTGGGCATATCCTTAACATACCCACGGAGACTGTGTCTTCACTATTATGTGATAGATAGGCCAATTCGGAACCTTTTGATTGCAAAGATACATTGCAATGTGTCGTCCTCATAGTATGCTATTAACTGTTGCCTTCATATTGAGGTTAAAATGTTTATATAAGATTTTGTGCAAAGATTGGTTTTATTGCAGATCTCATGATTGTGAGGTCAGTCCATTTACACGCGGAAATCTTCCGAGAATACGCGTTGCAAAGGAGTTCATTGGATGCTTGATGTTATCTATATTGGACTTTTCCAATTAAAGTGAGTCTTATATATAAAATATGTATTCTTGGAGAGGGATTTGTGAGAATTCTCATGGGAGAAGATTGATGAGCTAGTGATGGTGTATTTTTATAATTTTAGATTTACTGACTTCTCCTTGAAGCCCTGTATGATACACTATAATATTCAGTGCAGTTATTGAATTTTGGCCTATGGAAATACCTTGTGAGATCATTGGTGAGCCTTTGTGGGCAACCTACTATCATTATGGTGGTAGTTGAAACTTATTTTGTTCACATTACGTTTGGGTGTTTGTTTATTCTTGGCTTTCCTTTTTCTTTTCTTTTGGTCTCTTCTGGCCCTTATAACTATTATTCCTTTTTATAATTTATGTTTGGCGAAAGTAAAAATTTTTGGATCTCAAAATAAATCTACTTACTCCTGTTTCACATATTACTTCCTTATCACACTCTGGTGATTCATCTGTGGATACTTGGAGGATTATGGGGAACCTCATTTTTCCTTAAATTGTGTTTACACATGGTGTATATTTCCTTGCCTCTTTTGAGGTCATTTGTTGTTTCATATGGAGGTTGTAATATTGGTCTTTTGGTGCATATTCTAGCCCTGAGGAAGTCTATGGCGTATTTCACTCAAAGACGAAACACGTGTTGGCTAAGATCCAATTGAATGCTGTTTTGAGAAATAAAAGAAGAAGAAAACGTACACTTGTGGACACATTTATTCTGGACTTTATCTAAATACTTTGGACCTTCATTGTTTAGGATACAATAAACCTGGCTTTAACTGTGTGGACTTGTTCTACATATTTGGTGATGGTTGGATGGACATCACCCTTATCCCTATGAGCATCCTGTTACTGTGAAATGTACTACTTACAATGAGTTACATATGAGACACATATATGAGTATGGCGAGTTGTATTTAAGTGTTGAATGGTTGATGGAGTGTGTGCGGGGCATATATTGATTTGATGTGTGCATTTCTAATGTATTATGTGTTGAAAATATATATCTATCTTTGAATGAACTATGTTGAATCACTTAGAAAACAGAGAAAAAGAACAAAAACAATAACTATTTAAATAAAAATACGTTTTTTTGACATCAATGTTGTAATTATTGTCTTTGGTGTCTGACTTTGGCTGCAGTGAGCTCATCTTTTGCTTCTTTCTGAATAATGGACTCTTTATGAGCCATTTCTATATCATGAAGGGGCAGACAATTCTGTGATTTTGTATATTGTATCTTCCCCTGCTTGTCTGCTCCATATCAGTTTTCAGGGGGCCCTCTTTTGGTATTAGTTACATATGAGACACAAACAGAAAAAATTGCAAATGTACATGTTGTAAAGACACTCAAGGAGGAGATATAAACAGAAAAAAATTGCAAAGGTACAAGTTGTTAAGTTACTCAAGGAAGAGATACAAACGGAAACACTCTAAAATCACATAGGAATGGTAGTAAGTACAAAGGTCTACTACTTATACCAGTGGTTAGAGTTCTATATATACAAATAGTATGTTCACTCAGGATTACATTTTAACAGCGATTAGGCTTGGACAATTATATATTACATATTTACATATGTATATATTTATGAGTTACAGAAGTATGGCTCAGGCATAGGGAAAAAAGCAGGCAAGGGTAGAGAAATTCTGGGGAGAGAGGAAAGGAATAAGGGATGTAGAAAGAGTGAGGGAGGGAAGAGGTAGGGGAAGGGGTGATGAGTGATGGGATCTGCTCTGTCCACGCAGGGCCCCGGGCCCACCCCGCCCTGACCCACCACAGTGCAAGTCCCGCTCCTCAAAGCCAACCCGGGCCGGGCCCTTAAAGCCACCATCTTGAGTGCGACAGGCTGCGGGGAAGATCATTTCAGGGAGCACCCCTCGTTGAGCTAAGGTCCCTAGAGCCATCGCTTTATGAATGGAATACGTTGCGCTGCATGAGAAATGTTTTATTACACTTCAGGAGTCATCTGGGCCAGCCGACATGATGGAGGCTCAACAGAGCTTAAAGAGACGCCACCATCTTCTTCATCGCGTCAAGCCACGCCACATACAACAAGAGATGCGACCACGAGTCAGACTTTGGCAGTGGAGGAAAATCTTGCAGGTCAATAGATTGCCAGTTACCTCCTCCTTAATATTTACATTATTTTTCCCATCCTCCTATTGATGTCATCTTATGACTGTAGTTGTTGTTTTCTCATTTTGGTTATCTAATAGTTGGGCTCATTCACAAATCTCTGTTTTAGCACAGTGTGTGTCCTTGTGCTTATTATTTCATCATAATTTGTGGAGTAACAGTAGGCACGACAGCTCATTCACGTATATACCCACTTTTGAGAGTTGTATACACCATCAAGGTAATAGGTTTTAATATAAAGAGGGTAGGCTCAGCTTTTTGTTATTTTCAACGTTTAGAAATTCAGCACCCTGATTGTGTAAAAGTCAGAACATCTATTTTTTTTGTGTTCAATAATTTTATTAAATTTTAAAAGGTAAATAAATAATTAAGAATATTACAAAGTGATACAGTTGATGAAAGTCAAGAAGATCAAAATAGCATGTAGCAATCACCAAAAGTACAAAGTATCATATGAAGATACGAAGAATTATGTCAAAGAACAAAATGGCCAACAAATGTATCACTATGCTGAAAGAAAAGGAATTTATGTAGAGAAAAAGGAAATAAGAAAAGAGAGAAAGTAGATTAGAAGGAAAAGAAGGGGGAAAGGAAAGGAGAGGGAAGGGAAGGAAAGAGAAGGAAAGAAGGATCTAATGTGGTGCTACAAGTATAAGACAATACAATACTTAACTAGACGATACAAAGGAATATTGATCGACCAGCCCTTTCGAAGTCAAATCCATATATGAATCCAGAGCTCTCCAGACATTGCTAGAGATATTCAGGGTAAGATGAGCTTCATCGACCGAAGTATGTGCACTTCTTAAAAAAGAGACCCATGCCCACAAAGTATGGTATGATATGGAAGAAAAAGACTTCCATTCCATAAGAATCACATTAACAGCTACTGTCAATAAAAGATCCAACAATTGTAACTCTAAGGTATCGAGCGGTAGAGGCACTCGGGAAGCCAAAGGGCCCAACATAACCATGGGAAAGGAAAGCTGAAGTTGGGAGTGAAAGATTAACATAAGATGTTTATGTATTAAATTCCAGTAGGGCTGTAAAAGGTAACACTCATAGAACATGTGTGGAAAATCACCAGCAGACAGACCACAACTCCAGCAAAGATCATCATCCTTTAGGTTTAGGGAATGTAAATGTACAGGAGTCCAATGAAGAAGATTGATGGAGAAGAATTTAGATTGAATTAAAGAAGGGGCAATTTTATTGCGAAGCGAAAGTTTCCCAATCAACTGCCAAGTCTCTGGAGATATATGCTCAATGAGTTCCTGATCAAAATGACGCAACCACTTCTGTTGGGTAACAGTAGAAAAGTCAGAGAAAGTGGAAGACAAAAATTTATAAATTTTTGAAGCAACATGCCCAGATCTAAGCCATAAATTAAGCAATGTAATAGTAGGCGAATTGGGCTCCAAACGTAATTTAGCAAGAGCAACCTTTATTTTGAGAAAAGTATAAAAGTCTAAGTTAGTGAGAGAGAATTGTTGGGTTAATGAGGAAAAGGGTAAAGGATCATTGCTAGAGTCATATAGATGTCAAACTAGCGTAATCCCCTTAGATGCCCAGTAAGTTATCAAAGTGGGTTCAATAATGAGCTTAATTCTAGGATTACGCCACAATGAGGACCACCTCGATTTATAAATTGGGAAAGCCACTTTCTTGTCAATAAATCTAACTGCAGCAATGGTATCCAAGATGATTGTATGAGAAAAAGGAATAGATAAGTTGGACGTAGTTAAAAAGGAAGAGGTTGGCAAGGGAAAAGAAAGATCCTGCCCAATCACCAACCAAGAAGGCGTGTGTCCAGGGGCAGAGGAAAACCATAGAGCACCTTGAGAAGCTAAAAAAAGTGACTTGGTATTTCTCCCAGTCAAGGAAAATTACAGCCACCCATATCATAAGGTTTCCTTAAAAATGTATACGCAATTCGAGCTCTCTTATCATTCCATAGAAATTTAGACGTGAGGGAGTCAATCTCATTAAAAAAGGAAGAAGACAATTTGACAGGGAGCATAGATGATACAAAATTAATAATAGGAATAATCATCATTTTTAAGGTTTGAAGACGACCCCACCAGGAAATATGCTTAGGGGACCAGGTATCCAAAAGATGACGTACTTTAAGTAAAGTTTGAGCCTCGTTGTAAGCCACCGTATCATAAAGAGTACTACAAAACCAGACCCCCAAATATTTAAAAAGTTTAGATTGCCATTTAAAACCAGCCGTACCCATATGTGCAGCGAAACAATATGCATTTAAAGGGAAAATTTCTGTCTTATCTCTGTTAAGGGTATATCCAGAGAAACTAGAAAAAAGAGAGACAGTTTCTGTAATAGCGGGACTGGCCGACACAATATCATCTGAAAAAATGAGAACATCGTCCGCATAAGCAGCTGTCTTTATGCAATTCGATCCGAAAGTGAACCCCTGAATATCTGGGTGGAGATCAATTAGTCAAAGGAGCGGGTCAATAGATAATAAAAACAAAAGTGGAGACAACGGACAACCTTGTTGAGTACCTTGACACAAACTAAAAAACTCAGATGTAGCTCCATTGACTCTAATATTTGCTCTAGGCTGGGAATATAAAGACATAAACATATTGACAAAAGATTCACCAAGATTATGTGCACAAAGAACAGCATGTAAAAATGGCCAAGAGACCTTGTCAAAAGCCTTCTCTGCGTCTAAGGCCAACGCAGCTGCTGGAAGAGTAGACCGCTTGGCTGTACCCAAGATATGACAAAAGGTACGGATATTATCCCTGGCAAGTCTACCTTTGATAAAGCCCGTCTGTGAAGGATGAACCAGTGTAGGGATATAAGATTCCAACCTCTTAGCGAGGATCTTTGCAAAAATCTTGGCTTCCATGTTAAGTAAAGAAATAGGGCGAAAGTCCTTAGGATCTGAAGGATCTTTACCTTCCTTTGGGATCACCACAATAGTGGAATCTGCCGCAGTGCCCGAGACGAACCTTCTCGAATAAAAGCATCAAAAACAGCCTTAAGGCGAGGAACCATCGAAGGAAGAAAGGTTTTATAAAACATAAGGGGGAATCCGTCCGGACCCGGAGCTTTACCCGATCGTGTGGCCTTAATGGCAAGTATAATTTTCTCAGACGTAATCGATCCCCCCAATTTCTCACCATCCTCCGCTGAGACAACCTGAAGAGGGATTGTACTCAGAAATTCTTGGCATTTCTCAAAAGACGACTGATTAGTGGGGGTATAAAGATTACTATAGAAGTCACGAAAAACTTCAAGGATTTCCTGAGGCTGAAATTTTTTAACACCAGACCTATCATTAATAGAAGAGATTTGAGAGGACTTGAAGCCAGATTCCTGAAATTTTAACGTCGCTGCTAGGATTTTACCAGCACAGTTTTTCAATAATAATCGTTTTGATTTCTGGGCTTGAACCCCAATATGTGCTCTCTTGGTAACGATAGTGTTATATGAATATTTAAAATTTTTAATGGTTTGCAATAATTGTTTATCTTTAGAACGTCGAAAAGAAGCTCATGTCGTTTAATACTATCAACCAGATCTGTAAGTTCCTTTTTGACATCAGCATTTCTTTTCACCATTATTTTGATAATGTGCCCTCTAAGTGTACATTTAAATGCATCCCACAAAACTATTGGCGAACGAACTGAGCCTTCATTATCAGAAAATACATTTTCAATTTCGTCATGTAGAGCCAAAACTTGAGCGTCATCGTGCAAAATCTCTGTATTCAGTTTCCAAGAGCGAGGTTGTGTTTTAGGAGCAAGAGTTAGGAGAGAAAAGGAAACAGCCGCATGATCTGAAACAAGAATAGGATGGATGTGTGGAGAAGATGAGGATTGTAGAAGAGACGAGTGAAGCAAAAGATAATCAATACGAGAAAAGCTAGAATGAGGAGAGGAGAAGAAAGAAAAATCACTGCCTGTAGGATTATGAAGACGCCAAATATCTTGAAGATTAGCAGAGGAGCACATATGTAACAATTGTTTGTGAGCTCTGGAAGAGCGGAAGGGAAAAGCAAAATTCCTATCCAACAAGGGGTCCATTGGTAAATTAAAAACACCTCCCACAATTAGATTTCCGTTATGAGGAGTATTTGCTAATTTTGTAGTAATTTCCTGCCAAAATGAAGAATCATCGCTGTTTGGAGCATAAATATTTAAGACATAAAGATCAACAACACCATCAGTAAGTCTAGAAAACACCCAACGACCCTCAGAATCATGCTCCGCAGAGACCACAGAGAGACCAGAATTTTTAGAAATTAGTGTTATCACACCATTTTTTCCCCCCAGCGCATCAGAGCACACCACATCAAGGACCCACTCTTTCCTCAGCAATAGAGCTTCTTTATAAGATACTTTCATTTCCTGTAAAAGTACTAATTCTGAGGATAAAGATTTACAGTAATCCAGAATTTTAGCCCTCTTCACCGGATGATTCAGCCCCCTAACATTATGGGAGACAACATTCAACCCAGACATAGTCCTACATCAACAATGAAATCCGAACAATAATGATGAAAGAAGGAGCAATACAAAAACCAAGGCAACCTTCCAAGGACCACAAAAAATACCAAAAGAGAGGAGCACCAACAGAAGATCCAAGAAGAGTAAAAGAAAGAGAGAGAGGAAAAGTAGAAGAAAAGAAAAGGAAAGAGAAAAGAAAAGGAGGGAATAGAAAGAAAAAAGGAGAGGGGGAGGTCTATGAAAGGCCAAATTCATACCAGGGGGGACATGGAGGGGCAAGCAAGGGGACCGCCAGGAAAAAAAAAAAGAGTAATGAAGCCAACGATCCCATATGAGAAATATGACAGATAAAGACGTAAAAAGTGATAAGAAAAATAGGCGCCAAAGAGCCTTATAAATCATATACAAGAGAGGACTAAAAGAAAGAGCATGAGCTAATCAAATAGGCCATAACAGCTAATAGAAGCCCTCAACAAACCATCAATCAGCTAGATATAAGATACATAAACCAATATATACAGTATATTAAGCATCATAAATAAATACTAACAAGAAATAGCAATGAGTATAGTTCATAACAGAGAGTAAAATTTACATCTATATATGTAAAATGTAAGGAAGAACTGTATTCTAAGCAAACAAATTAATTATTCAAAATTGATGTTCATGAGGAGAAAAATGCATAGAAACGTAAACAAAAGTAACTCGGGTCTAAAATATACCTTTATATATCTCATGGCAATAACAAAAATAGAAACCAATTAATGAGCATCAATAAGCAAGAAAATTAGAAAACATAGCAGTACTCATTGAGATGAAATAAGTTAAAGATGATAATATATTTAAGAGACAAGACTAAAAATAAGACATCTAATAAATGAGCAATATACATAACCATCACAACCAGTGTAAGCAAACATAAACAATCGGAAAAACCAAAACAAATAGACACGGGGGAAAAATTACGAAAATAGATCAAAACAGAACATCAAAAGAATAAAAAAGAAGAAGAAATAGTGAACACATAAAAAGAAACACCCAAATAAGAAAACAAAACATCTACAGAAAAACAACCACCTGGAACCTAAAAAGTAAGAAAGAATAAACAGACATAAGAAAAAAACTATGGCAAGCAAAACATAAAGTAACTACTGTGAACAATGATAAACAATAACGGAAAAAAACAAAGTATGAGGACAACAATAGAAGAGACATCCATACATACATAGAGAAGAAGAATATAAGGAAAAGAGGCATATCTGAAAGTCAGAAATAATAAGCAAGATATCTAAAATAAAGTATCAAGGGCAAAAGAATCAAGAGACATAAATACACATAGGAAAGATATGAACTCCATTGTAGTAAACAACATATGAACTAGAAAGCTAGGAATACCATCTTATAAACAGTAAGAGCAAAAAAACATCATTTATAATTGAAATCTATTACACAAGCTAAGCATAAAGAGACAAAAATAAAACTTCATAAGGACAACAAGAAATCAAGGGCCCGATGGACCAGGAGTAGGAAAAGAATCCATCTGAGACTCAGACTGATTATCCAGAAAGGAGGAGAGATCAGAAGGTTCATCAAAGATTCTCGACCGGCCCTGAAAGGTGATACGAAATTTCGAAGGACCTGCAAAGGAAAAAGGGATATGCATATCTGAAAGACGTTTCCGTAGATTAAGAAAACCTTTCCTTCGAATTACAGTGTCTCTGGCAAAGTCCTGTGATATAGCAATCCGGTGACCTTCCCAAGTTACCGCATTGACCTTCCTCATGTGAGCCAAAATTTGCTCCGAGTGCTGATGACGCAGTGGTTTAAAAATTACCGCCCTTGGATGTGAGGAGGACTTGGGTCTAAAAGTAGGTACATGATGAGCCCTTTCAATTTCAAAGTCCTTCTGGAATGAAAGTTGAAGAGTAGATGGAAGCCATTGGTATAGAAAGTCTATCATCGATGAGGCCGTTTTTTCTGCATCTTCAGGGAGACCAAAAATACATAGATTACTCCTACGGTTGCGATCCTCTTGTTCTGTAAGATCCCTTCGCAACGCCGCCATTGAGCGCTCCATCTGCTGAAGAGACTTAGAGTGCTGTTTCGCAGTGTCTTCCGCACCACTAATACGTGTCTCCGCATTCGTAAAACGGATAGATAGTGCTTTAAAATCATTTCCGATAGCCGCTACCTCAACTTGTAGAAAATCAGTATTTGTCTTAGTAGATTGTGCAATGTCATGTACAGAATTTAAACGTGACAAAATGGTGTCCAATGTGGTACTAATATCCTTCTGAGATGACTCCGGGGAAGGAGAAGTTTGTTTAGACCTCTTCAGAGCACCTTTAGAGTCTTTAGCAGTAGAAGGGGGACCCATAGTGTCAGCCATAAGGTATGTCTACAAGAGAAGTCAAATAATATTACCACACAAAAAATAAAACCTGTGCGAAAGGAATCTGACCCATAGGACCAGAAAATGAGAGAAAAAAGAATAGGAGCGCACAAGGACCCAATAAAATCAGTAGGTAGCCTATAAAAAGTAGACACTGTCAATAATGATAGTAGTAGAGCACAAAATGGCGGTCATTGATAAGAAGGGAGGATACATTCATATGAAATGTGGAAAAAGCGCTGAAAAAACAGTGAAAAAATAGTCTAACCAGCCCCTACGAAGAGAGAAACAAGTAAAGCAGTTCATCAATCATGCTTGGGCCAGAGACTTAGAGGAGAGAATCAGTCATGACGAGATAAAGACTGGAATGTGTCATAACACTGCCTGTGAGACAAATTGTTGCCTCCATGAGCATAGGAAACGAGAGAAGTGATAAAAAAGCACCATAATCCAGCGTGGCATGCAGGTGACATTGGCTTTAAGCATGGGCGGAAAATCCGTTCCGCTCGCGGATTTTGCGGATTTTCGGTAAATTCGCAATCCGCGAACTCCCGCGAATTTACCGAAAATCCGCAAATCCGCGAGCGGCGGATTTTTCCGGGGGCAAAAGTTCAAGCCTGGCCTGTTGTAACTATTTTAGGATGGCGCCGGCAAGCTGCCAGCGCCATCCTAAAATAGTTACTAAGTTAGCTTCAACAGGAAGCTCTAATAGATAAAATAAAGCAGGTGCTCGCACCTGCTTTATTTTATCTATTAGAGCTTCCTGTTGAAGCTAATTTAGTAAGTATTTTAGGATGGCGCTGGCAGCTTGCCGGCGCCATCCTAAAATATTTACAACATGCCCTTCCTGTGACCCTTCCTGTGACTCATTCGTCGTCGAGGCAGGTGTGCCTTCTTCCCAAATCTACCGTGGAAAATCAGCTGTGGTGCTGGATAGAGGCTTTTGCATCCTTGACTTTCACGAGCGCAATACCCGTTCTGTTCCTGTGACCATGAGCTTTTTCTCTTCATCTGCTGAACTGATCTTTCTCTGACCTTTTATGCACACAAGAGGCATGTGAACTCGCATGGAAGCCCCGCACGTTTGGCCCCGTCTTCCCGCCATTCACCCACTATGATGGACAGCTCACTCAAGGGACCCCTGCGCCCTTCGGGCGATTGCATAGTTACACACACATGGTCGCTCGAACTAGTTGATGCTCAAATTCAGTGACTCATTCATTAGCCCAAAAACAATCATGAGCGTCTTCGAGGCTGGGCAGGTGTGCCTCTTCCCAAATCTACCGTGGAAAGTCAGCTGTGATGCTGGGTAGAGGCCTTTGCATCCTTGACTTTCATGAGCGCAATCCCCGTGCTGTTCCTGTGACCAGGAGCTTCTTTCTCTTCATATTATTGTGTTCGCACGGGTTGCTGCAAGTTCGCACGCGTTTTGTACAATTTCGCAATTTGCGAAATTGTACAAAACCCTCGCGAACTTGCAGAAACCCGTGCGAACATAAAAAAAAAAATCCGCAAATTCGCGAGAATTCGCGGATTTTGCGGATTGCGAGTTCGCAAATCCGCAAAATCCGCGAACGCGAGATCCGCAAAATTCGCCCATGCTTAATTGGCTTTTGTCAAATCTGTGAGGAGAAAAACGCGAGCGGCGCCACCAAAAACAAAATAGCGGCCGCTCACGAAATGCAGGAAACGGAGCTCTCAATGACTAAAAAAGCAGGTTCCTGCAGATTCTATCAGCAGATAAACGTAACAAATCGCTCACGGCATATTCCGATATCTGAAATGGCGATTTTCAAGAGGCAGGCACCGTCACCAGGTATCCTAGATCGTCCCGACAGCCGCCGATGCCCCGGAGCTACTCGCAAGCCGCCATCTCGTTGCGGCGCGCAAGCCACGCCCCAAGTCAGAACATCTATTTAATGTGCTAAGAAGCTGCCATTTTCAGGGCCAAGACCTATCTATTAAAACAACAAGTGTAAATATTACTTAATCTTGCATTGGTTGATACAATTGGTTAATGGCTTACCAAAGGATGTGGGTGCACATACAATTGTCCATGTATGTCACAGATGAGTCCCCTCAAAGTACTTTCTGCCATGCAGCTGGCCCTTCTTCTGAAGAGTGATTTAGTGTCCATTTAGTTTTAACTGATTTTCTAAGATGTTCTATTCCACAGATATTACACAGCGTACTCAAACCGAGCAAGGAAACCTGACGATGTCTCTCCTCAAATGTGTGTCTATACTAGAATTAAATAACCTTTTTTGATTATTCTGAAAAAGCTAGACCTTGTGATTAATGACGCAAAAATGCAACAAATGGAACACACGTTTCTTTGCTCATTCTCTAAAATCTGCTCCATGTTATAATTCATATAACATGAGTGATTCATGCCTGATCAACCAATAAAAAAGCAAATGCTATATATTGTACATGTGCAAATATTACTAAAGGATGTATGCATTTTTAAATGAGAAATGTGCTCTCAAACACAGGAGTAAATGAAATACAATGGGGATACATAAACAGACTGCATAAAACACAGGTAACACCCAGACTTGATAAAACCCTGCCTTTTTCACGCATACAAATGATTAGCAATCTTTAATTTACACTTTAGGCGAAGTTAGGAATTGGTGATTCATCTATAGAGACTTCCCTTGGAATTCAATATACACAAGCCCTGGGGGCTTATCTACTCTATTTAAGGTATACAATTCTTGCAACTGTGCAAGAAGAAGCTCAACATTTGGGGTAATCTAAGGGCAATCTCAACAAAACAAATATCTTAAATGAGCTACTTCAAGATTAGGACTAATCATTGGGGTCTATAGAATCAAAGGGGTGAGACTAGCATAGTGGCCGTACCATCCTTGGCAATTGTCCTTCCTTCCCATGTGTTCTCATTGTTTTTTGCTTTTTGGCAGAGCTTGTGGAGTCCATCATTCTGAGAGACCCCTTCAGCTGCACATTCTGGTCCTGTCAGAGATACTCTTGGTATTTCCAAGCAAAGTCCTGTCTTGGAAGATCCTCTGTGTGTATAGCTACCTGCTATACTAATTATCAAACTAGATGGCAGTACCCTAACTTTCTTGACCAGATTTAAGCATTGCATAGTAACCTTCAGCCAGTGGATGAGCCACAACTGCTTAAAACTAGTGAATTATTAATTTTACAGAGGGATTGACTTATTAATGTATTTATGTATTGCAAGTTTATATTACATATAACTGAAAATGTATTGCTGAAAGAATTTCTCTGGGGACAAATGTGCACCTGGTTCAAACAGTAACATTGCTTTCAGGAAACAATAAATTAATATTCCCACACCAATATAGGAAGAGTGAATAAGTGGCAGGAAACACAAAGAAACAATTATAGACAATGATTGCAGTTAATTGGGCTCTATGTACCATTTCAGGCCAACAGCGAGGGAGAAGAGATATTATTTTTTAGAAATTATGTATACATGAGGTGAACTGTGAAGATGTATTCAAATAAAGGAAGGAACCTTTTCTATATTCAATGGAGTTTTATTTTTGTTTGCATATACACATATTTTTACATGGTACAGAAGAACTATTTTGTTGATTGTTTCTAGACCCATTACATTTCAGAGAAGACTTAATTAAATATAAGACATTTGAGTTATTTTCATAGCCAGTAATGATGAAGTCAGAAGATTGATCCTGGTGAATCTTTGAGAACAAATAAAGGGAAGTGTTTTGGAAAAGCAATAGAATGGCAACCTGATCATAATACTGGGAAACGGACAAAGTAGTAGTAGTAGTAGTAGATATTTATTAAGCGCATATTTCAACCTTAGGTCTCATAGCGCTTTGCCAAACACAGGAAACTAGAGGGAGGAGCAGAGATGTTTTGAGATCTTTTGGAAATTTTTTGTGGTTCGTTCCCTGGCGAAGTCGTAGCGGCAGTGAGTTCCATAGCTCCGTGCAGTTTTGGAAAGGGACCTGTCCCCATTTTTTACAGTCCGAACCTTGGGGATCTTCAAAAAATGCTTGTTGGATGAGCAGAGGGAGCGTTCTGATACTGATATTTAACCAGTTTATTTGCTAGATAGACCGGACCCTAGTTGCTCAAAGTTTTGTGAATCAAGCAACATATTTTAAAGGAGACCCTCTTTTTTATTGGTAACCAATGGAGGGTTTAAGGCTAAGGGTGGGTAACAAATTCCGTTCCGCTGATGGAACTTGCGAAATTTCGTCATTTTCGCGTTCCGCGCGGAACACGAAAATTTCAAAACTTCTGTGATCCACGGAGGAACAGAATTGTATTGCACAAAATGGTGGCATCTTTGTGGATAAATATGCAGGGCAGGATTCTTTCTGGCACGGTGCTCTTGTCACAAAAATTAAACCTCAACAGGAAGCACTTACAGACATAAATAAAGCAGGTGCCTGAGTTGAAGGTCGAATTCAGTAACGTATAATCAGCCCAAAAAATTAGCGAGCACGGTTAAGGCTAGGCAGGTCTGCTTTCTCCCAATATCTACTGTTTGCAATTAGCTGTTATCCTTGATGGAGGTCTTTGCATCCATGAGTTTCTCGACCGCAATCCCCGTGTAGTTCCTGTGACCAGGAGGCTGCTTTCTCCTCATCTGGTGCTCTGATCGGTCTCTGACTCTAAATAATAGGCATGTGAACTCGCATAGAAGCCCTGCCCGTCTGGCCGCTCCACATACACTAATGGTATGCAACGTCTTCCCGCCTTTTCCCTCACTATGATGGACAGCTCACTCAAGGGACCTCGGCGCCTTTTGGCGAGGTGGCAAAGTTACAGAGTGACACACATGCCATGGTCACTGGAAACAACTATTCTGGCCCTTAGGCGGCAATCCCCGTCTAGTTCCTGTGACCAGGAAGCTGCTTTACCCTCATCTGCTGCTCTGATTGGTCTCTGACCCTATCAAGACTCTTGATAGGGTCAGAGACTGATCAGAGCAGTAGATGAGGGGAAAGCAGCCTCCTCGACACAGGAACTACACGGGGATTGCTGCAAGAGGCATCTGAACTCTCAAAGAAGCCCCGCCCCCGAAATCTCCGTGAGCACGCGAAATTCCGCGTGTTCGCAGAGATTTTTTGCTGTTTCACGAAATTTTGCAAAAGGCACTTTCGAAAATTCTGCCCTCCTCTATTTAAGGCTAGGAGCGGATGGGGATCAGATATGTTGATAATTGCTGGTTTACTGCTGCTTCCATTACTTTGCCAACAGGGATAGGAGAGAGACAGGTCTGTAATAGGCGAGTTGTTAGAGGTCAGCTGTTGTTTTTATTAGAATCTGTCTGATAATAGCTTTCTTCCAGTGTGCAGGCACAGAGAATTCTGAGAATGAGAGATTCAAGATATAGGTTAAGTTGGGGATGAGTGCTGGGCCAATTTTGGATAGGATCTGTGTGGATGCAGGGTCAGTTGGTGAACCAGATTTCATCCTACTAAATAGGATGGATGTGTCTTCTTCAGTGAGTTTCCTAAATTCTTTGAGAGAATAGGTGTTCCGAGGAAGGGTTTTGTTCTGACTAAGTAGTGAGTTGGTGACTTGTGGAAAAGATTTGTAGATATATTGTTGATTTTATTTACAAAGAAAATTGAGAGCGAGTCCGCCCACTCCTGTGAGACTGTATGTGTCGGTGTATCTGAGGGGTGGGGTGTGAATTCCCTTACAATTTTGAAAAGTTCCTTATGGAATTGGAAGCTTGATTGATACGGACTCCACGAAAGGCTTTTTTGTCAGTTGCTATGTTATCCATATATTGTTGGTGTAGAGTTTTGTATTGATGCCTATCTATTATACTTTTTGTGCGTCTCCATTTGCGTTCTGCCTTTCTGACGGCTGCCTTAGTGTTTTTTAAGTCAGAGGTGAACCAGGGGGATAGTTTTTTGGGGCAGTTAATTATCTTCTTCGGGAAATAGAATCTAAGGATTTGACAATGGCCGTATCAAATTTTATCGCAGCCTCATTTATGTTAGTCATTTCAGAAGGGGGAATGGGGACAAAGGTTGTCAGGAATGTTTCCAGGTTAATCTTGTTCCGTGGTCGACTAAGCTTCTGCTCTTTTTTGTTTAGGGCAAGTTGAGACAACATTTGGCCCAAATGAAAGCTTATAAGGTGATGGTCTGACCACTAGATGGGAAGAGTTTGATTGATCTTTATGTGATGTGAGTTGGTAAATAGCAGATCTAGAGTGTGACCAGCGGTGTGGGTAGGGCCTGTTATCAACTGTTTTAAGCCCTGTGAGGCCAGGTTGGTGATAAGGTCTCCTGTATGAAGGTCATTTTCGAGCTCGGCATGATAATTAAAATCTCTAATGAGTATAAACGTATCTGCCGCGAGAACATGTGGCGCAATAGTTTCCGTTAAATTATTTGAGAAGTGGGTTTTATTTCCCGGGGGTCTGTATAAGAGCGCACCTTTCCATGTTTCCCTTCTTGTGCCTTCTATTGCAAAGACACAGATTTCGCCCCAGTCAGCCTGGACGGCTTCTATTGTGTGTAATTTACTGTTTGCATTAAATGCAATAGCATGCATCCTCCTTTCTTACCTATCCTGTCATGCTGATCATCTGGTAGTCGAGGGGAAGTGCGGTGCTAAACCGGGCTGTGAGGGCTCGTTTAGCAATGTTTCAGTGAAAAAGCAGAGGCCTGGCTTCTCTGAGTCCAACAGAGACCAGATTTCAAGAGAGTGTTTGGGGAGGGTGCGTATGTTACAATATAGTGCCTTTAAAAACTCATACGCTAGCTTTGGATCGATGGGCGGTGGAAGAGTGATGTTGTTCACTATTGGTACAGCTGCCTTAGTGAAGTGTTGGCACTCTGGGGTATTGGGAATGTTGGTGGTAGAAGGAGGAATGGCGTATGTTCCCAGGGTAAAAACTTTGTTTAAGGAATGTAACTCCTGGCTGGTATATTTGATGATAGTCATCACTGTTTTACTGAGGGCTAAAAATGACTGTAATGTTTAAGGAAAAAGAAAGAAAAAAGGGCAGAGCGGCTGGCGCCTGGCGACGGTCAGGCGCGGACGGGCACAGACGGGCTTGCCTTTGGCGCACCACCGGCACGCCGCTGCACGCGTCCGCTCTGCGCACTTCCTTTTGTCTGCAGGAAGTGGGCGGGACTGCCACAGTAACTAGAGTGCTAACCTCACCCTGAGACTGTGAAGGAAAGAAAATGGTGGAGTCGGTCCCCTACGTGCAAACAGCACCAGCCGTGGAGGACCATGGGAGACTTCAAACAATGCGGGGTAAGCGGCGCAATTTTTAAAACAAAGTATGTAAAAGTAGTGTTGTTTTTAACAAATTTTGAAACGAACAATACACGAATGTCACCATAGCCAAGTCAGGGCTCTAGTCTATTGCCCTCGTAGTGTCTGTGATAGCTGAGCGTCCGCTCTGCGCACTCACTTTTGTCTGCAGGAAGTGGGCGGGAATGCCGCAGTAACTAGAGTGCTAACCTCACCCTGAGACTGTGAGGGAAAGAAAATGGTGGAGTCGGTCCCCTCTGCGCAAACGGCACCAGCCGCGGCGCACCGGGGGAGACTTCAAACATTGTGGGGTAAGAGACGCGATTTTTAAAACAACGTATGTATACGCAGTTTTGTATTTAACAAATTTTAAAACAAACAAACACGGACGTCACCGTAGCCAAGCCAGGGCCCTGGTCTATTGCCCTCGTAGTGTCTGTGATAGCTGCGCGTCCGCTCTGCGCACTCCCTTTTGTCTGCAGGAAGTGGACAGGACTTCCGCAGTACCAAGAGTGCTAACCTCACTCTGAGACTGTGAGGGAAAGAAAATGGTGTAGTCGGTCCCCTCCGCGCAAACCTTACCAGCCGCAGCAGACCAGGGGAGACTTCAAACAATGTGAGGTAAACGGTGCAATTTTTCAAACAAAGTATGTAAAAGCAGTGTTGTATTTAACACATTTTAAAGCAAACAAAACACATACATCACTGTAGCCAAATCAGGGCTCTGGTCTATGGCCCTCGTAGTGTCTGTGATAGCTCACAGACTACAAAGTACAACTGTGGGATGCTACCCCTCTCTGCTTAAATTAACTTTGGGACTGCAATATTGTGATGGAGTGCCTGGAATACTATAATGAACCTATGGAAAGTAATTTGTAAATATGTCATGTCTGTTAAAGAATTATGGTAAGATTTAGACATACATATCTGCAGAGAAAATGTTGTTATGGAGAACCATTTTTATATGATGACTAATAAATGATTAAAGATGCTATTGATTCTTCCGTAGATTTAATTGGAGGATTGTTCAATGGATGTAGACTAGGTGAGTTCTGTTGGTAACTGTAAAAAAGGATTGGAGACATCTATATGAGATGTTATAGAGAGGCCCCTACAACTGCAAATCTGCTTTGAAAAGAGACCTATCCTATAGGATAATATAGGTATCATATAAGCTTTGCAGATCACACCAGTTAGCGGTTTTACCTTTGGGTTTAGTCATCTTGGAAGTCAAACTTCTCCAGCAGTGAAAGGCAAGATGCAGAAGCCAATGAAGGTACCTTGAAGTTGAATATCCTGGACTTCCATTGTAGCCTTCAGTTTTGGCACTAAGAGATCTGAGCAAAACAAAGCTGGTTCTCATAGTTTTTTAATTGGCTGTCAGGAATCTTTACTGGGGTAAGGAAGGATATTCTGCTAATAAAAGCTCTCGAGGGTTGGAGACTTTTTTTAATCACTCCTACAGTAGCCCTGAACGTTGCTGGAAAAGGCTATAAGTTGAACAGAATTTGAATTCAAAGCCAAATAGCTTGAAACTTTTTCCGGGAGCTTCTGTGTATTATCCCAGTCATCCATGGTCCGCACAGGTGACTACCATTTGCAGATGCTAGGAAAGTCTCTCCTGGTTTCTCCTAAAGCTCCTTGCACTGCAGAAAATGTTCCAAAGGTCCAGGTCTCTCTCCAGGTGGGGCAACCACTGGGTCCACTGCAGTACTCTCCCAACTCGGTAGCTGGTTCTACTACACAGGAAGAGTTGTTCTTCAGCATTATTTGTTCATGTGGCAACATCAGGGCTCAGCGAACTCATATAACTTGTGATTTTTACGCTTGAATTTGAGACAAGAGGCCCGGGTGACATCTTAAATCCCTCAAATATATTATATATCCTGTCCTGCATACCCCCATTGGCCTACTTAAAATCAGCACAACTTGAAGCGGTGCATTTTAAAAACTGTACCTTCATAAGCCATAGGGAGTCAACACTTACTTAATGGACCAACAAGCAGGACTCTCAAAATATTATGGCAGAAAAAGATGTACTCAGTGGCTGGGGGATTCGCGTAGACACACTTCCAACTGAAAAGTATCCGCACATACTGCTGCAGAGGCAGCAAAAATCAACTGCAGCAGCACCACACAATTGCACTCTAAGGGCATAAGACCGATTTCAGGTCTACACTGGGATAACAATGTTAAAATCAAACTTGTGAATGGGGAAACCACCAGACAATGCATGGAGACAAGAGTGACTCTAGGCACTACCTCAGAAGACTGGGCTTGGATCTCAACGGCTCTGCACTCATAAGGGAGGACAAATCCCTAGCACAGAAGCATATAAAACAAGAACAACGCTCAGACTTATATGCTGGGATGTGGCAGGCCTCAAATAAACGTTAGCAAATAAGGATGCCTTAAGCCTTCTCAAATCAGGAGACATCTTATGTTCAAGGAAACATGGATGACATCGCCAACACCCATTAAAGGCTATCAGGCAATTCACACCATAGCAAGTAAGAGAAACTTATTTGGAAGACCTATTGGTGGGGTATCAATCTATGTAAACTTGAAGTTGCAAGTTCAGATGGAGGAATGGCCCACAAATTCACCCGACATCCAGATTGTCAGTTTAAAGGGGATAAGGCTAGAGGGAATTCTAACTACAACTGCGGTAATTAACCTATACATTAACCCAAATAATAAGACAAAAAATGCGAGCTCAAGGATGGTTACTGGCCTAATTCGAGAATATCTCTACAAAAATCCAGGTCATGAATGCATCATTACCGGGGACTTCAACATGAGAGATCTGTGCAACTCGGCCAGCCACCGTGGAGACAATGCCCTGAATATTATGGAAGCCTGTATCAATGAATTCAGATTGGAACTTATAAATCAAGTGGTGCCGCCAAATATGAAGCTACAACCAACCTTTAAAAATATCTCGACGCTGGACAACATCTTTTTGAGCCAGAACCTACAGATGAGTTGCAAAGAATATAAGGTGACTAACTCTACCACAAGTGACCACAATCCACTAACAATCATGGTCAATATAAACACAACAATGCACTTTGAACACTTAACGGCGGGCAAAATGATTGATACGAACACGGATACTGCACGGATAAGACGTATAAAATGGGGTCCTATTAGCCAAGAGAAATATAACGCCTAGAAAAAGGCAACTCACATAACTAGTCCACATATGAATTGGCCGGAAATCATTTTGTCAATATCCAGCGCTATAACCGCAGGAAAACAATTGCCATACAAAGGAAAACATCATAGTAGTTTGCCTGTCATTCTTTCCAACCTTAAAGAATTTAAAGAGAGCAAAAAGCAGTGTCGCTTGGATGAGCAACAGTATTGGAGGAAAAAATGTTCAAAGTCCGCATTACGTTTGACAGCAGCAAGAAGAGCGCACAAAAACACAGTCTGGGAGTTGAAACAGAGAATCATCGAAGATAAATGGAAATGTATTTATGCATGGCTTGCCCCCAGCAAGAGCAGGGGATTCTCGAATTACGTCAATAATCTCAATGGTAGAAGCAATACACACAATGAAATACCTGCAAAGGAATGGGCAGTCTATGCTACCAAGTTATACGTTGACAAGAAAAAATCTAGTCTAAAACCAGTGGTAGCTGAAAACCATTGTCTAGAGGGTAACGAGAATAAGTCCCTCGCTCTTAGCGAAAAAGATACCCTGCTCATATTGAAAGGCATAAGGAAGGATGGGGCCCCAGGACCGAACGGGTTACCGGGAAGTGTTTTTAATGAAGATCGTGCCTTCTGGGACCATCATATGCACTGCCTATTCAACTATTGCTTTAATACCTCAGGAGTACCAGACTCGTGGAAAGGCTCCATTCTGGAACCAATCTATAAGAAAGGCAACATCTTACAGCCTGAGAATTACAGACTAATTGCCCTACTTGACGTGGAAGTATATTTGGAAAAATACACTTATTATGGCTCACTAAGTCACCCATATAACATGTGTTGGAAATGGGGGTTGCCCAGGTCTCAAAGGGGGTAGCATGGCATCAAGTGGGCAGGCCAAACTTCGAGGACATGTGAAGCATTCACGCAGTACCCTCAGTCAACACACCAGGCACACTACAAAAGAGGCAGGACACCAATTTGAGTTGGAAAATTAAGCAGTTTAATATCTCCAACCTGCAAGGCAAAAATGCATTAACAGTGTCATCATAACACGGCGCCAACTGGCACCAGAGCCAAGTACTTCAGAGGGGGATTATTTACAGGGGATAAAAAGGGTTGAGTCCAAAGTCCATGCTGTAAGGGAAAAAGGATGGGTTAAAATTGTCATTAGATCTGGAGCCCAATCTGGCGGGGCCAACTCAGACTCTCATCCTACAGGGAAGGCTGTAATTGCAAAATACCACATTAGCATAGATATATATATCATGCACAATCACGCCAACCCAACCCCTGTAAAAGAAAACATCAGGGCATCATAGTACCTCATAAATAGGAGCACCTGTAATAAAAGGCACAATCACCTGCACGGTGGCACAAAAGCATGCGATTAACCATTAGATAGGAAAGTGGCCTCACCACAAACGTATAAACAGTAACCTAAGAGCCAGGCCTAACCTCAGGGACCATCTGGCAACAGGTAACAATGGCATTCCATTAGGCAGGTCACCTGGCTAGGTGTATCAAACATCAGGCAGAACACACCTCGCCTAGCATTAACATCAGGTAGGGGCCCTCCTCATAGATAAGGAACACCTGTACAGAAACGGGTAGGCTCCCTCTACCATCAACCTAGGGCAACCCTACTCGGGGCATACTTATAGAAGTGGGAGGTCAGGTCTAAAACCCTTCAGGGAAAATTAGGCAACAAGCAAGAAGATGCATTCCAATGGGCCCCTCACTTGGCTGTGCATGACAACCCTTTCCCTGGGGACCACTACAACCTTCTACCTTCCTCTTGTGATCCTTAGGATGAGCAGGGGCTTCTATAAGCAGTTCAGTACGCCTCCCTGGTATCCTGGGGCTCTGAGGCAGCAGTCACCAACAGCCTTTATTTGGTTTCTAGGCACTTGGGCCCTACTTAGTCAATAGAGGCAGGGTAGAAGGCAGGCACCGACCCTGTGTCCCGTTGCCCTCTCTACCCCCCACACCGTATACAGTTGCCCACACTCACCGGGCTGTCCAGGGCCTCCTTCGCGGTAGGGCAGGCACCGACAATGTGCCTCGAGGCCCGGGCTTTGCTGACCCCCACGGGGCTCCCTCGTGGCTACTGTCCTTCTCCCCTTCGGTCTCCTCGGACCGGCACGGTGCTAGGGGCTCTCCTCTGTGGAGGGACAGGCATCGATAGAGTGCCTTTCTGCCCCCTCCTCTCTCACAACAACCGGGCCCCTCCTTCCTCACAGGGGGCCCGGGACTCACATGCAGCCTCCGCGTGGTGCTAGGCCCAGACGGGGCTCCCTCCTTCCTCACGGGAGCCTCAGATCAGGAGGCGGGGCTGGCACCGACAGTGTGCCCCGGCCCCGCCTACCTCACCGGCCCCTCGCGTGGGGGCACAGACCGGCGGGGTGGCCTCCCGCTCCGGGTGCTTCTCTCGGGGCTCCCACTTTGGCACGGGGGCCCCGCAACAAAGCTTCACCCGGGTCCCCCTCCTACCTCACGGGGACCCGGGGCTCCGACTCGACCTCTTCCTGCCTTTCCGGCCGCCCGGGCCGGCAACCAATCCCTTCGCGGCGTTGGCGGGGGCGGGCCAATGACGCGGCCGGGCGCCCCCGTCACATGACGTGAGTGCCGCGGCCTCAGGGCCTAGCGCGGCCCCTTCCTTACTTCGGCGGCCCTCTCCTGGTACCGGGGGCCGCCGCAACGACGCCGAACACGGCGGGGGTCTCTTTGGCGGCGCCGGGCTGCGGCGGTGATGGTGGCATCAATAAGGGGTAGGCTCCCTTCTTAATTAATTATTTATATAGCGACAGAAGCGCGCCTCCTCAAACAGCGCTATTCACAGCACACTGCTCCTTGCCACAGTCTCCTCAGGAAACAGCGTTTTCCACCGCGCACCACTACTCAAACCACAGCGCTATTCACAGCGCACTGCTCCTTGCGCCCACACGGCAGTTCTGGGGCAGATTAGCGCTTCCAGATTATAGCGCTTCCTAGGGGGACACAGCAGGCCCTCAGAACAACGCGTTTTTCTTCCCACAGCGCTGGGTAGGCAGTCCAGGGCTTCTAAGGACACGCAGCTCCTCCCAGTCCAACGCTTAAGGCAATGCAGCAGCAGCACTTCCAAAGGGGGCCACAGCTTCCTGGGGGCACCAACCTCCCCAAACAGCGTCTGACAGGCACACCTCACGGAGGGGGGTGAACAGTTCCACAGCCAGCCCCAGGGGCACACTCCTCACCTCCTGGGGGGTTCAAGCCCACAGCATTCCTCCTCATGTGGGCACCTCCTTCCCTCAGCGCTGGAGTAACTCCCGGTTCCCACAGTGTCAGGGACCTGGGTAGGGGCCCTCCCTTGTCAGGGGCCCATGGGGACAGCAGCGGGGGGGTTTATAGGGGTGCAGGGCCCAGCTCACAGGCCCATGTGGCGGTAGCACCTCACAGCAGGTCCCCTCTCTTCTTTGTCCCTGCGCTGACTGAACCTCTGGTGACACTTCCCCCTATTTATACCCTCCTCCCAGGCAGTGCCAGGACCTTCTAGAATGTTGGCACATCTAGCCTAAACTGGTTCTAGGGGAGGGGGTGAGCACCCTGGGTGCCAGGCTTTCCCTCCAAAAGCTAGGGGTTGCTGGGTATTATTGTCTAGACCGCTGACCTATGTCAGTCCAGTGGCAAAACCCATGGCCATGGCATCCATTTTAAAAGCAATACATTTCAGTCAGGTGCAGTTTTAAAATGGGGGTTTTTACAAGTGCTCACATTATGTCAGGTAATTACATTTTTCAAAAGGGGTCTCACACCACTCATGGCCTATACAGGTTTAATCCCATGGGGGAGACAATCCAGATAAGGGGGTCAAAAGCGAAACATTTTGGGGGAAAAAGGCCAAGTCCAACACGACTCCCCCCCAGCCAAAAGCCAGGGTAGACCGATCAATGCCTTGATGGGCTTCCCTGCTTGGGGCGGAAAAAGGTGGACACAGGCCTGCAACTACAGGAGCACCTGCAGTCTCTTCTCCACTCTGGAACCCAATGGTTCTCCTTCGCAACCCTCCCTTCACCAACAGAACCACCCCACTGGTGTTCCCTAGTGGGATGTTTCTCCTTCCTAGAGTGGGAGGCTCTAGCCTCAGGCTTGGAATTCTCTTGAACCACTCTCCTCTCTCCAAATTTCCACTGGTCCACCCACCTGGGGTCTACACCCTCAGAATGACCAGCCCTTAGGGGCGAGGCTCCCCTCCCCCTACTTCTCCTCCTAGGGTTCCTCCATCTCCTACGCCTGGGGACACCCTCACACAACTCTCTCCCCAACCTGGAGTCGAAACTCACAGGCTGAACCGGTGACAGGGGCGAGTCCTCCCTCTCCCTGCACCCCCTCCCAGAATTCTGCACCCTCCTACCCGGAGAAGTACCCCTGGGAGTCACTTCTGGGGGGACTCTGGTTACAGATGTCCCTCCCACCAGGGCAGGCAACTCCTGTCCCTGGCCACCCAACCCGGGATCTGCGCCCTGTGGCTGAGCTGGTGACAGAGAAGAGACCTTCCTCCCTCTGCACCCCCTCCCAGAGTTCCGCACCCTCCCACTGGAAGTGGTACCCCTGGGAGTCAATTTGGTAGGGACCTGCCTTACAGGAACCCCACCCTCCAGGTCAGGCAACCCCTGAACCTGGAACCCCAGTCCAGGATCTAGACCCTGTGACTGGTCAGACCCCTTAACCCCTGAAGCTCTGATTAATGATGCTCCGGGTTCTCCTGACATAAGGGGATCCCTCCTTCTGGATGACACATCGGGGCAGCCTAGCCTCCCAAGCTGGGGTTCTCTTAAAGAACACTCCAGGCCTGGTGGCCGCAGCTGGGGCACCTTGGGACACCTCCCCGCCTCACTCCCTTCAGGATCACTCCCCTCAGCCTTCCCAGACGCTCTGGCACTTACCCAGAGGTCTGCCTCCCGTGCAAGTTCCCTGGGGTCTGAGAACCCGCACTGCAACAGATGGTGACGCAGTCTTGGGAAACAACTCCTCAGCATGTGCTCCCGGATAACGGCATGGCACAGCCCTTCCCAATCCTCCACTGCTCTCCTCACCACCCAATCCTCCAGTACAGTCCAACACTCCTCCTCAAACTCTCCCCAGGACTGATGGGACAGCTTTACCTTACCCCTGAACACTAACCCGTCCTCCTCTTCCGGGGAATCAGGCACGGTCTCCTGTGCTTCGGAAGTGGGACTCCTTGCACTGGACCTACACTCGCTGCCACCACTGGATCCCACCCACCTCGGTGAATCCAGACTCCTGAAACCACTCTCGGGGGACAAACTACCCACCTGAGCTGATCTCTCCCTGGCGAAGGCCCTCTCCGCCTCCGCCATCCTTTCCAGCGCTAGGACTTTTTCAGTCTCTAGTCGCTGCTCTTCTACCCTCAGCTGCGCTAAGCCCTCGGCATGCCTGAGCTTTGCCAGCGCCAGCTGAAACTCCCTCTCTTCTCTCCTATCTACCCACTCTTCTGGGGACAGGGAAAGGGATGGGGCAGTGGCCCCGGGGCTGGAACCAGTGCTGGACTCCCTATCTACAGTGTCCTCAACAGCTCCTGGCATCTCCGCCCTCTCAAGCTCTTCCTCCTCATCGGAATAACTACCTCCCAGGGTTCTGGATGGGGAACCCTCTCTCTGGTCTCTAACCCACTGACCCTTTAAAACCTCGGGGGTAGTCAGACAAGTCCCCATCAATCTCTAAGGGCTCTCCCCTCTTGAGGGCCTCATAGAGAAACAAATTCCTCCTAATGTTCCCTCCTGGGGGTATACCTCTCTCCAGGAGGAAGTCTATCACCTCCTGTTCGGTGTACTCCATCAGTTCCACTTCCTGGTAGATCAACCCCATCGTGGCGAGGTACACCCGGGACACACCCTCCCAGTGGAACAAGGGGACAATTCAGAACACTCTTCAGGAGGAAGCAATCAAAAAAACACAATAATCCCCACAACAAGGCTCGGATTACATCCAAAGCTCTATTTGCAGCGTAACCCGTGGCCGCTGTGGTACTGCGCAAACACAAGTCCTATCCCACCGCTCTGCCACCAAATGTTGGAAATGGGGGTTGCCCAGGTCTCAAAGGGGGTAGCATGGCATCAAGCGGGCAGGCCAAACTTCGAGGACATGTGAAGCATTCACGCAGTACCCTCAGTCAACACACCAGGCACACTACAAAAGAGGCAGGACACCAATTTGAGTTGGAAAATTAAGCAGTTTAATATCTCCAACCTGCAAGGCAAAAATGCATTAACAGTGTCATCATAACACGGCGCCAACTGGCACCAGAGCCAAGTACTTCAGAGGGGGATTATTTACAGGGGATAAAAAGGGTTGAGTCCAAAGTCCATGCTGTACGGGAAAGAGGATGGGTTAAAATTGTCATTAGATCTGGAGCCCAATCTGGCGGGGCCAACTCAGACTCTCATCCTACAGGGAAGGCTGTAATTGCAAAATACCACATTAGCATAGATATATATATCATGCACAATCACGCCAACCCAACCCCTGTAAAAGAAAACATCAGGGCATCATAGTACCTCATAAATAGGAGCACCTGTAATAAAAGGCACAATCACCTGCACGGTGGCACAAAAGCATGCGATTAACCATTAGATAGGAAAGTGGCCTCACCACAAACGTATAAACAGTAACCTAAGAGCCAGGCCTAACCTCAGGGACCATCTGGCAACAGGTAACAATGGCATTCCATTAGGCAGGTCACCTGGCTAGGTGTATCAAACATCAGGCAGAACACACCTCGCCTAGCATTAACATCAGGTAGGGGCCCTCCTCATAGATAAGGAACACCTGTACAGAAACGGGTAGGCTCCCTCTACCATCAACCTAGGGCAACCCTCCTCGGGGCATACTTATAGAAGTGGGAGGTCAGGTCTAAAACCCTTCAGGGAAAATTAGGCAACAAGCAAGAAGATGCATTCCAATGGGCCCCTCACTTGGCTGTGCATGACAACCCTTTCCCTGGGGACCACTACAACCTTCTACCTCCCTCCTGTGATCCTTAGGATGAGCAGGGGCTTCTATAAGCAGTTCAGTACGCCTCCCTGGTATCCTGGGGCTCTGAGGCAGCAGTCACCAACAGCCTTTATTTGGTTTCTAGGCACTTGGGCCCCACTTAGTCAATAGAGGCAGGGTAGAAGGCGGGCACCGACCCTGTGTCCCGTTGCCCTCTCTACCCCCCACACCGTATACAGTTGCCCACACTCACCGGGCTGTCCAGGGCCTCCTTCGCGGTAGGGCAGGCACCGACAATGTGCCTCGAGGCCCGGGCTTTGCTGACCCCCACGGGGCTCCCTCGTGGCTACTGTCCTTCTCCCCTTCGGTCTCCTCGGACCGGCACGGTGCTAGGGGCTCTCCTCTGTGGAGGGACAGGCATCGATAGAGTGCCTTTCTGCCCCCTCCTCTCTCACAACAACTGGGCCCCTCCTTCCTCACAGGGGGCTAGGGACTCACATGCAGCCTCCGCGTGGTGCTAGGCCCAGACGGGGCTCCCCCCTTCCTCACGGGAGCCTCAGATCAGGAGGCGGGGCTGGCACCGACAGTGTGCCCCGGCCCCGCCTACCTCACCGGCCCCTCGCGTGGGGGCACAGACCGGCGGGGTGGCCTCCCGCTCCGGGTGCTTCTCTCGGGGCTCCCACTTTGGCACGGTGGCCCCGCAACAAAGCTTCACCCGGGTCCCCCTCCTACCTCACGGGGACCCGGGGCTCCGACTCGACCTCTTCCTGCCTTTCCGGCCGCCCGGGCCGACAACCAATCCCTTCGCGGCGTTGGCGGGGGCGGGCCAATGACGCGGCCGGGCGCCCCCGTCACAAGACGTGAGTGCCGCGGCCTCAGGGCCTAGCGCGGCCCCTTCCTTACTTCGGCGGCCCTCTCCTGGTACCGGGGGCCGCCGCAACGACGCCGAACACGGCGGGGGTCTCTTTGGCGGCGCCGGGCTGCGGCGGTGACGGTGGCATCAATAAGGGGTAGGCTCCCTTCTAATTAATTATTTATATAGCGACAGAAGCGCGCCTCCTCAAACAGCGCTATTCACAGCACACTGCTCCTTGCCACAGTCTCCTCAGGAAACAGCGTTTTCCACCGCGCACCACTACTCAAACCACAGCGCTATTCACAGCGCACTGCTCCTTGCGCCCACACGGCAGTTCTGGGGCAGATTAGCGCTTCCAGATTATAGCCCTTCCTAGGGGGACACAGCAGGCCCTCAGAACAACGCGTTTTTCTTCCCACAGCGCTGGGTAGGCAGTCCAGGGCTTCTAAGGACACGCAGCTTCTCCCAGTCCAACGCTTAAGGCAATGCAGCAGCAGCACTTCCAAAGGGGGCCACAGCTTCCTGGGGGCACCAACCTCCCCAAACAGCGTCTGACAGGCACACCTCACGGAGGGGGGTGAACAGTTCCACAGCCAGCCCCAGGGGCACACTCCTCACCTCCTGGGGGGTTCAAGCCCACAGCATTCCTCCTCATGTGGGCACCTCCTTCCCTCAGCGCTGGAGTAACTCCCGGTTCCCACAGTGTCAGGGACCTGGGTAGGGGCCCTCCCTTGTCAGGGGCCCATGGGGACAGCAGCGGGGGGTTTATAGGGGTGCAGGGCCCAGCTCACAGGCCCATGTGGCGGTAGCACCTCACAGCAGGTCCCCTCTCTTCTTTGTCCCTGCGCTGACTGAACCTCTGGTGACACTTCCCCCTATTTATACCCTCCTCCCAGGCAGTGCCAGGACCTTCTAGAATGTTGGCACATCTAGCCTAAACTGGTTCTAGGGGAGGGGGTGAGCACCCTGGGTGCCAGGATTTCCCTCCAAAAGCTAGGGGTTGCTGGGTATTATTGTCTAGACCGCTGACCTATGTCAGTCCAGTGGCAAAACCCATGGCCATGGCATCCATTTTAAAAGCAATACATTTCAGTCAGGTGCAGTTTTAAAATGGGGGTTTTTACAAGTGCTCATATTATGTCAGGTAATTACATTTTTCAAAAGGGGTCTCACACCACTCATGGCCTATACAGGTTTAATCCCATGGGGGAGACAATCCAGATAAGGGGGTCAAAAGCGAAAAATTTTGGGGGAAAAAGGCCAAGTCCAACAACATGTAATTTTTAAGTATATGTCCTTAAATATATGTATGTCTCCTTCCTTCCTCCTTAGGCATTAGAGGCTCAAATCAATAAGGCATTAAGTAATGTCCTGATGATGGTCCCCATGATTTAAAAGTGGGATCGAAACGCCGTCGACTTGTTGTGCACCTTATACAAAAAACGTATGATTAATATATTGTGTCTTTGTAATGGTGCCGTTGTGAATTTTCTGTACACTGAATTTTTACAGAATACCTTGCGTTTGCCTTAAAAGCCCTGTTCTTTGTCACCTTCTGTATCTGACCCGACTGTGTTTGGGTACAGGCTTGTGCCCCACACTGGTGATTTGTTGAAGGTAATTCTTTTGTAAATGTAAAGTTGTCAATTGAGTAAAAAATTGAAGACCTCTGTCCGGCTGGACATGTCACTCTAAATATGGTACTGATCTCGTCCATATTCATTTTCGTGTATTGAATCACTTGCATGGGACCGTTGTTGTTTCATAAAGTATGTTCCCCGAGGTCCTATGCTGACTTAATTGGGGCCCCTTGTTGTCTCTAAACAAAGTCCTACTGAAAGCGCTAAAGGAATGGATAACAGACAACCAAATAATACCATACAACCAGACTGGATTCCGGGCGAACTCATCAATAATGGATAATGCCATAGCATTATCATATCTGGTAACTAAGGCAAGAGAGGGGATAAACCCACCCCTGTACGCCTGTTTCGTTGACTACAGTGCCACCTTTAATGGCATTGACCGCAATATACTGTGGGCAAAGCTGTGGGTCAGCCATCATGTCCCTCCATACTGGCACATGGGTCCGCACAAAGCTCACACAGTCACACGCAACTGCCAATACCTATACGAACAAAGGGTTAAAACAGGGCTGTGTGATTGCGCCAACACTGTTTAACCAATACACCGCAGACCTGGGAGCGGCACTCTCTAAAACTAATATTTTTCCACCTTAATTGGGCCACCTTAGAATACCCATTATGCAATATGGGGACGATCTTGTCATCTTGGACCAAACCAGAGCAGGCATGAAAAGGGCATTGGAGACCCTTCATTTATATAACTTAGAAAACAAGCTCCAAACTAAGGCAATTAAAACCAAGGTATTGGTCTTTAGACATAAACCAAAACAAATCTCTGTTGGGTTGGAACATCGGACCACTTAGAATTGCAACTGCAAATAAATATACCTATTTGGGTGTACAATTCTTAGATACCGACAGAACAACATCTCAGGCCAAATCATTGGAGACAAAATCTGCTAAGGTCACACATGCCCTATGTAAAGTTCATCAGAACCTTGTGAGTCACTCAATTGAGGGCATCCGAACAGTAATACAAGCCAAGCTATTTTCAACAATCAGCTATGGCCACCTGGCTTTCCCAGGCCGATTGTCAGATAAACTAGAGCACCTACATATTTCAGGAAAATCTTCAGGCTACCATTCTCGACAACGCGCACACTTATCAGACTTGAGTTTATCTTAACATCAATAGACATAGAATGTAAAAAAGACATAGTGAAGCTATACCACTGTGTGGACAAGGCTAGCCTGGGTACCCTAAGGGAAGCACTTCAAATACTCTTCACGGATCAAACCCATGGGCCAGGTACCTTGCTTCAGCTAATAAAACACTATGCCTGACAACTGATCAAATATTAAATCTGCCAACAGTTAGCCTAAAAAACCTGTTAACAAAACAGGGAAAGACCATCTCAAGGCTCTGGGATATAGATACGATCAGAGTTATCCGTGGCGCTGAGGGCCTCGTAAAATCACATGAAGCCACTCAAGGCCAACCATACCTGAATGTCGGCCTAGGGAGATATGCTCTTCAAAATGTCTTGAAGACCAGGCTGCTAACCCTACCAATGAAGGACTATAGGGCACATTGGTCAATCATACCAACTGGAAATAGAGGGTGTCGGCTGCGTCAATACCACGCAGAATCAGCAGAGCATATCATCTGTTGTTGTCCAGCGTTGGTAAGTCCGAGGCGCAAATACTCAAGAGCAATGTTCAATCTAAATAAAGTAAGAACATGCAAGGAGGCCTTGACGCACATATATACCACAACAGTGCCAATGGAGTTGGCACGTGCCGGGAAGTTCTTTGCCACTGCTGGACAGATCTTATGTCAAACGCAAAGTCTAGAAAAATAACAGCTTAACTACAACCCGTACATTGATGAACATCTATAGCATCAATAGTGACGCTTCTCTAATTCCAATGGTCATAAACATTGCCACCTTAATTGACCAGACAAATGTTCAAAGTATCTCTTGGCCACCGGTGAATTGGTACCAAGCTTGATAAGCTAAGATGATCTGACATTAGGGCACTGGCTGTCCAACCCGATGTATATGTTTTTTAACTTTCTCTTTTTCTTTTTCTTTTAAATCTCTTTGCACTTTAAATGTTTTTTTAAAACGTTTATCTTTTATCAACCTACTGTTTTCAATCATGATCGTAATATGCTTCGATTTTGTAAATTAATTTAGGTAATCATTCAATAAAGTATTCATTCATTCATTCATTCATTCATCAAACTTGTGGGAGAAGTTCCAGTCATTGTTCAAGTGGAGAGCAGGAGGCACCAAAGGCTTTTTTATATGCAGGTCAGATAGGGCTGTCCCTTCTTGCAGTGATTTTTGAATTTAGCATTTTTATCTAGTACTTAGCCAGGTATTGGTGACATTCCCCAGACCCGTCTGCGCAAAACTGGTGATGCCACTTTATTAGCACTACTTGGCTCACTTAAAAGAAAATTGTATACGCAACCTTTGTTCAAAAAGGTAGAAGCCAGGTTCTACTCTCCAAAGGATTGTAGTCTACTCCATGGTCCAGCCCTAAAGAACTGTGAAAACACCAAAGCTTCCTGTTCTAGAAAGAGGTTTCTCCCTCTCCCTGGGAACAGAAATGAAGAGCTTGAGAGAGCTTCTTTGAGAAATAATTGTGTCAACTCTATCACTTAAGTCTCCTCTTGGAATCATCACATCAAAAGCACCTGCTCCTTTCTAATAACAGTTATAAAAATTCAATGTTATTCATAACCTTGCCGCTCCATGGAAAAATACAACTTTACCTACATAGCAGCATATTTCCTTAATATATAGCATGTACTATTTTGATACATAGAGCAACAAACACAATGGGCCCGATTCACAGAACTAACTTACATTGACAAAATCCCTGTGTGTTACAGGGTGCACTTAGCAGTTACGTATCTTTATTATGAGAGTATTTTTTTACACTGCAGTGGTTTTTTTTGTTATGTGTTACTGCAGTGTTTTAGACAGCAGGCAACCTGCCCAAAATCGAAAATCTGGAGCAATTTTTTTCTAGTCATACAGGTGGGTGGTGTAAATCTTTAGGCATGAGCGGGAAATCCGTTACGCCCGCGGATTTTGCGGATTTTTGGGAAATCCGCAATCCGCGAATTTTGCGGATTTCCCGCAAAATCTGCAAAAAATATCAGCGGACGTAACGGGTTCAAAATTTGAACCCCCACTCATGTAACTATTTTACAATGGCGCCAGCAAGCTACCAGCGCCGTTGTAAAATAGTTACAAAGTTAGCTTGCACAGGAACCACTAGATAAAACGAAGCAGGTGCTGCTTTATTTTATCTAAGTGCTTCCTGTGCAAGCTAACTTTGTAACTATTTTACAACGGCGCTGGCAGCTTGCTGGCGCCATTGTAAAATAGTTACATGAGTAGGCTGGGTACATTGTGTTCGCACGGGTTTCTGCAAGTTCGCGAGGGTTTTGTACAATTTTGAAATTTGCGAAATTGTACAAAACCCTCGCGAACTTGCAGAAACCAGTGCGAACACACAAAAAAATCTGCAAAATCCGCGAGAATTCGCGGATTTCGCAGATTTTCGCAATCCGCAAATTCGCAAATCCGAAAATTCGCGGATTGCGAATCCGCAAAATCCGCCCATGCCTATAAATCTTCACTGCATCTCACATTTGACATTTACCCATCACTTCTGCACTTTCTGCATCATATCACAGTGGCCTTGCTGGAAAGTTAAATGAGCCAATTGGCTGTAGCCATTTTCAATTAATGTTATGGCAACAGAGCACACACTCTGCGACTGAATGACACTACAACAGCTCCTGATCAGAACACCAGGAACACCAGTGAATGAAAAGGTGAAGCATGGCGGGGGACGGTGCAACAACTCGTAGAATACAAAGCCCGTGCTCCTAGTCTACAATACCTCCCGTTGGGACGACACATTATTGGCAAATTGTCTTGGCATGCCTCAGGCTGCTGTGGGAAAAGTAATATCGAAGTTGTGTTAGACCAGACGGCTCTCTAAATTCCCCGGATCCAAGCAATGGGGGCGCGTGAGAAACAATCCTCTCCATTTCCTTCCCACAGGCCGGCACGCTCCGGTAGCTGCAGCTTAGATTTTATTCACTATCGATTACTGAAAACAGCTGGATGCTGGGCCTTCCTGCCTGCCTACTCGTTGTCAGTCTGCAGAGGGCTCAGAACACTGTGTGTGGTAAGGCTCTGCATGCTGGAATTTGCATCAGAGACGCTCGTAAGTTTGCACCGGCTGACAGTATTTCAATTTAGAATCCTCTGTAGGGCTCTTAGGATGGTTAACGGAGCGAAGATTTAGAATTAACCCAGTTGTTGATTTAGTTTGGCCTTTTTACTCTGGACAGTGTGAAAATCAGCCCTTGACCCACACAAAAAACATTTAAAAAAAATACACTGGTGTGAACTCCTTTTGCTATTTAACTCTAGAATTGTGTATGTGTCTGTCTTGAAAACCTAAAAATGGAACATTATCTAGGTCTCAGTAACACGCTGAAAGCATGTTGATTCTGTTAGTCCTTTTTCTTCATTTTTAATATATATGCTGGTTGTTGTTCTGTTTTGGGCTCTATTCTTCCCATTTTCAGCACAAGGAAGCCTTTCAGTAAAAGTGTGCTAAATAAATCGATCAATTATAAACTTCCACTAACATTAATGGGTAGAACCGCCATTGGCTTTCTCCACGGGTAATATCTGAGGGTAGCCACCAGAGACACCCACCGCACAAGCCCTAGTCGTTAGCATCTGATTCTAGTTTGGGGGTCCTTATCTGCACCCTTGGGAGTAGCCCACTGACCTGACTGTGCAATGAAGTTCAGAGGCTCGAGGCAGGTTTGGGTCCCGCCCTGTGTTTATTTTTTTGTTATATAAATGGTATGTTCATTGGGCCTCATTTATGAGAAGTGACGCATTGCTGCGTGAAAGCAGCGATGCGTCTCTTTTCACTGCGCCCTCCTTGCGACATGATTGATGCGTCATATTTACTGTATGACGCATCATGTCGCAAGGAATTACAGATACGTCAGTATTTCTGACGTATCTGTATGGCGCAAAAGGGACGCATTGCTGGAGTGTGTCACAACTCCAGAAATGTGTCCTTTCACATGGGGCAAGCCCCATGTGAAAGGGCCTGCGTCAGTCTTACGCCTGCTGTGAGGCAGGTGTAAGATATTGACGCATTTGCTTCCTAGAAGTGGCGCAGGGAAATCTTATAGATTTCACTGCGTCACTTCTATGACCCTTTCTTGCGTAGGAACGCCCACCCTGCATATAATATACCAGGGGCAGGTATAATGTGAGGCAGGGGTTTACAAAGTGACACATCTACCTAGATGCGTCACAAAAAGTGACGCACCGGCGGAGTAAAAGTGACGCACGGTCTCATAAATAAGGCCCACTGACATCAGCTGAAGCCCTCACTAGTGATACCCTCAATACATTGCTTTGAGGTAATACGTTAAAAAGTTTTGCAAACATTGTGCGGGTACCCGTCTAAAATTAACTAGGAACTGTTTGTGGACATTTACTTTCCAGGAAGAATAGAGTCTGCAGGATGAGTTTGCCCACATAGGATAATTCAAGCTAATATATATTATTCTCCTCTGTAGCTACACAAAAGGATACTGAAAAGAGTGCTAATAGGGTTATTCCATAGATTCCTTGAGAAGAGAAACCCTGCCTTAGTCTGATTGACTGCACCTTTAAACTTGTGAGATGCGCCTGTTACTGATTGAAAGTGGCCATGTGTTCAGCTTCCCAACTTTGGAAATATAGAGTGGAGCTGTCCAGCTGGTCATCAATCATCTCCCACTCATTCCTGCATGGATGGCGATACAGGTCAGTCAGACTGAGTATGGCGCTTGTAGGCTTTCCACACCTGCCAGGCTAGGACATAGCTTGAAGGCCATGTTGAATCCCTTGTAGCATGCCTTGCTGCAGCCATCCTTGCACTTTGTGGAAACTGTCAGCCAAGCCAAAGAGACCCAAGATGCCCAAAAGAGCATTGAACCCCACTCAGTCCTTCATCAAAACCTGGAGGCAGGCATGTGAAGAATTCATCATTGACCATCTGTGTTGCAAACATCTGCTAAAACATTTGAAGCTGTCCTCATTTTCAGCAAATAAGGTGTCTCCTTTGACTGGAGTGTGGATGTAAAAAAGGGGAGAAGGCAAGAAATCAATGAAACTGTCCTGTTTCTATCAGGACACATGTAGAGACCATGGTTCCCTCCCTATGCCATGCACAAGTAAATGATGGTGCTGCACATCTGCTGGGGAAGTCAGGATGAGACCCCCCCTGCGAGATATGCATAATGGGGAATCTAATGTCACTGGGTTTATGATTGGCAGGGAAGTGGTGTTTCATATGCGTGAGAAGTTTGTGGATAATGGCCTGACTGCAATTCCTTAAATACTGGATCAATCGGGAAGTTAATAGTTTTAAAAATGTTTAAGCACTGGGGAAATTGGTGTGGTTATGGTGTTTAATCTACCGGATCAATGTGAATATGGCAGACATGTGGATTTCTAAATACTAAACCTTGGGAAGCCTGGTCTAACTAGAATAATTTTCATAATTTGATAATGCAAATACAGCTAACTTATGGTGCCTTAAATGCTTAGGTGTTGCAGAAAATGGACTGTTTATTTGCTGATGGTGATCCCATCCTTTATGTACTTGAGCAATGTAGAAGCTGGCTTAGTTGTTTCTGTTGAGTGGGAAATGTTAATATGACCTCCTGATGGTCCTTTGCATGATATGGAATTGTGGAATCTCCCTAGAGTATGATGCTTCACTCAGCTTTATATTTTTGGAAATGGGTCTAGTGGCACATCCCGACAATTTTGGAAGCTAGTCCAACTTTGACGATTTATCTACTTAATGAAAGTGGACAGTTAGAAGTGCTATTACTGGTTGGCTCAGGTATTCACTCAGGCCAGGCAGGAACCACCACTCCAGGGGCGGCCTTAGGCATGTGCAAGCTGTGCACCTGCACAGGGCCACCAAACCCCAGGGGCCACCATGCCAATATATATCCTTAATATAATAATCCCCTGAGGATGGATACATATTTGCGTGGCGGCCCCTGGCAGGGATTTGGCAGTCTCTAGCTCTGTTCCACTTCCAAACACCCTGAGCCCCCCCCCCCCCCCTTCAATGGCCTCCGCACTCCGCCCTGCCCGGACCCCCTCTTCCGGGGCCCCCTCCCTACGCTCCCTGCCCAGGGCCGTCATGAGCCTAGAGCCGCCCCCGACCCCTCTAGTCATGGGAAGCTAGATACACACTAAAAGATAACTTGTTCTCACCCACTGGGAGCTTGTCACAGTGCAATCAGGCTTCTCTACTGAAGCAATGTGTAAAGTATTTGTGCAACACACAGAGTAACCCAATGAATAAACCACAAAAAACTCAACACAGGTTTAGAACAATAGATTATTATCTTTTGAACTAAACAAGACCTACATAATAAAAAACAAATATATAGAAGTTGAGATATTGCATTTTGAAGGAATAAATACAATAAAAGCTCTTTGAAGCAAGTAGTGCTAATAAAGATACTATTGGTCACACTGGACTGGTGCAAAGTCATGGGTCAGGCTCACCGCAGAGGAGCGCTGACCGGCTACAGGACCCACGCAGCCCCTTTTTCTGGTCACAAACAGCGCTACGCATTGATGTTGAGGCCCGCAGTGAAGGAGATGTGTCAGCTCCGAAGACAGGTGCCAGAGTCGAGAGGGATCGAGCAATGCGCCACATCCTGCCATTGAATCGAGGGGATGTGTCAATCTCATCAAGCTGCAGTGGCATTGATGCGCTGTCTGATGTGTCGATCTCTGGAGGCAAAATACTGGTTCCAATGCGATGCGCTGTTTTTACTCCTGCAACAGGGTTGATTTTCTTGTTCTGCTACACAAAGATAGGAGATGCGTCAAAATACATGTTGCAAGTTACTGGGCCACTTCAAATGAGCAGACACAGGAGCTGGGTTAGAGACTTTGGTATCCATGAGTCTCAAGCAAGTAAAGGTAGAGTCCAGCTCTTCTTCAGCAGATCCAGGGAGCAGCGGGCAGCAGGGCAACAAACAGACGCGCCGACCTTCCAAATCAGCGGTCCAGTTGAGTTCTTTGAGCAGCACATCAGTTCTTCTGGGAGAGCTTCAGTTACATGTCCAGAAGTGTCTCATTTTAGGGGGTCAGAGACCCAATACTTATACCCAAAAGTGCCTTTGATGTGTGCTCTCTGAAGTGGACAAGTATCCCTTTTATCCCAGACATTTTTTTCCAGGCTGTGGGGGGGCAATCAATCCTTTGTGTGGGAATAGCACACTGCATATCAGGTGAAGTGTTAGCCCCACACTTCCACCCTGCCCAGGCAGGGCCATCAGAATGCAGATGTATGTAGGAGGGCACTAAGACACACCTCTACTTCCTGTGTTGTGGCTGTCTAGAGGGAATGCCCAAAGTGTAGCTGACACCCTCCCCAGACTTGTATTGAAGACAGGCTGTCAGACACACACAGCAGTAAGTAATTGGATTTACAGAGCTAATTAAGAAGTATATATTGTAGTGGTCACCTTGTGGCTACAGATGTCAGGCAATGTTTAAAACATTTAAGTGAAATTCTTTACATCAACATATGAATGTTTATAGTGTTTGATGATATTCTACTGCATTGATCATTAAAGGGTTTGTAACAAGCATTTGTAGTGCAATAGGTCTCACATTTTTGAGATTTTGAGCTATTGGCGTTGTAAATGACAATGTCTTTTACCTATGTGTTTTGGTTTGGAGTACAGTAGATTTATGAATAGAGACTCAGTTTACAGGACTAAGAATGGGGAATTACCACTGGAACCAGAGAAGCTGCTGAAGCACTGTCTAGAGAACGTAGAATCAGGAATTACCACTGTGACCAAAGACACAACTGCAGCACTGCCTAGAGGACCTAGCATGCAGGAGTTACCGACGGGACCAGAGACGCAGCTGCAGCCCCATCTAGAGGACTAAGAATTGGGAAGTTACTGACGAGACCAGAGAAGCAACTGTAGCACTGTTTGGTGTACTTAGAATGAGGAATCACGACTGTGACCAGAGACAGAGCTGCAGCACTGCCTAGGACTTAGAATGGGGAGTTACTGATGGGACCAGAGAAGCAGCTAGCAGGACTGTTTGGAGGACTACGACTGAGGAATTACCACTGGGCACAGAGACGCAGCTGCAGCACTGGCTAGAGGACTTAAAATGTGGGAAATACCGATCTGGCCTGAGAAGCAGCTGCAGCACTGTGTAGAGGACTTAGAATGAGGAATTGCCACGCAGAGACACAGCTGCAGCACTGCCTAGAGAACTTAAAATGGAGGAGTTACTGATGGGACCAGAGAAGCAGCTAGAAGCACTGTCTATAGGGAAAAGAATGTGGAATTACCGATGGGACCAGTTTGAAGTAAAAAGAAGGTTAAAGATTTGGTTTATGTATTTGTAACACAATATACAGTGAGTGTAGCCTTTGGACAACTTATAGCAAAGTGAAAGCTTGTCACCGATACAAACCTTTTGCCTGAAGCAGATGCCAGGATGGAAGCCAGTGATGGCCTAAAAATGAAGATTACTTGTTGTCTGTGTTTTGCAACTGACCGGCACTACATTAGCATGCCAGTAAACATTGCTATTGCAGTTACGAGCTGCATTTGTGTAAGGTACGAAGTCATAAAGTTAATTACCTAGTGCGACGTCACATAACATGTCCCTCAATTATTTGTAGTCTGTAATACTTACACAGACAACAACAAACACAAGATTAAAAAAGGGCAAATGTCTTCCCAAAACAGACATAATGATGAGTATAAATAACTCATTCAACATGAAGTGCGCATTCCGCGAAGCGTGTGGAACACTTACAATTTTAAAATTTGGAGGAATTGAGTCAGTAAGGTTGAGAATTTTAAATTTAGCAGTCTAGTGCAAAGCAATGAAATACCATTGAGTTCCACTAACAATCCCCAAACAGTAGTTTTTAGGGAAAAAACAGTAAATCCTTAGGGCGGCTACAACAACAGCACCTCTGTATTGAATTCCTTCTGGATAAACAGTGTACAAGCAATACATTTATAACCTATGCAGTCTACACAAATCAGGGCAAAACTACTAGATACTTTGTAAAATAGAGAACGTGTCTGTTTATCTGAGAAGTGACGTGAGAGAGAGAGATTTTCTACGCTCTCATCTAGTGGGCGTTGTGGACTTTAGAATTGTGAGAGGTAGGATTTGGGACCAAAACCCTGATTGTTTTTGAGCATCCATGAACCGTGTACTGCACTCAGTGTAATATGTTAATTCCGATTTTGATGCAAAAATTGCATTGTTTTCAATAAAGTGCACAGCCTTTGTTTAAAATAAAGTTATACATGTTGTGTCCGACCTGAACTCCACCTCTGTACTGTTTTTCTTTTGCTGAAGCTCCCAAACTCATTAAATACAAAAACTATGCATGCTGAAGAATAACACTTGAAAAATTCTTTTTATTTTTCACTGTCAAAAATGTGTGTATTCACTTGTGAAGTGTTTTTGCTTGTTACATACAGGTTTGTGTGCGATTATTTTTGCCAACATGCAGAATTAAATGGAGAATGGCGCACAGTGTTCCATGGCAACCGCAACAATGGAAGTTGAAGTGCTGCAGCTGTGAAGCGAGATCCATGCTGATCAAATGAAGCAAAACTTGTTCAGTTGTGGGAAGTGCTTAATACATACAGTTAACCAAAAAAAAACGAAATGAAAACTAAAGAAAGACACGTATCCTCCCAATGCAGCTGCAATGATGGAATAAAATGAAGCTGGCTTCCCTGAAGTGTGTGCAGCGCTTGTTCCCAATTTGAAACCAAACAACCAACAAGCAGTCCAATTTTCCCGAGAAGGAATTTAGAAAGAAAACAAGCAATTCTTGGAGAGAGGATGTGGCCTAACATGAAATTGGGGAACTAGGGGGCTCATTATGATGGCGGTGGGACTGATCTGACTTATGGAGAAGTGTGGCTCAGGGGTTAGAGGCGGCAGACCTGGAGCTTGAGTATGGAGAAGTGTGGCTCAGGGGTTAGAGGCGGCAGACCTGGAGCTTGAGTTTCGGCCCTGGACCAGGGTTCAATTCCCCGCCTTTGCGGGTCTTGGGCTCAATAATCCCACGGACTCGATAATTCTCGCTCCGGTGCCTTCTCGACTCACGGGTTCACACTCTGCGACTCTGGGCAATAGCTTGCTTAATCTCCACATCGGCCCTTCGCGGCGGGATGCCTGGCTTTCACCTTGTGGATACCCTACCAGGGTTATCTCACAGGGGAATACCAGGACGGGTTCCCTAAGCAAGCGCGGAGATGCCCCAGGGTAAGTCCTGCGCTATATAAGTTTCATAAGTAAGATCTCCGCCCGCCATCATATCGGTGCTGTGACCACCCGCCAGACGTGCGGCAGTCCCACCAGCCCAATTAGGATGCACCCTCCAGTATGGGGGCTGCATACTGGCCCTTTAACATTGCGGATGGTGTTGCTGGTTGCAGCAACGTTCGCAATATTGAAATGCCACGATGTGCATTTCCATGCACAATGTAGCAGGCACCACGCGGTGCCTGCCACCTTGTGCATTTAATTGTAGAGTGGTACCATGGGTACCCCCAGTGCACCTACACCCTTCCCCCACACAGAGGGGGCCCGCAACGAGCTCCCAAACCAAATCCCTGCCAGCCTTTCCATGGCGGCATTGCCACCATGGAAATGCCTCTACCAGGGCACATCCTAATATGGTGGACGGTGCCTGCTAGATACCGCCACCATATTAGTGGCCCATTTATGCCTGCCTGGCAATCGACGCGATTGCCACCGGTGGAAAAGAGGCAGACGGACTTTGCGTCCTCTGCGATACCCAACGCCATCCTAATTTGGCAGTGGGTAAATCTCATTGCATTGGCAGGAGGATGGCCACTGCCGGCCTGGCAGTGGCGGTCTTCTCGCCATAATAATGAGCCCCCTGGTTTGAATCAAGTGTTAGTTCTCCCATGCATACCAAAGAAATGAACCAAAGCAAAACGGAAAAGGAGTGCAACCAAACAAACAGAAAAAGTTAAAGGGGCAAGATGCATGTAACAGGGTCAGTCGCCCAGGGCAAGAACTCCAGTGGAGACGAGGGACAAATAAAATCCATTAGCCACAGAAAGGAAAGGAATTTTGAAAAGCACACACAGGAACAAATGGCAACTGAGGGGTGTGCTGCAAGCCCCTCTGAGGAGATACAATATGTCTCGAATCAGCGCATGCGCTGCTTATGCGAGACCTGAAAAGGATATGAGAGAAACAGGGGGAATGAAAGAATGTGAGTAAAGAAAGCAAAAGTATTTAGGAAACTATAGAAGACAGGTTTTTGGCGAGGCTAATTTGACATCAGTTAGTGAAAATCAACAAATTGTGAATTAAGAGGAAAAATCGTGAGGATTTTGGAAGTGTGGAGGGACATGAGAGGAGGAGATTTTGGGGCTCATGGAGTATTGATCTTTTTGAGATAGATGTCTAGTTTGTTCCCTAATAATCTGGAAGAATTCCATTGAAAGTTGTGATTGTCTGAGCAGTTTTCAGCACTTCTAAAAAAAACAGACTTGGGGCCGCCAGGTGTGGTAGGAAATTTTGTTGTCATTCTTCCAACTCAAAGAATAGTTTTTATACCTATGGTTAGTAGGAGGTCTAGTAAGGATGGGTGACATATGCTAAAGTCAGAGCTTGGTGTTTAAAGTGTTTCATTCCCTCCCTAACCGACCCCACCACACACACATAAAGTGGACTTTTCAAAATGGCTGTACACAGAGTACGACCTGAGACCTTCTGCACTTCTGTGTGTTGGTTTGTCACACGTGACTCAGATACTGAGGACTTCTGGTGCACAAAAATCTATATGCTGGTCATGGCAATCAATACAGTGGGGGTTCCTACTAAAGGACGGAGGAACATCGCCCTGCCTGTAGTGAGCTTAGCAGGTGAGCAAAATTGACAAAAAAACATTTTACTTTGCCACCGACTCACACTGTTTACAGCGTGACCTTGAGGACAGGGGTCAGGACAGACTGCGGCCCCTGCCAGTGCGCAAGTCAGATTGCCCGGCACAATTCAGATCCAGCAATCCCAGCGCTGTGAAACAGCCAGGGGCTTGCAGCTGCAGGCCACTAGTCTCAAAATGAGTGCTGGGATAACCTGATTCAGCCAATCCTGGAGCTGCTCTCATGCTGAAAAAGCATGAAAGCAGCCCCAGGATTGGTTGGATTTGCATTTCACTACGCAGGAAGGACGTTTTTCCCGTTCCTGCTTGTCATCCAACTGTGTCACTCAACTGGGGTGTGGAAAAAAACTGCCCCCATCTGCTGCTGCGGGGGAGAGATAGAACTTTCTGGCTGATTATTTCTCCACCATGCCAATGGAGAGATAGCCCAGGCACATTCATGCCCCTTGTTAACCCTAAAACAAATGCTTGTTGCCGACCAGTTCTTTTTCTGGACCCCTGGATCTATGGTGGCTCCCGGAACATGGGCAGCTAGGTCTCCTGCAACGAGCTGAGAAGTATAATTTCTTCATCTGCGAGTCTGGTCAACCATGTGCCACTGCACTATGCACCCCACACCATTGCTAGCCTTCATGATTCCAGTATCTGCAGTGGATGCATGTTGGTGCCTTCAACATCCGATCACCAGGATCCTACCAGGAGATGAGACACACTGGATGGGACGAAGAATAGCAGCATATATGGTGAGTTTTTTGGCATTGTGCTGAATGTGGCCAACCGCCACTGAGCCAACTTGAGAACTAAAAAGCACTTGACAATGCAGGCATTACTTTGTGCTTCAGCCTGAGGAAATTGTTATCCTTACTTTAAACAGATTACATAGAGTTAGAGTTTTTAACCTAAGGAGGGTTACCCCCATGACATTTTGGGAGTCTATATTCTGAATAATACAGTGTGATGTATGATATTTAAAACAAAATAATGACGTCATTTACAGTGGTAGAAAGCCAGGTCCTGCAGGTATTGAGCACTTCCTGCTTAATGCCCAACCAATGCTGAGTCAGTGCCTGAAACATAACACAAAGCGGCAAGAATGCCCTTTACTGGAGGCCAGGCAGAACTCAAGGTTACTGTTCTGAGCACATGCGTAGACATCCCCACAGCTACTATTACCTCATTAAGGAACCCAGCCTTTTTCCTTTCATCTCAATGAGGTTAGCGACTTTCTCTTGGAATTTGTTTCCACGTAGAGCGGAGGCTCATTCTCGGTACAGTGCCTAATTAACAGACGTTTTATCATCAGAACAATACTGAATGTCATCAATGTGTCCTAGACCTCATAGAAATTCTGGTACAAGTTATCTCACAATGGAGTTGGCACGTGCCGGGAAGTTCTTTGCCACTGCTGGACAGATCTTATGTCAAACGCAAAGTCCAGAAAAATATCAGCTTAACTACAATTCCTACATCGATGAACATCTATAGTATCAATAGTGATGCTTCACTAATTCCAAATTTTGAATTTAGCATTTTTATCTAGTACTCTAGTCAGGGATTGGTGACATTCCCCAGGCCTGTCTGTGCAAAACTGGTGATCCCACTTTATCAGCTCACTTAAAAGTAAATTGTCTACGCAGCCTTTGTTCAAAAAGGTAGAAGCCAGGTTCTACTCTCCAAAGGATTGTAGTCTACTCCATGGTCCGGCCCTAAAGAACTGTGAAAACACCACAGCTTCCTGTTCTAGAAAGAGGTTTCTCCCTCTCCCTGGGAACAGAAATGAAGAGCTTGAGAGAGCTTCTTTGAAGAAATAATTGTGTCAACTCTATCACTTAAGTCTCCTCTTGGAATCATCACACCAAAAGCACCCGCTCCTTTCTAATAACAGTTATACAAATTCAATGTTATTCATAACCTTGCCGCTCCATGGAAAAATACAACTTTACCTACATAGCGGCATATTTCCTTAATATATAGCGTGTACTATTTTGATATATAGAGCACCAAACCCAATGGGCCCGATTTACAGAACTAACTTACGACAACATCCCTAGGTGTTACAGGGTGCACTTAGCAGTTACGTATCTTTTCTATGAAAGTATTTTTTTACACGGCAGTGTTTTTTGTTATGTGTTACTGCAGTGTTTTAGACAGCAGACAACCTGCCCAAAATCGAAAATCTGGAGCAATGTTTTTCTAGTCATGCAGGGTGGTGTAAATCTTCACTGCATCTCACATTTGACATTTACCCATCACTTCTGCACTTTCTGCATCATATCACAGTGGCCTCGCTGGAAAGTTAAATGAGCCAATTGGCTGTAGCCATTTTCAATGAATGTTATGGCAACAGAGCACACGTACTGCGACCGAATGGCTACAACAGCTCCTGATCAGAACACCAGGAACACCAGTGAATGAGAAGGTGAAGCATGGAGGGGGCGGTGCAACAACCAGTAGAATACAAAGCCCTTGCTCCTAGTCTACAATACCACCCGTTGGGACAACACATTATTGGCAAATTGTCTTGGCATGCCTCAGGCTGCTGTGGGAAAAGTAATATCGAAGTTGTGTTCGGCCAGACGGCTCTCTTAAATTCCCCGGATCAAAGCAATGGGAGCGCGTGAGAAACAATCCTCTCCATTTCCTTCCCACAGGCCGGCACGCTCCGGTAGCTGCAGCTTATATTTTATTCACTATCGATTACTGAAAACAGCTTGATGCTGGGCTTCCTGCCTGCCTACTCGTTGTCAGTCTGCAGAGGACTCAGAACACTGTGTGTGGTAAGGCTCTGCATGCTGGAATTTGCATCAGAGACGCTCGTAAGTTTGCACCGGCTGACAGTATTTCAATTTAGAATCCTCTGTAGGGCTCTTAGGATGGTTAACGGAGCGAAGATTTAGAATTAACCCAGTTGTTGATTTCGTTTGGCCTTTTTACTCTGGACAGCCTGAAAATCAGCTCTTGACCCACACAAAAAACATTATGAAAAAAAAATACACTGGTGGGAACTCCTTTTGCTATTTAACTCTAGAACTTTGTATGTGTCTGTCTTGAAAACCTAAAAATGGAACATTATCTAGGTCTCAGTAACACGCTGAAAGCATGTTGATTCTGTTAGTCTTTTTTCTTCATTTTTAATATATATGCTGGTTGTTGTTCTGTTTTGGGCTCTATTCTTCCCATTTTCAGCACAAGGAAGCCTTTCAGTAAAAGTGTGCTAAAGAAATCGATTAATTATCAACTCCTAATAACATTAATGGGTAGAACCTCCATTGGCTTTCTCCCCGGGTAATATCTGGGGGTAGCCACCTGAGACACCCACCGCACAAGCCCTAGGCGTTGGCATCTGATTCTAGTTTGGGGTTCCTTATCTGTACCCTTGGGAGTAGCCCACTGACCTGACTGTACAATGAAGTTCAGAGCCTCGAGGCAGGCTTGGGTCCCGCCCTGTGTTTATTTTTTTGTTATATAAAGGGTATGGGGTTTAAATGCCCCTCACACACCAACAGGCCCCTTGGTGTCATGCTTCATCATCGGGGCCTTCGCACCCCTCTACGGGATGCGGCGTGCTACGACTCACGAATACGTAGGAGCACTTGATAGTGAACTATGTGTGGGTGTGTGATTAGGGATGAAGTGTGAGTGGTGAGGTGAGGTGAAAAAAGTGAAGATTTAATTAAAAAATACCTGGCTCAAAGGAAAAAAATTATTTATTATGTCCTTGGCTGGTATTATTAAAAAGTGCAAAGTGAGGTTGACAATATACGTATTAGGGTATATCAACCTTTTAAAGCGTCGACATGTTTCGGAGTACTGCGACTCCTTCTTCAGGACGAGGATATGCACGTTATCCTCACCTTACCCACATGGAATGTAGAATGTCAAAGTGTATTCTACCAAAAAACAAAAACTAGGTGAAATGTACCTATCAATGTTAATTATGGGTAAGCTCCGTTGCGCCCAATTGGCGTTAGAGAAACCTGTGAAAAAAAGACACAGTAAACATCACAGTCGGACGTCCAGGGACAAGAAAAGACATTGTTTTCTAGTCATTAGAGGGTAAAAAGAACCCGAAATGAGGTTCAGGAACCCTGTAAAATAAAACATTAAAAAGGACACACAGTGGACACAAGACATACATCTATAGTATAGAACACGCCAGGATATTACTCCCAAAAGAAGAGAGACTGTGGAGGAGAGGAGTTGTTAGATGGAGGCTTACTTATAGTTCAAGGTTTGATGACCACATGAGCCTATGCGTGGTATTGGGGGTTCCTTCCTCACTGCTCAGTAAAGCAACCTATAGAATATTAAGGGTGGGTTTTAGGTTGTCATCGTAATTAAGATAGACAATATGCTGATCCTGAACATAGCGCCCCAACTCAAGGTTACTGCATGGTCTAATCGCCTGCCTTCCCCTCAACGCTGCTCCGACGAAGTGTGGGGTAAGGTCGGTGTACTACCTCTTATATACTGCCAGTGCTTCCAATTAGGGAGTAAATAGGTTAATTAGACACGGAAACATGCCCAAATTCGGGTGCTTGCTGCAGACAAAGTCCGGTACTGCGCGTTAGGCAAGGGCGCGGTATGGAATTGCAATGCGCATGCGTTAGAGACTAGCGCTGCTGCATTCGCGCATGCGTAGCGCCCGGGATGGGTTTCCGGGTGAATGCGGTCAGCGCGCATGCGTGACTAAAAGACGCCCAAGCATGTTCTATGATAATACACTCAGTTTAATTGAATTCTCAGGGGGGCAAGGGCTATTTGCCTGTATATTACGGCGCATAGGTATTTAAAAACAGGACGGCGTCACCCTGCACAATAAGCCCATGATAAAGGGGGCAAATACAATAATAGTCAAGAAAATTGGATTAGGTTAACGCCTGGGTTGAACAGTGTGCACATGTTCTATAAAGACGTTTGCACCCTATGCATTATTGTTTGGTTTCTCATAGCAGAAGGAGTGTGTTAGTAGCATTTTCAGGGTAGCGTAGTTCTAATCTTGCCCTGTATACAGGCAATACAATTACATATTGAAGTGAGGGATGTCCTAGTATTTATACATCTCATATAGGCAATAGGAAACAGCTACATAGAGATTACAAAGAGTCTGTACTGTCAACCTAATTGGCAAAGTGAGGGGTGACCCTGTCACCAAAAACCATTCAGCGTAACTGACTCCAGGGGATAGAGTCATTGAGCCCAGAGGTGTCAGTCCCAAGGCGGAACACCCACCGCTGTTCTTTTTCAAACAACCCTGACTCTGTAGGCAGCTGCTCAATCACTGTCCAGTTTAACTCATTCACACAGTGTTGGTATTCAAGGAAATGGGCTGCCATTTTCGTACTTGATTTTTTGCATCTAATGTTACTTTTATGCTCATTGATCCTTATTTTGACTTGCCTTGTTGTCATTCCCACGTATTCCTTCTTACGGGGGCATGTGATTAGGTACACTACGTTTTTACTGTTACAGTTGGTAAAAGTGCGTTGTTCCCAACTGGTACCATTCGTGAAGGTGAGTGTCTGGCTTTTCTTGGTAAGATGACAGCTGTTGCAGTTGCCACAAGGGTGATGGCCCTGTATTCCTTGTAACCTTGTTTGTTCCACTTTGTATGTGGGAGGTCTTGTATGGACAAGCATGTCCTTTAAATTCCTGCCACGTCTGTGAGCAAACAGCAGTTTTTCCAGATTCAGTGAGCCGCTTGTCAGTGTACGCCAATGCTTGTTGACCAGTTTGAATACTTGGTTTGCAACTGGACTGTAAGTCGTGACACAGACTGTCCTGCTCGGTTGGTCGTCTTTCTGGGGCTTATCTTCCAAAAGAGCTTCACGGTTGTTATTCCTGGCTCTCTTCATTGCCTTCTGTATGATTTGATTCGGATATTTTCTTTGTCTCAGTTTCCTGCTCAAGTCCTGCGCCTGAGTTTTGTACTTGGCTAAGTCGCTACAATTGCGACGTAGGCGTAGGAACTGCCCGTATGGTAAATTCTCCCTCAGGTGACGAGGATGGAAGCTGTCAAACCTGAGGAGGCAGTTCCTCGCCGTAGGTTTAAAATGGGTCTCAGTTTTTAGCAGACCAGCCTCATGATAGATATTGAGATCCAGAAAGACCATTGAGCTATTGGACATTTGTTGGGTAAATTTTTAGAAAGAGTTCTGGTCATTGAGCCAATGCATGAACTCGGTGATTGAATTGCCATCCCCCTCCCAAATGACCAAAATGTCATCAATATAGCGTCGCCATGTGTGGATTCTCCCTCTGAAAGGGTTGTTGGGATGGAGAATCTTGGAGGACTCTAGATGGTGAACGTACAATCCCACCAGGCTCGGAGCAAATGTGCTCCCCATGCTGGTTCCATGGCTTTGCCAAAACAGGGTGCCCTCATATTCAAAAAAGTTTTTGGTGAGGGCTAGCGAGATACATTCCATGACCACTCCCTGGGGAGTTTGGTACTTCCACCGGTCAGAATGAAGTACCTCCTCGATGATCAAAAGTGTCTCATTGTGTGCGAGGCTCGTGTAGAGACTCTTCACATCAAGGCTCAGAAGCATTTGTGAATCAGGATCGAAGGGGTGGTTCTGTAGTAGTTGCAGAACCGCTTTAGTATCCCTCAGATACGTGTCAGTAGCTTGCACCAAGGGTCTCAGAAAGGCATCAGCAAATTTTGACAGAGGTTCAAGAATGGATGAGATGCCGGACACAATAGGGCCCCCAGGTGGGTTCTCAAGGTTCTTGTGGACCTTGGGTATGGTATAGAAATAGGGAGTACGAGGATTCTTTTGAACCAGAAATTCAGATTCTTTCTTGGTAAGCCAATCATGTGCCAAGGCTTCCTCAATCATCGCTTCTATTTGTACTCGTAGAGAGTCAGTGGGATCTTCTGCCAGAACCTGATAATTCCTTCTATCAGAGAGGAGTCTTCTGCATTCCTTGTCGTATGCAGAAGTGGTTTGAATGACCACTGCCCCACCTTTGTCTGCAGGTTTTATGGTCAGGTTTTTGTTGAGTCTCAGTTCTCTGATTGCCTCATTCTCTAGTTTGCTCATGTTCTGGAACACCTTAGGTTTTGTGTCCAATTTCCTAAGTTCATGCATGATTGCTTTCTCAAATGCCAGAAGCTCTACAGGGAGTTGGTTGTCTAAAGGTGTAAAGTTAGACTTAGGTCTTAAACCTGTATCAGAAGTATCTTGAGACGGTTCCTTGTCATTAAAAAAGGCTCTCAGTTTGATAGTTCTTATAAAATCTTGGATTTCCTTGTGTAACAAAAAGGTGTCAGGTTTATTAGTAGGGACGTATCCTAAGCCTTTGTTCAGTACCTCGTGTTGTAAATCAGTGAGGTGCCACGGGGTTATATTAATAACTAGGTCCCCCTCTTGCTGGTTGATGCTTGGTTCGCAGTCATACTCCTTGTGAGGACTCTGGGGTCTGTTTCGTCTGCGGGTTGCCAGTTGACATTGTTGCCCTTCTTGTTCCTCCCTCTGCGGGTTCCCTGGCCCCATGATAAAAAAGGCTGGGCATTCTGGGGTACATTGGTTTGGTCTGGAACCCATTGGGGGTACATCCGTCCCATTTGTGGTGGGCCAAATTGATATTGTGGGAACTGAAAATGGTTCTGATAAGGGTTGTACTGAGGACCCTGGAAACCTCGCCAGCCTCTCTGGCGGGGGAATTGAGATCTCTGTTGTCGGAAACCACCCCTCTGTTGTTTCTTTTGCTGGAAACCACCTGAGTTGGTGCTTGTAGTGCTACCATCCAAACTTATACTGTCTGTGTCACTCACGTTACCTCTCATCACGTAATCAGCTCTTGTGTATGGATAAGCTCTCTCAGGGGTAAAGCGGTCCTTATCCTTTTTAAGTTTGTTAAATTTGCTCTGTTTCAGAGTGGCCTCGAACTCCTTCATTTGCTGATTTAGTTCCTCCAACCCTTTCTTTATGTCTGCTGGTGAGATAAAAGCTTTTAATTGTACTTCAAGTTTTTGGATTTCCACTTTTAACTCCAAAGATTTTCTTGTGGCTGTTTGAACTATCAACACCAGCCAGTCTCTGGTGCAGTGCCAGGAGATAAGGGACCACGCTTTTTTGAAAACGAGGTCGTCCTGGAAAATAAAGGGTTCATTTTTTACCAATAGACCCTGCGGGCTATTTTGTTTCTTAGATATTCCCTCATCAATAGGCCATGTAGGGCCGCCCTTATTTGGATTTTTCTTGTGTTCATTAGCTCATCCCAGTCTGCTACTGCTGGGCTTGGGTCATTGTTGCTTAGCCCTTCAAAAGGATTGACATCGGCAAGAATTCTGTCGATGTCGTCCTCACTGAAGGTTAGGCCGTGTTCGTCCTCCATGTTGGTATTGGAAGAGTAGGAAGGTTCAGAGTGTTGGATGTAGTGTATGTCGAATATCCTAGTGTAGTCAAAAATGGGAAGGGGCTCCCACAGCTGTGCGCTGTCTAGAACTTGCATATAACAAAAGGAGGGAGAGAGAGAGAGACAAGTGGATTCGGTCTCCCTTAGTAATATGTTTAAACAGATTAGAATCCACTCAGAACGTGATTGTGATCCCTAAAGTGATGGGGAGCACACAGTGTTGTTTAAATGCCCCTCACACACCAACAGGCCCCTTGGTGTCATGCTTCACCATGGGGGCCTTCGCAAGAAACCTTAGGTGTTAACCTAATCCAATTTTCTTGACTATTATTGTATTTGCCCCCTTTATCATGGGCTTATTGTTCAGGGTGACGCCGTCCTATTTTTAAATTCCTATGCGCCGTAATATACAGGCAAATAGCCCTTGCCCCCCTGAGAATTCAATAAAACTGAGTGTCTTATCATAGAACATGCTCGGGCGTCTTTTAGTCACGCATGCGCGCTGACCGCATTCACCCAGACACCCATCCCGGGCGCTACGCATGCGCGAATGCAGCAGCGCTAGTCTCTAACGCATGCGCATTGCAATTCCATACCGTGCCCTTGCCTAACGCGCAGTACCGGACTTTGTCTGCAGCAAGCACCCGAATTTGGGCATGTTTCCGTGACTAATTAACCTATTTACTCCCTAATTGGAAGCACTGGCAGTATATAAGAGGTAGTACACCGACCTTACCCTACACTTCGTCGGAGCAGCGTTGAGGGGAGGGCAGGCGATTAGACCATGCAGTAACCGTGAGTTGGGGCGCTATGCTCAGGATCAGCATATTGTCTATCTTAATTACGATGACAACCTAAAACCCACCCTTAATATTCTATAGGTTGCTTTACTGAGCAGTGAGGAAGGAACCCCCAATACCACGCATAGGCTCATGTGGTCATCAAACCTTGAACAATAGTAAGCCTCCATCTAACAACTCCTCTCCTCCACAGTCTCTCTTCTTTTGGGAGTAATATCCTGGTGTGTTCTATACTATAGATGTATGTCTTGTGTCCACTGTGTGTCCTTTTTAATGTTTTATTTTACAGGGTTCCTGAACCTCATTTCGGGTTCTTTTTACCCTCTAATGACTAGAAAACAATGTCTTTTCTTGTCCCTGGATGTCCGACTGTGATGTTTACTGTGTCTTTTTTTCACAGGTTTCTCTAACGCCAATTGGGCGCAACGGAGTGAGAGAGCGCAATTTGAATAAAACGTATATCCGAGTCATATTTAGAAGCATATCGTGTAAACGTAGGAATGAAATATATGTTGAACGAGAAGTTGACGCTTATAGCATAAAGTTAACAGACGTAACCAAAGTAATATAGGAAATGTATTCTGTATTCACTTTAGAATGCATTAGATTTAGAAGGCCCGTATACGTAGTGGGTTAATGTAGAAATGTGTAGAAGTGCTCAAGAACAGAAGAACGTGCAAAGTGAAATTCATGTACGTGTGTAACTTTAAATGCAGAAACGGCGAGAAATGTAACATGGAGAAATGTGAAGAAATCATATATAACGATGTAACAAATGAGAATATAAAGTTATATTCTATGTATTAAGGTTTATATTCTACGTAATTTATATTCTATGTAAAAATGTATTCACTTATAAGCAAGGGATTTGCTAAATGCGATCATATATAAATGTATGTTAAAGGTTATATTGTGTAGAAGAAGTTTGTAGGAATGTTAGAAGAGTTTTAGGTCATTTGTGATTATAACCTGACTGACCAAGGGTTCGCAGGAGTGTGGTCCGCTGTATGTAATTTAGTGGGCTCACAGGAGTCGTGAATAGCCTTCACTTGAATGTGCGAGCCAAGGAGTCTAAGTTCTTGTTAGATTTAAGGTGACAAATGTCGGACGAAGTTTATTGCCTAAACATGAGGGGAGACAATAGGAATTTGAGTCTTGTTTTGAAATGACCATTCACAGGACCAAAAAAGGTTATATACATAGTCGTAAAGAATAAAGTTCTGATAAGGTGATAGATTTTGCTCCGAAAGTGTCAAAGGTAAAGTTGAATGAAGTCACCAGCGAGAAGACGAAGATGGCGTCTAAGGAGAAAGGTCAACTTAACGGACGACGCGAAGAGACGAAGCCATGGAAAGAGCTAGAAAATGACATCATGGGGGAAAGTCCGTGGTGGGCGTCGAAGGGGCGTTCCACCCACACTGTGATTGTGTATTTTAGGGACAGCACCCCGGGGAGAAGATAGCGAAGAGCTCAGAGCGAAGGCAAGTTAGAAAGAGCAGATGACTTGAGCAGATGCGCTGAGAGAGATCAGAGCGCAAGGGAGCAGTAGGCCGAGGACCCTTAGAGATCGGATGGGTAGGCAGAGAGGGTACTGCTTCTTAAACTTAAGTTACCTTTAGAGGCTAAGAGAGTTTGAACTTCTTAGGGAGTCAAACTGCTGACACCTTTTTTAGGGTACTAGAAACTTGCGAAGTAGGGATGTCACTTAGTATAGAGTAGGGACAGATTTAACTTGATTATTTTTCTCTTTCTGTAGATGACGTAACGAGACCACACTAAGTCGATGTTTTAATCTGCTACGATTTGGAGTGGATATTAATTGTATTCTTTTGTATACTGACTGAGATTTATCCTGAGAGGATTGTATATGCAACTTTTCTTGATTTTATATAAAACCTTTTAAACTTTATCAGTTGTAAGTGGTTCTTCAGAGTGGCGTCAGTTAATGGGGTTTATCTAACCTATGCGGGGTTTGTCTTTTACTCAACGACAGATAACAAGCGATCCAAAATTGACGAATGAGATAAGTTATCAAATTGATCATAAAAGATATTAAAATCTCATTCCCCGCAGGAGCTTACCCATAATTAACATTGATAGGTACATTTCACCTAGTTTTTGTTTTTTGGTAGAATACACTTTGACATTCTACATTCCATTTGAGTAAGGTGAGGTTAACGTGCATATCTTCGTCCTGAAGAAGGAGTCGCAGTACTCCGAAACATGTCGACGCTTTAAAAGGTTGATATACCCTAATACGTATATTGTCAACCTCACTTTGCACTTTTTAATAATACCAGCCAAGGACATAATAAATAATTTTTTTCCCATGAGCCAGGTATTTCTTAATTAAATCTTCACTTTTTTCACCTCACCTCACCACGCACACTTCATCCCTAATCACACACCCACACATAGTTCACTATCAAGTGCTCCTACGTATTCGTGAGTCGTAGCACGCCGCATCCCGTAGAGGGGTGCGAAGGCCCCGATGATGAAGCATGACACCAAGGGGCCTGTTGGTGTGTGAGGGGCATTTAAACAACACGGTGTGCTCCCCATCACTTTAGGGATCACAATCACGTTCTAAGTGGATTCTAATCTGTTTAAACATATTACTAAGGGAGACCGAATCCACTTCTCTCTCTCTCTCTCCCTCCTTTTGTTATATGCAAATATAAAGGGTATGTTCATTGGGCCTCATTTATGAGAAGTCACGCATCGCTGCATGAAAGTAGCGATGCGTCACTTCTCAGTGCGCCCTCCTTGCAACATGATTGATGCGTCATATTTACTGTATGATGCATCATGTCGCAAGGAGTTACAGATACGTCAGTATTTCTGAAGTATCTGTAGGTCACAAAAGTGGCGCATTGCTGGATTGTGTCGCAAAAGTGACGCAACTGCAGCAATGTGTCCTTTCACATGGGGCATGCCCCATTTGAAAGGGCCTACGTCAGTCTTACGCCTGCTGTGAGGCAGGCGTAAGATATTGACGCATTTGCATTCTAGAAGTGGCGCCGTGAAATCTATAAGATTTCACCGCGTCACTTCTATGACCCTTTCTTGCGTCAGAACGCCCACCCTGCATACATTATACCTGGCGCAGGTATAATGTGGGGCAGGGGTTTACAAAGTGACACATCTACCTAGATGCGTCACTTTGTAAATATGGTGCAACCAGGCACATTTTTACGCTGCTGGTGCGTCACAAAAAGTGACGCACCGGCGGAGTAAAAGTGACACACGGCCTAATAAATAAGGCCCATTGACATCAGCTGAAGCCCTCACTAGTGATACCCTCAACACATTGCTTTGAGGTAATACGTTAAAATGTTTTGCAAACATTGTGCGGGGACCTGTCTTAAATTTAGCTAGGAACTGTTTGTAGACATTTACTTTCCAGTAAGAATGGAGTCTGCAGGATGAGTTTGCCCACATAGGATAATTCAAACTAAGATATCTTACTCTCCTCTGTAACTACACAAATGGATACTGGAAAGAGTGCTAAGAGGGCTATTCCATAGATTCCTTGAGAAGAGAAACCCTCCCTTAGTCTGATTGACTGCACCTTTAAACTTGTGAGATGCGCCTGTTACTGATTGAAATTGTCCATGTGTTCAGCTTCCCACTTTTGGAAATATAGAGTGGAGCTGTCCTGCTGGTCATCAATCATCTCCCACTCATTCCTGCATGGATGGCGATACAGGTCAGTCAGACTGAGTATGGCGCTTGTAGGCTTCCCACACCTGCCAGGCCAGGACGTAGCTTGAAGGCCATGTTGAATCCCTTGTAGCATGCCTTGCTGCAGCCATCCTTGCACCTTGTGCAAACTGTCAGCCAACCCAAAGAGACCCAAGATGCCCAAAAGAGCATTGAACCCCACTCAGTGCTTCATCACAAATTGGAGGCAGGCATGTGAAGAATTCATCAAGGACCATCTGTGTTGCAAACATCTGCTGAAACCTTTGAAGCTGTCCTCATTTTCAGCAAATAAGGTGTCTCCTTTGACTGGAGTGTGGATGTAAGAAAGGGGAGAAGGCAAGAAATCTATGAAACTGTCCTGTTTCCATCAGGACACATGTAGAGACCATGCTTCCCTCCCTATGCCATGCACAAGTAAATTATGGTGCTGCACATCTGCTAGGGAAGTCAGGACGAGACCCCCCTGCGAGATATGCATAATGGGGAATCTAATGTCATTGGGTTTATGATTGGCAAGGGAAGTGGTGTTTCATATGCGTGAGAAGTTTGTGGATAATGACTGACTGCAATTCCTTAAATACTGGATCAATCGGGAAGTTAATAGTTTTTAAAATGTTTAAGCACTTGGGAAATTGGTGTGGTTATGGTGTTTAATCTACCGGAGCAATGTGACTATGGCAGGCATGTGGATTTCCAAATGCTAAACTTTGGGAAGCCTGGTCTACCTAGAATAATGTTCATAATTTGATAATGCAAATATAGCTAACTTATGGTGCCTCAAATGCTTAGGTGTTGCAGAAAATGGACTGTTTATTTGATGATGGTGATCCCATCCTTTATGTACTTGAGCAATGTAGAAGCTGGCTTAGTTGTTTCTGTTGAGTGGGAAATGTTAATATGACCTCCTGATGGTCCTTTGCATGATATGGAATTGTGGAATCTCCCTAGAGTATGATGCTTCACTCAGCTTTATATTTTTGGAAATGGGTCTAGTTGCACATCCCGACAATTTGGAAGCTAGTCCAACTTTGACGATTTATCTACTTAATGAAAGTGGACAGTTAGAAGTGCTATTACTGGTTGGCTCAGGTATTCACTCAGGCCAGGCAGGAACCACAACTCCAGGAGTGGCCTTAGGCATGTGCAAGCTGTGCACCTGCACCGGGCCACCAAACACCAGGGGCCACCACGCCAATATATATCCTTAATATAATAATCCTCTGAGGATGGATACATATTTGCGTGGCGGCCCCCGCAGGGATTTGGCGGCCTCTGGCTCTGTTCCACTTCCAAACACCCTGACCCCCCCCCCCTCTTCAATGGCCTCCGCACTTCCCGGACCCCCTCATCCGGGGCCCCCTACCTACGCTCCCTGCCCAGGGCCGTCATGAGCCTAGAGCTGCCCCTGACCACTCTAGTCATGGGAAGCTAGATACACACTAAAAGATAACTTGTTCTCACCCACTGGGAGCTTGTCATAGTGCAATCAGGCTTCTCTACTGAAGCAATGTGTAAAGTATTTGTGCAACACACAGAGTAACCCAATGAATAAACCACAAAAAAACTCCACACAGGTTTAGAACAATAGATTATTATCTTTTGAACTAAACAAGACCTAAACAGTAAAAAACAAATATATAGAAGTTGAGATATTGCATTTTGAAGGAATAAATGCTAATAAAGATACTATTGATCACACTGTGCTGGTGCAAAGTCATGGTTCGGGCTCACCGCAGAGGAGCGCTGACATGCTACAGGACCCACGCAGCCCCCTTTCCTGGTCACAAACAGCGCTACGCATTGATGTTGAGGCCCACAGTGAAGGAGATGTGTCAGCTCAGAAGACATGTGCCAGAGTCGAGAGGGAACGAGCAATGCGCCACATTCTGCTATTGAGTCAAGGGGATGCGTCAATCTCATCAAGCTGCAGTGGCATTGATGCACTGATGCAGTGATGCGCTGTCTGATGTGTTGATCTCTGGAGGCAAAATACAGGTTCCAATGCGATGCGCTGATTTTACTCCTGCAACAGGGTTGATTCTCTTGCTCTGCTAACAAAGGTAGGAGATGCGTCAAAATACATGTTACAAGTATCTGGGCCACTTCAAATGAGCAGACACAGGAGCTGGGTTAGAGCCTTTGGTATCCATGAGTCTCAAGCAAGTAAAGGTAGAGTCCAGTTCTTCTTCAGCAGAGCCAGGGAGCAGCGGGCAGCAGGGCAACAAACAGAAGAGCCGACCTTCCAAATCAGCAGTCCAGTTGAGTTCTTTGAGCAGCATATCAGTTCTTCTGGGAGAGCTTCAGTTACATGTCCAGAATTGTCTCATTTTAGGGGGTCAGTGACCCAATACTTATACCCAAAAGTGCCTTTGATGTGTGCTCTCTGAAGTGGACAAGTATCCCTTTTATCCCAGTCATTTTTTTCCAGGCTGTGGGGGGGGGGGGGGGGCAATCAGTCCTTTGTGTGGGAATAGCACACTGCATATCAAGTGAAGTGTTAGCCCCATCCCTTCCATCCTGCCCAGGCAGGGCCATCAGAATGCAGATGTATGTAGGTGGGCACTAAGACACACCTCTACTTCCTGTGTTGTGGCTGTGTAGAAGAAATGCCCAAAGTGTCGCTGACACCCTCCCCAGACGTGTATTGAAGACAGGCTGTCGGACACACACAGCAGTAAGTAATTGGATCTACAGAGCTAACTAAGAAGTATATATTGTAGTGGTCACCTTGTGGCTACAGATGTCAGGCATGGTTCAAAACATTTAAATCAAATTCTTTACATCAACATAAGAATGTTTATAGTGTTTGATGATATTATACTGCATTGATCATTAAGGGGTTTGTAACAAGCATTTGTAGTACAATAGGTCTCACATTTTTGAGAGTTTGAGCTATTGGTGTTGTAAATGACAATGTCTTTTACCTATGTGTTTTGGTTTGGAGTACATTAGATTTATGAATAGAGACTCAGTTTACAGGACTAAGAATGGGGAATTACCACTGGAACCATAGAAGCAGCTGAAGCACTGTCTAGAGAACTTAGAATCAGGAATTACCACTGTGACCAAAGACACAATTGCAGCACTGCCTAGAGGACTTAGCATGCAGGAGTTACCGAAGGGGCCAGAGACGCAGCTCAGAGGACTAAGAATGGGGAAGTTACTGACAAGACCAGATAAGCAACTGTAGCACTGTTTGGTGTACTTAGAATGAGGAATCACAACTGTGACCAGAGACAGAGCTGCAGCATTGCCTAGGACGTAGAATGGGGGAGTTACTGATGGGACCAGAGAAGCAGCTAGCAGGACTGTTTGGAGGACTACGAATGAGGAATTACCATTGGGAACAGAGACGCAGCTGCAGCACTGGCTAGAGGACTTAAAATGTGGGAAATACCGTTCGGGCCTGAGAAGCAGCTGCAGCACTGTGTAGAGGACTTAGAATGAGGAATTGCCATGCAGAGACACAGCTGCAGCACTGCCTAGAGAACTTAAAATGGAGGAGTTACTGATGGGACCAGAGAAGCAGCTAGCAGCACTGTCTATAGGGGTAAGAATGTGGAATTACCGATGGGACCAGTTTGAAGTAAAAAGAAGGTTAAAGTTTAGTATATGTATTTGTAAAACACTATAGAGTGAGTGTAGCCTTTGGACAACTTATAGCAAAGTGAAAGCTTGTCACCGATACAAACATTTTTTCTGAAGCAGATGCCAGGATGGAAGCCAGTGATGGCCTAAAAATGAAGATTACTTGTCGTCTGTGTTTTGCAACTGACCTGCATGAATATACCAGGCACTACATTAGCATGCCAGTAAAGATTGCTATCGCAGTTACGAGCTGCATTTGTGTAAGGCACGAAGTCATAAAGTTAATTACCTAGAGCGACATCACATAACATGTCCCTCAATTATTTGTTGTCTGTAATACTTACACAGACAACAACAAACACAAGATTAAAAAAAGGCCAAATGTCTTCCCAAAACAGACATAATGATGAGTATAAATAACTCATTCAACATGAAGTGCGCATTCCGCGAAGCGTGTGGAACACTTACAATTTCAAAATTTGGAGGAATAGAGTCAGTAAGGTTGAGATTTTTAAATTTAGCAGTCTAGTGCAAAGCAATGAAATACCATTGAATTCCACTAACAAACCCCAAACAGTAGTTTTTAGGGAAAAAATAGTAAATCCTTAGGGCGGCTACAAGAACAGCACCTCTGTATTGAATTCCTTCTGGATAAACAGTGTACAAGCAATACAATTGTAACCTATGAAGTCCACACAAATTAGGGCAAAACTACTAGATACTTTGTAAAAATAGAGAACGTGTGTGTTTATCTGAGATGTGACGTGAGAGAGAGAGATTTTCTACGCTCTCATCTAGTGGGCGTTGTGGACTTTAGAATTGTGAGAGGTAGGATTTGAGACCAAAACCCTGGTTGTTTTTGAGCTGCCATGAACCGTGTACTGCACTCAGTGTAATATGTTCATTCCGATTTTGATGCAAAAATTGCATTGTTTTCAATAAAGTGCACAGCCTTTGTTTAAAATAAAGTTATAAATGTTATCTTCCGACCTCAACTCCACCTCTGTACTGTTATTCTTTTGCTGAAGCTCCCAAACTCATTAAATACAAAAACTATGCATGCTGAAGAATAACACTTGAAAAATTCCTTTTATTTTTCACTGTCAAAAACGTGTGTATTCATTTGTGAAGTGTTTTTGCTTGTTACATACAGGTTTGTGGGCGTTTATTGTTGCCAACATGCAGAATTAAATGGAGAATGGCGCACAGTGTTCCATGGCAACCGAATAATGGAAGTTGAAGTGCTGCAGCTGTGAAGCGAGATCCATGCTGATCAAATGAAGCAACACTTGTTCAGTTGTGGGAAGTGCTTAATACATACAGTCAACCAGAAAAAACGAAATGAAAACTAAAGAAAGGCACGTATCCTCCCAATGCGGCTGCAATGATGGAATAAAATGAAGCTGGCTTCCCTGAAGTGTGTGCAGCGCTGGTTCCCAATTTGAACCCAAACAACCAACAAGCAGTCCAATTTTCCCGAGAAGGAATTTAGAACGAAAAAAAGCAATTCTTGGAGAGAGGATGTGGCCTAACATGAAACTGGGGAACTAGGGGGCTCATTATGATGGCGGGGGGACTGATCTCCGCCCGCCATCATATCGGTGCTGGGACCACCCGCCAGATGTGCGGCAGTCACACCAGCCCAATTAGGATGCACCCTCCAGTATGGGGGCTGCATTCTGGCCCTTTAACATTGCGGACGGTGCTGCTGGCTGCAGCACCGTTCGAAATGTTAAAATGCCACGGTGTGCATTTCCATGCACAACGTGGCAGGCACCATGCTGTGCTGCCACCTTGTGCATTGAATTGTAAGGTGGTAGCATGGGTACTCCCCAGTGCACCTAAACCCTTCCCCAACACAGAGGGGGCCTGTAACGAGCCTCCAAACCCAATCCCTCCCAGCCGTTCCATGGTGGCATTGCCACCATGGAAAGGCCTCTACCAGGGCACATCCTAATTTGGTGGTTGGTGCCTGCTAGACAACGCCACCATATTAGTGGCCCAATTATGCCTGCCTGGCAATCACCGCGATTGCCACCGGTGGAAAAGAGGCAGACGGACTTTGCGTCCTCTGTGATAGCCAACACCATCCTAATTTGGCAGTGGGTAAATCTCATTGTGATATTGGGAGGTTCGCCACTGCTGGCCTGGCGGTGGCGGTCTTCCCGCCATAATAATGAACCCCCTGGTTTGAATCTAGTGTTAGTTCTCCCATGCATACCAAAGAAATTAACCAAAGCAAAACAGAAAAAGGAGTGCAACCAAACAAACAGAAAAAGTTAAAGGGTCAAGATGCATGTAACATGGTCAGTTGCCCGGGGCGAGAACTCCGCTGGAGATGAGGGACAAATAAAATCCATTAGCCACAGAAAGGAAAGGAATTTTGAAAAGCACACACAGGAACAAATGGCAACTGAGGGGTGTGCTGCAAGCCCCTCTGAGAAGATACAATATTTCTCGAAGCAGCGCATGCGCTGCTTATGCGAGACCTGAAAAGGATATGAGAGAAACAGGGGGAATGAAAGAATGTGAGTAAAGAAAGCAAAAAGTATTTAGGGAAATATAGAAGACCGGTTTTTAGCGAGGCTAATTTGACATCAGTTAGTAAAAATCAACAAATTGTGAATTAAGTGGAAAAATCGTGAGGATTTTGGAAGTGTGGAGGGACATGTGAGGAGGAGATTTTGAGGCTCATGGAGTATTCATCTTTTTAGATAGATGTCTAGTTTGTTCCCTAATAATCTGGAAGAATTCCATTGAAAGTTGTGATTGTCTGAGCAGTTTTCAGCAGTTCTAAAAAACACAGACTTGGGACCACCAGGTGTGGTAGGAAATTTTGTTGTCATTCTTCCAACTCAAAGAATAGTTTTTATACCTATGGTTTGTAGGAGGTTTAGTAAGGATGGGTGCCATATGCTAAAGTCAGAGGTTGGTGTTTAAAGTGTTTCATTCCCTCCCTAACTGACCCCACCACACACACATAAAGTGGACTTTTCAAAATGGCTATACACAGAGTACGACCTGAGACCTTCTGCACTGCTGTGTGTTGGTTTGTCACACGTGACTCAGCTACTGAGGACTTCAGGTGCACAAAAATCTATATGCTGGTCATGGCAATCAATGCAGTGGGGGTTCCCCCTAAAGGACGGAGGAACATCACCCTGCCTGTAGTTAATGTTAATGTTAATGTTAACTGTCATTTGTTGAGCGCTCGTACGCCCGGAGGCTTCATGGCGCTGTAGGAAGGAACAAGGCGCGTCAGTCGTAAGATAGAAGGAAGCAGCTCAATGATGTGCCTGAGAAAGGAGCCAGGTCTTCAGAAGATGTCTGAAACTAAGGAGATTATCGCTTAGTTTTAGATGAGGGGGGAGAGAATTCCAGAAGGCAGCTGCAAGATGGTCAAAGCAGCTGCCTCCGAGACGTTTCCTTTTGTACGGAGGGACAGTCAGAAGGGATTTATGGGTGGACCGTAGATAGCAGGGGGGCTGTATCTTTGGAATAGATCTCTAATGAATTGGGGGCCAATGTCGTGTAGGGATTTGAATAAAATGCAGCCCACTTTAAAGGCCACGCGTTGCTCGACCGGCAACCAGTGCAAGTGTTTCAAGCCGGGTCTGGCTGATTGCCTTCTAGGGATGTTCAGAAGCAGTCTGGCTGCTTGATTCTGAACCAACTGGAGGCGTCTAAGCTCTCCTTTTTGGAGCCCAAGATAAAGACTGTTGGAGAAGTCCAGTCTGGAAAGAACCAAGGAGATGACGATCTGAGTGAGGGCGGCAGCAGAAAAGAAACATGCAATTTTTTTGATTTTTTTCAGCTGGAAAAAACTGGAGGATACAACTGCTCCCACCTGTTTTTTCAAGGAAAGGTCTTCACTGATGTAGATGCCCAGACTTTTGACCGAGGGTGACTTAGATGGAGGGGCACCCATGCAGGAGGGCCAGAAGCTGGGGTTCCAACTATGTATACTCTGTCCAGGCAGGACCAGTTCGGTCTTGCCTGGGTTAAGTTTCAGATGATTGCAGCTCATCCAACTCACAATGTGGGACATGGTGTTTTGAAATTCTACCACAGAGTCCTTGGTGTTAAGAGGGAAGATGAGCTGCAAATCATCTGCATAGTTGAAGATGGTTACCTTAGCGCTTCTGAGGGAAAACAGGAGAGGGCGCAGGTACAAATTAAAAAGCAGGGGAGACAACGAAGAGCCTTGAGGTACTCCACAGTTGGTAGATATGGTGGTGTAGTGAGCTCAGCAAGTAAGCAAAATTGACAAACACCATTTTACTTTGCCACCGGCTCACACTGTTTACAGCGTGACCTTGAGGACAGGGGTCAGGACTGACTGCGGCCCCTGCCAGTGCGCAAGTCTGATTGCCCGGCACAATTCAGACCCAGCAATCTCAGCGCTGTGAAACAGCCACGGGCTTGCACCTACAGGCCACTAGCCTCAAAATGAGTGCTGGGCTAACCTGATTCAGCCAATCCTGGAGCTTCTCTCATGCTGAAAAAGCATGAATGCAGCCCCAGGATTGGTTGGATTTGCCTTTCACTAGGCAGGAAGGACGTTTTTCCCGTTCCTGCTTGTCATCCAACTGTGTCACTCAACTAGGGTGCGGAAAAAAACTGTCCCCATCTGCTGCTGCGGTGGAGAGAGAGAACTTTCTTGATTATGCCTCCACCATGCAAATGGAGTGATAGCCCAGGCACATTCAGGCCCCTTGTTAACCCTAAATTAAATGCTTCTTGCCGACCAGTTCTTTTTCAGGACCCCTAGATCTATGGTGGCTCCCGGAACATGGGCAGCCAGGTCTCCTGCAACCAGCTGAGAAGTATAATTTCTTCACCTGCTAGTCTGGTCATCCATGTGCCACTGCACTATGTGCCCCGCCACTATTGCTAGCCTTCATGAATCCAGTATCTGCAGTGGATGCATGTCAGTGCCTTCAACATCCGATCACCAGGATCCTACCAGGAGATGAGACACACTGGATGGGACGAAGAACTAGCAGCATATATGCTGAGTTTTTTGGCATTGTGCTGAATGTGGCCAACCGCCACTAAACCAACTTGAGAACTAAAAAGCACTTGACAATGCAGGCATTACTTTGTGCTTCAGCCTGAGGAAATTGTTATCCTTACTATAAACAGATTACTTAGAGTTAGAGTTTTTAACCTAAGTAGGCTTACCCCCATGACATTTTAGGAGTCTATATTCTGAATAATATAGTGTGATGTATGATATTTAAAACAAAATAATGACGTCATTTACAGTGGTAGAAAGCCAGGGCCTGCAGGAATTGAGCACTTCCTGCTTAATGGCCAACCGATGCTGAGTCAGTGCCTGAAACATAACACAAAGCGGCAAGAATGCCCTTTACTAGTGTAGACGAAGTCTGATATATCAAATGAAAGATTAAGTTTATTATAATCAGCCCCACACCTAGTGCGGTCCGTAGGTCAGTTAAGCAGTCTCAGCAATGACAGTTGGGTGTAAGGGAAAGGACCAGAGGCAGTGTGGAATGTTGAGGGACCAATAGGAACAGTGAGGGAACAATGGGTGCTCTCGCGCAGGAGAGCTGGGTTGACACCACTTGGTTAGGGCTCAAGGGAATACAGAACTAGGTTACAACAACTAGAGGCCAGGCAGAACTCAAGGTTACTGTTCTGAGCTCATGCTTAGACATCCCCACAGCTACTATTACCTCATTAAGGAACCCAGCCTTTTTCCTTTCATCTCAATGAGTTTAGCGGCTTTCTCTTGGAATTAGTTTTTTTTTTCCCACGTAGAGCGGAGGCTCATTCTCGGTACAGTGCCTAAATAACAGACGTTTTATCAACAGAACAATACTGAATGTCATCAATGTGTCCTAGACCTCATAGAAATTCTGGTACAAGTTATCTCACACTACTTTCAAATTTGGGACTACAGATGTGCGTGCCTGGACTCTAACTCTTGCTATGATGTGGTATTATTCATTCACCCCATCAGCAGCGATGTGTCAGTTTCCTTGCGCTTGCGTCAAATGCCCTTGCGACACCATGGTTGCGCAGTTTTTATAATACAGGGCTTCATGGAGCAAATATCAACAGTTATAAATTCTGGTGCATCTGTTGGCACAAAAGTGATGCATTGCTGGAATTGGTCGCAAAACGAATGCAACTTAAGCAATGCGTCAGAACACATAGGCGGGTTCCATTGTAGAAACTCTGGACCATAATTACGAGGCCCTAGTGGCACTTTTGCACGATGGAGCTCCACTTTTTTGATGCTCCTGTGGCGCAATGTTACTGCATATTTACAAGGCCATGAATGACCTTGAAATATGTTCCTCTTTAACACAGAACACTGCAAGAAAGAGGTGTTTTATAGGTGTTGCTGTGGGTGTTCCCATGCAACACCCATGGAATCGGTAGCATTCCCAGATCTACGAGGAATTCTAAACCTGGGAATGCGTCAGAATCCTACGCCTTCCCAGGGGAGGTGTAGGAGTGGCGCAACGAGGAGAAATACTTTTACTTTTCCCCGTCTTTTTCTCTTTCTATGTGTGTTGCGTTCTGCAGCACGCATAGAAAGAGGAAAATGGCTTCAATTATTGATTTTGTACAGGAATGTGTCCCTTCTTGCACAAAAACAATCACCCCAGCAATGCAGGCACCCTTGCAACATGACGCAAGGGTGTCTGCATTGGCCCACGACTGCTGATTGTGCACTGGCACAGGGGAGAAGGACAGGAATACGCCGCATATTGTAGATAAAGTGCATCCCTGCCCTTTTTTTATGCATGGCAACGTAGCAGGAAGGTCTGCTGTACTGCCGTGCATCAAAAGTTTTTAAATGAGGCCCCCTGCATCAATCCTTACATCTGACCTGAGCAGGCATAAGGATTTTGTTGCAGTAATGTCGTAGAGTAACATAGTGAAATGTTGTGAATTTCACTGCACCACTTCTATGTGAGTTTTTGCGTGGAACGCCTACTCTGCATACATTATTCCTGGCGCAGGTATAACGTGACTCAGGGCTCCACAAACTGACGCATTGGACCCTTTGCATCAGTTTGTAGATAAGGAGCACTGATTGCGCCTCCACAGTGAAAAAAAGGGAATCGGCGCACGTGGCTTGTAAATAAAGCCCACTGTTTTCAAAGAGCGCAAAGATGGACAGGCTCCATACTACCTGTCAGCTTGTGACTCTAAAAGATACTAAAATACTTTTCATAAGTAAAACTAAAGTGCAGTAATTATGTTACAACAAAGCTGTTGCAACACATGTACAAAACAATGAGTCATGCTTGTAAAAGTTTATTGAATTGAAAAAAGTTACAGTTCATAAAAATTGAAGCTTGTGCAGTTCTTACAGAGGTCGCGTGAGATAATATACAACACTGGCTCTGATGCTGAGGGAGAGATATAATATATTGCTTTTGCTCTGGCATCTTAAAGCTCGGTTTGTTTAAATAATTCTCTGACAGCCTGTGCTCTGCTCCTTTGCATAGCCTTTCTGCAGACAGCCAGGGCTGAGCTATGTAAATAAAGCAGGAGCTGACTCGCATGGCGTCTGCAGTTTACTCCAACTTAATCCCAGAATACGCATGGAGTGAGGCATGCAGTGGGCGCCTACAAACCAGCCGCTGGCTTTCACCCCAAGTAGTAACACTACAGCAGATACTGCTAAGACCGTAGTTCACGGTAACATTGCATGATGGGAGGTACTCGACACAAGCCTTGCAGGGTCCTATCGAATGGGCATAAAATGTGGAAATGGGCGTTAAAGAACTGATTGCCACATATGAACCCAATTTGACCTGGGAAATGTATCCTCAGAAAAAAATGCACTATTACTGCATGTGATTTTACCGCATTTGATATTATGGCAAGAGTCCTAATACTGTTTGGAGCAGAAACTATTGTTTCCACCTAAAACTGTATATGAAAGCCACTGATTAGGGTGGCCAATATGTTTTGTTGTTGCAGTTTTATATAGCACGAACTCGGCCTGAAGGTATCGGAGCGCTTTATATGAGCCCCAGTTCGATTACAGACGCACAGATGCGGGCTATATTTACAAACCTTACACGCAATGCCGTGTAGCAAAGCAATTTGATGCGCTGCATGAAAGGGAGAGAACAGAGATGTACCCTATGTACTAGGATATGGCGCACTTCTGCTCTCTCAGAGCTGGCGCACTTCATGCAGCCCAGTTCCATTGCAGGCACCCTTGCAACATAATTGAAGGGCGACTGCATTGCAAGGAGAATTGTTTTTGTGCAGGAAGGAACTGCACAATACCAATCTCTTGAGGCTTTTTCCACGTTGAATGTGTGCTGGAGATTGCAGCACACATAGAAAAAGAAAAAAAAAAGGAGATTTTTTTTCTCCTCTTTACTTTACCCTTTGGGAGGGGCAGCGATTTCACGCGATCCCAGGGGCTCATTTATGAAGAAGTCACGCTGTACAGTCACCTAGCTGCGCTGCACTGCGCGACAAGGGAAGGGCAGGAGTGCACTGTAAGGAAGGCAATATGGAGCATGCCTGTCCTTTCCCATGCACTGGTGCCATTTGGCTGCTTAGCGCCAATGCAGGCTCCCTTGCACCATGGTGAAAGGGAGCCTGTGTTCAGCGTTGGATTGTTTCTGTGCAGGAATGGCCACCTCCCTGCACAAAACCAATCCTGGGAGGCATATTCTTCTTTCTATGTGTGCTTCAGAATGCAGAACACATAGAAAGAGGAAGAAACAGGGAGAAATAGAGTCCTCGTTACACCTCCTCTTATTGTAATACGGGAATGCGTTAAAATCCATGGGAGTTGCATGGAAACACCTACGCAACACCCATGGAATGCCTTCCTAGGGCAAAGTAACGCAAAACAGCAATTTGCACTGTGTTGGTTTTACTCCAGATATATGGAGCTCCTCCGAGTCATGCAAAGAGACTCTGTGTGGCTTAAAAATCTGACTTAGAGGTTTGCGTTATGGATGTCCACATTGCACAGTGCAAACGCGATGCAAGCTTCCCAAAAATATGCCTCCAGTTTACAAACCTTTGTAAATCTGGAATTTTATGAATCCACGGGTGGATGCATGGGAACCCCCATGTTCCACCCATGGAATGCCTCCCAGAATTAAATGTAACACAATTCAGTGCAAGCCACTGTATTGTGTTAATTTTTTTTATAAAGACATGCAAGGTGGTGCAAATCACCCCTTGCATGGCTTTGTAAATATTTACTAGCATTTTGCACCATGGATGCACCACAAAAGTGCAAAATGTTAGTAAATCTCGCCCATTCATTTTTAGACACGGAGAGATAGAGTGATTTGCCCAGAATCACAGGATGTTGAGGATCCTGCCAAGACTGGAACCAACTTCCCCAGCTTCAAAGTTTGCTGCTCTGGCCATTACACAACATCCTTTACCCTCTTCTCCTCTTAATGAGATAACCTATTCCCAAACTGCACTGAGTGTGTTTTGTGTTAGTTTGTGTGTTCCAAGCACGTGCTTGATATTCTATGGGGCAGTGGCGGTTCCTCCGCTATGGCAGAAGAGCATCGCTCCACTGCTTTTAAGCACTGCAAAGTAAAGGAATCATAAAATGATAATAAATTTAAGTTATTATCATTTGATGCTTCCCCACTGCTTTGCGGGCGGGCGGGCGGGAGGGTGTGGCCGCACTCAGAGTAGAGCAGGGGAGGAGTGGTTTGCCCACTCCTAAGTGCACTTGACAGTTTGGCCGGCACTCTTGGGCCGCTCAAAACAGTCATGCCCACTTTCCCTGTTCTCCATGCAGGCTGCATTACAGCCCACGTGGAGAACATGCCCAAGTCCCCATTCCCTGGCTGAGCGTTGAACCAGGACACTCAGGCTAATCACAATGCGGCATTGCAGCATTGTGATAGGTCAGGGGAGCCTGGGCGTTTGTCAACCACAATGCTGCAGCATTGTGATTGGTCAGGGGAGCCTGGCTGTACTTCCTGTTCCTCAAGTCTGATGAGGAGAGCAGGAGCAGATATGTCAGACCTGGCAGCAAGGTAAGTGCTTATTTTTTCATTTTTAACCCCCCGCCAATTCCGCCACCAGCGAGCCATGCCGGCGGCCATTGCTATGTGGTTGCCAACATTTTCTTTCTCCCCCTTTACATATATATTTTTTTCTTCCCTAAATATTGGGGTAAGGAGAGGAATTTTGTTGAGTCCAGCACACCATCCTCTTCAGATGTACTGAAATCGCAAAAATAGAATTAGTATGCTTTTCTGCCCAGCAACTCCGTCTCAATTAGAGAGAGTGGGACATATACAGTCATTGGGGCATCCCATTTAGAATGCACAAGCCCTCACCCACCTCGGTGCAAGCTTCAGCATCAAGCTGTGCTCACTGTGTGGGCACTGCAAAACCCCACGGACCACATTCAGGGTTTCTTTGCAACAGATCTTTTTCTTATTTATGTCTTGTGTTGTCTACGGCATAAGATGCTGCCCATTCAAAAATCATGAAGGGAGTGTGGTAGATTGGGAGGGAGATCCATCTAAAATTGTCTAACGGCAACCCTGTCAATGGAATTTATTCTCAGAGATTGTCCGTGTTAGGATTAAAGAATAGTGTAAACCATCTGAGCGAGATGATGAGCCTGATGCTTTATGCCCTAACAGCCGTTAATGGATGTATTATAACTGGATTTCCCATCATCCATCTGCACAGGAAGTGACTTCACTCATTTCCCACCCACAGCACCCAGTACTCCTCCCACATTGCAGGACCTACTTAACGGCAGCTGCAATGCAGACGTGCAGACTGTCTGCACCCATCCACCCTTGGGCCACTCCCAGTGGCAGGAATCCTGGCTCATCCCCTGTTCACCACTACATTGCCATTCTTCTCTGTGCTCTCAACCCCAGTCCCTGCTCGGGGCACTACTGCCACACCACACCTCTCAACAAGGAAGGAGCATTCACATGCACCGGCAGGCACGTTGTCATGTACTCTTCCACATCCCAAATCCACCACTCCTATGTCAGCAGCACACAGCATCCCACCTGCTCACATTCACAGCCACCCACTCACTCAAACCAGACACCACCCACATAACACGCCACACTCTCATGCATGAGGGAGGGTATGGCCAAGTAGACGTTCCTCGCGGAGCCCCTGCCAAAATATTATTTCCTGTCTAAATCCTGCAGCATCAGAGGCTCTAGATGGCGGAAACTTGATCGGAAACCTGCACAAGCAGGGATTGTTTCAGCTGCCTGTGATTCAGTGCAGACAGGCAACGATGGGGCAGAATAGGGCATGCGGCTGCAGACCTGACATTCTGAATCTGCTGAGGCCGGCCAATTTAACTGCATGAGACCATTGGTTGTGGTGGCTCTCCTGCACTGGGGCACTGTGAGGGGCGTGGGAGACAGACTGCTGGAGGACTCTGTGGAGGGGTGCCGGAGGCCGTGGTCCAAGAGAGACATGGTCGCTGGTGCTTAGATCAGTAAAGTGACAACCGCAAGTTGGGAGTGGCTCCCAGGTCAAGTGTTACAGGCTTAAGCGTGCAAGTGGCCTAACAGTAGGGCTGGAGAAGTGCACCAGTGCTGTAAGAAGTTTGGAGACAGACCCAGGGACACCCAGTAGCAGGACAGGTGGCAGCGCGTTGTTCCTTTCCATTGGTGTGGGTGGAGGAGGCCATTGCAGCGTGGGTTGAAGTTGAGGCCAGTTGAGGGGTAGCTGGCCCGAATGGGGCCGAGATGGCAGTGGGCGGAGACCCAGCACCTGTGGTAAAGGATCGTTCTGAAGTGAGGACAGTGGCTGGGACTGTTAGCACAGTCACCCAAAGTAACCTTGTGCAATGACAGAGTAGACCCACTGAACGGCGTGGCAGGATCTGGTATTCCCCAGCTGAGTGGAATCGGTTGTCTAATCTACAGCCTAGCGACCCTGAGCTGTGAGATCTAGTGCCGGTGGGGGTTCTCTGGCCATGGGAGCTTTGGATGCTGGACCCTGGGGGACTCCCCCAGTCATTGCTCAGCAGATTGGGATCTGCTCTTGAGGTACTCTTGAGAGGTGAAGGGGGAGACCAGGCCTGTGTGGAAGACATTGGACTGCTGTATGGATACATGTGTACTGTACAGGCCTGGTCTGCAGAGCACAATTGGGAACAAGAAAAACACTAAACCAGAACAGACCAACAAGATAGAGAACTACACCCATGCATTGCACAAAGGGGAGGCAGCTGACAGTTTCAGGGACCAGTGGGGTCGACAGAAGCAACGGCCCCCTCCATGGCAGACCTGCTGGCTGAAATCAAAGGTTCACAGGAGGAAATGGGGGGGGGGGATTGCCTCCATGGCCATATAGATCAATCTCCCAAGGGCTGATCATCGCAAAGTGGCAAAAAGAGTCAGAATGGCGGAGGAACATGTAATAGAATTACAACAAGAAGTGAGAGCACTAAAGGAGGCAGTATCAGTGCTGCGACAAGTGACAGAGCACCTTGAGGCATGACTTGAGGACTTGGAGGGTAGGTCAAGCTGAAACAACCTGCGGTTTATTGGAATCTTAGGGAAGATGGAGGGGCAACACGCAGAACTCTTTCTAGAAGACTGGATTGCTAGCACACTGTGACCTAAACGACTCATAAACCTTTGCACTGTTGAGCGACTGCACCAAGCCTTGGCTCCACTGCCGGAACCTGGTGCCCCCCCCCCTCCAGAGCTCTTATAGCATGCTTGTTCAATTTTTTTCCGTCCTGCTGCACCATCCTGCAACATGTCCAGGTGCATGGACCACCTTCGTTTGAAGTCAGGAACATTTCCGTTTTTCCTGCTGAAGGTGCAGGACCTACGCAAGAATTATATGTCTGTATAAAAAAGGTTTCCGGACCTGAAATAGAAATATAGCTTGATGTATCCAACAAAGCTGTGAGAACTACATGGGGAGGAAGGCCTTGTTTTTGCTCCTCCTGAGGAGGCTAACGACTGATGGATACAGTACCCAATGTTACATGCTTGAGCAAATCAAGTCGGAAATGGACAACGCCGAATGCGTGAGACAATCTAAACGCCTACGCAGTCAGAACTTAAGATCAGCCAGCCTTGACAGCTCTCTGCAGCCCGAAAGCATTGTAGTCTGTCCTAGTTACAAGGGAATCATTCTTGCGGCTGAGAAGTGATCCTGAGTTGTGCAGTGACAGTACTGATGTGGGATTGCATGACCCTGTGTCGAAAATGTGTAAGTAATCTTGGAGATTTGGAGAGGTTTCTCACTGGTATATCGAGGGGGCCCTCGAGGTTTGACTGAATCTATCTGCCTGATCTGTATATTACTTCCTTTCTGTAATACTATCCCTCCCCCGGTATAACATTCTAGTTTAAATCTCAGTATGAGAACCTTGTAAATTGTATACAGTGCTAATACTGTGCCACGCATATACTATGCTGACAGGGGCAGAGGCATGAAGGAGGTCAGCAGTATTCGGGGACCAGTTTGAGCTCCTATGGCCCTTGATCATCCTCTTAAAAAGCACAAGTTATAGTTATGGGAGGGTTTTCTTTTTCTTGCAAGGGGGATGGGGCGGTGGATGTTATTTCCTAGACTATTAATTGCAGTGTCGGGGTATTTGATATACTGGCCGTGGGGGAGGGGTGCTGGTTGCAGGTAAATTGTGTTGTTGCTTGTTTACTATTCTAGGGAAAGCTGAACTGCTCTTATGTGGATATGTACCAATTGAAACTGAACCTGTCACACACTCATCTGATTGACTGGTGGGAAGGTGAGGGGGACATGTTGCTTTTTGTACAGACCATGGGCCAGATGTATCATCACTGAATTTTGCGAGTCCATAATAGCGAATTTTACCGATTCGCTCTTATGGACTCGCAAAATTCAATGTATGTAGGTTTCTCAAAAAAATTGAGATTTCTACGTATTCCTTAATAGCAAATCGCAAATTGTGATTCGCAATTAAGGAATGCCTTCCCATTAATTTCTATGGGCATGGAGGCCCACAGGGATGAATGGGAAGATGTTTGCAACTTGCGATTACCAAATTGCTAATTGCAAATTTTGAATGCAATTACAAGGGCGATAGGGGGCCAAAAGGCCACGCAGATGCACCCACAATAAAGGAAAGTGTGCACATGTGGTGCACATAAGGCCCTAAGGGCATGTGTGTGCGCCACATAGCAATTAGAAAAATGCAAAAATTGCATTTTTCTAGGAATTTGCAAATTACCACCAACTTGAAGTTGGTGGTAATTTGTGATTCCTTAAAGCATGGTCGCAATTTTTAACTGCTCCCTGCATTTTATTTAGGGAATTGCAAATTGCGGTTCCCTAAATACATTCGCAAAATAGGTAAGCGCAAAAATTGTGATTCCCTATTTTGCTAATGCTTTTTGGGATGATACATCCCAAAAGGCTTTTTACCATTCGCAAACGGGCCGATTCTTGGAATCGGCCTGTTTGCGACCGGTAAAAGGCTTGATACATCCGGCCCTATGATTTGAATTAGCATTACAACTTGGCAACATTATAGCACAGATCCAGAGGTTTCCAATTTATGTTGTTTGCTAGTTAAAATCTGCTAAAGTTTGTGTGACGAATATTAACAATATTTTATTCGTTTTGCCGCTCGATATGGGTGAAAACGTGGTATTACAGAGATAACCCCTTCTTGTATTCGACATGTCTCAAAACTGGAGTGTAGGTACAGCACTGGGGATAAGATAACCTTGTGGCACTGTACCACTCTGGATTGAATTACCACAACAAAATACTAGCCCAGTCAGAATGGCACCTGCATATTCAAAGTGCTACAAATTACAAGCTAGCGTATGTTGCGTGGGTACACAGTCAAAATATAGAGTAGGAAATGTCGACCTACCATAATATCGAGTCTGAAATATCGAAGGTGCATAATATCGAAGGCAAGAATATCGTAGGACAGAATATCGACCCAAGGTAAGTAATATCGAAATACTTAATATCGATGTAAGTAATATCGAAGTAAGTAATATCGACAGCATATATATCGATGTTACTAATTTCGATGACACTAATATCGATATTTGTATTATTGTATAGTTTTTTATTATGTATGTGTTATATGTTTAATTTAAGTATTTAAAATAATTACTATTATATGTGTATAAATTTCATATAATAATAAATAAATTTATAAGTAAATTTTATGAGCGGGTTGTGGGTTTATAGGGGAATAGGGTGGGAAGTAATTTAATTATGGTAAATTGATTAGTAATTAGTAGGATTTATTAATAAATTATCATTAATTGGTAATTATGTGAAAATAATAGGAAAATAATTTGAATTAATTTATCAATTGATATATATGTTCTGTAGCGGGTTGTGGGTTTATAGGGGAATAGGGTGGGATGTAATTTAATTATGGTAAATTGATTAATAATTAGTAGGATTAATTAATAAATTATAATTAATTGCTAATGAATATTGATTAATTGGGAAAAAATTAATTGATTAATTGATATATTTTTTCTGTAGCGGGATGTGGGTTTATAGGGGAATAGAGTGGGAAGTAATTTAATAATAATTAATTAATTAATATATGTTTTTAAAAATTTATATTTAATTTATTGGGAAATAATTATTATTAATTAGTTAATTAATTATTATAATTTTGTACATATTTAAAATTAATAATTAATTGGTAATTAAATAATATTAATTAGTTACATTAATTAGAGTAATTTATTTATATATCATTTTTAGTTACTGTTAATTAATTAATTGGGGAAAAATAATATAAATTATCAAATTATATTAATTACAGCTAATGTGCTAATATATTTACTTTATTTGTTATTGTTCATTAATAATTAAGTGCTAATTAAATAATAATAATTAAGTTTGGGTAAAGGAGTATTTTGAGGGTTTAGGGTCAGTTTTCAGTTTTTGGGTAAAGGGTTATTTTTAGGGTTCAGGGTCAGTTTTCAGTTTTTGGGTAAAGGGGTATTTTTAGGGTTCAGGGTCAGTTTTCAGTTCTTGGGTAAAGGGGTATTTTTTGGGTTCAGGGTCAGTTTTCAGTTCTTGGGTAAAGTGGTATTTTTTGGGTTCAGGTTCAGTTTTCAGTTTTTGGGTAAAGGGGTATTTTGAGGGTTTAGGGTCAGTTTTCAGTTTTTGGGTAAAGGGTTATTTTTAGGGTTCAGGGTCAGTTTTCAGTTTTTGGGTAAAGGGGTATTTTTAGGGTTCAGGGTCAGTTTTCAGTTCTTGGGTAAAGGGGTATTTTTTGCATTCAGGGTCAGTTTTCAGTTCTTGGGTAAAGGGGTATTTTTTGGGTTCAGGGTCAGTTTTCAGTTTTTGGGTAAAGGGGTATTTTTAGGGTTCAGGGTCAGTTTTCAGTTCTTGGGTAAAGGGCTATTTTTTGGGTTCAGGGTCAGTTTTTAGTTTTTGGGTAAAGGTGTATTTTTTGGGTTCAGGGTCAGTTTTCAGTTTATGGGTAAAGGGGTATTTTTAGGGTTCAGGGTCAGTTTCAGTTCTTGGGTAAAGGGGTGTTTTTTGAGTTCAGGGTCAGTTTTCCCTACTGTTGCACTCTCTGGAGTAGGAATAGAAATTTTTACCCTTACGCTATCCAACGTTTTATTTAATTAATTGTTAAAATATCAAATGTTTATTTTATTTTTTATATTACTTACATTTTATTTATGTTACTCTTTTATGTTTGTATATGTGTTAGTAAATTAGAATATATTTCATTAATTTATAAATTCGTAAAATAATTATTAATATTTATTGTTCAGTGCATATATATTACATATTTACAGTATATATTTAATTAATGTATTCTTAATATATATGTATTATTTATTACTTTTAAACATTATTAGATACTTTTAAATATGTTTATTTTATTTATTAGTCTTATAGACTTAATTTTACATTTATATATTTAAAAAAAAAACGATATTTTTAACATCGATATTTTTTACATCGATATTTTTTTTTCGATATTTTTGTACTTACCATGTTGTAGATAGGATGTCGATATTTTTGCCCTCGATATTGTTGACTCGATATTCTTGTAGGTCGATATTTTTGTAGTCGAAATTCTGTCAGTGATTCGTTGCGTGAGAGGCAGCCCGTTGATGGTGTTTGACCTGGCTAGTTTAGGTATGCAGGACTAGAAGTGTTCCCTATCAGATTTTCGGCTTTGAACGCAAGCAAGCCCCATCTAGAGTTTGCATATCCAGAGGGCCTTCTAGCAAAGGGATTGCTTGTGGCCAATACAGAGTATGGTCGCTGACTTCATTCAAGCTGCCCACACTTTGGAATACATTTCCCAACAAGCCACGGGCTCTTGTGCATCTAGAGAGATAAAAATTTATGGAATACTTGAATTCATTTCAGCCACTGGTAATCCCAACCCATAATTATTTTGCACACCATTCCACTTCAGTTAGGACCCGATCATATGCAAATCAGCCTTGACCCGGCTCCAATGAGACAAGTACAGTCCAAACTTCCAGGCCATGTCCTCTCACTTTCACTTTGGTTAAGGCTCATCAGCTATGTATAGTTTGATTCCAGTGACACAGTGTCAGCTACGATCCTCCAACCAAGCCCTTGCCACTGTACCTGGCATCAACAAAACGACCATGGGAGGTAGATCCTTCTCCTACCTAGCAGCTAAAACATGGAACTCACTTCCCACTCATCTTCGCCTTACTCAGAACCACCTAGCATTCAGGAAGCAACTTAAAACGTGGATATTTGATAAATAATTCCCCACCCTTCCTCAAGCGCCTTGAGACCCTCTGGGTATGTAGCGCGCTATACAAATGCATTGACTTGACTTGACTTGACTTGCTCGGGACCCATGTCTGGGCACACCCGTCTCACTTAGGGTGACACACTAAAATATACAAAAAAGTGTTGGATGGAATGATTAAATAAGTCTCAGCCACTGGTAAATTCTCAGGGCCTCATCACAGTCCACTGTTATTTTGCACAAAACGCCACCTCAGTTTGGACCCAGCCGTATGCAAATCAGTCCTGTCCCTGCTCCAATGAAAACAATCTAGCCCAAATGGCCAGCATAGGCCTTCCCTGAACTGGAACACAAGCAATGTCTGGATAGTTTAGCATGATTAGGGCTCATCGGTCAGGTATAGCTTGGTTCGAGTGACACAGTATGCACGGGATCCACATCTGAACATACTCGTTAACGAAGCTGCACAAAACTGTCCAAAACAACTTTGAATCCACCTTGGCTCCTTCATGGAAAGGTTTGTGCTAATACGTCAGGCAGGGGCTAAGAAAAAGGGGTGCTCCCAAAAGTGTAATTTCCCATGTTAATTCCCATAGGAAAATTTGCTCTCCAGTAGAGAAAAACATATGAAGAGAATCACACCATATTTAGCAAAAAGTTACAACTTTGCTTAGAAAGCTTGCTTTTTGCGATTTAGTGTTAATCTGTTCAGACAATTCAGATAATTTAGCAGCATTTAAAGAGAGGCTTTGAAGGGGTTAAAAACATAGGTATATCTGCATAGTTGGTGTCCATGTGTGCTTAGATTGGCATTGGCAGATTGGAATATGTTGAGGCAGCCTTTACAAGACTCAGGAACATGATGCCTGTGTCCTGAAAATAAATTAAAAA